>NC_065413.1:9700000-10900000 GCF_024362695.1 Pectinophora gossypiella | reverse complement strand
AAGTGAAACGAAATGTAATGAATATATCGATCAACTCGTAAAATGTGACTGGAGATTGCAATAGACTTTAAATACGTAGATATAAGTAAAAAAGGAACATTTACTGAGCACATCTAAGAAAAAAAGAAACATTTATTAATTTAGGACAACACAGAGACGGATCGCAGATACATTAAAATAACATGACAAAGAGCACACACATGAAATACTATAAAACTAACAACAGATACTAATGGCTAAGATATAGGTATAAATATTTTGTAAGTATATATAAATCTCTATATTCGTATGAAAGTACCATTTAATATTACATATTATTGAACGTTACGTTATGTGTAAGTATCTACCTACTTGCAATACAATGTATTTAAAAATGAATATGACAGAATAATATATAATCGATATTTGCTAACAACTCCTTCGTATTTCAAATCTTTATCATTGAACGTGGTTTCTAGATTATAATATTATTATTTTTTACATTTATATTAAATGTTCAGTTACTAATAGATGCCATAATTATAATAAATAAAAATACATAAAAAAAACTAAACCATTAATAAATATAAAGTCAATATATGTAGTATATTTTTTGGTGTTCCTCTGAATACTATGATCTCTATAAATAATGATGAAATAATGACGGTCATGTTGTCCATTTCCTACAACCATACCACACTATTATATGCCATTACCATTCGATACAATTTATCTTAAACATTGTCTGAACCTGCTTTCAATTATGATATGAGTGCTAATTTTAACAAGTAGCACAAGAATATAACCTTATCTTGGTACTGTTCTAAAATGACTCTTCATAATGGCTCTTCTTTACATTACCTACATTAAAACTTACAAAATAAGTAATGTCTTATAATTATACTTAATACGATGAGGTATTTTCCAGGCTACGTTCACCAAAAACAATATAGATGGCATTGCACAGCTTTTACGTGATAATTACCTAATTTCACATTAATCGGGTACATAATTATTCCAAAATACAAAGTAATGGCAGAAGTATATATAAAAATAATTGTCGCTTGATATTTGGATCACATTATGTATAGAAATATGTCGCTACTTATATGCTTCTCTTTATTTTGATCAGAACAATAATGGGTGGGAGATATAATTGTGCTAGTATATAATAAAAAGGGTCATCATTTATACCCTAAAACAAAAATAAAAGATGCATATTATTATGTCTGTTATCCATAAAATTAGAAGGTTAAACGAAGGAAAATGTGTACAGCGCCATCTATATTACGTAGCCTGGAAAGTCACTCATTCTAGATAAGCAAGTAGGTAATGTGTTATTTCAATTGGCAATAATTATTACAAACGACCAATAATAAAACATGAAACATGTAATATAAATACCTACTGTAATATTACATATTTAAGGCTTTTCACAAACAAAACACAAACAACAGAAACGCTGCAAAAACGCTGTTTGAATCACCTGATAGAGATGTAAAGGCCTGAGATGAAGGCTTTTCAAAAAATAAAGACATTATCATTATTAATAATATGCCACATCGCGAGAAATTTCCTATTTCGAATCCTAAAATTTTATATCCTATATTTTTTATGCCTAAATTCTATTCTAAAAATAATTTCTTATATGTATTATATCTTTAGAAACAATCAACTCTCGAAGAGTCTCTTTTTATGGCCGTACTATAATACCAAACATCTTAAATCATTACCCACATTTTAAGATAGATTGCTTCAATTTGGCCTATGATATATATAAAAGTAAGTGGGCAATGTCAACAAAAATTCGAATGGAAATATTACTTTTTTAGATGAATTGCGTCGATGTGGCATGTTTAGACAATGAATGCATTCCGTGGCTGTTCTTAACATCCAAACCAGCAAAGAAAGAGAACCTTAAAATACATGACACACATATTAAAATACATGATATAGGATGTTATAACTATATTACGACTAATGATGTAAATATTATGTTCCATCTAACAAGTCTTGATCGTCGCAGTGCATGCACCACACAAACCTCTCTAGAACCGAATTTGTCGCCTCACTTCAAACAAATTCGGATCTACAGGGTAGATGTAGGGCACTAATATTGATGCCGAAGGGCACCAACTCTTCTTTACAGTCTTCTATCTTCTCTTCTTTTTTTGAAAAGTCAGTCTGGAAGAGAAGATGTATGAAAGCACCCTCATCTACACGTCTCGTTTGGTTAAATATTTTGTCAGATTTTTAAAAACAAGATAAAATGCGTTTAGATTCTGGACTTATTTTTCTACTCATATCATTTGATTTCTAGTCTCCGGTTATTTAAAAAATAAATAAAAAAAAAGCTACGTTATGTTTTTATCACAGTGTCTGGCTCTTTGAAACAGCAGACTAGAGATTACAATTTTGATAAACGCTTTGACTAACATAAACTTTGTCTTTTAATCATGAATGTGATTAGTTAAAGACAAAAATCTGACTTCTAAAATTATTAAGGAAATGGAATAGCTTCTCCGATCTGACTTGAAAGTAGAACCACCGCTCGCACCGCCTCTGGATCTGAAATGAAAGAGAAATACATACTTAAATCCTGTTACAAACTACTTAAACAAAGATCTATATTTAGAGTGAATTGTTTAAACGACCATCCATTGTAATTTAGGATAGGGCTGTCAACGCGCCGTGGTTTTTTATCGATGTAGGTAAAACCGTGTCACCTACACAATCAGTTTCCATTGAGCGTGTAACTACCGACAGTAGCTCAACTGTCGTAATCGATCATCGTAATTGTTTTCTATCTATAGACGGGACGTTAAATAAACAGTCGAATGGAGCCCCGTGTTTGGAGTACCTTACACAACGTCCACCGATGAGTAATTGTTAAGGCGTGATCGCATTAACTTGACACGCAAAGTGAAAGTGTGTACATAGAATCACTCAAAGTGTAAGAATGTATGTTTTAGACAGTAAACGCTAATCAATATTCAACAGCGCCTGTTGTGCGTAATGACGCGGTATTTCGCAAGCGTTGCGTCACTCTGATTCACTGGTCACTAAATTTTTTACATACCGAAAAATTCCATCTTCAACGTCTGTCCAGATAGGGAATGCAACTTAAACTGATTCTAATAAAAAAGCTATCTAGATTAACCACTTTGGCGTTATAATTTATAACCTACAAATCACTCAAAAAAAATTGTAGCTGTTATTTCATTTATGGAAATATATTGTAATTGAGATGATTTCATCGGTAGCCGCGCGTCACTATGTCTGAGGAGCGAATTCGCCAGTTGATTCGCCAACCTTGGCGTATGAAGCCCGCCATCCGGCGCGGCGGTGGCGACGACGCTCGCAAGTGGGTCAGGGGACGCGCATGCGCCGGACACGAGCAATGAGCACCGCCCCCGGCCTGGGACCGCGGAATGAATGGCCCAGACCCCCACTGCACACTCACACCGACCAACATTACATGACCTCCCCTTCCTATCCCACTCCCCACTATCGGCAAACCCTCTCAGAAAACCCGGAGACAGAGCGAGTCTGGATGCCAAGTATTGAAGCAGCTGTTGAAAGAAATCTGTTGAGCGCTCAGCCCACTAGTTGCTAAACCGAGTTTAGTTTGATTTGATCTATTGTCTGTGTAGGCACCTGATTGTTGCTTGTCATTAGCTGCCACCTACTAAGACCTTCAATTTGATGTGTATTATTGCCGTATTAATGTTTGCTTTATTCATAATCCTCACATAAAAGGCACGTTGGTTTCATCGTTAGGATCAATGAATGCATTATTTTTTCCCTTAGTTAGTATTTTCCCAACATCAAACATAATACTTAGAAAATGTAAAAGTCCCAAATTCTATTTGTATTCCGCATTTCAGTCATCTTTGTTTGAAAAATGCGAATAAACAGTACTGTTTCGTTCCGTCGCTATCAACGTAAGAATTATTTATGAGGGCTGCAAACTTTTCTCACTTCCTTTATGTTTGTTATTTCCATTTTATTTCTTGTATTCCCGTTGTAAAGCCACTACTAAATCTTTATGAACAAAACTGCTGTTTGCGTCATATGAATATACGGGACTCGGAGTAAACGAAATGAAAAGTAAGTAAACGAAATCAAAATCTATGCTACGGCAACTATGTCCGCAGTCATTAATCTTTTAGAACCGGATTTTATGAGCATCTGGTACGACGCGAGGATTGACGGCGAGTTATAAAATCGATTGAGCTTTACATTGCGCGTCGATTGAGGCTTCATCTTCAAGCATTCAAAAAGAACTTTAATGTTAAGATTATATTCCACGCGATGGATTTCAAAATGTTGCTTCTTCGAATTTAAATATAAAGCTACCATTAAGTCTATTATTAATACGATAAGTCACGAAACAAAAGCGAATTATTACAAAGACACAGAAAACAGGGACACTTAAATTTAACAAGAAAAGAAAACCTATAAACAAAAAATAAAAACAAGTAAAAGTTCTACATTCCCGTTTCAACTACATTTCGCAGTCGTTAACATAAATTTCTTGTGCTCTAAATGCGAGGCTGTAATAATTTCTACCCTCTAGAAGCCTGCAACGCCGACCTAGTTCTGCCAAATAAATCTAACTTCACGGACAGTTTGCTCTATCACTTTATTTATGGGCAAAAGCAAATTAAAGGGATTAAAATTCAGGATTCAAACATAAAAAAAAAATAGAAAGCTCACCTTTTATTCCAACCAGTGACTCCAATAAAAGATCCAACTGGAATTGAAAACAAAGAAAAAGTTGAACCAAAACTGTTTAGAGAAATAAAAGAAATTAAAATTCGCGGAGTAGAAAAAAGTGTAGTGATCACAGCGAGAGACGATCTCGGTCTGATGTGTTCCCACACAACGTATCGCTTGAAACTATTGGTGATGAAAACTATTAGCTGGTCACTAATTGTACGGCAGCCTACATAGACAAGCGGTAATTGCTCCATTTACACATTTTGTTAGGCGGCTCTGCATAATTGTTGCCTGTTTACACGGGAGATGATATGAATGTGCCAGCCACGAACGGCACACAGAAATTAGGAAATAATTCCGGTGGAATGCTAGAAACTGGACTAGTGTTAATAGGCAAATTATAGCAATTAAGAATGCTTACGGCGAGCCACGGGGTCTTTATTAATGCTAATTGGTAAAGTATTTTTACCTTGCCAACCACAAAACAATAATTGTTATAACTCTAGAAGTATTTATGGATTTTTTAAGTCCTACGGTAATAGGATAATTAAAACTTTAAGTTACCTCGAGTAAATTTTAAATTATTTCCATAACGTCAATTGCAGAATGTTATCCACGATGGCTGGGAATGTTTAAAGTCTGACCCAAATATGCAACGTAAGTAGTAAAAGTGGAGAAGTGTAATTATGCAATGAAATTTAGGAATATGGAATCGTGCCAAAGTCATAATGGAAAAGTTGTTAGAAATTATGGTTTGAACATTAAAAATGTCTTCAATATCGAACTAATTATCATTAGAAACATTAATTTAATTTGGGTCGACAGGAAGAAGTAGTTAGCAATAGACACTCTAGTTGTTGATGTGTGGGAGACCACTAATAATGTAGGAGTGATTTGCATTTCTACTATTGCTCATGCTTATAAGGGGACAATGGAATTAGATACTAGATCATTTACAATGTTTGAACAGTTGAAAAGTAGACATGCCATAGTAGCAGAGATAATAGGATTAAAATAAAATGGCCAACGGCTAGGGTATTTCTTTCATTTGATATTGGAATATTCTTCTGTGGAATGACAAACAGCCGAAGCAAAACTGCAGTTACAATAAATTGTACAAAACTACTTTATAAATCGAATAGAATAAGAACGAAGAAAAATATGTAAAGAAGTAATTGATTTCCACTTATTTTTATACTTATGGACTGCTTCAGGGAATAAAATTACAAGACTATGTAAATTCATTAATATCGAGAAACCTTGTAAAGGTAAATTGCAAATAGAGATTACCATTGTTATACCTGTGCTAATAATTCCAACCAAGAAAGTTGAAACAACGGACTATTATTGGGAAGGTTAGACTTTATTACTATAGACATAAAGGCTATTGTAGTACTAAAGGTTACACAAAATCGACACCTTTGTTTCTGGAGGAACAATTGATGTTGTACGAATAATTTGGTTTCTAGAGCTTTTTAAATTTTAGATATTCTGTTCAAATACTTACAAAGAGCAAATAAAGCTGCCATTGCATTTAAATGCAATTTATCAAAGTTAATTAGACTGGTATAGAAGTTTTAGAGAATATATCCGATATGAGTAAATAGCTACATTGAAGCTAATGTACCACTCCGGATAATTAGATTAAATACGTATAACACGAAAAAAATGCCCAAGTGTATATTAATTACTACAATTCAGTAGATCACAATGAATTATAAGGATTATCTTTGATTAGCTAAAGGTTTCCCAATACATTCATTAAGTAGTTCATAAAATACAAGGACCGTACCATTTAGTATTAATTAATACTTATGACACAAAAAGTAACTTACGATTCTAAGACAGTCTCGCCTCTGGAAATATTCCCGATAACACTGCACCTGAAACGATGTGATACGAAATTTTAGAAGCCACTATAGTTGAAGCACTTGCAGTAGCCTGTAAGCTTCTTATGATGAAACCGACCTTCTCTATCCTGGCTGATACGCGCCAAACTGGCGTTGACTTGACAGTCCCGCCAAACATGGCGGCCGTCGTGTGGGAAGCGGAAACACACGAATTACTACGAGTCAGAAAGGATAGAACAATCTGTATCCATGCGCAAAAACGAGACGCACGACAGGTCCTGGTTGTTCAAATGTTTAGACAGAGATAACAATATGGAATTTGACGTCTGAGTGAAAGGATAGGAATCTCATCTAAACGGTTTTTAGGGTGGAGCTGTCTGGAGTTTCGGGTCGGCACGCAGATGGCAACAAAAAGGGACCAGTCTGGACTAAAATTTGGGCATAAATTGAACGACATTTTTGCCACATTGCTGCGAGGTCGTTTCGGCAATGAAATAAAATATATTTTTGGGTCTCGCGGTGTCTTATAATAGCAAAAATTGACTATAAATTGAATAAAAATATTTAGAAATGTTTATTAATATGCAGATAATTGTATTAAACACGACAATACAACTATATTCGATGAAAATTCTTGGAATGATTTGAGATATGTGGACATTTCTGTCGTAGTTAAACGCGTTTTGCATAACAGAATTAGCCATATTCAAGTCACGGGGTCACTCACTCAGGATTTATTGCAGGCTTCCTGCCGTTTTATTAAACTTCATATTTTTACTCAACATGAATTTACTTACGGCATTTGTCTTCCGCCTTGTTTTACATTCAATAACGGTCTTATTTTATTGTTCTACGATCAATGTTTTATTGAACTCCTTGCTTTGTAACATCATGTTTTAAAATTTTCCGTTGAAGATTTATTGTGTTAGCCTGGTTACGGTTTTAAATTAGCTTAGCGTTATCCTTCAGATAAGAGATTAACGCAACGGAAGCTGCCATATCAATTGTTTGTTCTTTTTATAATTTGGTATCAACCGAGATTAAGGCTGTATATTGTTTGTCACCCACTTAACAGGTAGCTACTGATAAAGCCTTATTTAACTTAGATAGCCCGGATTATCTTCACAATGAATTATTATTACCTTTTTACTGTCTTCCTACCTACAGCTCTTTAACACCGATACGACAGTCCATATATTCTATTAAAAGCTACCTTTTATTATATCTTATCTATTCTTAGTTCGAAATACTAATTCTGTAGTATGGACAGTACTTCCATAAAAATTGCAGTACATGATAGGAGTCAAACTACAGTTGTTACCTTTTTTTTTGACGTGACTTGTTGTAGATTTGCCGCAGATGGCATTAACTACTTGGCCGGACAAAAGGGGAGCGCTGAAGGCTCTCACCCGGTTGCCGTTGTTACCCTATACGCCCTTTTTGTGCGGAATAATAACTACGTACTCTACGTAATCAAATCTCAGTAAAAATCTTCTTTGAATATACGTACTCAACTAAATCACAATTTTGAAAAAGAAAGAAAGACTATTTCAGCGGCAGTGTCAGATATGACATTTACGAATTTGGTTGATTTCGAAACTAATTTAGTTCATTTTTATATTATTTTTATTTAAAATTATCATGTACACAAATCTTCTGCTTTGTTTTTTCCTTCTGATAACTGTTCTTGCAAGCATCGACGGACTGCGATATAAAAGGTAGATCACTACCTCACTTACCTAACCTTACTCTTTTATTGTTTAAAAGTACATTGCAAATAAGTATTCGATGGTTATAATAAGGAAATTATTCATGTTAATATTTCAGAAGCAAACAACTTGTGACCAAAGACCTTAAATCGCTCGTGAAATTGAAACGTAAGGTAACATACAAAAAGCCAACTACATGTTCCATTAACTATAGAGACAAAAGGAAGAACGTTTACAACGATGCCAATATTCCCATGATATATTTTGTGACCCCAACGTATCCTCGACCGGAACAAACTCCTGAACTGATCAGACAGGCTCATACCTTGATGCATGTACCAAGAATCCATTGGATTGTAGCTGACGATAAATATAAATGTTCTAGACATGTGCTTGGTATACTGAGGTAAGTTGATTGAGAAATTCAACATACATAAACATAAACTCACGCCTATTTCCCACCGGGGTAAGCAGAGACTATAGAATTCCATTTGCTTCGATCCTGACACACTTCTCTTGCTTCCTCCACATTCATCAATCACTTCATACACGCACGGCGGTTCAGAGTAGATCGTATTGAACCTTTTCTAAGGACATCTCCAATTTGGTCATCGTAAGTCCTTCTCGGTCTTCCTCTGCCTGCCCTACCATCAACTTTCGCTTTATATACCGCTTTTGCAATCCTATTATCCTTCATCCGCTCTACGTGTCCAAACCAACCTAACATTCCCTTCTCAATCCTAGTCACTATATCGTCTTTTACACCACATCTCTGTCTTATCACACTGAGAAATTCAACAGTTCATTTAAATCGATAGGATAGAGGAAGATATGTAAATAGATAGCTAAATGAAGATGTCTTCGGTAACGAAAGATAACTAGAGGCGGGGCTTCTCTCTATTGTAAGTATAAATTAAAAAGGAAAACTTTGGGTATTTCAGGCGTTCAGGTCTCCCATACACACACATAGCAAGCCCAAAACCAAACATGAAGAAGGTTCCCGAATGGCTGGTCCCTCGCGGCGTATCGAACCGCAGAGCAGCCCTTGATTGGATCAGGCAATTTGTGACAGAAGGAGTAATATATTTTGGGGATGATGACAACACCGTCGACTTGGAGTTGTTTGACGAGATCAGAACGACAAAAGGACTATCTATGTTCCCAGTTGGTCTCATAAAGGAATACGGCGTATCCTCGCCTGTAGTAAGGGATGGAAAAGTAAGTAATATTATAAAATTTTGGGGTATGAAAATCAATATCTACATGAAAACGAAAATAAAGTTTCTGACTAAAAAAGAATAAAATAGAAATTAAACAATGATGAACCCTGCTTAGTTATATATCTTTTGTATATGAATGCATGTTTACTATGTTTTTTCATTTGTAGGTGGTTGGTTTCTTTGAATCTTGGACTTACAACAGGAAATTTCCAGTGGACATGGCGGGATTTGCCTTGAATGTTAAAAGTTTGAACCCTACAGCAACAATGCCGTACAAAGTAGGCTTCATAGAGAATGAGTTCCTTAAAGAATCAGGATTTGATATTGAAAACATAGAACCTTTGGCGAATAATTGTACGAAAGTGCTCGTCTGGCACACTAAGACGGAGAAGAATACGCCACGGATTCTGAAAGGAAATCTTAAAGCTATGGCGAATTCAAGATATCAAAATCTCGGGAAGTTACTACAAGAATTGCAAAAAATGGACGTATTAAAGGTTACTCCTAGAAACGGGACCGAAGCTGCCGTAAAGCTGTATCATCGTGACCGGAAAAGTTTTCTATTTTTAGCTGACATGGTGTAGTACCAATTTTTTGAGATATTCGGTGCTTTTCTACTGTAATTTTGATCGTATATTCCTTTGTCTGTTAATAAATTTTTACCATTTTGCTTTGTAACCGTATTTTTCTTTACGATTGTAATTTTAGCAGGCATTGTACCAGCTTAAGTTTAAGGGACACCTTTTCCCTAGAGACTTGTAAAACGGAATCAAGGTGGAGGGCGGCACGCAATTCTCGAGAATTACATAATTTATTCACAGGTCTGTTTGTATACTTCGGAAGTTTTAATGACAATGAAAATAACTTAGCCCATAAAATAGGTGATATTAATTTTGATATAAACTTGACACGCAACGTGCTCCTCGCGGAAGAGAAATTAAGGTTGATGATTCGTAATTTTCACGTTTGACAATTATACCTACATAAACTCTTACCCGTAGTCATTACTGAGAAAGGTGGATCCCTCAGCCCAACTTTGTTATTTCAGGTTTTCTAACTTTGAATACACAAAATGTGTATTACTCAGTATTATTGTCTTAAAATCATGATGACAAATGTTGAACCTCCTTCATCTTTCAAGACACAGCACAGAATGGTAAAAAAATGGAGGTAGCGATTTTAGCAGTTTACATTCATATAACAGCAGAATCAGTTAAGACTCATATTTGTTATTCTAAAAAGATTAAAATATAAAAAAGTATTAGTCCAAATAAAATACCTAAACCTCAAATCTGACTCGCATTAAAAACCCGCAAACGCGTTGAAGGGTCATAATGAGATAATGTGTGTTTGTCAAAGGTTGCTAATGGCGAGGGAGAAAGGTCAGGCCTTTTTTGATATCGCGCATTAGCATGCATAAAAGGAGAAATCAGAATATTATCAGTGTACGCCGAGGGTTCCGCACATGCGTAGTAGAGGGCCCGATATCGACGAGCGTCGTCGCTTCGCGCGCAGACTCCAGACTCCTGGCTACCCCGATAACGTAAATAATACAATAAAAATAATACAATCCCTCTTGATCCGACTGTCTTCTGCCCTTGGTGGGTTTAGCAGAGCTTGATAGACTGTTATTGCCAGTCCCTAGTCGAGATCGCTGCGACTAAAGTAAGTATACGATTTTTTTACGAGGACCATAATTGATGGTGTTCCGGCTTCGTGGCTAGTTTCAATAATGTTGCTCGGTTGATAATAATCTGAATCGTTAATCGCTTACAATCTGATTTGTAATTTAATAAAAATATACTTTGCATTTATTGATATAACAAATTGAATCGATTCCTATGTCAAAGTTTCAAATTACCTACAAAAATTTGAAATGAAATATATTTTACTATAGGTAGCTAGCCACCTAGTAGTCATAATGTTGATAAATTCAACAATTATATCGTTAAATTAAAGATAGAACAACAATAAGATAAAAAAACAGCTTACTGATCATTATCTCGAAACGGTCTAGACAAAAGATAATAACTTATTAAGAAGAAAGTACATAAAGTACAATCTCAAGTATGTAGGTATAGACTGTAGAAGTCGTTCATAGTATAAGACCCAGACACACGCCCACTTTCAATGACTGGTAGATATGTATAGGGTTGCGAAATTTCCTGCTTAAACATCTTTCTCAAAAGTATCAGAAATACAATCTTGATGAATTAATAAATTCATTACAATCAAATTCAAAAAACGTATAAACTGCATGGTTGATTATCACTATTATCCTTCATTACATCTCTTATGTACCTATGTATGTATTACATATAACATGCCCGTAAACTCTAGTAGGGTGGATAGAGTCACAAGTTCTAAAACAGAATCGATAAAGAAAAAAAATTGATCTTAAAAAAACTGACTCAGACGGGATTTGTACCCGCAGCTCTTGTCAGGCCGGGACGAGCGTGTTAACTATTACACCTCCAGGTCCTCCTCCCGTCCATGCGAAATTATTTCGATCTATGTACCTCTTTTACCCGTGGTCCCACCAACATTATATGTATCGTCATTAACCCGACGCCCCGGCGCCATCTACCTATTGAATAA
Organism: Pectinophora gossypiella; assembly: GCF_024362695.1. Classification (NCBI taxonomy): domain Eukaryota; kingdom Metazoa; phylum Arthropoda; class Insecta; order Lepidoptera; family Gelechiidae; genus Pectinophora; species Pectinophora gossypiella. The sequence goes on along the minus strand of NC_065413.1, from coordinate 10,887,922 downwards.
AGTCAGAAATAATTTCGATTTAAATTTTCTCTTTGTTAGAGTCCCTAAGCACGGATAAGTGCTATACTTAAACAAAAATCAGTCAGAATCGATAAATTGTAAAATCACTTAAGTGTATAGTAAGTAAATAAGAGGATAATAATATCAACTGCAGATTATAGAAACTATAAAGCTTGGTGAAGCACCCATACACACGCACAGTTTCAAGGATTCGGGTAGGGTTTCATAGAGTAGAGAACATAGATATACAGTAGAGATTTTGTTTGTACTGCGGGTACCTATTTATATACATATAGATACTTGAGGATATAAACACATAACCGTGATATTATAACGGTGTGGAGAGCCACATAAGTAATCAAAGACTATTCACAACCGATTATGGTACGAAGTATTGTGAAGTTACGGAATATGATGAAGATGAAGAAGGTATGATGCAGCGTGTGGTGACAAACCCTCTCCCATATTAGTCATATTTGATCACATTAGCCGTAAGAGACACGTTATGCCGTTGGTTCCTACTTACTGATGTAAGTTTGTAGTCGTTACATGAGCCATGTCGGGGCCTTTGGCGGCTCAGTAATAACCCTGGCACCAGGGTTGATGAGGTTCGTATTCCACCTCAAAACCGACACGATAAGAAGAGAAGAAGATCATATTGAAGTTGACACAATTTCTTTAGGCTATTCTTGGGAAAAGCAATTTTTCTTGACTTCGAGTCTAGCGCCAATAATAGGTAATTATAATCCTTCTTATATAAATAGGAGGAGACTGGATCATTTTTATACTGAAAAGGGTCTAAAGGGCCAACCTTTGTCACAAATGGGATTAGCGTATCACTACCTACTTCAAGTAAACGCTACATAAATACTTCACATTACGTGTAGTTTATTATGTTCTTCTTCTATCGTGTGGATTACCAACCCCATCTACCCTGGTGTCAGGGTTATGACTGAGCCGCCATAGGCCCCTGACATGGCTCATGTAAGGACTACATATTAGTAAGTAATAGCCGGGACAACGGTTTAACGTGCCTTCCGAAGCTCGGATCATCAGGATTTGGACAATCAGGTGATCCGCCTGTAATGTCCTAACCAAACTAGGGATCACAGAGTGATTTTTGTGATTTGTCCTCATCAGGATTCGAACCCGGGACCTCCGGATCGTGAGGACAACGCTCAACCACTGGACCATGGAGGCCGATTTTATTATTATGTTCATGTAACATTTAATTAATTATAAAAGATACAGAGATAGAAGAATAAGTTTGGAAATGTGGGAGAAATAAACAATGTTTAAAAGCCATAAAGACACGCCTCTTTGCGAGTGACCATCATTATTGTCAAGTAGGTAGGTAATTAATATATTACATAATAGTATAAGTATATAGCATGGAAAATTTTCCTATTGAACGCGAATACGTATCTACTCTTAGTATACAGAGGTACTGACGTTTTCTAAGGAAGAATATGTACATATATGTGTATGTCCATGTCAGTCGAGGGAATGAACAAAAAATCAATAATACTTCTAATATCCTGCTAATTATGTAATGTGCTATGATAGTGAAGTTGGCAACAATTGGTATCACTACTTAAAATGCATTATAATAGTATTAATCTTAGGACGCGGACATCAAGATCCTCAGTGCAAGTTGTCTTTTGATGAATTGGGGTTTTGCTCACCATAAAACTGAGACGGGAATTTTTATACAAAGTACCTAAGTATATTCTTACATTGGGCTAACCCAAAAACCGCTTAAAATTAAAAAAAATATACTAACTGAGAGGCCTTTGCACAGGATTATGATCCTAAAGAGTAGATTATTAATAGGTTCTCTATTGCAAAATTTAGTAACACTAATCTAAGTAGGACTACTAAAGACAAAGCTTGTTATAAGTCTAATTTATAAGTTAAACTAAATTGAAAATTACGTAATAAAAAGATAAGTTATAAATTGGCCTACCGAGTTTACCCTTCTCCTTTCCAAGAAAAGGATGTCTGGACGGGGCAAGGCAACTTTTTGTTGGCACCGACCCTACTTGTTGCCTTGCCACGACCTTAGGATTTAGAAAACTATTAGGTAATAAAATAATTTGGAAACTCACCTCTTCTGCTTGCGAAAAGCCACACGAGTTACCGCTTCTGAAATTAAATTTGACACATGTGACACCTACTCTATAAACCGAACTCCAAATTTATAAACATAAAAATACTGGCTGGATTTAAAAATAAAATGGAAATGAAAAAATGTTTTTGCAATTTAAGAAATAAAATGTCAAAATTCATATTTGGATGGAACGCTTACCGGGCGAGAGAGGTGTGTGGCCAGCTGCGCATTGCGAAGTGCGACCGACGACACAAGCCTACTACGAACCCCCCGCGCATCCCGCCCGCACGGACCAAAGGAAACTCTCCATTCGAGGACTTACTATGTGCACATTAGGCGACAATTGTGACTCCAACTTTTGTCAAAATATAAAGTTAAAAAATGTACCGGATGACTAGTAGGTAATTGATATTATAATCAGACACACGCTTCCAAAGTGTAGTCTACGCATATATGCTAAGGTATCAGAACAATGTTGTGTAAGTAGTAGAATCTAACTTTTCGATTGCCTTCCATAATATTGATAGGTGATAATAAAATTATCACAGTCGTGTTTTAGCAACTTTTAAAATGTTTATGTTTACCGTCTGAAGCAAAGTCGTAAACTGAGAACGATTACAATTGGTTTTCACATTACGGTTTAAATAGTGTGTCGTTTTATTTTAAAAATAGATATTTAGTAGAGTAACAATTTTATTATTAGTACCTATATTCTGTTATATTACGTTTTTCTATTGAGTTCTCATGTTGAGATAAAAGTTATATTTCCTCTCACAGTATATTTTCCCAGTTCCTGCTTCTCCGCCCTACTCTTTAGCTCCTCAGATTTGACTGCTCAACCCTCAGCTAACAGGGTTTCCAAGACCTAATAATAAGAACCCAATTCCCTTTAATCATCGAAGGGTTTTTCTTAAGCCAGTTAAAGCGGGAACGGGGTTGAGTTTTAATTAATCTTAATTATTTTAATAGCGTTTTTGTTTGAATCGTAATTTGAATTGTTGAAATAATACGCTTTCATGTTGAAATGAAATACTGGCAGGAAATAATATTTCAATTTTATTTTTTTAGATAAAACAATAAAAATGGCGCAGGCAGGGAAATAACAATAAAAATTGGGTTTTTAAAAATAGAACAGCACAAAGAGAATGCGTTGGAACATTGTTAGCGGGTATTGTACGAATGTGTAAATAAAAGTTTATCACATAGACAGTGGAATGGAACCGTTAGAGGCGCGCGTAGTGACGTAAGCGCCCGGTTCCGGAGGACTCGACCATACTGACTTTAGCGTTCCGTTACGTCGCGTTTATTAAAAGATGAATTATTTTATTACTTGTATTATGAAATTTCGGTCTAGTCAAATACTTTTATTATACAAAAATGATATACTTATACTTAGATAAACTAGTACTCTAAATATCTGCTATGTAGTAAGCAAGCCAAAAGCTTTTGGAAGAATAAATAAGTACCTACAAGACTTACAGTATACTTTTATTGTAATAGCCGAAAACATACCTATTTAGGTAAATAATAGGTACCATAATACAAAACCTATGCTTACGTATTCTATGGCCAGGAATTCATTTTTGGTTGGATACAATTTTATTATTGTTATTCTATATAAAAAAAAAAAAAAACATTAAATTATGTTTAACTCAAACTTGTAATTTTGAGAGCAAAACTGTACGCCTACAAAACCAATATACTTTTATGTGATTGTATTGGAGTTTTAGTTGCGCAATCGCGAATTGTCTTCAAAATGAACTAACTAATGCATATTTTATGAAATCACACTTGAGTGAAAAATTTGAACCTTATGTAGATATTAAGAGATATTAAGAGTTGCGCACAAACGACCATCCCAGTGGAAAAGTTTCCATTTAGTAAATTCCATTACTTTTTGTTTAATCTCAAAACAAGAAACTGCTATGGCATTTGCATAAAAACCCGTGACGTTATAGAAATACGTGATAAAATATCGAATTTATTGTTGCGTTTTTGTTATAAGACTTTGGTGTCGGGATGATAAGCAGCTGATCGAATTCTTTCCTTTCTCCTTTTCTTTCATAGCATAAAATATTTTAAATTGAGAATTATTGTTTTTTTTTATATATGGACACTGGCTAAGATACGTCCGCCCGGTGTCCAGCGTCCGTCCACGACCTAACGCCATATGGCGGGACGACCCGATGACTCAATACAATTTTGTACTTAATGTTATTGTCGCGCTCGACTAGTGGTGCGTGTTCGATAGATGTGTTTCTCATGTACACTGACTGATATTAAATGTTCCACGCTTGATTTGGGATTTAAAGTACAACAGAGAATATGATTGAAGTACCACGCTGCCTACCTACTATATCGCCATTTCTATTTCAAGATGTACTTTTCCGGGTAATTTTTCGTTTGTCTCTAAATAAGTGCCTTCTGGTTTATTTCCCTGATGAATTCGAAACATTTTTCCCAAGAATAACTTTAATGATGATTTCTGATAACTCATTTGATTTATAAAATAAAATGGTAAAAATATTTTAATATAAAAAATGATGTATTGTGCGCAATGTTGTTGAAATAATTAAGGATGAATAATAAATACTTCGTCAAATAGTTGATGTGTAAATGCGGCTTTATGAAGCTTTGGAATATTTTCTTTATCCACGATAGTGATATACTTAATTTAGGTACCTAAAGTACCTATTTACTTTGTTAACAATAAACCTTTGTGTCAGTCTTCAGGCTTATTAAAAGTATAGTTAGCCATTCAATTGTAACAAATAAAAAAAACATACAAAAGTTAATAGTACTTATTAAAAAATATCATTTAAGGATAATAATCGTTAAATCTAATTTGGTGAACTGATATTTAACTAAAAACTGATCGGAAAAAAACGTTACATAGACTGCAATGGCCCACGTCAATCACACAGAGGATTATTTCGCTCGGACGCGCGGGGCCAATCCGGGATCACCCCTCCCCCTATTGGTGAATTTAAAAAAGGAATTTCAATTTAATCCGCTCCCCTTCGAGTACAGCTGACAGCCCGTTTAAACTGGCTCCAGTTTCTGAGCGTATTGACTGTTCCATTTTTAAATAAACTTTAAAATTGAATTTTCCTTTGCTCATTTATTTTATGCTCAGAAATTGATTATTTTGTCACAGGTTACTTAGGTTTACTTTTTTAAGGTTTTTATAAAGAACTTATTTTTTTTATTATGCGATGAATACATATACGTAGTTCTGGCTACCCCAATTGGAAATACTTGTAGTGAGTTTAATATTACGTTGTGTTCTTTTATATAAGATCAATTAATATTTCTGTTTTTTTTTTCAAAAATAAAGATATCCAAAGTTATTAATTAAGTGAAAATCTTTTGATGTAAGTAATTAACTATCACTCAACTTATTCTGAGTAAAATAGATTATGGCACATCAGCTGAACATATGACTGATTATAGTTAGTTATGCCTGATGAAATTCTCGTTTGGTCATCGTGACATCTGGTGAACTATTTACTAAGCCATTGTTAAGATGAACTCTAGTATGTTCTATAGATACCTAACACAGCAGGTAGAAAAAGTCACCAGGATTAAATGAAATTAGTGCCATTACAATACCGAACTATAAAGCAATTATTGAAGAAATATAAGTTTAAAGATTAAAACACGACTACGGAAAATCGAGTTCTAAAAAGTATGAATTTAGAGAATATTTCTCTAAAATTCTTCCGAATAGTGATGTTAAGGAGTTTTGTTTCATATTAAAAAAAAAAATCACACGCCGGTTTTTTGATTTTTAATCATTAATTAATATGGCGTTCCATGAAGTAAAAGGTGAGTGTTCCGTTATCTAAGTTTGAGAACTCGATCTAGCATACTACTATGTTATATTTACTCAAAAACTTGCCATGTTGCTTTTCATCCCGTGCAGTACTCGTCTTGAATGTCGCGCTGCTGGGCAAAAGCCGCCTATGAGTACTATATTATTATATAGATCACGTGTTTTCTAAAATGATGGGCGTGGTATAGACATTGGCTGGTAGCTTTACAGTTCTATGGTTGTCTAGAGGAAATCGATCAGATGCTGAAAGCTCTTTTTACCACTTGCTGATAACAAATATCCAGAACTTAGTCGGCTGATGGCAGTTCTGCTAACAGACAGAGAGTTCTGCTAACCATTAATTTACCTATATGGTAATAACAGTCAAGGTTCGGTAGAATCTAACTTGTGGCTCCGCCTACCCCAGAAGGAAACCTAGGTATAACATAAGGAATTTAATTAGAAATAGAAAAATGAACACTTATTTCGTAATACAAACGAAAATTATAATGCACGATGCAACGTGGCGGGTGCACGGAAACCCCTACTATTAGTTCTCACTGGCACCTATTGCTATTTTCGAGAACGTGTCCTTACAATATTAGTCAATTATTATTATTATAGGTACATGTACATAATCATAAATACATACATAAGTAGCTTAATTACACAATACACATACCTAACCCAATTTTGTCGATAGTACTGTTTGGCAATGCAATTTATTATTTTATACATAACATAACATAAGCTAATTATTTAATTATAATTATTATATCCCAATTGGGGTAGTCAGAGGTACATCCATCGCAAGATGAACTAAGTACCCACAACTCACCGAGCTTTCTGTTAGACCGACGTGATAGGTGGCGACCCGTACCTATCGCCGTCTATATAATGGTCGAGTCAATTATTATTGTGGTACTACTCAAATAATATTCAATAATAGTTTATAATAAATGCGTACCTTATAATACCTATAATTGTAGTAAAATTCAATTTAATCGCTGTACACCTATACCCATACACCCACCCCCGCACCGCACCGCACCTCTGCCTACTCTTTTGGGGATACAGGCGTGATGCTATGTTTTGTTATCTATCATCGATGTAACGTTTAATTATCATTAACCGATATAAAATCCAGGTGTATAAATAATGTAGCATGACACAACAATAATTGAATTATTAATTTTGAACCGGAACATGACAATATTATCAAAAATAAGATCAAATGGATTTAAGGTGTGGTAATCATATTTGCGTATGGCGATTACTCCACCGACAAGAGCGCAGCTCTTAAATAGAGAGAGAGAGAACTAAATTATCTTTTTACAAAAGTTAAGAAGAAGCAGAAATAAGTGACTTCAATTCGAGTTCTAAAGGTACCGCTATCGAATCGGTTCAGTCAAAATGCGCAAGTCCAAGACAAACGCAGGCGCACCAGAGGTGCCTTTGTCCCGCCATATTTTATTGCTTTTTCTTTTTTCGAACGGTCGTTTAAAATACCCATTCATACTAGCCAGGTATAAATTTCAAGCTAAAAGTTTTAAGGTTCCAAATGTAATGGGCTCCTTAGTTACAGGAATTAGTTTCTAAGAAACATTAGATTTTCTTGCCAAGCGATAATGAACCTTATGGTCTAGTTAATAAGAAAAGAAATATATTTAGGACCAATTTGTATAACGGTTATAATTTTGTAGCAGCAACGTAAGTATAAAAGTTTTGCCAACCATTAAAACTAGTTCAACATATCTTTTTTTTTAATTTAAATTTTAATATAAAATACTTTTTTATTCTAATAAGCATAGTAAATACAGAGTATTTTTAAAATATGTTTATAATATGACCCTAAAGTTAGAAATACATATTTAAAAAAATAGAGTTAAATATTTGTAAAAATAATACAGAACTAAAAAAAAAATCAAACACCTTTATAGTAATCAAGAACCACTCTAGACCGTTTTTTTAATCTGCTGGCACAGTCTAAACTTTCTTAATAACATTGTATCGAACACATCTGCTATACATCGCGCTATAAATCTTCGAAACATTAACATTACCCGACATTTACTGCTATAACCTAAGCTATAATACTACTTATAATTATATCATACTACTGCTAGTATGACAAGGAAATCACTTACCTCTTCATATTTTCGCCCAAACGCCTTAAATTACGCCAAAAATCTATTTTAAAAGCTAAAATTGTCTGGAAAAGCTCCTCCCTTCTACACGAGAGCTTTTAAAAAGCTTCACTGCATAAAATTCTACATTGGCAGTCTATGCCACAGACTGTTTTACCGATCAATGTTTTCCCGCAAAACGCCATCTACCAGCGAATAGAAATATTATCTCGACTTACATACCAACCATGAGATGTAGAGCCAACGGGACTAATGATGTAGAGCTGTTTTCATTTTGCTCTTATCTCTTAGATTTTTCTATAAAATTAAGGTTAAATTATTTAAACCATGTTCAAAAATAAATATATTTTTATAAATGCACTTTTAAAGGAAATAAAACTACTTATTAGTCACGACTCTACACCATAATTTCTAATAAGAACGATAGGAGCGACATCTGTCGTATACAAAACTAAAGCATCGTAACTCATAGCTAGCTGATGTAGTTTAGACTAGACGTCGAAACCTTTGGAACGAGTTCTTACGAAAATCGGTAGATGGCGTTTTTGCAAAAAGCTTCCTTTGTTTTCCGTCAAACCAAGAGTAATTCCTTATGAACTTTCGCAACGATACGCATAGGTTCCGTGGAAAATACATAGATGTCGTTTTACTAAGAAATTTTTACTCGAGACACTGATTAGTGTCATAATTTTGTAAACTTATCTAAAAGAGATGTTAAAAATAATAATTATGTTATAATATTAAGAAATCCCTAATTTTTGCCACTAGAAAAACTGTTAGATAAGCTTCTCCTCGATGTACTTACGTATTCAGTTTACCATACCCTATTACCTATTACTTTTTTCGTGTCCACATCGCCTCGAAATTGCCTCGAAATGTTGGATCAGTCAAATTCTGTAGTAGAGTCGATTTAGTAGAATACGTCGCACTGCTGGGCACAGGCCTCCCCTCAATCAACCGGAGGGGTAACTGGGCATGGAGCATACTCCACCTCGCTGCTTCACTGCGGGTTGGTGGAGGTGTTTTAACGGCAAATAGCCGGGATCAATGGCTTAACGTGTCCTCCGAAGCACGAAATCATCTTATTTTTTCAGACAATCAGGCCTGATTCAAGTCTGTAAAGTCCTAGTTAGTAGAGTAAGTGAATTAATTAATAACTTATGTATATATTTTATTTACCTGTTTAGATCCACGTGTTTAGAACTACGATTGCTCTTTTTCTACCGTTGATTTATTGAGAATCTGTTCTTTTACGAAAAGATGTAATTTTTATGGTAGGTTTATCTTTTTTTGGCATTAGGTATACATTATCCATTAATGGCAAGTGTATATTTTGCCTACCTAAGTATTTTTGTGTAACTATTGTGACGGTTGTATTAAGTATATTATTTGTCTTACACAATTTCAAATTCATTAAATATATTAATCATTGATTAATGATGCCCAATCAGAATATTCTTTCTATCCGACTGCAGCGAGGCAGAAATAAGTGTTATGCTTCAGCGGTACTTAAACTTTAGAGATCTGCAAATACTTACCTAAGACTTCAAAATATCTGCTTCTTCTTCTTTCATCGTGTTGGTATAGTAACCCTGACACCAGGGTTGATGAGGTTGGTAATTCGCCTCACAACCCACACGATAGAAGAAGAAGAAGATCGTGTTGGTTGTGAGGTGGATAACCAACCTCACCAACCCTGGTGTCAGGGTTATCATTGCGGCCGCCTTAGGCCCCTGATATGGCTCATGTAACAACTACGTGCTTACATTAGTAAGTAGTAACCGGGACGGCTTAACGCGGCTTGCGAATCAAGGATCAACCAATCAATATGAATATTTACTTACATGTAATGTATAATTTCCCAGATTACAAAAAACAAGACATGACTACATCAGCAAGTTTGGGCGCAGCTTCCGGTTGTGGTAAATGACATCATAATTTGTGGTAATAAGTTTTGATAAAATAATACTTATAATTACATCTTATTACGCAATTCCATTAGTAATAAAAAGGAAACCTTGTAATGTTCTACCAAATCGAACATGAGGAAAACTATTTTGTGTAAAACAAAATAAAGTTTAAAGCAGCCAATCGGTTAGACATAATTTACATACTAGTAACTATATGTTAATGATAATAAAAATCTTCAGGAAACCCAGATTCTGAACCACAGTTTAGTAAATAGTTACTGCACTTGTAAATCTGCTCATTTCGGTCGGGATTAGGCCAGGCGCATTAACAATAGTATACATTTAGAACTAGTAGCTGGAGTTTCCTTTTAAGCATAGTAATGCCTGTGCCAGGAAACTCCGCTCCTTCATAGCAGAGGTTATACAAATAAAATAAACAAAGAGACATTAAGTAGGTGTAACATCATCATCATCATCAGCCCATAAACGTCCCCACTGCTGGGGCACGGGCCTTCTCTATGGATGGATAGGGAGATCAGGCCTTAAACCATCACGCGGGCCCAGTGCGGATTGATGGTTATTAACGACTGCTAATGCAGCCGGAACCAACTGCTTAACGTGCCTTCCGAAGCACGGAGGAGATCGAGATGAAAACTATTTTTTGTGGTCACCCATCCTATGACCGGCCTTTGCGAAAGTTGCTTAAGTAGGTGTAACAGATAATTGTTATTGTTAGTAGAGAGAGAGCATTTTTGTTAACAAAAACACATCTGAGTGTGATTTTTCCAACAGGCGCTTACGAGCTTTTGTTACCACCTTAGTGACGTTATAACAGTTTGCGTTATGACTTACGACCTTAGTAAGGCATAAAACACCAACACTGCGAATGACCAGCCAGACAAAGCCATCCCTGGCACACTTAGCCAGTAGTAATGAAGTGACATGATTGATCACTGGACCGATTGTATTCCGCCTTTCATAATATTTTCTCCATCGATCTGACGGGAATTTGTACGAAGTTTCCTCTCTTCGACAGTTTTCAATGAACGCCGCACTGTATTCTTTCTCCCTCGTATATGGCAGGCGGATTTTATTGGACTTTTATACGAATGTTTCTCTTCTGCTCATTCTGTGTTTTAAATGTATATGGGCTATGTATACATAAACAAGACATACATACACAGCCTACATAAATTTCTGTGCTGGACACAGACTTGCCCTCAATCAACCGGAGGGGTTACAATATTAAGTAGGTATTTAATACTATAATATTTTTGTTGCCATGACGTATGTTCGAAATCCGAAGCAAAGTAACGCAACTAGAAAAAAATATGGCTTTTCTTACTAATAATCTAGGCGAGTTCATAGTGTTTTCGTGAAATGAAGAAGTTTATTGGAATTTTGGGCTTTAAATTTCATACGTAATAGAAGGTTGGTCAGTCCGCTTATTTCCTTTGTGTTACTAATGAAATATTATCATAACACAGGTGAGTTTATGGAAAAAGCTGATTCCTTATCCAGCCTGAAAAAAGCTTAATCATATCCCTAACACCAGGGTTGATGAGGCTGGTATTCCACCTCACAGCCCACACGATAAGAAGAAGAAGGCTTAATTACCAAGCGTCATCGTCTGTGTACATTCTTTATAAACCTCAACCTTTTTTTTAATCTATCGCTGACGAGTAGGCAAGATGGTATAAACACACAGCGCAATTAAGCGTTTATTATGAAGCGTTTATTTCTATAATATTCCTAACGTCGCGTATTTCACCAGATGATTAATGTCGCAAAATCAAACAAACAGCTTTCATACTGACCCAACGACACAATTACTCAAAAAACTAACATGGTTCCTTATCAGAGTTGTCAAAACATTGTGTCATACTCGTTCGGATACACGTTGCGTGAAAAATGATTCGCGACATTGAACATACCTTAATGCAAGGTATCTCGCAATCGTTGGTACCACAATCAGACAGACGGGCGAACATTAATAATATTAGTCATTGTGACGCGTACGCGATACACATCGGGCATACCCAGGCATACCTCTGGGTTTTATCAGCTGGTCGTACTCTAAATGGGATGGTTGAGATGCCTTTGAAGTGAGGAGTTGTCTGCAGGTTAGTTACTGGATGAGGTTAGTTACCAATGAAAGATTTCTCAGCAGCAACTTTAAATCTGTTCCGAAATTTCCATACAGTACGGAAATAAAATAGATACCCACAGAAGTTTCTACTACGCTCTTTTATCTGAGAAATTATATTTTTTATAATAGCAATAACAAAGGTCTCGTCCATATTACAGGGATGCCTAATGAGCCGAAAATATCGTGACAGAAACGTATATTTTCCTCATATGGTTTCAGTTTGGGTCGTTCACACGGCAGCAGTCGAACGTCTGTATTAAAATTGCGTATAAAGCGAAATATTCGGACGGAATGATTTATAGCCGCAGCCTCCGATACGCACCCGCGACCTACAAACTGAGGCAACCTTCACATTTTTCGACACTCCTTTGTTAGGGCACGTGGTGGTGCTGGCACGACGCCCTCGCAGGTTCGGCGGCATGTCATCGCTGCCGATCATTTATCATCGCTCAATACTGCCATCAAACTGAACGGCGTCTAGCTGGCGCTTGCAGCTCCAATACACATTCATTCCTACTCGGGAAACCAACTTTCTTTCTCTAACGCCGTACTGTGAATACAATTCCGTTTTATCCTTTGACTTGGCCCAATAAAACTCAAGATTATCTTCATAATTTATTTTATCATCTTCACCAATTTTTCAAATTTAATACATTTTTAATTCATACAGTACAATAATTTAAATGATCAAGTAGCATACTTTCCTAGAGTTCTCATTTAAATTGGAATGAACGATAAACATATTTATATTTAGTTAAAAAGAAATAACACAACTAAAGAAATATGTTACAAAATGAATGATAGATTAATGATAAAATTAAGCCACGTCCTATTGCACAGACACATTTACATTAAAGCAAGAACAACGTAAGAAGTGGTCTGATATAATTACGTATTAAGAATTTGAACATTATTTATTCAGTTACACTAGTCACATATCTAATATTTACAAACAATAAATAATGTAACGAATGAACCAGTCGAGGAAATCAAAAATAATCATAATCAAACATACCTTGTGAAAGTAATCAAATATACGAACCCAAATCGCGCTGTTCCACTTAAGAATAAAATTTAACAAAATATCACAGTTGACCACGACATTTAATAAAATGTGATAACAAAATATTAATCGATGACATGAGGAATCATGTTAATAAAACGTAGTGAATGAAGATTAATTTTGAAACAACCATAGTTCACTTGAGGGAAGAAATCAAAGTTCATTAATCACTAAGCATATTTAAGTACATTTTACAAATACGACATTAAAGATTTAAAGTAGGTACGCAATAGAGCCACATGAAGTATCAGTTGGTATCGTTTGTGGAAACTTTAAAAATCATTACCTATTTATATTCTAAACAAAGTTTATTACGTATGTAGATCGTATTTATAGAGAGATAAATACTTTGTTATTTACAACTAAGGACAGGAACATAAAACAGTTCTTCGGGAAGTTTACTGAAATATATTAAACTTTTTACCATATCTACTAAACGACAAATTACTTTTATTTACAATATTAAGAAGGAATATCTACCTATTCACAGGTGTCTATAGTTACTGAGCTTAGGATGTCTAATTAAGTTCACAGCGCTTTTACAAGCCCTTTACTAATTTAAACGTACTTGTATTTATTTATATTTGACAAATTTCATGTCTTCATCTAAATATTAGTTTTTGATACATTTTTCTTTCTGTTCTTCATTACTTTGATTTGATTTCACCAAGTAGGTATTACATTATCCCTGTACAATTCCGAATTTGTTAAGCTTTAGTGACGGCAGTTAGTGTGTTACGTTTTGTTCTGTTTTTTGAGCCATCAACTTAAACACAGGTAAATTGAAAACTTAGCCATCACAATTTACACTATTCGGTAATCAGTAGTTTATCTTACAATTTTAGGAATAATAATGCGAATCGAATTATAGCTTATGACTAGGTAAAATCTTTCTACTTCAAAATTTTAACACCCCTTTATCGTATATTACACCTAATGATAAAAAATTACGAATAATGATAAACAGGTGATGAGATTCTGTTTTGTTCCTTTAGAAATCAAACCATAATGATAGAATCATGTACACGTAATAGACGCGTCTATTACTTTAAGAACGGATTTGAAGTAATCGAATGAAGTTTTTTCTTATAAATTACACGTTTCGTGATTATTTGTTAAAGTCTTCACTTTGTCCATTTCACGATGTCTTTAAGCACAAACACTTTTGTCACCGTTAAAGTCACAACAACAATTTCAACAAAATTAGGCTACACTAGAAATTTTTCGGACAGCGAATAACTGATCCAGTCTGGTTACTGTAGCATCAGACCTGACGCACGTAACAGTATCGGATGTTACAGATAACCCCGTATGACGAACGGTAGACTGTCTAGTTCAATAAATCAGTTATCCGCTGTTCGAAAAATTCCACTGATCCTATGCGGAGAGGTGCGCAAACTGGCTCGGGTGAAGATCAAACTGGTAGGGGTGCCCGTACGGATTCATATGATATGGCACGATGTTCATGGATGCCATCTTGTGCTCCTTCTTCCATTTCATGCGCCGGTTCTGGAACCAGATCTTGATCTGCCGCTCTGTGAGACAGAGCGCGTGCGCGATCTCGATCCGTCTCCTCCGCGTCAGGTACCGGTTGAAGTGGAATTCCTTCTCTAGCTCGAGGGTCTGGTACCGCGTGTACGATGTCCTCTGGCGCTTCGTCTCCCCATTAGCATTCACCGTACCTGAAAAATTAAATGCAATACATTAGCATGTATTTCCACGTAGATGATTGAGTGGGTATTTATTGCACAAGTTCTTTAAGTATTATTCTGGTCACAAAACGCTAGGCATGTTAATATTTAGAACTGAATGTCCGTTTGAGCGCCAATGAATAGTTGGCTCGATCGACTTCGTGCCTTGCCACGCTTGCTCGATTGTGATGTACAGCTTGCGGCAACGCGTTTGATTCAAAACGAGATTTCTATTCAGAAATCCAAACACTATTGTGCAATTAATTTTAATTTATATCCCAAGCTGTCCCATTTTTCTTTATTTATATCGTGCTACTCGCCACATTATGACACCTTTTCTAAATACTGTGTTGGCACGTGTTTGTTCCTGTTTGTTACTGTGTGGTCTTTGAAGCCAATATAAACTTTATTCGCGACGTAGCCTATTTTTAACCTTCTTGCTATAATTTTCTTTGCTTTCAGGTGCTTTAACGGTATTGCAATGTAAACATTTTGTGTTATGATTTTCTAAACTTTGTTTAGTTTTCTGAGTTTAGATGTTTTCGCGAGACGTCGTGGTGCATGCGCTATGAAGTTGGTATCTATGTGGATATCAAAGGGAGCTGGCGTGCGACGGCGGCACGGCGCGCGGCTACGTAGCGGTGTGCGGTATGGCATCAAGTCATGGGTTGCATGCCGCACCTGTCACGGCGTGTCGGCGGTGCGGCCCACCACTTGGTCCGGCTTGGCCGCTCGCCAGTCCCTGTGATCGATACGCTCCCTGTCTCGGGTGTGTCTACCAAATTAAACTGTGTCATTTATTATATATTTATTTAAGCAGCCTCGGCCACTAATGAGTAAACTTGTAATAATTATAAACTCCAGCGCGAAGGACTCGTGATACATACAGCAGATGAATCTTCATGCGACGATGAATCGCTAATGCAGGCTTTAGAGACAAAATAGTCTTACCAAAAGCATTAATTTCCCGAAACAATTGAACCGCTGGTGAATAAAACAGTAATAAATTCACTTGGAGCGCCGATACTTTCCCTTATTCCATCTGAGATGTCAAACCCGCGTCAATAAAGATGTTTAAGAAAGTATAAATATTCGATGTGGGCTCGAGTAAAGGCTACAAGTGAAGAGGCAGCAAAAACCCTACGCGATTGAAATGTTAGTGACAGCTTGATGCACAAACAACTGACTGACAGCATTATTTTAACATAATCCTTGTACAGAAACGAAACGAATGGACGCAATATGAAGATTTGAATTTCAATGTGAATTCACAAATATGGTGATGTTGATTAAAAGCTTACATCACGTTTCTAATTTAAATGTCCTTAAATCATGCGACAAGTATCAGCTACTTAGTCGTGTATCGGTGAAAAGTGGAGAGACGCAATGATTAATATTAAGATCGGTGTCAGAAATAGTTTCAGCTACATACATATTTGTTCCTCCCATTTTGTGTAATGTTGCGTTTTAAATCATTTTATTTTCCGTAAATTTCGAGTGTTCAGCTTTTATCATTAAATTATATGTAAAAATATATTATAGAGCTTGGTTACGTTCAGTTAAATAATTTACTCTGTGCAACAAACTAATTAATGAATGATGATGAATTAATGTGGAGGAAGAAAGGGAAGTGTGTCAGGATCAACGTAAAGAATCCCACAGTATGTCAGAATCCCATAGACTATGCTTACCCCGGTAGGTATGAATACATAATTTAAAAATTATACTGTAACTGATAAAGAGTTTAATTTAAATAGATTTTAGAGCGTTTTCTCCTCACCTTTACCTGTCTAATACACCATACCTCTTTATAAAACGGTATCCTCCACATCTATACCACAAATTCTAGGTCACAAACCATTTTATATTCCGTCTGCTTGAGTCTAGACATATTGCATGGTCGAATTTTAAACGAATGACTTCGCATTACCTATGGATGAGACTTAAATTTGAAATCTAAAGTAGGCACTGTCTGGAGACGATTTTCATATTATATTGTCTAGGTATCGAGTTTTAGAATTGCATATGGACTGTAGATATTCTATTAATAATTCACTTGTTTGATCAATATTCTGGAAAAATCTGGATGAACCCTGTTTTCCGGTATTGATTTATGTCAGATCTTCCATTATTTTTCTGTAAGTGACCTTCCCTACGTTGCTATTCGATATGGAATAATAATTGCTTTGACAGGCTATATCGCACAAACATGAAAGTGAAGAAAATATAAGGACGATCAAGTTTTTAAAAGAAGCTTCAGTCAGCGCCTTATATAATATAAGAACACGTATTCTATGATTCATAATATAATCATGAACTTCCGAAGAACATCTAACGACATCCCTACATTTCCACACGCATCCAAATCGCTGTGAACTTCCAATTTTTTTTTCATCAATTCTAAATCGGACATGAAATATAAATCATTGAAGCAGTTTCATTTTTTTTCTATCAAACATTTTATCTTTCCATCAACGTTGGTACTTAAATAACGGCAACGACTCCAGTTATGCCAGCATAAAAATGTTTAGCGATAAAACATCAAAGAGAATTTGACTAATGATATCTAGATGAAAACAGAATACACGCAATAAAAGTGTCACATATAGTTTTTATTTGTAATTATATACACCGTATAATTGTAGGTAAGTTTTATCGTTTAGAAAAAAGCATTTTAAATCATAGTACTGTAGTTTAAAACGATGACTTAATCTTTTGTTGTCTTTGAAAACGCCACCTGCGTTGCGTTCCTGAGAATTGATGATGAAATGAGTAAAATGGGCGATATCATTATTTTCAAAAATGAACTCCATGGCTACATTGATTTAAAATGTGCGTTTTCATTATTTATATCTATTACATAATATAGCTTGTCTTTTCATTTTTTATACAAGCCACAAAAATCACAAATTAACAACCGTCTGTCAAAGCTATTAACTTTAGTGAGGATCTTTGGTTTGGTTTGGAGTAATGCATTCCACATATTTAATTATACTTTTTTCATAATAATTGTTTTTATTTCATCATCATCTTCATAAACAATATTTTCTGCTGTATGACAATAGATTAGATTATCATTATCTTAAGTATTTTACAAGATCGTAAAAACCACAAGTTACGTAACCCTATTTTCTTTATATCATTCTTTCTTTGATTTATTTTTACTTGTGGGAGTAAATTTATTGTATTTTTTAGTTGTTTCACCTATTTCAAGTCCAACCAAACACCATTTTAAAGCTATCTACCATGAATGATTAGGTATCATAGAAAATAATGAGCTGTTTGAGAATTTATTTTTAAATCTTAAAAGAAAACAGATGTACATACAGAGAGTGTTTGATGTTTCTAATTAAGTACAGATAAGGCCGTTTAGTAGAAATAATTTTGACATTATTATTATACTTGGGATCTCATTTGTGTATTTGGGAGATAGATTCGAGATATGTAAAAGAAAACTAATAAAAAATGTGACATAAAATAATATATTTTAATTACTTACACAAATAACCATTTTCCCTGTATAAAAATGTATATTAAGACCTGTTACACAGCCAGTGTACTTTAAAACTGATAAAGATACTGTAACAAAAAAGTCAAAGGTGAAAAGACAGCAGGTAATAGAATCAGTTGCCATGGAGTCTAGCTTGCCAGTGAATGTATAACATCTGCCTATTACTGGACAGTCGGTGCATCGACAAACAGGTCATCCGACGTTATTCGATACATATGCCAACAGACACATTAATCACGAAAGAACGAAGATTTTTTACATTTGGGAACCGACAGTATTTGAAATTCTAATGTTATGTACTTCCGGAGTGATTTTATGAGGTGCAGCGTATGTGGTGAAGCACAAGCTCTTGAGGAAATAAGGTAATAATGTGTCCTTATTGTCGTTCCTTGCAATTAATTCTACAGTCCTGTCTTTAATATTATAAAATGTCATACATTATGATTAAATGGTACACATTTTCCTAGATTATATTCCTCTTTTTTCATGATTTTCTTTTTAAGATTTTGGTAATTTATATTCTCCAAGGTTTTTCCAAATCGCAAATATGAGCGTTTTGTTATAATTAACAAAAATAATAAAAAGTCAGTAAAATACATTAAATATTAATAGTAGATATAAAAGTAACGTTCCATTGTCTAAGATTCCTAAAGTATCTAGTTCACCTGCGCACGCGTGCGCTCTTTCAATTTTACTATCTTGTCACTAGCTTGTGACAGTCGCAAGGTGCCATGACAGTCAGTATTTGAAGGAGCCTTCCTGTTCCTAGTTTTTTTCTATTCGCTTCCATTATAACAACTTCTACTTAAATTTCAACTCTATTGCTCTTAATTCAAGTTCTATGGTGTTTTTATGCGAGTGTGTAGCATTGATTGATAGGTGTACATGTAATATATCTATCATTATTATGATGAATTGCTGGCGATCTACAAACATGTCGATATTGTCTGTCACGTCCGCATTTAGTGTTAAAGTTGCTACATGAGAACAGTTTGACATATTATATTTTGGCAACTAATGGAAAACTTGGATTGTAATGTAATTTTGAGTTTGAATAAATATAAGCCAGCGTCAAGCCTTCGATCTATATTTATAGATAAAACCTTATTAGGTTTTATCAATTGTGGTAAGATTCTTGTCACTCTTCCGGTACCTACTAATGAACCTCTTGTTATATTTGGTAATGTTACTTGTTATAAGATTATGCTGTGTGTTGTATGTTTGTTTAGTATATGACGCATATAGCAATGCGTTAAAGCGTGGTATGCGTATTTAAGTTTGCGTGATATAAAGTTCTTTATGAATGTATAAACAGTATATCTATCAACTCGCATTCAAGCTCTACATAAACTTTTACAATGCGAAGAGCATCAATGTAATTCGTAGTATCATCGTAGTAGGGTTTATATTCAGTTGCAATGCATATTGTAGGCAAACTAAAAGGTGGTAATTATTTCTACATGTCGCCTACCTATCGCGAGTCTTTGCTTTTTAAAGCTACCCACTTCGTTTCGACTTTATTTTATTTCACTGATAGTTTTTATTTATTTTTTGTCCTGTATCTCCTTTGAGATATCACTGTAATGTGTCAGCGTATCCCTCGCCGCCACTTTACGAAACTTTTGATTTACTTAGTCGGCAAGTTTACTTTTTAAATCCGAGTGAAATATGTTGGTCGCTTGTGTTCTTGTGGCGCCAAATACGGCTGTGTCGTTGTGATTATTCCACAATAATAATTGTTGTAGTCTCGTACCGTCGACATTTATATTGTACTATTATGAGCGATAATCGATTTGTGTTGGATGCCGTCGACGGGGTCTTTTTTATGTAATTTGCTAGTTTTATGTATTCTGTGCTTGCTCATAAGCGTATCGACCCTTAAGCGTTCTATTAACTGAACGAATTGTTCATCAATATAGTTATCGCAATGTTTGTATTAGAAACTGATTAACAACATACATAAACAGCCTATATACGTCCCACTGCTGGGCACAGGCCTCCCCTCAATCAACCGGAGGGGGTATGGAGCATACTCCACCACGCTGCTCCAATGCGGGTTGGTGGAGGTGATTTTACGGCTAATAGCCAATAACCAACGGCTTAACGTGCCCTCCGAAGTACGGAATCATCTTACTTTTGCGGCCAATCAGGCGATTCAAGCCTGAAAAGTCCTTACCAAACAAAGGACAGTCTCACAAAGTGATAAACTAATTAATTTTAAAATAAACTTAAAAATTCACTATACGATGAAGATATCGTAGCCAGAATGATGACACGACGCTAGGTACAAACGATGAAGAGATGTGTCGCGTTTCAACTCAGTGAAATATAGTCGCGCTGAAATCTGTGCGCGTGCAAACTGTGTCATCGCCCAACCCGTTAGATCATGTTATGTTACTCCAAATGTCAGTGCTTCTCTGTCTTCCCCACTTATTACTTGGCTCATTGCCTTTCGTTTATTAACTTGAGCACTTGGAAAAATTAAATAATTATCCGAGGAAAATGTTGAGCTGTTACGGAAAGACGTACGGAATTTAAGATGACAAGTTGACAACTTCGCATTTAAAACATTTTACACTAAAAATTATTTAGTATTTCGAATAGAAAGATGTACCTGATATTGTTTTAGCATAGAAGCTGCTTAATGTTTTTGGTCAATAGTTTAATTAGTTCAGTTAGTAAATTTAACTAAAATGAAATGTTACTTTTGAATTTACTTTACTTTCAATAATGACTATTGCAATATTGCTATTATTATTTTACATATTGATGCAGTTAAGTACATAAGAAAGTCGGCAACAGTATATTTATTGTACAAATACATAGCAGTAAAGTTTATCAATAACAATAAAAGGATCAATAGCAGCGAATACTGCGCAAGCTCGGCCGCACCATAAAAAGAAAACCAGAAGATCGGCCGATTGGTACCCGCGCGCACGACCCTGGGCATTTAAGAGTGGATTTCTCACGTTCCCAGTGAGCAGTAATCACGACGTGGAAATATTAAGGACACTAATATCTTGTACACATTTACATAACACGCAATAAATTAAAGTGCGCGGGCGCACCGGAGCGTCGCGAACGGCGCCGTTGATAAATTCTTATTGGTGGTTTTTCGATGGTCTATTTCGCTACGTAGTCGTGTAGACAACGGATTGTTACAATCGTCTTGGTCTATTTTAGTGGTGGTGCGTGTTGACAGATCTTTATGAACTGATTAGATATGTAGGTACGATTTAATCTTTTGTTTGGCGAGTGTAGAATGTATTTATTTATGTCTTGTTTTTTGAATAAATTAAGGAGCTATTATGTAAATGATATAACGTCTTATATATGACTACAATTATAAAGGTCTACTAGGAATTAGTACTTTATAACTCAAACAAGATCCGTGTTAACTGCCTAGTTAACACGGATCTATGCCTATAGAACTGCGTCATTTAGCTTTAGAGCCACGCTTTGCGCTTGCCCTTCGATTTTAAAATGAATATCACAGGTATAAACACGAAGGCGTAATATGATATTTGAAAACAAAACCAATGTAGAAATAAGGTGTATATTTTATCCACTTTGGCTTCGCTAGAATCGGCCACATTTTTGTTCAATGCCACATCCTTGAATTTAGCGGTAGCTAACGTACACGTGCAAGAGAGATATCTATGAGAATGTCAAATAAACATCAAAACTGAGAATAGGATGTATTTTTTGTACGGTCACGAGTACTACCTAATATGAAACCATGTCACATTATGTTTTTTGACAAATTAAACCGTAAGTCTCATTAAATGTCAAATATGATAGTGCGACAGGGTTCTAAAGTGGGTACATCATATTCCTCATGACTGTACAGATAGCCCTAAGACATTACTAAGACAATCAACACTAAAGAACGATCACGATCTCAAAACGTGAAGATAGAAACAAAATAACTAAGCAACGATGTATTTTGAGATAATTACTTCCATATTTATACAATATTTGTTTGGTTCATTTCATGAGCCATTTTTGGGTATATATTTTATGGAACTGTGGTAACCCAGTTGGTAGAACGCTTGCCTCTCACTTTGAGGTCGCATGTTCGAATCCAGTACAGGCCTATACTAATGATTGTCGAATTCATGTTTGGATCATAACGATTATCACCTACCTCAGCGGTGAAGGAACACAACGTAAGGAAACCTACATTCCTGAGAAATGCATTTTCAGAGGTATGTGACCTAACCTGTATTGGGCCGGTTTTCCCTTTGCGGGTGGGAAGGTCAGGCAGGCAGTCGCTTCTGTAAAAAATCGGACCTGTCAAATCTTCAGGTTAGGTAAGTGGACCCTGTGAAAACGGGATAATGCTAGGGAGATGATGATAGTTGGTTCATTTCATCTAGGGCAATCAGGAAGACCTTTCCAATGTGCAGTGACATCGTAACGAAAACTTTGAGGGATAATTCTGACCATGATTCTGAGTTGATATTAAGTGGAATTTTCCGTAGCAAAATTAATGATAAATATAGCAACAACTTATGCATCAATGTACCTACTTATTCATTCTGACTATAGGGCAATATAGTGGGGATATATGGCAATATATCACAAAATACTTTTATAAATCAGATTGCAATCACAAGTAGTGACAGTCCAAAATTAAAAGTTTTCTAACTTGAAAAACTGGATATAAATATATAGTTAAATGATTAAATGCTTATTTAACATGCATCTATGTAAATAAACCTTTGAGCAAAATTGTTCTTGGCATCTGTCATCTGGATAAAGATTCACATTTGTTTGAATACTTAAAACATTAAATGTGATGTAAACCTCTATGATTTGGTCGCAAATCTTTTAATCGGGTTTATATATGCTTTCATCGTGAGCCAATCGCAAGGTATTACGGTATCTATGTGTAAAGGTTTAAAAGGATTTGCTAACTGGTTTTTAGCCAACTTTCATTTTTATGTGGTCCTATTTATTTCTAATGGTTTTTTTCTCAAACATAAGTGATATTACTTTAGTAATCGAACACATAAAAATATTAAAATTCTTCTAGTACCTTTGCAATAATACTAACTGTTTTGATATGTGCACAAGTAGAATAGAATCTAGAATAAATTTTCTTAAAAACAACTTGATGATTTATCTGTGTCTTTACTGTTTTATCATAAGTAGCTTTAACTCTATGGCAGTAGTTATCTCAAAGACTAATCGGCTATCTATCTACCTACCTATCTATCTATCGTTTACTTAGTAGCCTAACGGTAACCGGTTGAGGCTGTTAAGGAATCAAGTAAAGTCTTGCAACAGGGAATCTAATATTTTATGATTTACTATCGATTTATTGCCAGGGGTCTTTGTAATAAATCAATACTAGTACGTAAGACTGTTTAAACTTAAGGAGCACTTAAAACGCTTACACGCTTAAAGAATTCTTGAAAATTTTTGCTAAAATAAATACTCTATTATACAACCTAATTTTTATCTTAATTAAACTCTAATATAACATAAGATCACGTTATGTCCCAAATTGATTGGAGTAGTCTGAATAACATTCATCGCATAATGAACAAAGTAACCAGACTTCACCGAGATTCATCTAAAAAAGAAAAAATATCGATTGAAAAATACATGCTTGAAATACTTTTATATCGCGCTCCTATTATAATACAAAACGAGATAAAACATGCATATAGTAAAATATAAACGGCCACCTTATCTAAATCACCATGGAGCACAACCAATAACTCAAGTAAACGAGCAAAACCGGAAGAATCAACAGGTAAACATCAAAGCCGAGATCAAATGAAAACAAAAGATCAACTACGAGATACTATGCGCTTGCGCTTCCTAAACCGCTCGCCCACAATTACCATGGACGGTGAGACCGGCAATAATTTTAAAAATATCGCCCAGTAAATGATGCCATAAATTAACTTTAATAATACATACGCCCAACGAAACGGCATCATGTGCAGAAAGCTAATTGAATATTAATTTCATAATAAATCTGGTCGAACGAGTCTTTGGCCTTTTATTTATAACTTAACTCCAATGTGGCAATAGATGCCTACAAGTTTTATGGCCGCGTTTTTATACTTTTAAACATTGGTACAATACAGTTCTCTGTTAGCGATTTTATCGAAAAACGTATGTTTATTTTTATCTCTTTTTTGATACGTACGGCATCTCAAAACTGGAGGTGGTTATTTAGGTATCCCATATGTAAATTATAGGCTTATTCAATAATTCGTATTAGACAAAGTGCATCGTCTAATGCAGTGAGCCACACCTCCGGCGGCGACCATTACAAATACCTTCCGTTTTCGTAATTTATTACTTTTATCTCGAGCAGAGTCGCGGTCACTGAACACAAACAAACGACATCTCTGACAATAAGACAAATCGACCGATTACCAACTACCTGCGTGAGGTCCGGCCCTTGCGAATCCTTAAACTTTAAAGAAAACAATATCATCATCACTCTAAAAGAGAGTAAAAGTATAATAGCGACTTTCAATGTGACGCATTAGCACATTAATTACCGTGACATCTGCAAAGAAAGGCTTTTCAAACTTTCTTAGCACAATGGAGCGAACGCGGAAAAAATCGCTCCGAATAATGCAAGTTGACCTTGCGAGCAATGCACGCAAGCAGGGTTTTGCAACATTTGGTAATTTTCGCACAGACCCGTGATTTATTAAGTCTGGAAGACAAGCTTTGTTGTAGCATTCAAGTATAAAACCACGTTGTTTAAAAGAGACCACTTGCGGTGAATTTGTAACAGGGTTGAAATTTTTAAAATGCAAAGTTTCAAAGAATGCCGTTTTTGACAAAAACTAATGCATTCAGTGCTAAACACCAGAGTTTAAACAAAGCGACTATAGCACGCATAGATAGCAAGTATAAAGACCTCGATGTTCGCGCGGATGTAAATGTACGTTATAATGGGCCAGGAATAGATCATGATATCATAATACCTACTCCGCAATTTGGATATGAACCGTTTGATACTCGCGTGGTAAGAGGTTTACGACAATCGGATATGAAAAGTAAAATCGGGACGAAGATTTAACGACTGTGTCAAGGTGTCAGCCGTTTGAGAGGAGAGACGAGTGCGTAGTGGTGGACGTATATCAATTTGTAGCATTAATCTAAGACTAGATAAAGGCCGCAACACGCGCGCGGGTTCCGTCGAAAGAAATCTCCATACAAAACATTACTCGGGCGTGTTGAGCGATTTATGCGACGGCTGGCTGCGGAACAGTGTACCTCCTTATTGTATATTATTGTAGTGACACCGACTAATTCGTTGGTCGACTGATGAGCCAACTGTGGGGAAAGAGATGGTTTGTGTTTCGGAACTGTTGTATTTTATCGAGTTTTATAAAACAGGACGCATTGCGTAATGTTAAGCGTGCATGCTCACCCAAACCATTGATTATTTTATAATTATTGGGTTTAGCAAATGATGACAAGTTCCAGCTAATGACGTTGTTTACAATCAGTCTTCAAGGCAATTACATGTAGTAGCGATCGATAATAAGTGTCTCTTTAGACTATTAGTGGCGCAATTAATCACGTCAACTTTATACGGGCTTTTCATCTTAGCGAGTGGATTTATATAATCTGTGGCTGGGAACTTGCGCAGCCGCTGTCGGCGAGTGACAGCGGTGATGCGCAGGCGCGCTTCTCTTCAGCGCAATTGACAGCGCCGTGGACGTGTGTTTGTTTGCGAAAAGGGAAGTGTTTGAAATTTTCCGTGAACTTTTCTCAAAATAAACTTACGAAGTGAAAGTTAATAGCCAGGTAAATGAAACATAAAATATTTAATTAAAAGTATTTACAAACATGAATAAAGTAGTTATGTAATAAATAGACAAAGGAACAAATAACATTTTCAAAAAAATAAAGTGAATGTTTATTTTGTTGAGCTGAATTCTAACCTGTTACAAGGACTTCGCCTTAAAAAATACAAATTTTGTAACAATTAACAAAGCACAAATAAATCTATCGTAACAAAACAAGTTAACGGAGCGACCAACTGGAGTCTGAATGAAAATTATTTCATTAACTCGAACTAAATGTATCGTATTCTTGCGCATACGTTAACGCGCATGTGTCGGTTTTGACGTAAACGTAAGCTGGCGATCGCAGGCATGACGTTTCAAAACAAACCGACTGTTGAAGCGTCAGTTTGGACGGGCGTTACTCTCGAGAAGATATTTTGTTTGAACATATTTTGACTGGCTAAATCGGTGCGTAAACCATCGGTGCTTATTAAAAATGATCGTGAATTTTATTTAAAATTTTGATGTAACGGATTGGTAATTTGATTGTATTCTTCTTTTATCGTGTTGGGTGAATGACCAACCTCAGCAAATCTGGTGTCAGTTATTATTGAGCGGCCAAAGGCTCCTACAATGGATCATGTAACGACTATGTACTTACATTGGTAAATAGCAACCGGGATCAACGGCTTGACGTGTCTTCCGAAGCTCGGTTCGTCTTATAGGTATGCAAATCGTTGCCTTAAATAACCATGTAAGCGCCTTTTTGATCTTCAATAAAACTGGATTGAGATTGAGATCACATTTTTTTTATCTGAATCGAAAGAAACGCGTCTATTGCTAAATTTTGTTAACAAAAATTACATCTAAATATGATTTTTCAAAAAGGCGATTACCTACGAAATTTTCACTTTATGACGACGATTATTATGTTGTATTTTGCGCTATCTATGGATTGGTGAATTTTTGCAATTATTTTTATGGATTCATAAAGGTAGTGTGTATAGTGCATACATTAAAGCATAATAGGATTTAATAATAACCATGTCGTAAAGATTACTGAAGACTACATAAAAGCCATAGACAAAGGCAATCCAACCACACTATCGACTTTCAACAAAGAATTTATTACAATTATGAGTGCGGTCCACACTTTTGTTCTTTTAATTAAATTCAAATGTTCAATTCGCACCCTTACCCCAAGGACCATAATACAAGGGTGTTTAATTGTATTAACCGACTATTCATATTGTTGGAAAAAGTGGTAATTATAAATAAAATGCGCATCAGCGCCACCTTGTGATTCCCCGGGGAAGCTACAGTACATTAATCATAAAGTAATGATGTGTTTATAGTTCTTTTATGCACGAAAGCGAATGTGGCGATTTCTTAATTATCTATGACTGTTTTCTATTCTTTAATTGATTTTTTATAGCTTATGATTTATGATAATTTTAGAAGTATTATATAGGACTTACCTGAGTAATTTTATGTATTTTATTTTTACTTAAAGAAATATTTTATTTATTTTTGTTGGTGATATCATTAAGACTATTATGCAAATATCCTCATATGTATTTTTATTCATAATCATTTAAAAAATAATTACGATTTTTATTCCACATAGACATAGATACGGCTTGTAAATTGTACCTAGGTACTCTCTACTACCTACAAAACTTTAATACCACTGAGCACTATAAAACCATTCAGTGGCCCTAGGTATCCTACAGGTTTGCCTGCACGTGCGAGGCTCCGCCCTCTCCCGCTGATAATAATTAACCAATTACAGAATGACAACCCATCGCCGCCATTTTAATTGGTTCGCCATTCGCTATGCATCGATTCATAAATCTACCTTACAGCGTTGTTGCAACCGCCCGCGTATACGAAGCTTGTTGGCTGGCTATCTAAAGTCTATGGGCTCCTGGTATCTTTAATTAAAGTCTCGACTAGATAAAGCCTGGTATTTAGGTCTAATATCTAGCAGGAAGTATTAGAAATTGCTGAAATATTTTAATGGGTATTACAGAAACCACTGTCATCAACCACCGGAGGTACTTTCCTATGGATCACATATTGAGCTGTTATAGAAACTGTGAGACTGTTAGAGGTGTTTAGCTCTCGAAAGGCCTCAGCGCTCCCCATTATGTCCAACCAGGTACTTGAAGTCATATCTGGCAAACAATAAGTCACGAAAAAAGGAGGCGTTTAGACTACTTTGTAAGTCAGTTGATAGTCGTCCAGCTGCGCGAAAACCTGTCATTAGTTTTATGCAGCTTGACTACTGATGTTCTTCAAGATCTTGGAGTATTAGGACATATTCCATTCACTGTCGAATCTAGAGCTCTAAAGCTATTTGTTTATTCGTTCCAACTGACAAGCGAATCTATGACACGGACTGTTCATGCGTGAAGAAAAATTAGCCCGGCAAGCAAAACACAAAAACAGCGGCATATCCATTTCTTTCAATTAATCAAATCATCAATCTGGCATTGGCGTTTTAATTGCGCACTGTTTATTGCGCTTTAAAAGCCGGGGAAAGGGAAACGTTATTTTTTTCCATATAACCATTAATATCTGTCGGCTGTTTCCTTCACAGCGCTGTGGTGAGGCAGGGGCTGTACGATTGCGTAGCCGATACCGCTGCGCTGTTTAAATGGTGATATGATTATTATGCGGTAGTCTATGAGTGTGGTTATTAGATGATTTTCTTTGTTGCCAATGGAGACATACAAGATAATGCACAGCAGGTTCGTATAAATTCTAATGAGGAAGAACATAGAATACATATTCAAGACATAAAAGATGCAACAAACGTTTACAAAATTCTATCCAATAATGCCCACTATCTCAATCTAGGCACACAAGTTGTCAGGAGACAAATTACAGTTACACGAAAAAAATATACTATGCTTACTCTAATCCTGCAGAATTCCAAAGATCAAATACAGTAATAAACAAAACACTGAAAGATGTACCTCAAAACAATTAACACAAAACATACCCTAAACACTTTACCCTAGTACCACAAACAAAGTAGCACAAACCCTCGCAAAAGTCAATTTGAAGTCAACTCGCTAAAGTCAATTTTCAAAAAGTCCAGAGACGCATTCGGTGGACGCGATAGTGACGCAACGATTAGGAAAGTCGACACGTTTTGTATAGACATTCCTGGACAGGACAGCACGTCTTAGACAGGCCGACATGTGACGCGGGTCGACGTGCCCACTTCATTAATTCTTGAACTACAAGTGATCAATGGCTTATTGCTCGGGATTATTTTTGCGAGGTCGCAAGGTTACGAGTAGGTTGGGGAAAGGTCGACTCGAAAGTGATATGGGGATCAAAAGATCTGTTGGTTTTGTGATAGGAATTATCAAATGAGAATTTGGTCTGATTAACTGATAAAGAGCGTTAAAGGTCTCATGATGCTAAAGTTGCAAGAGTGGGTTTCGTGGGCTTGTATCTACTGGTGTACCCAATAGATGTATGTATATATAGGCTGCATAAAAGTCTCAAAAGCGAAATAATTAAACTTGATCAAATGTATTTTGCATTATAACTCCCCATGATGACCATGGGTATGCAAACTATGCGGAACTAATAATATTCAAACAATAGGAATTTACAGGAACTCTATATTTTGAGTTAAACATATTGAAAAGGAAAATTAATATAAAAAATAGGTACATAAAACCACAACAAATAAGGCAATGACTCTAACCTACGCTCTGACATCTAAAATGAAAGCAAAGGTCAAAGTACCGATGCCAGAATAACCGACAGGTTAATTTTTAATCCCCTTCCCGATGCGAACGAAGCGCGTTCGATTTAACTCATAGACTCAAACTCAGTCAAGGGTGCATATGTGAGGAACATTCAAGTTAAATGTCTAAAATAGTTACTTAATGTCTAGATAGCGTATGATTTGTCTAATTATATTATTGGTTATTGGCGCTTCTGCACTGTAAAGTCGTGAAATGTAAATAGTAAATAAAATATAAAAAAATAAGATTTATTCGCGACATGAATACACAGTTCAAAGTATACCGTGGACGCTATGAGTAAAATTTTCCTTAGATTACTTAGTTCGATCACGCGGATAACTATAACTCACTAGCATTTTTTATGGAAGAGAGCAGATCCACAAGTTACTTGATGACTTAAATGTAAGGTAAGTATGAAAGTTCTTAAATGGATCATATTAGGACTCATAATAGTCATAAAGGGTACATTCCTAAAAAAAATATATATATAAAATTGACAATTTTTATCAACTGTAAATAAAATTATATTTGTGAGATTGTGTATCTCAAAGTAGCAAATAACAAGTGTGCAGTAAATTGCACCTTACAAGCTGTTAACAGTAGAATTAATTTTGGGTAATCTTGTCGATAGTACATTTATTATACGTCGTGATCGGATCCCGGCTGTTCGAAGTTTCTGCGCGACATGAGAGAAGGTGTATTCTCCTTTCTACCATGTATATTAAGTATATTTAATTTGGCTACAAAAGGTATCTCAAGATTAGGCAAAGCAGCTTGGAAAATACAAAATTCAACTCAAGATATGCAGAGCCCCAAGCTACAATTGCCAAACTTAATATTATGATGAATCATGGTGACAAGTTAAGACCAGCCTACCGCACCAGCTTAAATTATGTTTTGGAGACAGGATGATTTCTATATAGTAGGACTGAAATAGTTATGATAAAACTTGATTCAGAATAAGATGGATTTAAAAACAACGAAGAAAAAAGACATGTTTGCAAGTATTTCTCTGAAGGTGTGTATACAGATTTATTTAAGGTGTAGTGTTGCAAATTAGATAAATTGGTTTTTGATGAACGAATCGATGTCAAAGCGATAGGGGAATGAACCTAAAGTAGTATTTAGACTATTTAAATTCCGTTCCGGTTCGTTGCATCGCTGGTTTATACGGGGCCGTTAATTTTAGCCAAAATTGAACTAAGGCGCACTTATTGATTTTTGTTTACCGAGCTACATTTCGGGTTTAAGTATTTACGAAACCACATTAATTGAATACAATATATAAAGTACTTAATAAGTAATAAAGGACGTTACATATAAAAGGTTTTTTTTTATGAAAAAAAAAAACGCTATATTTTCTTCTACTACTCATTATTTTAATTGTCTTTTTCACTTAACGTAAAAAATTTCTTGCTCTGATAATAAATTTAATTACATCCCAAATGAACAGCAGACATCGCCGCGGACAGATGTTTTGACAGCTCCAAAATTAATTGTGACATTACCCTGTCGTTAGGGAATCGCCCAGAAAGCTCTTCCGCTTCCACGTCATTAATAAAATGAGCAATAGTCGAAATATTTATCAATGGCATAATCGATACCGAAACAATTATAACCACATCCATCAAAATTCTAAACTCGACTTTGAATCTACTACGAATTCTTCGTTTTACCACACGACTCTCAACCCTTCTCCTTACTTTTAAAACTCATATTTCCATTTACATTTCAACAGTACTGAACAGTGTAAAAAGGTAGTTTAAGAGCCAAGTTCGTATGGTGCATTTTCGCTTGGCCGAAACATAGTAACTGGTATCGAGTAACATTAAAATTCTTATCTCTAGTCTGTCACACAGCAAGAACGTCAAAGTTCGAAGTGAAGAACGCATGTAATTAATAGTCGATGATACGCGAGTATCGTAAACAAAAGCTGTGATAAATGGATTAAAGGTTGATACTAGATAATAGATGAGGTTGTAAATCGTACTTTGTAAGCGGGCGGTCAGTTTTGGAGGTTTGACTGACCGCCTGTCATACTGTACTGATTTATATAGTCTTCAATATAGGGTGATAATTTTTGTACAAAACCAGCGATGAAATATTTTTACTTTAGGATTACCGCAACAACTTTATTTGCCGATTTAATTCCTTGATCTATTTAAATGTTCTTTAAGCTCTTTGGAGAACGATTAAAACAATCGGTTGCAAAAATCCCGACAATTGAGATCAAGAATCGCAGAGGAGCGTTTGCTGTATACCTTTTTCTTTGTATAAGGAGGTTAGAACCGGCCGCCTTAGAACACTTAGGTTGAATTTTAGATTTCATGCTGATGTTATGGTGAATGTTGTCTAACTTTTAACTACATACATGTGAGGCTGTAGAACCTGGGCACTAATCATCCGCATCCTATCACATGAACCTTGAATCTACGAATAGTTCGGCAGATTCCTTCGGAGGAGAACATTATAATAATCATGGCCCTGTCAAATTTATAGGTATAGGTTGCAGTGAGTTGTCGGACTGCATCAGCCCCATAAATGATGAGTGTGTTACAACACGGTCTAACACAAGGCCTTAATGCGATCTTTTATACCACCCTTTACAGTGTTTAGAACATAATGACATATTGACTTGAATATAAATTGTCTGTTACCTATACGTTTGACGGGTTTTGTTAAAACGTGTCATTAGACGTCCACTTTTGCTATTATTGATTATGTTTGACAGTAATTCTTGATGGGTCTTTGATCATCAGGTGGGAATTAGGGCGATGATATTTAATATTCCATGTTAGATAAGGCTTATATTTCAACTTTCACCTTTGATGAGTTACATTTATTATGATACTCTATTTTAACACGTTCACTGTGTATAAACCACATATGAGGCAGTAAATTTGAAACTCACACGTGCATTTCCCATATATGGGGCACATTTATTCTTGCCATTGCGTGTGTATGTACATAAATTCCTATGTGTTTATCGAAAAATAAGATTGCACGTGAGAGGTTGATATCAAATTTTCTGTTACATAGTGAACGTGTTAAAACGTCTACTAAATATGTCACTGTAGTCGTTTATTATTTTCGATTGATAGATGGCACTGTGAGGGAAAATTATACAATTTTCTTTAGCCTTCGATCACTGGTTACATGAGTCATGTCAGGGGCCTATGGATGGCGACTCAACAATAACGCTGACACCAGGCTTGTTGGGGTTGGTAATCCACCTCACAACCCACACGATAGAAGAAGACTACAGGTTAAAAATGTACCTTACGTCTGCGTCTTGAACCATGTGTACGTCTTTAAGATAAGTATTAATGTTCATTACCTATCGAAGCATTCGTCTATATCCTGTTCTTTATAAAACTTCATCACATTGATCACTTCTTCTATGCTGTAAATGAAAAACATAGACATGTCGTAAAATCCGACTGGAATGGATTGTGTGCTCTTTAACATCATCATCTCCCCAGCATTATCCCGATTTTTCACAGGGTCCGCTTACCTAACCTAAAGGTTTGACAGGTCCGGTTTTTTTTTACAGAAGCGACTGCCTGTCTGACTTTCCAACCCGCGGAAGGAAAACCAGTCCACTACATGTTAGGACACATACCTCCAAAATGCATTTCTCGGAAATGTGGGTTTCCTCACGATGTTTTCCTTCACCGCTGAGCACTTGATAATAATTTATGATCCAAACATGAATTCGAAAACAAATTTGACAATCATTGGTTTAGGCCTGTGCTGGATTCGAACCTGCGACCAAGTGAGCGGCAAGCGTTGCTATCACGGTTTATTAATATGATGGACAATTATTATGGGCGATGGGCTGATCCTTTGTCTAAATAACCTCTTGTCACCATACGGTTCATCATAGGTTCATCCATATTAGATTTAAGCTTCGTATCAATACCGACTGTAAGTTGTCTGTGATTTCTTGTGGCTTTGGCCACCCCTTTAAGAATTATAGGTGTGAGTTATGTATCACATTAACAACACCAAAAAGAAATCAAGTTTTGAGTCTTGCATATAAGTACTGTTAATAAACAAAATCTCGGGCCTAAGGCGAACAGTTACATTGGTATCACAAATCTACATCGTTGAATAGAGCAATAAGTAATACTGCACTATACCTACTATCATAACTCGCAGACGAAACGACCTCAACACGTGTGGCTCCAAAATCAAATTAAAATCATGTTTGATAAGATCGAGTGGCGGTTATGGAAATTTATGACTATATTACCTGCGCGGGCGCATCGCCCGACAAAAACCAGGGCCGGACCGGACTGCGCAATTATTTATGGCGTCCGCAAAATGATTACAGTTTACAAGCGCCTCACTGCATACGCCTCTGGCAAGAAACAGTGGTGCGCGCCTAATGTGCTGCAAAAGTGGTGTCATTTTCTAGAAAAAATGAAGATTATCATGATATTTTATATTTTAATGCGCTTTAAAAATGCTTTACTAATGAAACGCATATCAAAGCGACTCGGACGAAGAATGTGAGAAAGAAACATTGTTCGGGACGCACACAAAAATGTGTTGGCCGCGAAACATACAGAAATAAATCAGACAGATGACAATTTAAAGTGGTTAACCCACTAACTGTGACCATTTTAGATACCTTGATCAGATCTTGTCGAAACCGACGTGCGGGTCAGATCACTTGGTATTTCCACCTTGACGTCAGTAAGATTAGAGTTGAAAATTGTATGTTATCAAATGAATTAGTGGGTGTTTGTTCTTAAGTCTTTAGAGTTGCCGGTAGATTTATGTTTTTATTTAAGAATTAATGATGGAGTGTGAGTAATCGTAGTTATGCTAATTTACGCACTTTTAAATTGATTTAGGTACGTAATAAAGCACCGCTCCATTTAGATATTTTTTATTTCCTTTATAAATCTACTAGGCAAGTATAAGGTAGCTCTACTATGAACTAGTTTGAATGTTTATTGGCTGTTTATTGCTTATTTAATATTGTCAATTAATCATTATGATACCGTACTGACCAGTGTAGAGTGAATACATTACGAGGACGAAACGAGTTTCTCACGATGAAAAAAATATGAGTAAGCCCTATGATTTTATTCAATATTTCCCTTCAATTTGGACTTAAATAAGGTTTAGGAGCATCTGGCGCCACTCTCACTCTCCACTCTATACTTTACGATCTGTTAAAAGACCGAATTCGCTGTCCAAATTAACACGAAATAAAAACGAAATCGATGCTAACAAAAAATAAGCGAAGGTACAAGATAAAAGCTTAAAAAAGGCCCACGTCAAAACATTTGATTGTATTAATATTTATAGGCTGGATACCGCCGCAGGAAAGCAGAGTCGAGATGGAAGAAAAAAAATGTTTATCAGCCCGTTTAGCTTTTAAGGAAACCGCGAATCTTTTGTAAAAAGATATTTATGGACTCGAAAACAATTGCAGTGTTACCATTATATCAGATTTGACAGCAATAACAGTATTATATTGTTTTTTGTGGAAGTGGAATGAAGACGTTGACTTTATTTTGTCTTGAACAACAATGGTGGGTATATTGTGCGTGAAGTGAGTGTGCTGTGGATACGACACTGGTTTTTGTTTAGGAAGCACGCTGAGACTTTGTGTTATAGTCTATAATAAGACATTATTATTTTGTTGTAAGTCTGCGCTGTATAACTTAATAGGGTTATCAGGGGCCTTATACAAAAAAAAAAAACAATAATATCTACTAATAATATGCGGAAAATAATGCTCTAAGAAGACAGATTAATTTAGATATGATTGAAATTTGCATATCCAAATTTCGATTTGTTATTTCGATTAGAAAAATCAAATCGATTTTCTAGTCAAATATGAGCATTGAGGAACCATTAAATTTTATTTATCTCAGTATATAGAGATATTATATACTGCACTTGCCGTTGACAAAAAAAGTAATCAATCTCTTTGGTTCAGGATACTATTTTTTACATCAATAAGCTTATAGAAGCTGCCTTATACATAGCTGACACCCAAGTACATAAGAGGTTACCCACCCAACTTACACTTGCAAATCGGTTGAGTAACGAGTCGAGATGCTTATGCAAATTCGCCGCTCATGCGCAATCTTCAACATGCGCGCCGGCGCATCCAGGGCCTTATGGGAACTTAATCATAGCAGGCGACATGCCTTATTGAATTTGAATTAAAACAGTTGTGTATCGAGCTATGTTTTATGAATTATGTTATGTACATGTACATATGGAATTACTTCGCAGATGTTAAGATGGAATGTTGAGATAAGAATTGCACGCCTTAGTTTTGTATAGAGCTTATTGAGTACGAGTTGCATTTGTAGATGTAAAGAAACCGAATGCGTAGTCGTAGATAATATTGTGTTGATATTACGATGTGGATTCTAATTACTTATAACTACGTATGAATGTTTAGGTATATTTACTTCTGTAAACGATTTGAATATCACCCAAAATGTTTTAGGTCACATATACCTAAACATAAAACATAACATAACACGTATCTATATAAGTGTTATGTAATTGTATTTAGTGGAAAAAAGATATGACTTTGATTACCTAACTAAAGTACCTACTTAGCCTTTTAACCTTAAAAAGTTAGTACCGCATATATTTAGAAGTACAAAGTAAATGTGGCCAGTATAAAAATAACGCAATTTTCAATTTAACTTGGTTAAAACGCATCCGTGCCCTGAAATACATAAAGTTTTAGATTTCAATTAAATTCTCAATACTCAATTATTTATTTAGATGTTGGTTCTTAACTTAAGGCATAAAGTGGTAAAAAGGTTTGAATTACTTAACCATTATTAGTAGGTCAGCAAAACAGCCCTTTTAAACCAACTAATTGAGAACAAAAAGTTAAACCAACCCACCCATTTTCCAATTGGAATCCGAAACAACTATAGAGCAAAAACGGCAATAAACTATATTGCGCCGATTTACTTAATAACACGTAATACTGGAAAAACACGTCAGATGATACAATGGCAAAGAATAATTGCTAATTAAACGGAATAATGACTTTAATAGCAGTCATTGTAAAAGGGCGATCTGATGATTACTCTACAAAAACTCACTGTGCACATACCTATTATATGCGTTCGCGCATAGTGAAACAAGTAACATAATATATGCACGATGTGTTTTCAAATAATTAATTTAAAATTAACATAATTTATTAAAGGTGTGAAGTTTCATATGTACGCTTTAATGGAACAGATATATTTTTTTATAAAATTTAAATGTGTCCGGCCATAGAAGTTATTTATTTACAAAGTTGTGTAAAATAGTAAGTACATGTTTAATATCCATCAATATTTAACGGGGGGGTCTAAAAAGGCCAAATTGAAGCAATTTGTCCAAAAACGCAATATAGCTTTTTGACATTTGGCATATGGAATTTCCTAGATGAATAAATTGGTTCAATGTGCCCTGTTTAGTAGTCCATCAGGTAACATCAGGTATTACAGGTAAATTGTTAAATAAAATTACTTGATGCTTTTTCATACCCAGCTAGCACTTGGCGCTTTCACCTCCATGCTCCCGTATTATTACGTACATTGATAATGTATTTATTAATATATATAATATAATATAATTCTATCAAAATTTCACTAACAGTTTTCTTTTAGCGACTTAGTAACAAAAACGGAACCAGACTCGCGTGCGAACCACTTCGGTTGTACATTTTACAAAACAGAATATAAATTACATGCGAATGAAAAAACCCAACACCGACTAGAACAAGTTATTTGAAGCTAAATCAGTTGAGAAATAGTCGTGGTCCCCTATATTTTATAAAGGCTAAAAGTTGCCATCAATAATTGAAGTTGCAACATCCCAAGGGATCGGGGTTTACCGGAATCCCTTATGCCAACTGTACCTCTCGCACTCTCTTCACTACTTCATCCCACTAAACATATGGGAGGGGTAGGGTGGGAGGAACTTCTGAAAAACAATATTGCCACTAATAGAACCAGTAGTGCAACTGCTAATTACCTTTTACGAGTTCTTATTAAGTTTTTATGTTTAATAATTGACTCAATTATTTCAAAGCAAGAAAGGTTAAGTAGAGAAATTACTATAGGGAATTTTACGAATGTCTGTGCCGTAAATAGAGCGTTATTTAAAAAAGTTTTTACGTCTTATCCTTCCTATTCAAACGTACAGAATGGAAAGTGGCACATAAGAACATAAATAAGATAAAAACCATACCTAAAGTAATTAGTTATTATATTCGTAATAACCAAAAGGCAGATGTTAAGCGCGATTGTAAATTTTAACACGTACTACCTAATTATCATCAGAAACTCACTCGGCAATTTGCATAATTCTTACTAACATTATAACTTAAACGCATAAACAGCTGACCCAATATGGAAACCAGGAATACCACTACATACATACATACATATAAATACAACTTAAAGCCACAAAGATATACAATGTATAGAACATGACCGATATCATTTTTAAGTACCTACAAACGTATATACCTATAGAATTTGTACTCGGCGCATTTTAGCGAGGAGATACCGCAAAGTCATTCCCGCCATTGCGATTCGACCGACCAACCCGGGCCCGGTTCCACTAATCCCTTAACAAAACTTTATTTATTTTTACCCATTGAAGACTTGTGGCTTATTTTCGTGAACCCTTTGTGCATATTTAAAGGAGCATGAGTGGTCGAGACGAACGGGCGGGGCGATTTAGAATTCTTGCTATACGACTCTTACGGTCGTGGGTTATCTTTGCATTGATCTAAGCCCATGATCTGAACGCGTAACTAATATAATTTATCGTATTTATTGTTTGATTGTGCAACTACAACTTCGAAAGAATAAATTCTTATGTTAAACATTTAAATAAATATGTATAGTTAGTAGAATTCAATTGCTTTTTATATGTGCAAATTAATTATACTAAAGAATGCAAATTAAAATAGCTTAAATTATATATTATCGTGTAATATTTCATGATGATAAGTAGAGTAATTTAAATCAAAAATTGCAGCACTGACCTTTCCACCAAGTGCTCTACTTATTAATTACCTAACTAGTCGTAACAAGTTTAGTTCACAGCCGAAAAGTCAATTACAAAATCGTCAAACACACCTCTGTATAAGCGAGAATAGTCCACTAAACGCTACTTCAGAGCATACCTTAAGCATAATAATTATTATTTGAGCCATAATT
This sequence comes from Pectinophora gossypiella, assembly GCF_024362695.1. Lineage (NCBI taxonomy): Eukaryota > Metazoa > Arthropoda > Insecta > Lepidoptera > Gelechiidae > Pectinophora > Pectinophora gossypiella. Next base: position 10,848,770 of record NC_065413.1, on the reverse strand, counting down.
TACCGCGGTCGCTGGCTGACTTGATTTATTTACGACCACTGACTCCACCGCTAATCTTTACTGGAATTTAATTTGTTATTTATTTACTAATCGCTCGTGGTGTAACTCGGCACAGGTAAAACGGTGTCTTTCAAATTATATTTAAATGTGGAAACTTTATATGATTTTAGTATTTATTATAATATTATTTCATGTTGTTTATAAGAATAGGTTCGGATTTCCAATACCACCTATATTAATATACGATACGATCTATTCTTTTACATAATACATATTTAAGTGTACTTACTAAGTACCTATTCTTCTTGTCTGTCGCAAAACACAAAGGTACTTCGCATAAGCAAAACTTTTTAAGCGCCCCTTTTATAAGCCATTACCTTTGAGGTTTTTAGTCTCAAGTTTAAATAAATATCTTTAAAAATATAATTTGTAATTTCAATTTTGTAGAAAAGACGAGTAAAAATTTACCTTATTATTTACAGTAGAATCTTACTGTATAATTTTCGATAGGGCAATATGAACAGGCCTTTAAGAACATCTACAGAACGGGTTTTAGCCAAGTTGCCCTATACTTAAGTTCAACTGATGATTATCTTCAATAGTCTACCTACAATACCGCTATCTCGATCGTATATTATCGTTATATCTACAATAATATTAGTTTAATTTAATATACTTTTTTTGCAAAATTTAGTTTTGAAACAATTTCCTTTGCGTTATATATTTTTGACACTGCAATAAAAATGCGAAAATGAAATGTGCAGACGCTCTTCCTACTTCGGCATAAATACGCCATTATGTTTGGTTATTTTGTTTTCTATTTACAATATACTCGTATTTAATTAAACATATGAGCGTATTATGTAGCAAAAAGTAGCATTACGTAAGAAAAATAATAGTACAGAGGACATCCCAAACCAAGCATTTAAGAAAATGTATCCAAGTTATAGCAATAATACAGAGTGTTTGTGACATCGTAACGAAAACTATATTATGAGGCATGATTCAGACCATGATTCCGAGTTGATATGAAGTAGAATTTTTCGTCGCAAAATTATAAAATTAAAAAAAATACTTAAATTTTCATGAATTGTCCGATAGAAAATTCCACTATTTTTTATTTCTTTATTTATCTATGGATAAGTGTGTTCCTTACTATCTATATTTATGTTTTATTCTCTTATAGTTTTTGGTACAATAAAGTGTACAATTGTATATGCATTGTATTGGTCTGTAGATGTCTGGTCTTGGCAGCTCGCGTGCTCCTCGCGTTATCGTTTTGTATGGGAAGCTAAATTTTAGCACGAAACCGCATAAACAAACACCTTGAATATATTAAGTATGTACTTTCGCGCCATGGCCATTCTGAGGATGAATTTCGATTTAGCAATAGACAAAAAAATGTAGAAAAAATATATAACAACAAGCAGTAGTGGAGTGTAGTGTTAAAATTTACTTTATTATACTATTATCTAAAGCTTTTTTTTTACCGAAGCATTTATATATTACCTATAGTGTAAACTTTACATAAAATTCGATTTTTAACTAAATGACTTTAAAAAATACCATTCGCAGAAATTATAAATGTATGTTAGAATTGAATTCTTAAAGCCCCTATGAAAGTGTAAGCGTCATTACAACTGCTTATAAGGGTATAATTAGCATATAAAAAGTGGCTAATCGCAATTATATATAGCTGTGTAAATAGTACCTAATTGTCTGAAAAATACAAAAGTATTTCTGAGCCATTTACATAAAGTAGTAATAGTAAAAATGTGCACTAATGTGTACAGTACAGAAAAAAGGTACATCTAAAAGTGAAGTATTATGTGTAATTAATAACCTTTTATGATATGTGCATTACTTAATAACAACAAAAAACGTATGCAACTGTCTGTACGTCCATCATTCTTATCAGGACTTTTTGCTCTATTAATGAATAGACAAGTTACTTTCTGCAGCTTTTCCGTGAAAAATAAATAAATATTATTATTTTTGAAGCGACATACTATCATCTAAATACTATTAGTAAGATGAACATGCCATGAAGCACCAAAAACAGATTTTAGTTGAAAATGTATGTAGTATCAAATAATATTAGAACAATTTTTCGATCTGTGCCATAAATCAATAATCGACCTCAAAAAAGCCATACATTTCAATCCAACTAGACCAACCCTTTTAACCAAGTTCCTCACCCTCTTGACGACTTCATTACCCTTAGCGAAGGTAACTAGCGCTAAATAATAGTGTATTGAAATCTTATAAGCTGGCACGCATACCGCTGAGTTATGACTTCAGAACATGAAGGAACGACCTCTTGCTTCCTATTGCATTAGCATATTTAAGTGCATTGCAGCAGCGACTGACACGGACTTGGACTGTGAAGGTGGCGGCAGGTTAGGTAGCCTTGTTGAAAACTAGTGAGAATATTTTAAGTTTTGAAGATTTCAGTAACACAGTTGGCTCGACCATTATAGACGGCGATACGGCTATCACAACCTATCATGTTGGCTTAACAGAAAGCTCGGTGAGGTGTGGGTACTTAGTTCATCTTGCGATTGATATACCTCTGACTACCCCAATAGACATATATACGTGAGCTTATGTTATGTGTAATTTTGAAGATTTATTAAAAGCTATAGAATTGTTTAAAGAAGACAGTAAAAGTGTGTATAAGAAAATTTAAGAAGGGACTGCAGAGATCTCATTTACGAAGATATTGAATTTTACAGATGTGGAATTTTCTTGGGGAATTTAGCAATAGAAAGGCTTTAAGATGTTTGAATAATTACTGATCACAAGTTATTCCTTAATACATCAGAAAAGCTATACAGTAAAACTCTTTAACTTTAAGTACTTGATTTGAGGTTAGTATCAACCATAACAAATTTTCTTATCCAGAAAAGCACAGATTATAATATTATTGTGTCTGAGATAGACACATTTGTATGCTCCGTAGTATGATGTAGATATATTAATGTTACCAATATTAATAGATAACATTAAAAGGTAAAGTGTTAACCTGATTCGCCGTTCACAAATCTTAATCAAAGAATATTTATTAGGAACGAGGCATCGATGATAATAGACCTATAAATTACACCTACGTAACAGAACGAACGTTGGCTTTACAATCGCAAGTGTGGAATAGGCCTTGTGAATTTTACATTTTAATAAGCCTTCGTCAAAACAGAACCTGCATTGCGATGTATGTAAAGTAAACATGTAAAAAGAAAGTCTATATTATAGGTATATAATATAGACTTTTATGACCTATGAGCCTATGCCTATTAGTGGGTACACTAATAGGCATAGGCTCATAGGCGCTGGATAAGGTAGGTGAATTGGACAAAGTATGAGACAAAAAGAAAGGTGACATTGTTAATAGATTCCAGCTGGGCGCTATTCTTTAAAATTATGAATAAGTAGGTTCATTTTCTTGTTATAATTTAAAAATATAATTTACATAACAACATACATGTCTTAAGCTGGGAATGCTTGGATCTAGTTCAAAAATATATTTTGTACTTAATTTTAGAGTTATAATCCCAACTTGTTCTGTGAGCCTAAAATATAAGTTGAAACTGATGTTAACTATTTCGTATACTTCTTTCAGTAGTTATTTTCCAGTCATGATGTCCCAGTGTAGTCAGAAAAGATCCTTACATTTGGAGACTATTTCATATCGTTTTGTGTATTACATTCTATACCGCGAATTGTACGTGCATCATTTTTTTTATTAAACAATAATAAAATTATTAACATAACATTTTTTTTTGTTTTTCCCAATAAACTTGCTTTTTTCAAAGATTATATTGATGTGAGCAGATTTCGAATTTCAGACCCACATTACAACCGTAATAGTTACCTCAGCTACAACTTATTTGCTTATCTACTCATGCATTTTAATATTATATAAATTTCTGCTTTGCAACATGAACCTAAGTAAACATGCAAAAGATATTTACTATAGGTATAAAATAATACTTGTTAGCATATTTAGTGCTAATGTAAGGCCAATGTTCCGACTTTGACATAATTTATTATCTGCCTAGGTAATAAGTAATTTGCCTAACTGATAAATAGCTATTGAATAAATGAACCAAGTTGATACTCATGATCTCAAAGTTACATCATTACGATTTGCATTTGAAATTTTTAATTTTATTTCTTGAAATATGAAATAATGAATTGTATATACGGAATTTCAAGAATAGACGAAACTTTTAAATAGTATATTTATAGGTACGTTGATGGATTACAAAATAATATAAAACTTCATTTAAATTTGAATGATGTACTTGAATTCCTAGTTTATGTTTAGTTACTTCAGAAACTAACTAAAATACATTTGGAAAAACAAAAGAAACAGAGTCACTAATTAAAAAATATTGCACAAGTAATCTTGAGCAGGTCAAACAGAATTTCTGTATTGAAAACAATACAAAGTCACCCCGAATTCTGAGAAATGCAACATCTGTGGCTCTCTTTATCTTGACATATCTACTGTGACAGCCCATGTGACCGACGAATTTCTCGTATGCTTTATTATTATTTGTTTCGTATCTGACTCTTTTATAAGATAATAAATGTAGTACTTTATGGAAATAACATTCATAAGATTTCAGATTTTCTGATATATAACTGAAAAGCTCAGAAGGCTTACTGATTAATATACCTACCTAATAATATTATTTGTACTCATGTGAGATAGAGAAATGAATCAAGTTTTTTACAGATATAACGAAACAATATCATAAACGATTCTGATTACTGAATAATTTACATTTTCAAAATTAAGCACAAAACAAATACGGTAGACGCAACGCTCAAAATTCAATTTAAACAGATTAACCCTTGAATCACCCGATTCACGGTTAATACCAGAAGGTTAGAATGCGTCAAACGTCACGTCACGATGACGGCGTACTTTCCTCATCATTAGAAGTCCAGACGAAAAAAGTCTTCGGATGTTCTGTTGTAGCGCCCGCCAACAAAGCCATTATGTCTTATTATGGACACCATCCATCAGTCAACCATATCGATCTAACATTAATGCATGCTAATGCTTTATAAATAGATATATAATTTGTTTTGTCTCCACCTCGGCATCCAATTGATGAATAGTCTTATTTCTGTTGCATCAAAATGTTGGTTTTAACGGAGGCGTGGCCACACCGCCGCTTATTAGCCCAACGAGGATGCCGAGTCATTTGTGATTTCATGCTGCCAGTAAAAAAGTGTGAATCGCGCCGATCGACAAGAAACCATTAACTTTATACCGGAACTCTACACCGTTATGAATAAACCTACGCAACTTAGTCATAGATAAAAAATAATTTTAAGTACTCACTTTGACCCAGATGTACTCGCTTCATCCACGGGTAGATCTGCGGCGGGTTCTGCTGGGTGGTAGCCGACTTCGAATTCTTCGTATTCGTTGAACTAGAGTTATTAGCCTCGTTGCTTTCATTACTCGATGTGCTCGACGCAGGGCTCGAGATGTTTTGATTGACATTTGCTTTGTGCTCTACAGGTGATGCGATGGGAGTAGTCAACCCTAACTTAGTGCTCGTTGTTCCACTAGAGTTTTGGCCGACGCTTCCGAATCCTGGTGACGTCCTTCCTGGCCCGGAAGACGTTGAAAGGTCTTGCGGAGACGCCACTCCCGTCGTTGAAGTAGTATCGGCGAATTTACAACTAGCTCCAGCCGCTTGGCTTGGTGGCGTAGACATTAAGTTAGGTGACAGTGCCCCCGGGCTCGGGTTTGAATGTTGGTGCATATGGCTCGCAGTGCTTCCCAGTCTCTGCGGGTGTAGTTGTGTGTAATCAATCATGGTCTGCGGTTGCATGTGTGCTCCCGAGGCGGGCGTCGCGTACGGATGTTGTGGGTAATGGTGACCAACTTGTGGAGGGGAGTAACAAGCATTCGGATAACCAGTTGCTGCTGCGTTCGGGTTGTAATAATCTGCTCCAGGGGTCGGTAATCCGGGATGCCCAGCTTGGTCCACTGGCGTCCCGGTGCGCCCAGGCGCCTGGTTCCCATAGCAGGACGCGAGGGAGTTTACAAACTGGTAGGAACTCATCCCGGCGTTATAATTTAGGTCGTTCATCGATAACAGCGGAGGTCACGTCTTTCTCAAATTCGCTAGACTGTTGTCATCGTTTGGACGGGCACTGAATGGTCTCAGTTGGACATGTTAAGTGCTAGCAACGTCGTCCGCTTCAATTGTGCTCGAGGAGTGGAGCTTGATTGATGGACCTGCGATAAAATGAGACACATTAGTTGGTCAAGTGCGTCGTCTCGTTATTGGTGATGAATGTTACAGAAGATAATGCACTTGCTTTAAAACGGTTACTTTATGTACTGATTTATGTCAACTTAATGCTTCAAGACCATACAGAGAACCTAATTCTTGTTATTGTAAAAATATTCCAACTATTTTACTTAAGTTCAAATTACTCATTAACGTGATACTTCCACATATATTTTGTTTTTAAATATCTTTTTATGAATTCGTAATAATACGTCATGATGAATGTGCGATTTCTATCTCGGTAAAACATGCAAAGCCGTGAAAATAGACATGTAAATTTAGAACACGCACCTCATTTGCAAGTTTTCATTGCTAGTTGAAAGATAGTCATCTCTATAAGCCGCATTTAGAATAATAATTACCAAGCTAAACAAGTAGTTAAAAGATAAGTCCGCACGTTATTTGAGAAAGATTAAGTAATGCAGAAGATGGATTTATGGAAGTGAACAGTGAACATATTGCACAATTCGTCACAAAACACTTGTTGCGCGTTGGAGGTCTATTCTAAAACAATAAATTAATACAGGGAAGTGTTCTAAGCAGATGTCAAGTGCGGAAAAAATCCCGGTTGCCACGTGGTAGGGCTATAAAAGTGTCGGCAGAGGTTTATGGGTGTAAGCGGTAGGCCGATGTGACTCTCCCGGATTTATGAACTCGGCACTGCATTCGTCTTTACAGGCAAATTAGCAGACATTGTGTACTCGATTTATTTGCGTATGCGCATCGAATGACAAATGTGCGAATTTCGGCGGTGCCTTGTGGTTTTGTCGCGAATTTTTCCGCATGTGCATAAATTAGGCAATGCGCTTTTTTTAAATGTAAAATATGACCGCAATTTGTAATTTAAGGTTTACGTTTTTGTAAACTGTTATTTTTCACTGCACGTGTTATTACTTATTATTATTGCTATCAATGTAATATTGTTTGTAATACCAATGAGAAAGGATAATTGAAAAGTAAATATGAGAAGTTCTACGCAGCTATTCCTACTTTTCATTAGGTATATCATAATCATTGATTATCTGTGTGATGCTCTGTCGCGGGGCCACCACCTCCAATTCAGTTGAAAACGATATAGATTACTGTACGTACCATGTACATAGTGTACGTGAAAAGATTTTATGTGTACGTGCTATAATTAGAAAGAAAACAACAAATTAAAGTGGCTTCGCTGGAGAGCATACTCCCCAGCGGAGCCACTCAGTTTGCATACTTCGAGATGTTTTCTTCCTGTAAATTGAAGTATAGTTTGATGTATGTACTACGTACATAGTGTACGTGAAAAGATTTTATGTGTACGTGCTATAATTAGAAAGAAAACAACAAATTAAAGTGGCTTCGCTGGAGAGCATACTCCCCAGCGGAGCCACTCAGTTTGCATACTTCGAGATGTTTTCTTTCTGTAAATTGTAGTATAGTTTGATGTACGTACTACGTACATAGTGTACGTGAAAAGATTTTATGTGTACGTGCTATAATTAGAAAGAAAACAACAAATTAAAGTGTATATGACGGCATGAATAAAACGTGAAGCGCTGAAGATTTTAAGAAACAATCTCCTTGCGAGAACTTTTTATCTATGCACAAACTACTAAGAGAACCTATTTCAGACGAACGTCTCTCATACAAAACAAAGAGCCTCAGAATTTAGAGTATGACACTTGATTTGACATATAAAATTATATTGCCACACGCAAAAATAATTGTGGGGTTGCCATAGTAATGATATGGCACGGCGTGGCAGTAGTGATAGCTTTAAATTATTTAGATTTCTTTAAATTTTGATGACAAGGTTTGGTGACGGATCGGTACGGCACTGACAATTTATGTCAAATCTGTCATAGATACACGGCCGGAAATGTTCATACAAAAAAATTGTACCATAGCGCAAATGTACCGAGTTTAGAAAATGACAGCTACTTCACCCCTCTCCTACTTCATTTCACCCCTCTGCGATCTTCCGCCATCTTGGGACAATCTTAGGTTAGGATATAAACATAGACACAAGGGCAAGCGCTGCCCGCCCGGCGTCCTAACCAAACAAATTCCAAAATCAATCATTGTTTCATTGTAGTTTTATAAATGTAAGTGATCGAGTGAAATTTGCGTTGAATAAATTCCGTAGTTAGCCTCTCAACTAGAAAACTGTGATATCCATACAGAAAGACGAAAAGACGCTATATTTCACCAGTTTCCTAAAAGTGAGCTAGGAAGAACTCTAGAAGTGCAAAAGTTACAGTGTTTGTGTGATGACAATTTGCGAAGGCTTAGGACTACTGGGAACAATTGTGTTTGCCATGCGGATTGCACAAAGACATTTTTATTAAAAACTATCCGGGTCTCTCAAGATTAGCAGTGTTATTATAAACAAAATATTAAAGGGTACAGATGTCTCTAGATTAGAGAGTTTAGAGGAAAGTTTGCCATTAATGCAAAAAGGCATATTTAAAATAATAATAATAAAGCTCTATTTCAGAAAAAAAATCCATAAAGTATAAAACAAAATTAAAAAATAAAATGTTATACAAGTAAACTGCAGTCTTTTTTTATAAACCTTGTCATCAAAATTTAAAGTAATCTAAATAATTTAAAGCTATCACTACTGCCACGCCGTGCTATATCATTACTATGGCAACCCCACAATTATTTTTGCGTGTGGCAATATAATTTTATATGTCAAATCAAGTGTCATACTCTAAATTCTGAGGCTCTTTGTTTTGTATGAGAGACGTTCGTCTGAAATAGGTTCTCTTAGTAGTTTGTGCATAGATAAAAAGTTCTCGCAAGGAGATTGTTTCTTAAAATCTTCAGCGCTTCACGTTTTGTTCATGCCGTCATATACACTTTAATTTGTTGTTTTCTTTCTAATTATAGCACGTACACATAAAATCTTTTCACGTACACTATGTACGTAGTACGTACATCAAACTATACTACAATTTACAGGAAGAAAACATCTCGAAGTATGCAAACTGAGTGGCTCCGCTGGGGAGTATGCTCTCCAGCGAAGCCACTTTAATTTGTTGTTTTCTTTCTAATTATAGCACGTACACATAAAATCTTTTCACGTACACTATGTACGTAGTACGTACATCAAACTATACTTCAATTTACAGGAAGAAAACATCTCGAAGTATGCAAACTGAGTGGCTCCGCTGGGGAGTATGCTCTCCAGCGAAGCCACTTTAATTTGTTGTTTTCTTTATAATTATAGCACGTACACATAAAATCTTTTCACGTACACTATGTACATGGTACGTACAGTAATCTATATCGTTTTCAACTGAATTGGAGGTGGTGGCCCCGCGACAGAGCATCACACGATTATCTGCATCTAAATACTACAACTTCTTTTGTATATAATTATTATTCCAACCAAATATTCATGCGAAACATTTCAACTATGTAAAATATGAGTTCATTCTTGATAGTCTTAATTAAACCATACATCATCTGACACCAGTCTTTATAACTGGTATAACTACTACAAACAATTAATGAGATCTACTCGAGGCCCTGCAAAGTTCTAGGTGAGTGCAAAATACTCATTGTGAGTGAACCATTGGACATGAACTAAGAAAATAAATGTAAGAGAAATATTACTCCACATTATTTACATTTTAACATATTTCTTCTTATTGCTTCTGTTCTGTATTATTATTTACTAAGAAGCTATGTACCATCTTTATCTCTGTGCTTTCCTTTAATATAAGCCTCTAATGTGTATATTGCATTATGTTTTCTTGTCTGTTATTACAGTTGATAAATGTATTTATATTTCATTGAATGTCTTTCTACTAAAGTACAAGTTCAATCATGAATCATAACCTTATATCAGGCACTTATCATATGTAACTGAAGAAGTAATTCATCTTCGGTTATAATTGCACCGTTTATGGTTTATTGATAATAATTGGTATATCATGATTTATTATCATTTGTAGATTATTGTGAAAAAAGTAGTATACAAGTACATCTCAATTGATAGAAATAGCTTTGTATTTATTAAATTCTTCCTACTTTTTGATATTAGCAGAATAGCTGTTTAACTATTATAAGGCTTAATGACGAATATGACTTCAATTTATCCGCGTACTACCGTGAAGGATTCTTATGACAATACTTTATATCTTAAAAAAAATAAATAATATAATACGTATTTTATTTCCCTAATAAAAAGAAAAAAAAGAGCTATTTGTTTTATCTAGTCATCTAACTTTAATCTTACTTAGACATCTTTACAGACTTTACAAAAATATGACAATAGTGGGCCTTTTCAGCACTCTTAAAAACACTGCTGAATTCTTATTCGGCGTTCTTGTTACTAAATGTATATTGGAAATGATATATAAACAAGCACTTTGCAATAATCTTTTGGATGGTGAAGATGAAGAAGAAATAACAATTGTCAACAATAAGTTACAACTTGTATATCTTATAAATTGAATTCTGACCGCACTATACCATCTGTTTTAAATTGCAGATATTTACACTGCACTTTTAATATTAATTGAAACTCAAATTCAAGAACATCAAAAAGAATACCTAATTCGAAAACATTTATTACTTACTACTAAGTAAATGTTAATATGCTATAAGCTATTTAGCTACCTTTCAAGATTGTTTTATAAACTGATAAGATTTTACAAAATTTGTCTTAGTACCTAGGTACTAAGTAGTTACATGGAAGAGAAACTGTTCTGGAGATACCACGCGAGGAAATGCGGGATTTAACAACAGTTTTGAACCAGCAAACATCTGATCATCTCGACATTCTAATCTGCTCCAGTATTTTAATGCCCCTACATCTTATTGTTTCACTGTGACGTACAGACGCATGTGTTCAGTTTATTTCAGTTTAGAAATTTTGTCACTCCCGTCCGGTCCACATTAAATGGGCCGAACGATTTTATTGCTTTTTACTACTTTTTGTTGGTTTTACACACTTTTTTTTACTCAATATTGCTCATTCTGTTTATTCCCAGACATCCTTTGAAGACTTGTTTTGTCGGTTTTAATTTGAATTCGGCGTTTTGATAGCTTTTATTCTGTCGTGTTTCATTTAGCTGTTGAGATCTTTTGGGTTTTATCTGCATACTGTGTAGTTTCCGGGATTTTCATCTGTTATACATACGTTTTTGGTTTATGCTATATTTGTTGTTCAGTATAAATTGATTTAGCTGTTTTAATAGGTACCCATATCAGCTATGTTTTTTCCGTTGTTATATTAAAGATGCTTTTTAAGTTTTTTAATGTTAGTTTCTCCACCAACCTGCACTAGATCGTGGTAGAGTATATTCCCCTTATGGTTAATTGAGGGGAAGTATGTGCTTAACAGTGGGACATATACCTACCTGTATACATACAGGTTATTTATTTTACTTAGTGTGCAATGATTAAGTATTTTAATTTAATTGACTGTTAATATGTAAATCTTTGCGATGAAGTTAATAATTTTAATGCCCCATATCAAGTGGACAGTTCGGATGCACACCGGCACGAAAGATTTACTGCGCTACGGTTTGATTTTATGACGTTGCGCCTCCTCACACCAATCTGTATCAATTGACCACAGTTCTCAAAATACGAACAAAATATATAAACGAAGTGTGCAAAAATATTACTTGATAAATGAAGTAAAAATAAAATAAAATAAAATTCCAATACTCACTCTAATAAGTTTCAGAGTGACCCAACAGCAAACTTTGTGATAAAATATCACAACCAAGACAGTTGAAAAATCACAAACATCCCACAAGTTTAAGTTTTCCAAACACTTTTTCACAAATTTCAAATTCTACTAAATTCCAAAATTAGATTTTTTTTTTAACTTTTCAAATTATTTACTAGATTAAAATTATTAGTTCTCGAACGAATAAAAATAAACTTTTCAAAATCAAATGCGTTCCGTAAACTTCGGTGCGTGTCGCCGCGGCGGAAAACGTCTCGTGTTTTCCCGGCGTTCGAGCGTCGAGTACAGCGCGCGTCTGACGACGAGGTGAGCGGTCGACGGTCGAGTTGACGGCGCGTCAAGCGGAGCGGGCGAGAGAGGCGGGGGGCGGGGCGCACCTGAGCCCGCCACGTGTGCGCGCCCGCCGCCGCCTCTGCGCCCGCGCCCGCTCCGCTCATGCGGCCAGCGTAATTAGGGTACACACGGATCCGATTTCAATGGACCGATTGATGATTATGGATGTCAGTGATTGTTATGCTGTGGAACTTTTATTTAGAGGAAAAACGTTTTGTGATGATCTATTGTCGTTGTAGACCTTAATTTTTTTAACGTTATTTTTAACTGATTCTGTATAAAATGATGCTTACAAGTTTTGACACTTCTAAAGGCGCTTCTTCGTTCGTTTTTAAAACTTTCTTATATAATTATCAGCTACTGTAAACATCCAATAGGTTCTGTCTCACGATATGATCATGCAAATCTAAAACAGAATTATTCACCATAAAACAAAGAATTGAAATCCAAAACGATTATTCAGATATAACGTACAGGCGTCAAGAGTAGCAAATATTCAAAGTACTTAATACTAGTCTATAGGAGCGGACACGGGCCATGCATCAGGTTTTGAATTGTGGCAGAACTGACAGCTGGTAAGGAATAAAAATTACTAACGTAAACATCCAATGCTACTGATAAATATGAAATTCATATGCAACGGCTTTACTTTGTTGTGTGACGAATTAAAAATATTCACTAAAGCTTAGTATGTGTCAGAGAATCTACAGGTTTGTTTGACGAATGAAGCCTCACAGGCTTCAAGTGAGTCAGGAATTATTTCAATAAGATCACTACAAAAGTTGATGCGTCTACTGAATTGGAGGTTGGTTTATTTAGCATGGTTTTTTTCACCACGAAACGTCACGACATGAATAACAAATTTTTTCTCATAAATTATCATGATCAAAATAAACTATTTACTTTTTTGTTAGTCACATTAAATACTTGCGGTTAACTAGCCAGAAGACAACCGAAAGCCATCCTTGGTAAAAAACAGAATGATTAAAGAATACTTTATGACAGATTACCTATGTACATATTAGATTATTATTATATTGCTAGACCGTCATGTTGGAACGCCTGGCACCTGAATGTGTTCTTTATTTTTCTTACTTCCAGTCCAGCAAAGGAATACTATATAGCACTTTAAGCAGCTTAAAATTTGCGACAACTGCATTGGCAGCTTGCCCAAAATCCTCTACCATCCTGCATTGAAGCTGGTCTTATCTGTGAAGTAAATGGTCTTCATAATCATCTAGGGTTAATTGCGAGTTTGTGTCCAATTTAGAATGTCAAAGTAAATGTTTTGAACATGTCTTTATAACATAATTATCTAGTGTTTTTTTGCAGATGCTTGCGGTAAATGAGAGTCAGATCACACTGTGTCAAAATAATTTTAGCTAAAATCAAGTAACGCCGTTGCATATCTTAGCTGGTGAAGGACAGAAGCTATAAATATGTTAGTTTTACTCCGAAAGAGATGATAAAGTTTAAAAAAAAATACATAGAGTTTAACTTGTGCTCTCAACCCTGAAGAGTTAAGTCTCTATCACGTAAAGGAAAATTATCAGCTTTTCAATGTTTGGTTATGGTCACGAGATCACTTGATGTTACTTGACGATGCAGCCTATAGGTGGAATATCCAGAGAGAACCCAGGGGATGAGTTGTTTTACAATTAAGCACCAGATTTCAGGCTGTGTAAGACTCTATGTAAGTAGATAGATGTATAAGTAGTACAGGATAACATTGCGATCTACTTGGGACCTGCTACTGATTTAGGTGACTTTGTTTATATCCATAAAATATGCTGTATGATGTACTTATTAATTACTTTTAAATACAGGCAAGAGCAAGAAGGAAACCACTGCCCTATTTTTCCATAAAAGTAGCATGGAGAATGCTACATCGACAAGAGCGTGGCTCTTATATTAGTGATGAAGTTTTAATCTTATAAATATTCAGTTGCCCAGAAAAAAGATCGTCAGGTATAGAAATTGACCGAAATTTTGGAGAAAATTTAAATAAAACTAGCATCTTAAAAAACATCCTTCTTAGTGTGGTAAAAAATTCCTATTTATTTTTACTTTCTCTTTCTTCAACCCAATATATCCATCTCTTTTAGTGCTGATTACTAACTTGTACTACCTAAGTATTACTGTCCAATTCTTCCCAGTGGTCTTGAGAGTCATCTCTTCATTGATAACTGGGAGCATCAAAAGGCCAAATCGAAGCAATTCATCTAAAAAAGCAATATTGCAATTTGACATTTGCGCATGTAAAAGTAAGTGCGCAATGCACACAAATGTCAAATAGCAACATTGCTTTTTCAGATGAATTGCTTTGATGTCGCTTTTTTAATCCCCTGGCTTTCAAAGTCATGCCTTTGGAGACAGTAAATATAAAAACACATAACATTTGTGACTCATATCCTATCGCTAAAATCTTTTCTGCTTCGAAAGGCTGCTAACTAATGCTTCTTGGAACACCTATAACAGCACATTTTCTTTACAACCACGAATAAAAGCCCCTCTTTGCACCTCTTAAGCAAATTAGCAATTACTCTAGATTAAAAAATCTCTATCAAGCCACGGATACAGTAACCGATCATATCATTATCGCCATTATATAAGGCAGATGCACAAGATAACAGTAATCATTGAAACATCAATTAAAGACTGGAATCTCAGGTAATGACTGACATTTGTCGAGAACAGGCTTAATTAAAATTAACTGCTAATTACTTACAGCTAACTGAGTTGAAAAATCGTTGTTTTGTTGTGTGAGTGAGTATTTTATGTGGTTGCTTAGTCGTGAATTCGTTATTGTTATTTGTTCTTTTTTATTTTAGTTCTTGTAGTGATTGAATTTGTGGAGTAAACACTGCCTACGTAATTTTATGTAGCATGTATGGTGAAAGCTAATGGTCTTCTTCTTATCGTGTGGGTTGTGAGGCGGAACACCAGCCTCATGAACCCTGGTATCAGAAGAAGAGACCTATTTGAGTATACTATTTTTGTTTTTGAGCACTCAACCGTGCTTAGGGAAACTCACAAAGAGAAAATTAATAATATACCCTCTCCGGTTGATTGAGAGGAGGCCTGTGCCCAGCAGTGGGATGTATATAGGTTATTTATATACTTAGAAAACCTACTTACATCTTTAGCATCTAGAATTTTATATCATTTAATTTAAGATTTGACACTACTTACTTAAAATTTTATGAGCTTCAGGTGTTGCTGTTATGCCCTTTATGTTTAAATATTCAATTGCACACTTATGTTTATATTTCACTGTTACTTATGTTTATATTTCATTATGATCATTTTAGTCATTTCTCGATCCCCTTCGTGTTTATCTTAGGAAACTTCAAGTTTTTGATTGAACAAGTCTGCCTCAATTATTTTCAACGCTTTGGAAAATATAATTCTTAGTAGTAGCATTGAATATTAGAGTTTCGTATAAGCACAATTCTCAATTGCTGGACCAAATTTGCTTGGGTCAGGTTATTCAACAATATATTCGTCATCCCAGGTGTCAATAACAGGACCTCAAAGTTAATTCCAGCCATTCTCAGGAGAATAGAACTCCCCACGACAGTTTGAAATTAGCACAAAAAAATAGAAAGTTCATCTTTTCGAAACACCTTCCCTAGGGCCATAAAATTTATTACAACTTAATAATCAGCCGGTCACGCGACAAACCAACATGTGCCAACGTAACTGACTCAACATAATTTACGACTTTAAGGGTGTTTCTACCTCTCTTCATGTTCCTACGGGTCCGAGAGAGAGGTAAAACAAATTCTGTTTATTTAAAAAAACCGTTTATTGGTATTTAATTATGTTTTTGGATATACCTAACCAGTTTTGGAATTTTTTAAATAATCCATCCGTTTTTCATTAGTTGTTATTTAAAAAATGTCGTCCGTATTGGGTTAGATCGTTGGTCTGATAGGAGGGATTCTAAGCGGAAAAAATGGGTTGGCATAAAAACAGGTCAATTTGTATGCTAATAGATTTCAGAATCGTACTTTTTGTATTAAAAATCCTGTCTTGAGTTTTATTTCATGTATTTACTTGCATTGGTCATTAATCATTCCTTTCTTTTTAATTTACCTATTGGCGAAAATAATATACGTAAGTAATGATGTGTTGGGATAAAGCAATGTCCAAGCAGAAAATCGAATAAGAAATGTAGAGACTTATTCATACTCTGCTTTAAAATAAAATAAAAAGTTACTCTTGTTCTGCAACGTGGACGTGACTCCACAAAGTATTATCTTTAGTCTATGACATAAATACTCAATACCTATTGAAGGGTTACCCAAGGCTACACATAATAAGTATATTGCAACACTTAACCTTTTAACTTAACTTCTGTGTCACGCATTTTAAACAATACTGCAATTCGTGATCCAACATAATAATACCTAATTACTTAATGCACACTTTATTTGCAAATGAATAAAAAATTTGCATCGAATCATAATGGCAAATTGTTATGCTGTCTCTTTTGCACTGCTGAAATTAGTATGGGAGGGAAAGGGAGAGAGTATGGTTACCGTTTCGTTGCAGTAGAAGCATGCGTAGTACAGCTGCGGTGGGCGTAGTCTACTGCGTGTAACGGCGGCCTCTGATTGGTCGATAACTTCTAAAGTGGGGTGTAAATGTGTTCAAGAAACTTCAGAGTTTTATAGTTGAAAACTTTTTGAAATTATACAAATTTTCTTTTTTGGATCTTCTTGGTGACGTGCTGGGAATAACTGTGGGGTCCAGAAAATTATATTTAAATTGCGATCTTCGGCGGCATAATTTATATAAGCCGGTCTCTAATTTATCTACATCTAATGTCATTTAAATAATTATATAAGTTGAAAAATTTATACAAAACTCGTAAGTACTTTTGTTTCTTTTTTTTGGAATTTTGTGAAAATCAGTTCAAAACTTTAACAGACAATCGAGATAGGAATCTGTACGTACCAATAAGTTTTTTTTTATTGAATGTGATCCAGTCAGAATTACCTTATTCTTACTGAATACTTGCATTAACGTTAATTCGAATAAGAAAGTGTCTACACATGAAAACTGATTCAATAAGTTGTTACTTATAGCTAATCTTCCTCTTCTGGGTCTATAGAGCTACGCTCTTGTTGGCGAAGAATTATCCAATAATTTCTATCCAGGTAATATAATTGTACTTCGAAATTATTTATCTCAGTCGGTTGTTCATTTACTTCACAACAACTACCTAACTACTGGGCACCCTCAGGCCTGTTGTCTTAAACGTTGTACCGGGTGAGAGCCTTCAGCGCTCCCCATTTGTCCGGCCAAGTAGTTAATGCCATCTGCGGCAAATCTACAATAAGTCACGTCAAAAAAAAAAAACTTCACAACAATCACGAGCCATACAGAAGAAGAATCAGAAGCCTTTTCTGAGAAGGTTCCAGAGAGTTGCATTATCCTGGATGTTAATGTTCCTACCACTATGCCCCATTGTCATCTCCTTTTTGATTCGCACATGAAAGGGAGGGGGTGTAAAAGGAGACATTGAAGTTGATGAAGCAATGTGGCACTTTCCAGGCTACGTTCACCAACAACAACACAGATGGCGTTGTACAACACTTTAACGTGATAATCCCGGTGGGGACATATCACAAAAATCACTTTGTGATCCTTAGTTTGGTTAGGACATTACAGGCTGATCACCTGATTGTCCAAAAAGTAAGATGATCCGTGCTTCGGAAGGCAAGGCCGTTGGTCCCTGTTACTACTTACTGATGTAAGTAAGTAGTCGTTACATGAGCCATGTCAGGGGCCTTTGGCGGTTCAATAGTAACCCTGACCCCAGGGTTGATGAGGTTGGTACTCCACCTCACAACCCACACGATAGAAGAAGAACGTGATAATCACCTACCTATTTTCTCATTACTCGGATACATAATTATTCCAAAATACAATGTAATGGAGCTCGGTGGCGCAGCGGTAAACGCGCTCGTTCTGCGATTGTTGAAGTTAAGCAACTTTCGCAAAGGCCGGTCATAGGATGGGTGACCACAAAAAAAAGTTTTCATCTCGAGCTCCTCCGTGCTTCGGAAGGCACGTTAAGCCGTTGGTCCCGGCTGCATTAGCAGTCGTTAATAACTACCAATCCGCACTGAGCCCGCGTGGTGGTTTAAGGACCGATCTCCCTTTCCATTAATAGGAATGGCCCGTGCCCCAGCAGTGGGGACGTTATTGGGCTGGTGATGATGATGACAATGTAATGGCACGGATCACATTATAGGTACTTATATAGAATTATGTTGCTAGATACCTATATTGCTTCCCTTTATTTTGATCAGAATAACAATGGGTGGATAATGAAATTGTGCCTGGGTGTAATAAAAAGTGTCATTATTATCCATGAAATCAGAAGGTTAAACGAGGAAAAACCTGTACAGAGCCATCTATATAGTTTTAAAGGAACGTAGCCTAAAAAGTTCCTCATTCGTCTAAAAAAAACAGTAAGTTTTATTTTCAGCACTGCGTAAACCAAGGGCACTGTTGGCTCACATGCATAGTACAACTGCCCGGATCTCTCTCCTAACAGCTTTTCCAGACATCATGCTAGAACACGAAAATAAATAAATAAATCCTGGACTTTAAGCCTAATAGATGTCTATATAGTATTATTACTTATACGGGTATTAGTGACACCGTAACAAATACCGAGAGGAATGTTTCAGACCATGATTCCGAGTTGATATCTAGGGGAATTTCATCCCTCAAAGTATTCGTTGCGGTGTCACTAACACATGTACAGTCATGAGCAATATAATGTACCCACTTTAGGACTCTGTCGCACTAACATATTTGACATTTAGTGAGACTTAAAGTTCTATTTGTCAAAAAAGTTAATGTGACATGGTACCAAAGTGTATACATATTAATGCTCGCGACCGTATATAGCCATATTTACGTTTTGTAGTCATAATTAAGTAGTTAAAATATCGTTACCTATTGTATAAATAATGTTATAATATAATAATATCTGATATGGTTGTACTTTAGTTAATAAAATAAAATAAACACGACTTTCGTCGCTTGGCGAAAGGCTTTATATGCGTGGTAACCATGGTCGAAGCCTCTCGCCGGTCGATTACTACCATCTAGGGATCACGTGTAGGGTCAGTGTAAACCTGAACTCGTGTTAATCCAACCTCCAAAATTGCTCTTAAAGGATGGAAATCACCTGAAAATTGGTTGGTCCTTAAACATTAAACATCCCGTTTATAACTGCAAATGGAGTGGCTAAAGCAGGAGAACAAGAAAAGAAGAATAATAAAATAAGCATAAAGAAGTATTATTTGATTTGATTTGATTTCAGAAATACATTCAGTTATACTTATATATAGGAATCTATGGGATAAACTGTAGACATACCTACTTAGTGATAGTTTAGCAAGTTAACGCTTAAGATTTTTTTCAATGATTTTTTTCTTCTAAACTAAACTTTTTAATCGAATCTAAACACCGTAACTTAACATAGTTCTATTTAAAGTCTTTTAACTCGTTGTGGGGTTTTAGTGTAATAAAATTTTCTGTATTTTTTTATGAAAAATAAATATTTTACTTACTTACTCGTTAGTTACTGCATTCGCTAACGTACCCATATTACTTGTAAATAAGCGTAGTAAAAATGCTTCTATGCTGTTCTAGGAGCATATAAAAAACATAGAACACGTTCAGCTGCTTCTCTTCCCGGGCATGTCGTAAAAACCGACAGAGGGATTGTGTCCTCTAACATGATGGACTAATGTTATGGGCGATAGGCTGATCCCTTATCACCATAAGGTTCATCATATCCATCTTTGGACTTCGTATCAACAGTGGCTGCAAGTTGTCTTTGATTACTTGTGGCTCGGCCCACCCCATTAGGGCGTGAGTTTATGTATGTATGTATGTAAGCGTAGTAAAGAGCCTTACCCAAGGTAACATGAATTTTGCTACGGATTATTCCACTTGATATCAACTCAGAATCGTGGTCTGAAGTCCTTCAAAGTTTCCGTTACGATGTCACTAAGACCCTGTATTTACGTATTTATTCAGGCATGTGGTCATGCAGCTTATTTTGAGAAATCTGCAAAAATCTTTCTCGTTGATTGGGAAATGTTTTCACAACTACAGCAAGTGAAGTTCCAAACAATGTAAAGGAAATAAGAAGAATGACTAATGTAATTGTCACTAGAATTAAGTAATGGGTAAGCAATTGTTTGTAAGTCCGTCTTTAGCGTTTCATAACATAAGCTTACGACTATATCCCAATTGGTGTAGTTAGAGGTACATCTACTTAGTTATCAGATATCTTACGATGGATGTACCTAAAGTGTGTACTGTGAAGTGCGGGTACTTACCCACACTTCACAGAACTCTCTGTTAGACAAACGTGTTAGTTGGTAAGCCGTATCGCCGTCTGTAATGGTTTAGTCAACTGTGTTTAGGAAATACTTTTCAATTCAGTGTTTTTTTCTGTATTTAAGTGTATTCTACTTACAGTTTCGGAATAATTTCAGTGTTCTTTACGCCAAATTAGTAGTATAAGACTGCCAATTCTAACAACTGGTTCAACTTCCCGTTACCTACCCATATGTTGGTAGAGGAAAAAAAGTCTGTTTTCACGACAAAAGAGACGCGTGGCTTCCTTGAATAGCGAAATTGAGATCATCACTAATTTAAGAGCCACGCTCTTGTTGGTGTAGCATTCTCCATGCTACATTTTTGGGAAAAATAGGGCAGTGGTTTCCCTCTTGCCTTTCGTCCCACAGTACTCAAATTGGGGTAATGAGATAAAATCTGTATCATGCATGCTTCGGAAGGCATGTGAAGCTGTTGGTCCCGGGTACTATTTACTGATGTAAGTGAGTAATCGTTACATGAGCCATGCCAGGGGCCTTTGGCGGCTCAATAATAACCCTGACACCAGGGTTGATGAGGCTGGTATTCTACCTCACAACCCATACGATAGGAAGAAGAAGATGAATGCATGCATTAGGCTGAATTATATCAACAGTGACTGCAAGTTGTGTGTGATCACTTGTGACTCTGCCCATCTCAATAAGAATGAATCTAACGGCCTCCGTGGTCCAGTGGTTGAGCTTTGTGCTCTTGATCCGGAGGTCCCGGGTTCGAATTCCGGTGGGGACATATCACAAAAATCACTTTGTGATCCCTAGTTTGTTTAGGACATTGCAGGCTGGTCACCTAAATGTCCGAAAGTAAGATGATCCATGCTTCGGAAAGCACGTTAAGCCGTTGGTCCCGGTTACTACTTACTGATGTAAGTACGTAGTCGTTACACGAGTCACATCAGGGGCCTTTGGCGGCTCAATAATAACCCTGACACCAGGGTTGATGAGGTTGGTAATACACGTCATAACCCACACGATAGAAGAAAGAGAATAAGAATTACAGGCGTTTATGTATGTGTATGTATGCAAGCATTATAGGAAAACAAGCATGTTTTTTGATTACCTACCTATGAGGTTTTAATCTTCGGCATCGATACTTACGATGAATTAAAACAAACAGGCTTACCTATGTTTCTTTGCAGTATTAATAGTACCTATTGTAAAAACCATACTTATTGTTTGCTTAGTTTAAGAAGTATTTTTCCGCTACCAATTTTTTACATTTAGTTTCATTGCATATAAGTACTTACAAACTTTACAGCCCGTCGATTGTGGCGCCACCACTAAGTCCGCCTAAAGTTGGTTTCACCCTTACAAACTAATGATTCATTTTTTCATAGATGGCGCTGTACGGATACTTACGGCTTTTTTACTTGTGTTTACTTACGCATGCCATTATAGTTCGTGGTAGTTCCTTGTTTCTTTGATCTGTAGAGCAATTTGATCCACTAAATATTCTCGCAGATATTTTTGGTAAATATTCCTGTCCAAAACTCGAAAATAATATGTACGTACAGACCTGTAAGTTTACTCTTTCATATAGCGTTAGATACGATAACTTTATCCATACTATAAGGAATAATACTACGTCTAACTCACATGTTTTCTTTTATTGTACCTATGCATTCTGTTCGATTTTATTTTAAAAGTTTTGTATCACATAACAGAAAATGTCGATTCCTTTTGTTGGGATAATAAGAATCAAAAATAAAACAACTGTTTATTTTTAATAAAATATAATCTTATTTATTTGCCATAAACATTTGTTTCAATATGTGCCAAGGTCAAAAGATGAGATTCTTCTGTAATATTATAGATAGAGTAGGTAATCGTCAGATAATGTTCACAGAGAGAGACATATTGTCTCTAGGTATACCTACACACACCCTTAGGAAATTATAGAAGGTCCACACATATTTCATTCTTGACCTTTAAAAGCTTTCTTCTTTCATTTTTTTTTGTTTTTATAGCACTTACCCTGAGGGACACTAACAAAGAGAATATTTAAATCGAAAAAAATCGTAATCGAAACATAGACCGAAAGAATGTCGCATGGACAGAAGGAGGACCCGGTGGTGTAATGGACGCTCGACCCGGCTTGACAAGTCCCGTTCGAGTCAGAATCTTTTTCGATTTAAATTTTTTCTTTCTTTTTTCAAACCGCTATTTACTTTTCATTGGCGAAAATCAAAGAAAACAGCAATAATGAGTGTCAATCGCTCTAATTCTTCCATTCACACTTACCCCGTTGCAAGGAAGTGACGTCACCATTAGTCAACCTGTCGCCCCTTGTCAAACGCGCAATTCGCCGACCTGTTAACACCGCCGCTGACAGCGTGTGATGTTATTACTGAACTCTATGGAATGTTTGCTGGTGTAAGACTTGGCACATTTTGGTGCCAAAACAATAGGTACTGTTTACAATTCATTCAAAATGTATTTTTTGTTTCGTGTGAAAAAAAAAACGCATATCAAGTTATTGCCAAAATGAAGAAAAGTGTAATTAAAACCTGTGGGCATACTCCTTTATTTCAAAGTAGTGGAAGTTTTGCTATACGCGATCTGGGGATTTTGGCCAAGTTGCAAACGATTAAGATAATCTACATTGATAAAAATATACAAATTTACGGTATTGACATAAGAAATCCCATAATATGGGTATTGACATACCAATACCGTATTGTAATAATTTAATTAGTAATTTTTATCACTATCTATCGATTCTCATAATCGCTTTAAATATAGCAGAGAAATGCCTGTATTTTAAGAACCAGAACTAATGTTGATCTTCATCGGAATCCAGCCATTCAGGGAAATCTGAAAACAACAAAAAAATTATTAAAGTTTTATTCTACTTATCAATGTATGTGATTAAAAAAGTATTTCACAAAATCAAAGAAGAAATAAAAAAGGATTAGTTATGGTTACCAAACCATCGCCTATAATCCCTTAGTCGGTTTTTAGTCATGCTTGAGATTGTAAGCAGCATGGCTTATTATTATTATTAGCCTGTATGATCCCACTGCTGGGCAAAGGCCTCCCCCATGTCTTTCCAAGTATCCCAGTTCTGTGCAAGCTCTATCCAGTCTTTTCTAAAACCGTCGAGATCATCGCGCCAAAAAAATTCAAGCATGCAAATTCAGCATGGCTTATTAAAAAAAAATCTTCACTACTGAAATGCACGGAACGTAGCTTCTCCAACTTGTAGGTAATAATCACGATAACTTTAATGAGATTGAACAAAGAATTCCAATAGAAGGAAGTTTCGTTTTGTTTGCCCGTCACTCCGATGTCTGGGTGAACTTTTTGCTGAGAAAACTTTGAGTGGCGTTTTTCTAATAGAAATAGATTTCATAGGTACACACTTTTACGCTTTATTTAGCTATATCCAAAAGTTCTTTAAATTATTTACTTTAAAAATAAAGTGAAAACATAAACTGGAAAAAATAAAATGCCTGGAAAATATAAATCTCATGATAATGACAAATTAAGCCAAACCTCATCTAACTCTTGTATAATATAATAATAATTTAGTATTAGTTCGCTGGCAACTAAAAATATTTTATTTACATGCCGTTCAAGATCTAATAAAGTCCGCTCTGCCATACAAGTAGTATTATCACCAGCCCATTAACGTCCCCACTGCTGGGGCACGGGCCTTCCCTATGGATGGATAGGGAAAGTAGTATCATGTATTATCATTAGGATGATTTTCTTCAATATTAAAGTTTATAGGATCAATTCATAGATATTACAGAAACGTAACACGCGTAATCTTCAGTTCCGAAATCATTGCTCACAAGTCAAGCGCAAACGAGTAAAAGTCAAAATTTGATACCATTTGACTACACAGAGACCTGACCTTCAAAATACCTACCCTAAAAAACCAATAACATCAGAAAGTCAACTCCTTTCACGAGGGTTAACCAATATTGCTTTGGCTTTGGAAATAATTATAGAAAGAGGCGAGCCCAAACTGCGGTGCGTCTCCAGAACAATGCCAACTTACATTTAGCTGTCAGTCAAAAACAATTTGGAATTTGGTTCGCGAGGGTTGGGAGCTTACTAGGGAAAATGGGGATGTATATAGAGCTGTTAAATACCCCGTTAAAAATAAATTCGATGCATTTGAGATAATATAACATTTTAATTTTCAGTTTTACCCAGGCGTTGTTTTGGAATTTTGTATAGTAGTACGTTTCATACATTGTCTAACATAAGAGTGATTTTTCTTGGTTAACGAAGTTAAATGAAAATATACTCTAATGTGCCCCATACACGTAAAGTTGTATTGTACTATTCAGGGGTGGAGGACAGGAGTCCTAGAACGGCTTTGAAGTAGACAACTCTGGACGTCATCCCACTCGCGTCAGACAGAGTACTGCGGGGCGGAAGGCAAGAGAGAAACCATACTGCCCTATTTTTCCCTAAAAAAAGTACCATGGAGAATGCTACACTGATAAGAGCGTGTCTCTTAAATTAGTGATTACTGATGTGTATTGTATGTAATTTATGCTAAACCATGAGCCATGAGGAGGATGTTAGAAACCTCGAGTTTGGTGTCAGATCCTCTCAATGGCAAAATGTATTTATTTACAAATCTTAAAAGTCCTACATGAAAATCTCAACATGTAGTCAAAACATTCATGCGGTGGTAAAAACAGCTCCATAGAACTCCCCGCAGTTTCCCCGCGTTTCAGCCAGGCCCGACTGCTTCTCCATCCATCATTTCCTCCATCCACTCGGCGGGTTAAACACATAAGTGACATTGACGCCGATCCCACCACTCTCACTTGACCCCTCTAGTAATAGACCCTAACACGTACACCCACCGACGTGAGAGGTCAAATTAAATTTGGCAGTCAATGGACATTTCTGTTCTTGGCCCCGTCATTTTTGGTTAGAGTCAGGTAAATTACGATTTGATTTGAACTGCGATTGACAATCTATTGCACGTAACCTTAATTCCAAGAAGTGGTATCTATAGAATTTGAAGAATGTTTTTCAAAAAATGAGACTAGAGAGCTCATAAAAATATTCATAAAATAATTATATTTTTTATATACCTACTTTCTAAAAGTAAGAACTCATAAACCGTTTCATAAAAAAAGTCACTTCTTTTGGTAGGGTATACTTCAAAACTAACATTATCTTTTTTTCTTCTAAGTACTTACTATTCCTTCTTTAATGCTAAAAATAGCAATGCCAAAAAAAAGCTTACTTATATCACCAAGTTGTCCCAGACACAGAAAGTGATTCTCATGAACCTGATCACCCAACTAACCTTTCGTCCTAAAATGTTACGATTAAAAATGCAATGAAAACAGAAATAAAGTGATGCTTAACTTAATGCGTCGTACATAAAATAATACTGTAATGTGATGGTTGAACGATCGAAATCAAATTTATATAATGGTCCATTCAACAGGAGCTTTCGCAATTTTCGAAGTAAAAAATTGTATCTTCATAAATTAAGTCATTATAAATTTTGCGAAGGCGTTAAATTGCAAAGTTATAATGGGCGCTATTATACAGTGGCTCCGTGTCATGTTTTGTACTTTTATTGAGATCGAGCGGTCGCGCATTGGAGTGTATAAACTGTTTACTGAAATATTAAGAGATATGTACAGCCTCCGTGGTCTAGTGGTTAGAGCGTTAGACTCAAAATCTGGAGGTCCGGGTTCGATTCCCGATAGAGACATTGTCGAAATCACTTTCTGAGACTGTCTTTTGTTTGGTAAGGGCTTTTCAGGCTTGAATCACCTGATTGTCCGAAAAAGTAAGATGATTCCGTGCTTTGGAAGGCACGTTAAGCCGTTGGTTCCGGCTATTAGCCGTAAAAACACCTCCACCAACCCGCAGTGGAGCAGCGTGGTGGAGTATGCTCCATACCCCCTCCGGTTGATTGAGGGGAGGCCTGTGCCTAGCAGTGGGACGTATATAAGCAGTTTAGTTTAGTTAGCTAGTTATGTACATTATGTGTACCTTGTGTAAAGTCAACCTTTTGACTAAAAAAATATTTGGATTCTGTGTAAAATGAATAACGAACGCTTTTAAATAACACGATTAGTTTAGTCAAGTATCTAAATAATCACCCCCCTAGCAATATCCTGTATTTCACAGGGTCCGCTTACCTAACCTGAAGATTTGACGGATCCGGTTTTTAACAGAAGCGACTGCCTGTCTGAACTTTCAACCCGCGAAGGGAAAACCAGCGCAATACAGGTTAGGTCACATACCTCAGAAAATGCATTTCTCGGGAATGTGGGTTTCCTCACGATGTTTTCCTTCATCGCTGAGCACGTGATAATCATTTATGATCCAAACATGAACTTGAAAACAAATTCGACAATTATTGATTTAGGCCTGTGCTGGATTCGAACCTGCGACTTCAAAGCTAAATGCTCTAATTATAAATAAATTGTAACTATAATGGTTTGGTCTACCTATGATGGATGTTTCATCTGTACTTGTAGTTGGTACTTCCGATGGGTGTTTTGAAAGAATGAAATAAGAAAGATTTATTAATAATTATGTTGCACGCTACATTACAAACTTTTTATTGTCATCTATCTACCATCTTAGTATTATCCTGCAGTTGAAGAATTTCAACGTTTTGAAACAGATACAACAATAAAAAATACTGATTTTAAAATTTGGAGTCTAGATAGTTACTCAGTCGCACAGTCTCGCAACGACCAAATACATTTGCTGCTTACCAAAACATTATCGTGTGCCACGTCCACCGTCAGAACGTAACAGAAACATGGTGTCCATACAAAAACCGATGGGCACAAAAGAATCTGCAGCCGCATTGTCCTCACCATCATTTATCACCAACGCTCCGCTGACGTTTGGCGTTCGAACGCAGATCGCCGATCAATGGCCGGGGAAGGGCGATTAAAATTTTTGCATTCATTTAGGTGTATTTTATACCAAGAATCATTTTTAGCTCAGATACTTTACTCGCAGATATAAAGTATGGTAACAAAAGGTAGATGGATTAACTGAAAGAGGACAAAAATAAGAAAGACGTGAGTTTAAATGTGGCGAGTTGGCGACTGATAGGTGTGAATGGAGTAATTAATATCTGTGTAGATATAGTGCGCCGTCCTAAGTTAGGGATAGGAAAAATAAAAGCTACTTCTGTTATGGACGCTACTGAAAGATAAGTTTCAAATTCACGTTGATTGAGAACCAATATTATGTACTACCGCTTTTTACTGTGAATGCTGCAGAACATATCTACCTCTCATTTGGAAATCATGCCCTATAGATATATAAGCTCCACGATTTCTTTTTATTTTCTTTAAAAATAAAGGTAATTACGATGTGCACTAAATTTTATAGGTAAGTAAGTAACACTTTCTCTTATGAATGAAACTTAGAATATTTTTACAAGCCTCCGTGGTTCAGTGGTTGAGCGTTGGGCTCACGATCCGGAGGTCCTGGGTTCGATTCCCGGTGGGGACATATCACAAAAATTACTTTGTGGTCCCTAGTTTGGTTAGGATATTACAGGCTGATCACCTGATTGTCCGAAAGTAAGACGATCCGTGCTTCGGAAGGCACGTTAAGCCGTTGGTCCCGGTTACTACTTACTGTGTAAGTACGTAGTCGTTATAAATGAGTCATGTCAGGGGCCTTTGGCGGCTCAATAGTAACCCTGACACCAGGGCCCTGTTTTATAAAGCTGACAATCCGACAAGTCGACATATGTCAAAAAGTGACAATTCTAAAATTTTTCTGTTTAATAAAACTGACAGGCGACAAATTTGTCACGGTGGAAAATTTACAAATATGTTGAATTGTCGCGACAATTCGACATATTACTGTTTAATAAAACTTTTTGGGCGACAGGTGACAGGTGACAATTTGTCGTGAAAAACTTGTCAAATCAGCTTTATTAAACAGAAAATTGTCACGACATATTGACATATTTGTAGAATTGTCCGACAATTCTGACAGGAGAGTTACCCTCTGTCGCGAAACTATATTTTGAATTCTAAAGGAGTAAGAAAGTGTTTATAAAACACGCATTACAAAAAATGGTACTATCATCGAGCAGTGAAAGTCAATTGGGCACTAAACTTCCCAAACAGTATGTTTCTATTTTCATAGATAATCCCCAAAATACTTAGTTTCTTGTGCATTTCCATCACACGCGATCAAAACAAACAATCGAAGTTGCTCTAGTGATTGATTCTTTCTTTTACTTTGTTAATATTTTTTCTATTTTATCCTCATTTAGCTTCATAAAACATTATTATTTACAAATATGTCAAAATTCGACATAATTGTCACGACAATCCCACAATTGTGGTGACGTAATAATTTGACTGTGGTTTTTTGACATATGTCGAGTTTTATTAAACGCTTTTTTAAATGACAAATATGTCACGTTTTCACGGTCGATTTTTGACATAATTGTTACCTTTATAAAACAGCCTATGACATATTTGTCATTTAAAAAAGCGTTTAATAAAACTCGACATATGTCAAAAAACCACAGTCAAATTATTACGTCACCACAATTGTGGGATTGTCGTGACAATTATGTCGAATTTTGACATATTTGTAAATAATAATGTTTTATGAAGCTAAATGAGGGTAAAATAGAAAAAATATTAACAAAGTAAAAGAAAGAATCAATCACTAGTGCAACTTCGATTGTTTGTTTTGATCGCGTGTGATGGAAATGCACAAGAAACTAAGTATTTTGGGGATTATCTATGAAAATAGAAACATACTGTTTGGGAAGTTTAGTGCCCAATTGACTTTCACTGCTCGATGATAGTACCATTTTTTGTAATGCGTGTTTTATAAACACTTTCTTACTCCTTTAGAATTCAAAATATAGTTTCGCGACAGAGGGTAACTCTCCTGTCAGAATTGTCGGACAATTCTACAAATATGTCAATATGTCGTGACAATTTTCTGTTTAATAAAGCTGATTTGACAAGTTTTTCACGACAAATTGTCACCTGTCACCTGTCGCCCAAAAAGTTTTATTAAACAGAAATATGTCGAATTGTCGCGACAATTCGACATATTTGTAAATTTTCCACCGTGACAAATTTGTCGCCTGTCAGTTTTATTAAACAGAAAAATTTTAGGATTGTCACTTTTTGACATATGTCGACTTGTCGGATTGTCAGCTTTATAAAACAGGGCCCAGGGTTGATGAGGTTGGTAATTCGCCTCACAACACACACGATAGATAGAAAGATAGACTATTTTCACCACATGAAATGTCTGTAAAGCTATTTTCGTACTTAAAATAATGAATACCACCAAACCAAATCCGAAGTTTTCAAAGATTGTCGCCTTAAAGATGACCTTGCATCCATCTGTAAAGGAAAAAAATGTCGAAATTAAAGTTTACACATACAGACATACATACATAAACTCACATCCTAATGGGGTGGGCAGAGCCACAAGTAATCAAAGACATCTTGCAGCCACTGTTGACACGATGTCGAAAGCTGGATATGATGAACCTTATGGTGATAAGTGATCAGCCTATCGCCCATAAAATTAGTCCATCATGTTAGAGGACACATTCCATCTGTCAGTTTAAATTAAAGTTTAAAATATGAATTACTAGAATGCATTCTGTATGGGAAAAGTTAAACCACTTGGTTTA
This sequence comes from Pectinophora gossypiella, assembly GCF_024362695.1. Taxonomy (NCBI): domain Eukaryota; kingdom Metazoa; phylum Arthropoda; class Insecta; order Lepidoptera; family Gelechiidae; genus Pectinophora; species Pectinophora gossypiella. Next base: position 10,818,350 of record NC_065413.1, on the reverse strand, counting down.
ACCAGTAGAGATTGCCGACAAGTACACATGTACACATCTATATTTGTTATCTTTAAGATATTCAAAATCATAATTAATGTAAATTACTTTAAATCTAAATTGATTAAAGTAAGCAATTAATGTAGTAATTTATGTCAGATGATAACGCTTCTCTTTGTAGAGGGGTTAAGAGTTGAAAATAATTATGATAACGGTTCGTGATTAAGAAACAAAAAAAATAATTTACTTTGAAAATAAACGATTTCTTATTTTGAAATGTAACTCCTTGAAATTTAAATCAAGAACACTCCTTAAAAAAACAATTGTTTTGAAATTGGTGCACTTATGTTTATACTACGAGTAACTAATTCTTTTCGTTTTCGAGCCAATTGCATCATAATAGAGGACTAAAACGAATGCTACTGCATTTCGATCTTCTACATGCTTTTGAAATTCATCATCCGACAGTTAACGTGTCTATGAAATTCGACATCAATTTTACCAAATAGTCACCCATCTCTTGTGATAGCGGAGTTTAGGTGTTACGGTAGGTAAGTAGCTTACGTTGTAAATTGCGTTACCAACATGACAAAACATACCATCACACCTGTATCCCCTAAAGTATAGGCAAAGGTCTATATCATATTCACCCACTCTTTCCTAGCTACCTATGTTTAAGTCTCATGTAGGTAATACAGGTCGGACCTATTGCAATTAACCGTGCACAATTACTGAAAACTTGTCACACTTCGTCCTGGAATCTATGATTCAATCATAAACGATTGATGAATGTGGAGGAAGCAAGTGAAGTGTGTCAGGATCGAAGCAAATGGAATTCCCTAGTCTCTGTTTACCCTGGTGAAATAGGCGTGAGTGTATGTATGTATATCAAACATAAATTCAAACTCATAAAGTCGAATTCAGTGGTGCCATACATAACGGCCTCCGTAGTCCAGTGGTTGAGCGTTTGGTTCACTATCCGGAGGTCCCGGGTTCGAATCCCGGTAGGCACATTCCACAAAAACCGCTTTGTGATCCCTAGTTTGGTTAGGACATTATAGGCTGATCACCTGATTGTCTAAAAAAATAAGATGATCCGTGCTTCGGAAGGCACGTTAAGCCGTTGGTCCCGGTTACTACTTACTGATGTAAGTTAGTAGTCGATACATAAGCCATGCCAGGAGTTTTTGGCGGCTCAATAATAACCCTGACACCAGGGTTGATGAGGTTGGTAATTCACCTCACAACCCACACGATAGAAGAAGAAAAGGTGCCATTATCGGTTAGTTACTGGTTACTTTCCAAAAGGTTGATTATCGTGTGTCTGTTAGTGAGAAGCGACATTCATGCAATATACAAATATTTTAGTACAAAATTCGAAAGCATATCCTGGATGTTAAGTAAAAATATAAATATATTAACTAGGTACATACGTATTATACGTATCACAGCATTCAAATATCCATTAGCAGGTTTCTTTTGATCCGGCTTCATTGAACGTCTTGCCTCGTTCGACGTTAGGATTAATTAGAGACGCCATTCAACCGAACTATTCAATGTATGAACTGACAAACTTAACCATTACACTCAGATAACAGACCCGTTCAATACAACTCCAAGTATAACTCACCTAACGCAGCTGCAAATTTAAGTTTGTAAATCAAAAACACTAAGGTATGTGTCGTACGAATGAATCGTTCTTGTTCTGATACAGGCTTGTAACATTTTTTGTTGTGACTTTTGGTCGAATGATTATTAGATTGATCTAAAATTAATAACTGGCTGGTAAAAAACCCAAACTTAAATTAAGAAAAAATAAGGCGTGGATGAATTTGACTGACTCAGAGCCTTAAGAATAGTGACTGAAGTAATCTGGTGCACATTGAATATAACTTTAATATGTGTACTGAGAGAACTATTTTTATATAATAATTATTAAGTGGTATTATTACAATAGTTAAAAAAAAAAAACAAAACCTACGCGCCTTAATATTTAATGCTTAGTTACATATTAGAAGTTAAAAACAAACTACTTATTTGATGAAACATTTTTATTAAGTACTTACATATAAACATGATATTATTCTAATTACCTACGTATTATTTAAGAAAAATAATCATCTTTAAGTACTTACGGTTTTTAGGTTAGCGGCATTGCGTCGTGTTATGTATCAGCTTTTCTTTTGTCATTTTTATAGCACTGAAGTTACCAAGGCGTTCTTAAAATTGCTTCCTTTTTCCTTTATATTTCAGGTGTTTTCTATCAAATTGCAGGGAAACCTACACATGAATTTAAAATAAAATAAAGAAAATATCAAACATACACAGGCAGCCATCTTGGTTGAATGTTCTTTTCGCATGCGCAGTCTGTGTTCATCCCTGGACAAAGGGAAGGTTTCATGTGTCTCTTTTTCTCTTCTGGGCCCTACATTTACGCTATCCCTTTTACTTTGATTCTATTGTGATTCTCTATTCAAAAGATGAGAGGGTCGACTTTGAATTGAAGGGTGCGTTTAAGTGTGAAGTTAGCTGCGTTTGGTGACGTTTGCAAAATGTAATTTAAGAGATTTGGTTATTTTTAAATGCGTAGGCATACCTGCCTTAGTTTTAGATTTATCTAAGACTTGTTTCAAGATAATAATAACATCAAATATCTCGTTAATGCTTGAATTTTGCTGTTGAAGTTTGAAAAGGTTATGGCAATGCAGTTTGCCGATGAAAGTTCTATAACAAATATTTCAAGGTTTCGTTTGTTTAATAAGAAGTAATTAACAATGTACCTATATTTGTGTTAGTTTATATATCGGTAGGTACCTACTTAATTGAAAACAATAATATAAATAATCAAAATCCTCTTTTTGTAACAGCAAAGTTTGTTAGAAAAAAGATCTTACTTAAAAACAGAAGGCGCATCCAAAACCGAAGAAAACAAACAGGTAGCTAACCCTAACAGGATTACAAGCATTACGCAGCAAAAATCATTTTTCTGAAAGCAATAGCCGACCAAATCCTGTGAGCAGTCAAAACATATCAAAATTACTGTCAACATTTGCACATTTAAAATCCCTAGGGTACGTTACTAGTATTTAACGCCATGCCCTTTTATAAACTATCGGTTGAAAGGGTGCTGAATAGTTAACAGTTGTTGAATTGTTTGAGGGTAGCGGGCGGATAGGTAAGTTTACAGTAAATATGGTGCAATTAGCGTGGCATTTTTAAAGTATATCTGAGTGAAGGTAGGTAATGAGGTTATTTATTTAAAAAAATCTTCTTAGAGCTTTAATGCAATTACGACAATCGATTTCCGTGTGCAACTAAATAAAGTAACCAAAAAAATATTTTTACCTATAGCACATAAAATTAAAAAAAAAAACTTTGGACGAGTTTGTTGAAAATAAAGTCACATAATTTATAATTCAGGAATCAAAACTCCTCTTTATTGATAGCGCCTTTGTGACTGACTAGAGAAGTACAAAAATATCATTCATAAATAATCAACCTTAAAATTAATAACACAAGTAATACTCGTTTTTATCACTAACTAATATATAGAAATAGGAACTGTTTTCTTGGAAATATACCTAAGTGACAATATTTACATAAGTACACTATAACTAGAATAAAATATGAATTTAAATCTACTCAATACCACCTGGATATTATACAATGAAAAAAATGCTTAAGAACATATAAATTTGTACGTACTTAAATGTAGTGATTCTGTATGAAAAGATAAATTTAAAAATGTTAAAGTTGCAAGAATTTAAGATCTTAAGAATAAATAAGTCAATCTTTATTTTATATCTAGCAGTTGTTTTTATAATATATACCTTATATTTATGACATTATCATGTGTGTCATATTTTCGGAATCATGCCTCCATATGGAGGCATCATACAGTTCTGTGGCATGCTACCTGACACGTGGGACATATTCGCACCTGGAACTGCCCCCATGTGGTAATTAGGGAAGTCCGGTAAACCTGGCATCTGCCTAGTGTCCATAAACTCTGGTATATTTCCTAATTTAGTCGCCGTCATGTCATCTACTGCATAAGGGTCTGGCGATGTATTCAGTTTTCCATCTTTCTTCGCCTTCATCCTTCGGTTCTGGAACCAAATCTTGATCTGCCTCTCAGTCAGTCCAAGCGCATGTGAAACTTCTATTCTACGTCGTCTTGACAAGTACTTATTGAAGTGAAACTCTTTTTCTAACTCCAACGTCTGGAACCTGGTGTACGTCTGTCTCGTTCTCTTTGAACCCTCTTTTTTGTCCTCGCCTGCAAACAAAGATGGTATTAGTACAAATCCTACGCAAGTTGTACAAAGAAAATGTAAATAGGATTAAAAAGTTTGTTAAACATACCACCAACGCCTTTCATCCACGGATAGAATTGTGCATCGGGTGCAGCGGCCATTTTGTTCTCAGCGTAATCCGTATTGTCCCCGCCTGCTTCGACCCTCGTCACGTCCTGACAAGGCTCGGGTGCCGACGATGACGGTGCGACTTCGCCCGCCCCACTCACGGTACCTTTGCTCTTGATTGACGTTTGACCCTCGACGCTCTCGAATCCACCATGAAATTGCGACAAATTGCATTCCTTCTCCGTTGCAGTTTCATTATTTTTTTCCCAATTCTCAACTTCGCCTTGGTACATCATCCCCGGCATTGTTTCTATTTTGTAAGAGTTATCGTTTTTGATATAATAAGGTTGACTCCTCTTTGGTTTTGGCTTGGTTAACAAAGCCCTGAGGTTTGGTGAATCGTCCTGTTCAGGTGTAGGTGGTTTTATATTACTCATAACGCTTTGAGGTGACCCATAACTAGTTTCTGGCAAACTACACTGTCCGGGAGAGTTGATAGACCGGGCGTCCTCGCTTTTAGCATCCAAATAATTATGGTTTGCTATCTGGTTCATTCTTTGCTCATATTCATAGTTGTCTTGCTGCTGATGTGAGTAATAATTCATTTCTCTCCACTTACTTATCATATCCATATTAGCGTGATTGACATTCATATTTGCGGCATAGCCTTGCCAATGGATAGGTTCAGATTTAACTATATTTTCACTGGGATTATCATTACCATACATTTTAGCACCGTAACCATTGTTCGAGTAATCACCGCTTTGAGAGTAAAAGTTGTTTTGATAGTTATAGTAATGGGGCATCATCGGATATTGTCTATAGCTGTAATGTTTTGCTTGTACACTTTGATTGTTCACATCACCATTCCACATTTCACTTGCACGGTTTGTCGTGGCCACTGAAGACATTGTTTTGACACTGATCACTGTTATCACTGATTGGTCATCGATTTTTACTTGTAACACTGGACTGCGTGGGCGATGCTCCGTCACCTAGGTTGACTCCGAAACGAATGCTGAAAGTGTACGCTGGCGGCACGACCCTTACAAATGCAATACTTTTATGTGACCTAAAAAAAGTTTGGGGTACATTCAACAATAGCATCGCCATTGTCCCTCCGCGAAGTTGTAAAACGGGTTCGCTCTCTCTTTCTGATTTTTCCTCATATCATAGGGTGCAATATGAATGAAAGAGAGAGATGTATTTTGTAACTATAGTCGTAGGTTTTGCAAATATCATAGAAATGTTTACAATGCCAATATTTCCAATAGGTCGTTACTGTGTGCGTGCGTGTACGCATGGGGTATCATTGATTGGTTTTCGTTTGTGAGTGTATGAGAGGGTGGTATAGATTGATTTGATTGTATTATTGGTTTAGTGTAAAGCCGCGTATGTGTGTCACTGTGCTGCATTGGCGATTGCAATTAAACAGGATGTTCCATTTTCACGTAGAGTAAAAGAGCCAATTACAAATGCTCTAATATTGATAATCGAAATGAGGTTTCTGTGGTTTTTAGGTGTTTTTTTTTTAAATATTATTGTGACAAAAGTAATTTTTCCAAAGTGAATAAGACGAGAAAGAAGAGAAGAGTAGATATACAAAAATATGTATTCTACCTCAGAACTGTTCTACAGGGCGTAATGACTACATTTATTATAATTACCTATAATTGGTTTTGGCCAAAAAAAAACGAAAAATATAAGTATTCTAGTTAAAATGAAAAAAAAAAAGAGGAATAAACTTATACGCGCATGCGAATTTACCATCAACTGTCTAGTATGTACTAATATTACGTTACTAAATTGAATAATATTGTTTGTATGAACACGCTGTATATTTGTGATCCGTGTAAGAACATAACTCATCCAGACGTTACAGTTCAATCGGGGGTCGCGACAATAGCGCAGTGGGTGCGCTTGCGACGCAGCCGATGTCTCTTGCGCATTCAAGTTAGCGAATGTTACTTGGTGATTGAATTAGCACTTTTGATTGCTGTTTTCAGTATTTTGTTACGTAAAGCTGATAAACCTAGATAATTTTGTTTTGGGTTAGGTGGGAAATTGGGGTGCTCAAGCAATTTGAATTTCGAATTTGTTGTTTTTGAATGATGTAATGATGAGCTGCGGGAAAGTTTTATTTTTTTATATAAAATAGAAATAATATTTTTTGTAACTGGGAAAAATACTGTCACGGTACTATGTGGTAATTTGGCACTATGTTTGACATTTATCTTTTACCTACGAGCATGAAGCTTAGGAAAAAATCTCTACCTATATTTGATTTTATAGGTATCAACGTAGCTGAGATAAATATTTAGTTTTAATGTAATAAATATTTTAACAATACATGTAAGTATAGTTATCTAAAATACCAACCCATCATATAACCGTAACTACTTCCATACCTATGAAATTTTTGCAAAGTCATGCCACGTTCGCGGTTTTGTGCGCCCAATGGTAAAGCTCCGATCACACTATAGCGACATATGGACTTTTGTCAAAGTACACACCTCCGACCGAATCGACTCACATCTGTTGGACAAGCGCACACCCACAAACATGCGTTGTGTACTAAGCTTATGAGAGGCATGAATTGAGTTAGGACATTAATTATGAAATTAGACATTGAATTTGGATTCAAGATAGGACCCAAAATAACATTTTGATTAGTATTTTTTTTTAAAGTGTGTAGAAAAATAATTCTTATAATCTTTTTGGGATGTTTGGAGAACTTTAGGAAGCTTTTACTTGTCTGACAGTTTATCCAAAAGAAATATTATTATTCCAAAATTGAATTATTGTACAATATTTTATACCTTGTAATTCTAACCTAATCTAACCAAACAACGATATATCAAAATATTACACTCGATACATTAAACGCTAATGACGTAACATTTCAATTGAAGCTGAACGCAAATAGAATTACACTTTTTAAAAACCAAATAAATAAATATTTAATCTGTCTCACTGTGGAAATCCGCCGAGGTGTAGACTTCAAATAATAAAAAAACTTTAATTTCAATTTCACACTGAATTCCAAAATCAATTTCTATCAAACCCCAAGTCTTCATCTCTCCATGCAAAACGACTTAAATCGTCACTCAAACGTTTGCGGAACTTTCAGTTCTATCCGCCCAAATAATAGACTGAATTTTCGCATTGCGCGCGATCAAAACACAGAAGACCATTCATTGCTGTGTCAGCTCAAAAAGATTTCAAAAATAAAATTTGTTAGCTCTTATTTACCAGGCATAAAACACAGTTTGGTTGCGCAAACCCGATGTAACATTCTCGTCATACAGTGCCGCTGACAATGTGCCACCATTAATCTTATGAAATCAATCGATGGCTTATTCAGAATATTGTATTTGGTTTTGCCGCGGGCCTTTCGGTTTATATTTACTTTGGACTTTTTCTCTAATTTATGGTTCACTGCGAAAAAATCCACATCTGTCGCGTTTGGCGAACGTATGAAAAAAATGGGTGGTCAAAGGATTTCTTAAAAATTCGTACTTATAGCATAAATTTTACCGTGCATGCATCCTTTGAAGTTTTCGGGGTGATTGTTCCTTCGGCGTTCTTCAAACGAGTTGATAACAGCGAACAGAAGGTGTCTTGTTATAAAAAACAAACATGCTTTTCTCTGTTTATTGGGGCCTTAAAACAATAAAATACTTTCTAGTTGTTCCTCCCGTTTGTTTGAAGTCGCCGCTTGTACGTCGGGTCATAAAACCGGAGCCCTTTTACCTGCTGCTGGAATTTGCAAATTTTGTTTTAAGATATTTCTATAGGTAAGGAAACAACCTACCTAAAAATAAGATACATCTGAGGATGCCTTATGTAAGTGATACTCGTAGCAAACGTGGTATTATTTCATTCATTACAATATTTGGATGTGTTAAAGTATGTTTTAACGATAATATTCCGAAAGAAAAATATTATATCATTCGTTAATTTATTATGTCACCAGTAGGCTTATCAATTGCTGTATCATTTACCTTATAAATATATTTCTGAGAACCAAAGGTTCAAGTCTTCGGTCCAAAAATGTCACAACACAAAATCTTTCGGCGCACGTCTGAAAACTTCTAGCGAAGCTAAACAATGTGGAGTTAGTCTCGCTTCAGGGCAACAATTGAGCAATTATCTCGCATATTGTCTTCCTCCATTATTTTGTCAACTTCGTCTGCTGACAAGTAAAGTGGTAAAATTGGAGATTTATGAGGCATACGTCAAGGAACGGGACTGAATTACCGTTCGGAATATCCCACAGAAAGAACGTAGCGAAGCAGTATTCTTGTAAACTGGAGATGCCTATTTGGATCTAGATATCCTGTTAATGTGAAATGTGGAATAGAATTATTATGTTTGCATTTTAATCGTTTATTGATGGTTTATGGTTATGAAACTACTTTCAGCTCATCACTAAAGACGATGAAATCGGTATATTATCTACCATAAAATTGTATGTTGAGACATCTAATACGCTCAAATATAATAAAAAAAAATATGCTTCTTCTATTGTATGGGTTGTGAGGTAGATTAACAACCTCATCGAAATTGGTTCTGGTTTACTATTGAGCCGTCAAAGGCCCCTGACATGACTCATGTAAAGACTACGTACTTATATCAGTAAGTAGTAACCGCGCTAACGGCATAACGTGCCTTCCGAAGCGCGGATCGTCTTACTTTTAGATAATCAGGTGATCAGACTGTAATGTCCTAACCAAACTAGGGATCACAAAGTGATTTTTGTGTGATTCGAACCCGGGACCCGCTCAACCACTGGACCACGGAGGCCGTTAATAAAATAATATATGCTCAAACTCGCACATTGTAAGATAAAGTATTATCGTTTTTTCACCATCAGGGAATAAGGGACACCCATACTGCGGAGTATGAAACTTCATCTAAAATCCTTCAATCAGCGCTTATCGCTATCGACCCCCTAGGGTCGATTAATTCTTTCAAATATTTTTGCCTCTCCGACGCCCTGAGCCGAGGTTTGCGCCCAACTGGGCACCCTCAGGCCTGTCGTCTTAAACGTTGTACCGGGTGAGATCCTTCAGCGCTCCCCATATGTCCGGCTAAGTAGTTAATGCCATCTGCGGCAAATCTACGTCGAAAGTGACGGCCTCTGTGGTCCAGTGGTTGAGCGTTGTGCTCACGATCCGAAGGTCCCGGGTTCGAATCCCGGTGGGGATATATCACAAAAATCACTTTGGGATCCCTAGTTTGTTAGGACATTGCAGGCTGATCACTTGTATGTCCGAAAGTAAGATGATCCGTGCTTCGGTAGGCACGTTAAGCCGTTGGTCCCGGTTACTACTTACTGATGTAAGTAAGTAGTCGTTACTTGAGCCATGTCAGGGGCTTTTGGCGGCTCAATAATAACCCTGGCACCAGGGTTAATGAGGTTGATAATCCACCTCACAACCCACACGAAAGAAGAAGTGCACTTTGGCCAACTTCACACTTATACTTGTCTATGTTCCATGTTCCCAAGAAAACATTTTTGCCAAATCATTGTTTGTCTTAGCCTTGACCAATATTATCTAACAAAGATGAATACGACAAAAACTTCAACAAAAGTAATTACGTCTTTTTAACAATACAAGAAGAATAGTATCGGCAACTGTCAAAAGTAGCAAAGGGAACGGACCTTTTTAAACTTTTTCGGGTATTTGTTTTCGTAATAAAGAATTATGTTTTGTAAAAAGCACACAAATTGTTTTTGTTGGAAGGCACGTGTAGTATCGATTAGTACCGAAACTAGGTAGAAGACCGGTAGAACGTCACACGTGGATTGAAAATCGAATAAAATCAGATACACTTTATTACACAGTACTACATTTTAACAAGCGGATAATATAATTAAAGCACATAATAACGGGTTCTTACCGCTTTTAAATGGGGATATGAGACTCCCGATATTCCCAATGTGAAAGAAAATTATGGATCTACCTACTCCACTCCAATCTCATCAGTCATCCCGTGATCATGGCACTTGCAACAGTGTCGAAATATCGGGAGTCTCATATCCCCATTTAAACGCGGTAAGAACCCGTTATTATGTGCTTAATTATGATAATAACCGCGTAAACTTAAAACAACGGATAATATAATACACAGATATAGTACAATTGGACTGTAAGTGTTGTAGATTTTGTTAAATATAGTTTTTAAGACGTTCTTTCTTGAACCTTTGATTTCTCGATTAATTTTGTTTAATGTTGAGTACTTATTATTATTAACAGCCTACGTGGTCTAGTGGTTAGAGCGTTAGGCTCACGATCTGGAGGTCCGGGTTCGATTCCCGATGGGGACATTGGCGAAATCACTTTGTGAGACTGTCCTATGTTTGGTAAGGACTTTTCAGGCTTGAATCACCTGATTGTCCAAAAAAGTAAGATGATTCCGTGCTTCGAAGGGCACGTTAAGCCGTTGGTCCCGGCTATTAGCCGTTTAAACACCTCCACCAACCCGCATTGGTTCAGCGTGGTGGAGTATGCTCCATACCCCCTCCGGTTGATTGAGGGGAGGCCTGTGCCCAGCAGTGGGACGTATATAGGCTGTTTAATTAATAACACTTATTATTAATATACTTATCTTTTTTGTATTTCTGGCTTAATTTAGTTACTTGTTAATTTTTCTTGTTTTTGCTATACCTCCCGGGTCAATATCTGGTACTATAATAATATTTATAACCACTGTTTACCATATGGTGTGCAATAACTACTTCGACTTTGACTTTGATTGGGCGGCTTTATTGCTCTAGAGCAATTTTGTTCCAGGCAAGCACTACCAGGAAACAACCACTTACTAGACTTGGATGCGGTATGGTGGAAAAGTCATTTTATTTTAATTCATAATTACGACGAGTGGAATAACGATTATACTTTTTTTGAAGTCAGTGATGTCTCTGATGATAATACGATTTCTATAATCTATACTCCCGGATTTCTATCAGCTGACAGTCAGCTACGTGCGCAAGCGCCCCATAAATGCATAAAGTCAGAAAACACGTCGACGGTCACTGCATGGCTATAATCTCTCACCGTGGTATTATGCGCGATGCCATTTTTAGGGTGAGCGCACACTTGGTAACTATTGCAGGAACTCATATTAAAACGAATTTTTAAAGTAGAGTTTCTCCTACAGTTGACTTAGGTATTTGTTTATCTGAAGCGCTAGACAGTTTTATAAAATTATAAAGTGAAAGTTATCGCTTACGTGTATTATATGTAATTTAATTCAATAATATTAAAAAAAAAGTGCAGACCGTTCTCTGTTTTATTTAACTGGCCTCGACGCGATGCAGCATTTTTCATTCATCTAAAACTATACATTATTATCCGAAGCCAATATTTGACTTCTTTAAAATGCAATACCATACACAATTCTTTATATATAATATTTTATATATATATTATTTTTGGACCTCGCCACTTTCACGTTCAGTACCCGCTGACCCGAACTCGTCCCTCACTGTACAACCATTAATCAGAACTTCGATCCTGACTCCTTACAATGGGGAACGTTCCGTACTTCCATTAGAATAACAATAATTACTCTTCCAACATCATACGGGATCTGTTCAAAAGCTTACATCAAAAATCTATGAAACACGGCTTCCGTAGTCCCGTTTTTGAAGGTTATACTCATGATCCGGAGATCTCGGGTTCAAATCCCGGGAGGGGCATATTACAAAAATCACTTTGTGATCCCTAGTTTGGTAAGGACATTGCTGTCTGATCACCCGATTGTCCAAATGTAAGTACCATGCTTTAAAGGATATGTTAAGCAGGCGGTCCTGGCTGCTATTTACTTAAGTAAATAAGTATGTAGTAGGTACATAATCTATGTCAGGGTCTTTTGTTAGCACAATAGTAACCCATACACCAGGTTTGATGAGGTTGGTCATTGTACTCACAACCCACACGAGAGAAGTATGAAACACAACATACAGTTCGGTTACTGAAGCTACTTTGATTTTAGATATCTTCACATTCGTATGAGGTATTTTATTGTTTGCAACAAACAGACACATTCATTTGACACTAAAGTTTAAGCTAGAATTAAATATGTCTACATAAATATTTCCCTATTTATAGTGAGAAATTCTAAAAACTAAGTGATATAAAACAATTCTGGTGTAGTAAATCACAATCGGAGTTAAAGAGACAGGGTGTGCGTGATTCTAAACAAAACATGGCCGCAGCTCCAAGAAAAACACAGACCGACTGATTTACGAGACAATATCATTCGAGAAATGTGGACACGAATAAAATTAAACGAGAATATTTTAAAATTAAACTTGCCTAACTCGAATATTGCGTAAAATTCCTATTTCCTAAGCGAATCATTTATCATGAGCGATTTTGATTCAAGAATATTCTCGTAAAATTTATAATTTAAGTACTTAAAAAACATCAATATAATAAAACTTTAACCTTGTAAGGTCTGGATTTAAAAACACAATAGTAAAACAATGTCTTTTGGATATTTAAAGGATTTTGGACCTTATGTCTATTTTCTATGTGAATGAAAGGAGCTAATTAAAAAGCTTTAAATATTTTAACAAATTTTGTTTGAATAAATAAATGAGATAAGCTATCGTGAGTTTGAGCTTCCCCCTAATTCCCCTTTATTAAATCCTCTTAATTGTTATGATGCTAAACTACACCAGCGTAAGGATTATTTGGTTCTGTTTAAAAAATCCAATCATCCAATTTTCAAAAACTGAATTAAATTATATTCAAATAGTAATGTTCACTTCGGCGAATCAAGTAAAGAAATATAGTTTTTAAATTCACTCCTGAAAGTTTCAGGGCGATGACGAAGATAGATGACCGGGTGTCCGATTGAATCGTCCTGTTTTTTCCGACGCCTTACCATATCGTGTGGTTACTTTTTGCATTGAGAATATAACATTATGTAGAGTCGATTTGAGTCTAACCTTATCATAGTTTGTACTACTCGCCACAATCCTTTCGTGCAGTATACTCAAATGTGACATATTGAATCGTACTTAGATAAACTGTGAACGATTTTATATACCTAGGTAATCATTTTGATCATCTATGTAACACTGGCAACATATCAAAGGAAATGTTAAAATTATGGTACTCATTTGCCTAGACAACTTCTAATTTCATATATAATATTTAAAAAAAAAATCTAGAGTGTAATAATGCATAAATAAAAGCCACTAGTATATATACAAAATTAGTAATCTACTGCAATCACACGAGCTTTAATCTATACATATTTGCTACCCCAGATCCAGATGACAACGAAGGTAAAAGAAAAAAACTATCGACTCCAATCTTTTCCCTGTTCGCAGATAGTAAAGAGGGGAATACAGAACCTCGACAGACCCTATGAAAATGATATCACGGACATAGAAACACTCTTAATGTTTTTCTCTATCCCTTAGATATCTTACTTCGCGTCAATCGGGCTGCAATCAATCATGTTTTATGTGCACGTCTACTGTCAAACTTGCTGTAATTAACGACTTTTGTGACGTGTTGGTATAATGAAGACCACCTAGATGTTAATATGAATAGATGACGTAGAAATAAATAAATTTAATTATCGAATAAATGCTTATTTGGCCACGGAAAAAAGCTTAGAATGTCGGAATCGCCTTAGCACCCAAACAACATGATGGACGTATTAATGGCAATTAGTTGGTAAAGTTCACTCTCCACATTCCCTTGTTTGGTTAGGAAATTACAGGCTGATCACCTGATTGTACGAAAGTAAGATGATCCGTGCTTCGGAAGGCACGTTAAGTCGTTGGTCCCGGTCACTACTTACTAATGCAAGTTAGTAGTCGTTACATGAGCCATGTCAGGGGCCTTTGGCAGTTCAATAGTAATCCTGACACCAGGGTTGATGGGGTCGGTAATCCACCTCACAACTCACACGATAGAAGAAGAAGACTCTCCATATTTGATTCGGCATGATAATCCGCATGCTGATCATGCCACTTCATTACTAAGTATGATACTATAATCAATAAGAACAGAACAGGAAGAAAATAATGAGGAAGGTCCGACTGAAAATCACAGTTTTCTTCCCTTGAGACAATCATAATGCTAATCATTTCATCATCATCATCTCGCTAGCATTATCCCGTTTTTCACAGGGTCCGCTTACCTAACCTGAAGATTTCACAGGTACTTTACAAAAGCGACAGCCTGTCCTACCTTCCAACCCGCGAAGAGAAAACCAGCCCATTACATAATGCTAATCATTTACCTTTTCAAATTCGAGCACACTCCTTCTCTCTCTCTCGGCCGCAGTTTCCATTTCTAAAACACTAATCCTGGAGTCTACGAAGTTTGGTTCACATTGGATAAAGTCAAGAAGGTATTTCCACATGTGTTTTATCGTCAAGGTGCCGATCTACTGCGTAGTCTTCGTCGAAATTCTAAAAAGAACCAATTGGTAACACCCTAACACAAATTAAAAAAGAGTGACCAATCTGTTTATATAATAGGCCATCTGTATATAACCGCTTATCACCTGAAATACTGGAAGCAGCGTCCACCCAATCTTTTAAAAAGCTCATAAAAGAGTGGTTGTTTAAGAACATATTCTATGAATTTAATGAATGTATACGCTTAATGAATGTACTTACCAATGACATGTAGCTTACGTTACCAATAAAGATTTATATAGTATTTTGTATTTGAACAATCTAGTGAAATTGTAAACAAAAGCTATTTAACGAAAAAAAAAAAAAAAACACTCCTACCTTCGTTTCTCCTCACACCAACAACATGCAAATAAGAGTGACTACATCTAGGAGTTCGGAAGACCATCAATAATCACTCGCAGTAAAGTTAGCGGATACTCGCCACATTCAGCTCGGCTTGACAAACGACCTGCCAATCAGCTCCTGACTTAATTGCAAATCCGTGTTCGGAACACTCCGCTAAGGCTTTGTTGGTAAAAATTAAACGTAAGCAAATAAACGGTACGGTAGAGGTGTTTGGTGGCTCGGCTTGGATTTATGGCGCTGATGGATTTGATTTTGGAATCATTGTGCAAATAAAATATTGTTACAGAATTTGGGAAACTTAATACCTTTTTTGTGCTTTTTAATACATTTACTTACTTCCTAGTTTACGATTTCAATACATGTGATCCTTAAAAGAAAAAAAAAATAATAAAAAAGTATATTCAGGTAAAACCTACCCTTCCTTAAACCAAACTTATCCCTCTTTTTCAGTCAATGATTCCGTCAGTGCTTTGTTCTTTATTTTGAATTATATAATAATATAAGTAAAATCTTTCCCCCAAATAAATTTCATCAAAGTATTTTTACTAGTATTTAAAATTTTAATCAGCAATTATTATTATCTACCTACGGTTTTCGTGAAATGTCTGTCCGTATATGAAATTTTATTAAATTATATTAAAATTAAATAACAACATGACACAATATAAACACTACGTTTCATTCCTGAAGACAGACATATACGTACTTACTCTATCAAGCTGATCCACTGCAGATGACCATAGCCATCCTTGTTACTAATTTCTTAAAATTGATTTCTTTTCTCGACCTAAAACTATTGCGGCTTCTCTACCAATATAGCCGATGAAAATTAGCTAGTCCTACTTAGATGTTAAAAAATAATCCTTCCGAAACTTTATAAAATAGCAATAGTAGGCAATAATACGTATAAAAGCCATCCATCTCCCTCTAACAGACAGCTAGAGCACTGGAACAATGTTATTATTGGCGTCGTTGACAAGTGCAAGCGTCAAGTGTGTATGCTAATTCTGCCTCTACACGTATTGCCGCTGTCAAACTGCGCCCGAACTAATGTCCTTTATGCGTTCGAAACTTGTGGATGTGCTAAGCATTCCCCTTTATTTGACGTGATTTCTAGCAGATTTTCCTCTCTGATGGGATTCACTATTTGGATGGAGAAATGTGAAGCACTGACGGCGGTCAACTGGACTTAATGATAGAGCATAAACTTTTCAACTCGAAATATTTCCTGGTAATACCTAATGGTTTCATTTATAATTAGAAAATTTAAAATATCTAGGTCTTCTTCTATCGTGTGGGTGAGGTGGATTACCAACCCCATCAACCCTGGTGCCAGGGTTGCTATTGAGCCGCCAAAGGCCCCTTATATGGCTCATGCAACGATTACTAACTTACATCAGTAAGTAGTAACCGGGACCAACGGCTTCACGTGCCTTCCGAAGCACGTATCATCTTACTTTAATGTAATGTCCTAACCAAACTAGGGATTACGAAGTGATTTTCGTCATATGTCCCCACCAGAATTTGAACCCGGGACCTCCGGATCGTGAGCTCAACACTCAAACCGATGGACTACGGACGCCGTTGGTATAGTTATAATTATCTAAGTATATACGTATCTACTGATACAACTTTGTTAGTACAACTTTATTTGCTCTTGCATAGTTAAAATCTACACACATCAAATTATAAGTAGTTCAGGTAAGAAATTAAAATTCCGAAATGAATGTACTTTATGAGACGTATCCACAAGCAGCCAATACGTAAACATCTCGAGTCTCGCCTTCCTTGTTTGGGGATATTAAAAAATTGTTCCGGCTAGCGTGTCTAATCTCCCGCACCCGGCGCGAGTGTTTCCGAACGTGTCAACGACCAATTTTCAATTTGGAACACCGAAATGTTTTATAATAGCCCTTTAGTAGATACGTTCTGAAACCAGTATTTTTAAAATAACAATATTATAATAACCGAAATTAATTATAAGAGACCCAAAAAAATTGCTCTAATGAATTATTTGGGTAAGAGAGAAAAAAGAATTGTGACTATAATTACCTGGATTGCAAACACGAACTCTGACTTATCCTTCTTCTCCGACAGGGGTTTAAAAAAATGTGCAAAATTTATATTTTTATACATTGCTATTTGAAATGAACAGTAACATGCACATAAAGGTGATGTGACGCGAAATCATATCTTTAGAGAAAAGGTTGTTCTCTTTGGTAGAGTCGCATCTCTATGTTTTTTATTGGTCCCAATAAAAAAAAACAACGTCATTCTTAATTTATTTTTAACTACTTTCTTAAAAATGTAATAAGTTCATGAACATTTTTATCTCCACTTCAACTTCTTATTCAAGATAACATCTGAATTTAATTACAATTTGTTGTTAACGCCATCTATGAAAGCTATGTGGATCTAAATAAGGGGAAGAAAGGAGCACGGCGCCATCTCTGTAATTCTTCCGGAACTAATTTCAACCCTCTCTAGCTAAGGGTTGCGAAATAAATTCTGCGAAACGCACAAAATTGGCGCCACTTGCAAATATTACGACTTCGGAAAAGAGCGCGAAAGTGGTCGCCATCTTTATTTTATTATTTTAATTGTTTTATTTTACTTTTGGATAATTGCGATTGTCACTTTTTTAAATTCTTTATTGTCAATTTTCAAACGTTATTTTATTAGGAAGGCTTTGTGTTATTTATTCAATTGTGGGTTTAGACCAAAATTCTATACAAAGGAGATGGACTAAGCATTCTTTCGTTTCAAGAATACAAGATATGCGCTGGTTTTATGTTCTGGCTCTATGTTAGTTTGGTTTAAACATCTGTGGTCTAAATCCACTTTTAGGTGACTTCATCATTTTGAATAAGTATAGAAAAGCATTAACTTTTTTTAACATTTTCCTCAGACAACCTTGCTTTTGACGCAATGATCCTCATAGCGTCCAAGACTTGAATTTAAATCGTTTGTGATGTAACAAACTTTTGTTCAAGCCAAATGGCACGTTTGAAGTTTTAAAGTTTTAATACGTTTTAATGTTTGAGATTTGTGGTGGTAACGACATGTCGTTAGCCGAAGACATTGCGTTGGATACTGAGGATTGTTTGGAAACGAAAGACGTAATTGCCTAATTTGAAAACTGATTCTAGGTATGTGCTCTGTTGTTGCTGTGTTGATGCCACATCCATTTTTTTTAGTAAGTGTGTAGATTCTTAAAAGAATTGAGAATGTTAAAGTTGAATAAATTAAACATACTTACGAACAAAACATAAACTGAATTCAAGTACTAAATTAAATTTACTATTTGCTAGAACTGTAATTGGCATTCCTCAAAACAAATTGATGGAAATATTTCATATTTAAAAGAATGAAAACGGAGCTACCTATCACTTTTCATATCGGTGGAATATCAGTTAGTGTAGTCTTGCAAACTCATACATTACATCCACACCCAACTAAATAATATTTACAGCACCAAAATTAGCCACCCCCGAATTCACAAACCGTCTCCCCGATTATAATTCCTAACGTAATCAACATACCCCTATCTACCGAGGTGAGAGAGGAATTAAAACCTCGAGAGAGCAGGCCGGTACACCACAAATCGCTTAGTGCCTTCCTCCATCCTAATGGCACACCAATTAAAAGTTTGCTCTTCTCTCTGCTCCCTTGCGTCAGACAGGATTGTTACGAGTATCTGCTGCTGTAAAACTGAGCTGAAGCATAATGTAGTTTATTCGAGAGTTGCTCGAGCGATTAGCATTTTGATGTGTTCGATGGCATTGCATAGTTAGGTTGCAGGCGCCTTGAGATGTGGTTGTAGCAGTTTTGAGTTCAGTTGCGAGTGTCGGTCGTTGGATTTTGAATATAGAAGCCATTTAATAATCAATTCTAAGCGGCTTTCGAACTGAATTTGTATTTGTAGAAGCATTTGTACACCTTTACTGAAAAGTTGAAAAGCTCGTAATTAATCATTACATCACTTACATCAATGATATCCGGTGTCGTCGTTATGTCGTGAAGAAATTAGTTTATAAGTAATTACTGTTGGGGTGGCTAAAGTTGAGTAAAATTAACTTTTTAATATTTGGATTGAATGTAGTATCATTTATATTTTGCGGTGACCATGAACTTACAGTACAGTCGCACTATCATTATTTGACATTTAATGAGACTGACGGTTTAATTTGTCATAAAAGTTAATGTGACATGGTATCAAAGTGTATACATATTAGTATTCGTGACCGTACATAATGGAAAGATCAAAAAATACTGTTTAAGTACTGTGTTCGTACTTACTTATCTTTATAATACCTAACTTTATTTTTAAAAGCTTACAAGAACCATTAACAGAAAGCTCCATTTCTGGTAGGAAGCAGGAAGGAATCATAAAAGCGAGATGCTTAATAGAATCTCTTATGAAAGTCGTGGTGAATCTAATTAGACGGCGCGCCAGTTAAGTCTGGTTGGATCCTAGAGGACATTACTCATCAGAGTGGCGCGGTTGCATTCTATTTGGACTGTTCCTGTCTTGTGTATATCTTCAAAAATGTCGTCTTTTTGTAGGACTTCCGTTGTTGTTTTGATTGGATGTGATGGGTACCTATGTTTTTATTTTATTTGATAGATATGTGAAAATGTTTGATTTAACAGTTATGTCTTTTTTGATGGTAATGAGTTGGAAAACTGGATTGGTACTGGCGTAAGTAAGTATAGTGATATTATTATTTTGTAGTTTTTTTTAATAATAGTTATTAAAACAAAAACAATACGAATTTTGAGGATAATGTGAATTCTTACTCCACGGAATAAATACATTTTTAAGATTGCTTAAACTTAGTCGTGACCTCATGGTTCAGAAAATAACGCAATTCTGAATATTATATCTCATGAAATTTCAATACTATTTACTTTAGGAATAATACGCTACAAAATTTAGATTATTTAAGTAAATAGTTTCTCTGATGTTATAAAATTATAACTCTAAAACCCTGTTCTTTTGTAATTAAAGCACATAATAACGGGTTCTTACCGCGTTTAAATGGGGATATGAGACTCCCGATATTTCGACACTGTTGCAAGTGCCATGATCACGGGATGACTGATGAGATTGGAGTGGAGTAGGTAGATCCATAATTTTCTACGGGCAGACATATCTGTCTACCCTCTTTCTCTGCCCTCTTTTTCTGTTCTTTTGTTTTTCAAACGTATTACCATGAGCACCTTCGGGGCCTGTACGGGGTTTCCCGCAAAAGGCACTAAAGTGGATTTTCGGGTCATCTCCCGTTTGACTAACGGCGTGCAGTCGAGTCGTTAGTGCAGGGATGTCGCCGGCTTATTAGGCTTAAGCCGTCAAAGAATTTTAGTAGAAATACTTTTATAAGTACATTAAGAAACTGAACATTTTGTTGCAGTCCGATTTACAGAAGATTAGACCTTAGTGGTATAGCTTTAGGAGACAGGTCGATTAAAAATGCAGTTGAGCTAACTTCAACGTGGTCTTTGCCTAATAGTAGTCTCTTTAATGAAAAGGCGAATACAGACATTGCCAGGCATGTCTTCCGTACGCGCCCGCATGACGCATGCTTCCCTAAGTATGTGATTTACGTGCGTAGCATATGCTTCGTCATTATAAGTACAATAAAATGTATACATATATTTGAAAATTCTAATTAATTGATTTTTGTTTTTATAACACTCACCCGAACTACCCTACTTAATTATTGACTTATGTTTTTATTACTGTCTACTATCTACTCAGCCTGTATCCACCCACTGCTGGGTATAGGCCTCCTGTGCAAGTCTACACAGTGTGCAGTTTATCTAGTGTGTGTGTGTGTGTGTGAGGGTATTATTGTTACATTATATATTTTAATAATCATAATCAATCATTTATTTGCAAGAACACAAAAATATTCTAAGTAAAACAGTGCATCTATTTTATTCTATTCAGGTGTGAATACATTTAGGTATATAATTATATTATTATCAATAGACGTATGCCTAAAATTTAATAATTCATTGACACTATAAAAAAAACATGTGAAATAACCATTTATTTAATTCATGCTTAAATTCTTTTACATTTTACTTTTTATTTTATCAAAATGTTTATGTAAAGATAATTATATAGTAGGGTTCTTACACTCATAAATTTGCAATAATTAACTCAAGCGTAATAACGGCTGTAATGCAGTAATAATTATAAGCTTATTTAACCTAAGAAGCTTAAACAGTATTATGTCGTGCAACCCTAGAACACCCATTAAAGTCACATACTAATTTATCTTGTAGTGTAAATAATTATAACGTACCTATCAAGTAGCGACCTGTGATCAGTAGAAGTCCTGTCACCATTGTAACTTATAGGTAACTAGCGACCCGCCCCGGCTTCGCTCGGGTGCAACGCTGAGGAAAAAATGAAATTATTTACGACATCACATTAAAAACCTCAAAATAACAGTAATTCTCCACTATTTAATGGATGTTATTATACATATAAACCTTCCTCTTGAATCACTCTACTTATCTATTTAAAAAAATCGCAACAAAATCCGTTGCGTAGTTTTAAAAATGTAAGCGTACATAGGGATATATGGACAGACAAAGCGACTTTGTTTTATACTATGTAGTAATGTTTCGTAAACTGGGGCCTTAGCCAAGTTGCAAACGATTACGAAAAACGACACTGCGTAATCAAATAAAATGTGTACCTATGGGATTGACCTGTCACCGTATAAACGTATAATTTTTTTCCGATTGTGTACACTTACATTTTTCGTAATAGTTTGCAACTTGGCTAAGCCCAAGGGGCTATTACTGAATCTTTCTTAGTACGAACTATTATCGCTACCCACTTTCAGTAATTTAACTGCTTTTATTGGTACCACGTTCAAAACGTCAAAAAACCAAACCATATGGCTATAATAATAACAACCTCCTGGTGCAGTGGTTGAGCGTTGTGCTCACTATCCGGAGGTCCCAGATTCGCATCCTGGTGGTTACAAATCACAAAAACCACTTTGTAGTCCCTAGTTTGTTTAGAACGTTACATGATGATTCGTGCTTCGGGAGGCACGATAAGCCGTTGTTCCCGGTTCATACTTACTTATGTAAGTCGAAGCCGTTGGTCCCGGTTACTACTTACATAAGCAAGTACGTAGTCGTTACATGAGTCATGTCAGGGGCCTTTGGCAGCTCATTAATAACCGTGACACCAGAGTTGAAGAGGTTGGTAATCCACCTCACAACCCACATGATAGAAGAAGAAAAAGACCAACGCCACCTTTTTTTGAGGTGACTTTTAGTAAATTTGCCACAGATGGCATTAACTACTTGGCCGGGCAAATGGGGACCGCTGAAGACTCTCACCCGGTCGCCAACGTCACCAAAATGACATCAATTATCATTTACCAATACAGTAACATATTACTTAAATGTCAAGTGGTGTGGTCAAGTGGTGTGTGTTGTCATTGACAAGTTGAATTCTAAAAACAACATTTTATTCAATTCACGTGGACTATGGTCGACCTTAGACCCTGACGTCAGGTTTATTATGGAGCCGCCAAAGGCCCTTGACATCTAGGTGATAACTACATAGTTATCTATCTACTTATTTAATCATATATAGTAGCCAGCAAGACTAAATACGTAGCGTGCTTTCCAAAGCCAAAAAGATATAAAAAATATATATATTTCAGTTGTGGGTCTTATAAGTATACCTTGGAAGTATCAATTTTCCGAACAAAAATTCGTCTTATACATTGTTTTAAGTTTACGCGGTTATTATCATAATTAAAACACATAATAATCATCCCGAAGTCATCCCGTGATCATGGCACTTGCAACAGTGTCGAAATATCGGGAGTCTCATATCCCCATTTAAACGCGGTAAGAACCCGTTATTATGTGTTTTAATTAAAAATTCGTCTTTTACTAAATGAAGCCTGTAGGTACCTAGGTAATTGAAATCCTTAAATAGCCGAGTAATATTTTGGTATAATTATTATTTGTCCATTACACAATAAAACAATAATCGGCAAATAAAAAGCAACAATTTGAATGCCTTCAAGACCACACGGCTACAACAATAGTTTAAAAATTCACGGGTCACTTATTACAATTTTTGTTATTGAACGAGAAACCAATTAAATGTGATTGTATAGCAGGAAATATTAATTTAATGTGGGTAGGATCGATTTCTAAACCGCATATTGGCTAGTGGCTACTGGTCATCAGTGCAACCGACAATATAATAATGCAACTTATTATCTGGTCTAAGTCACAGAATACATACCAGAAACAAAAAAAAACCCTATAATATCGTTGAAGTCGCTCAGTTACTGGGTCGCTCATCACACGTTAGAAAAACAGATAGTACATACAAAGCCATATAGGATATATAATAGGATCATCATCATCAGCCCATTAACATCCCCACTGCTTGGGCACGGGCCTTACCTATGGATGGATTGGGAGATCGGGCCTTAAACCATCACGCGGGCCCGATGGTTATTAACGACTGCTAATGCAGCCGGGACTAACGGCTTAACGTGCCTTCCGAAGCACGGAGGAGCTCGAGATGAAAACTTTTTTTTGTGGTCACCCATCCTATGACCGGCCTTTGCGAAAGTTGCTTAACTTCAACAATCGCAGACCGAGCGCGTTTACCGCTGCGCCAGCGAGCAGCTCCTCAAATAGGATATATAATACATATATATCCACGAATGGGTAGGCAGAGGTGTATTATACACTCACTCCTCGTCGACAATGTGCAATCGACATGCAGTGAAGGGCGAGCCTATTGCCATAATTACACACCATACAATGATAACATCTGTAAGTTGACGCGGAACCACAAACAGTAGGTAAAAAAAAAACATTGTCCATTAAATGTTAGTAAAATTATTTTTATATTCATTTCAAATGTATATTTAAAATTATTATATATCTACTGCAGGCTCTCCTCAGCGCCGCATTTAAACACAGGCTAGATAGGCTTAACCACAAATGGCCACAATTCATTAGATAAAAATATACGTTTATAAACTAAAACACGACTGCTGGAAAATCACGCCCTAAAAAGTATAAAACAAAAATAGGTAGTATATTCCTCTGATATTCTTCCGAATAGTGAAGTCGGGTAAAAATGAGCGCCAGATAAAAAAATGGTAGCAATGTGTGCTGAAAATTACTAGCAGCCAGCAACTGCTGAGGATCGCCTCAGCCATATTTAAATAAATAATAGGTACTGCAATCACTTATGGTAATTTTGTAAAGTGAGCAAGCAAGCAATTATAAGTCTATATTATACGTAAAATTGAACCCAGATCTATTCGAACATTATAGCAGTGCTGTTCGGATGCATACAAAAAGTGCACCGTCTATCTTTCCCGCTACAACCACTCATACGCACCACAAATTTTCTTACAGAAAGTGCAGACCACAAAGCGGTGCGTTTCCACACCTCATTGCGACTCGACACGGCCGTTACAAATCGCCCCGTGATTACTATACATTATTGTAATGGAACAACGCAATTAGAACAATCGAGTTGGCTCCTGCAAAAACTTACGCCATGCTGTAAAAGTTATATCAATTCAAATAACTAGGTATTAAAGGGAAATGGATAACGGTCTATATTTCATCAAGCTTGCGTTCTCGCTTTGTTTAAATGGGTCTAGTGTTGAGTGCTACGGGGTATGAAAGAGCTATGTACTTAATTTGAATTAAACTACAATCGCCTACATAAATAGTCTACCTATAGTGGGTTTGATTTTTTTTGTATTACATAACATCAAATAAATAATATTGTATTCAATGCATACTTAATAAGTTTTGTTAGTATTACGTACTACCACCGCCCTTTTCATCTTTACTCCTTGTTTCCAAATACATTTTTCATATCGAATTATTTAAACGGATCTATCTAACTACTCAGCTTGTATCCATCCACTGCTGGGTATAGGCATCGGGCTGGTGGTCTGCTTCGATATCGCATACCGTTCCTTGGCCACCATTCAGTAACAACCTTAGTTCATCTGTTTATTGTTTTCCCGTCTCGCCAAGTGTCCTGTCCTGCTGAAGTGGAGATCCACCTGAGCGATTCGTATACCTACCTACATCTTCGACTTTAGTCCATTGCCGAATTTCGACGTTTTATATTATACGATCTACCAGGTGGACGCCTAACATGATGCGCTCGATATCCCATTGTGCCACTCTAATTTAAGTATGGGCAGCACACATTGGTTAAATACCCTTGTTAAATATATAATATTGAAGTTGCTTATCGGATTATAGAGTATTTACTTACATTGGCGATGTAAGGTCCTAGCTTCAAGAGCTGCGAAGCTTCCACCGAGAAACTACAGAACAGCACGTTCGAGTAAACTTTACTTTTAAGGAAGAAGAATGGACAAATTTCTTGTATGTACCACAATTACCAGTCTATTTTAACAAAATACAAAAACAGAACAAGGGAAGCAATTAAGAAATCGCTTGACGACCATGAATTTCTTTAAAAAACGAACTAATTTTGTTTCTCAAGTGTTTAAGTCGCAAGATGCGTTTAAGACAATTTCGCAATCAAGTGAAACCCATCATTGGGGCTAATAATAACACAAAATTGCTTCTTTTACATAAATTATTATAATGGAAATCGTACATATAGATACATATAAGTATCTATAGATAAGTATCAGTGGATGTAGAGGTACATATAGCTTCAAATTACGGTAAAAGTTGAAGCTAATGACTTTTAGGTAACGACCATTGGTTCGTACTTCGTACTAATGATTCGGCGGACCAACCCACTTTTTTACCCGTCAATCCGTTCTGGTAATTTTCTTTTTTTTGACCTAAGTAACTACTGCTTGACGCGACGAAACTATTACATTAGGTTTGGGTGGGTAAAAAAAGTGAAGAACTGTTAATGTTAGCCGTAGATACTGAGTTTTCTACTGGGTTAGGTGTAAAGAAATAGCATATATTGTGTCAGCAGCTTTTCATCCTGAACACGTCTTTCAAGTGATTACTATGTTATCGCCGACATGATAAACTATCTTTAGGCGATGGGTTAGTAACCTACCATCATACAGTTCATCATATCTATCATAGGACTTCAGTACTTAGTGTGATTAGAAGTCTTCATCGGGAGCAAGTGGTTCAGCTCATACACCTTTGTATTTGACGGATGCTTTATGATACTCATCACAAAATTCTTAGGTTTTACTGCACGCGAAAGTCACAGGTAATAACTACACATGAAAGTCCTTACTTGCATGACTAATAAATCCCGTTAAACCGTGAAGACACCCATGGCTACCTCAAAAACCGTGAATAGATACGATTGTCTTAACGTTATGTCAATTCGTCGCGCATGCGCGGTGATTCGTCACTGTCACCCGTTCACTCACTTCAGTGCCACCTTTCTAATATACGATCTTAGAGCATACATTTACGATATGGGAAAATAAACGAAGGAAAGTGCTGATATATTATTCATATTACCCTAGTAGAGAAATTTTTATTGTTTGGTAAGACTAAGATAATACGTTTTTTGTAGTTCTCCACCAAGCCGAAGTGGAGCAGCCTGGTGGAGTATGCTCCACGTATCCTTCGGTTGATCAAGTGGAGACCCGTGCCCAGCAGTGGGATGTCCACAGGCAATTTATGTTTAAATGAAACATCAAGTGCTTTGGATAGATATTTTCCTTTCGATGGAGAGGCGCCAGACGTCATACATGAAGAGAAAATAAGCATCCTTCACTTTACCACACTCGGGGACTAAGTCAGTGCAGACAGTTTTTGTGTCCTTGATTGAGTGCACTAGGAGCTAAAAACAATTGAATGATCGTTGACTTTCAATCTAGAACTGTGAACTCGGTACCTTCATAAAAAGCTCAATATTTTGTTTTAACCATCAAAATTATGTAATTTTCTACTTTTAGTAAATATTCTTTCAAATGTCTGAGAAACAATTTCTTATACATAGGTACACTTCTAAGGTACATTTCCAAGTTAAAAATATACGACTACTCGATATGTGCAAATAACCACATCCTGTAAAAAACTTATCCGCAGGTGGCAAAATTTCATTTTAATGGCACATAATTTTGTATAACGTGCATTAAGGCACAAAGATTTCATTTCCTCGTAATTTGTTTCTTGCATGGCTTGAACTTTAGAGTTTAAAACCTAACACTCAACGCCCATTTACTCTTTAAGCCAACTCTCTCTGGGCGCTGGCTGATGCTCATATTATGACATAGATTAAGGAGCGATGTGATCTGACGGTCAAAATCGAATAAAATAATCTCTCATTTTTCTAAATCATTCGAATCGTTTTTCCCTTTGGCATTTTGTACTACCTCTTTTACTTCTGCAGGTAAAGTTTCTCTGGATGGCTTCAAGCCATTGCTGTCTTGTAAGAAAGTAGCATGGGAGTATGCAATTTAAATCTATTTGGTTTTTCACTTTGGTTTTTGTATTTGGAAATGTTGGACAAGAATTGCTTTGACCTTAAAATTCTGGTATAATATTTATAGAAAAAAAAACACTAGAATCTATTAATAGTACTCTAAACGGCGAGCATGCATGAAGACTTTGATGAGAGTGGCAGAAGCGAAAGTGAATCGTAGTAAGAAATAGGCGTGGTCGTATGTACCTATGTGCAAAAATCTCAACAAAGTTCATACTTTTGGTGTCTATAATTAAAACATACGCATAGGCCCCAATCACTAGACTCGACCTCCTCAAACTACGCAAAATTTATCACCACTCCATCCATACAAATGCCGGATCGAGAATTTAATTAATATTACAATGTAATTTAGAATAACTAATTATTAAGCGTCAATATATAACGCCTAAAACTTGATAGATGTAGGTATTTATCACGTTTGAAATCACTGGCTTGCTGCCACATGATCACATAACGCAACATGGTTGCAGATTGCAACACTAATTAATATATTGATTTTATTAATGAAGTTGTCGATAGTATTAGGAAATCAATTTTGTTTTTATTAAATAGTGATTGATTTCATGTCCATTATAAAAAAAATGAAGTCCATATTTAGCTACATTTTGTCATTTATAATAAACATCTTTAAGTCGTGAAATTATTGACCTTAAGAATCTTTCCTGTCAGAAATAGGTATTTATTGTACGAAAGTTATCGTAAATTACTCACATAGTTGTGCTGTTGTCAAAAAAAGTAAATTCTAACCAAAATCGATGCGGCCAATGAGATGGCAACACAAACTGTTTACACAACCAAAAACATACCCTCTGTGAGGTTCCCTAACTGTAGCCAAAAAACCCCGCGTAAAACCTCATCTGCCACATCATTGTATCGTGAAGTACCCCGAAGCTCTACTGCTATACATCAACGCGTACCCACGGTACTGATGAGAAGATGATGACGGTAATTTGCGACGCACCAAGACGTCTATGTCTCGTGTTTTTTCACTGAGCTCAGGTATCACCCGAGTACGAAATTACAAGTAATTTATCGCCGTATACACGGATAAGATGGTGTTGCCAGAGTAAATAATTTTTAAAACGCTGAAAGATGGCCGTCGTGTTCCGCGTTGATGAAAGAAGGTAAAATACTGTAGTGTTTTTTAATCATGGAAAATGTGTTGCATGTATGGTCTGGGTGGAAAAAAGTAGAATGTACCACGCTACTTCATTCCGGGTGTGTTGTAGAAATCGACTAAAGAATTACACGACTTTAAGGCGGATGCATTACAGTAGACGATGAGCCAGTAATTATGATCGTTATAGGTATTGTCTTAACATGCTACTTAGGTAGAAACATGAAGTTCTACTGGTCTACCACCACCACCATATGGTGGTCCACCAGTAGTTAAGGATTTATTGTAAAAGAAAATAAACATTTTTCATTTTCATTTTCTACAAATCTGTATGTTAGCATTTATACAAAAATGTTCGTGCTTATTGTCCTATGCTTTCCACAAAAAAAAAAAAACAATATGTGATTGTAAATATTTGATATACGTAAATTTTTACTTACATGAAATATACTATGCGTATTAAATTGTTTTCAAATTCCATTTGGATTTGAAGGTAAACCTAATTGTTTATTTGATATAGTGCTGCGATAAGATTAATGGCGGAGATAAGTTTTAAAATGACACAAATGTATACAAGTACTTACAAGTTATATATAGAGCACGCAATATTGATTAAAGTTACCCAAAACAAAATATCTCAACTAATAATATTTGCAGAACAAACAAAACGTAACCAGCACAAGGGCCTTAGCCAAGTTGCAAACTATTACGAAACGTGACAGCATAATCGAATAAAATGTGTAATTAAGTAGAATTGGGTGGTTTCCCAGGTCGAAGATAAATTATGAAATTCTGATTAAGTACTAAATAAAGACAGATCTAAAGACGACAAAATTATTTTCTTATTTCTATTTAACTTATTTATGAATTTTCATAAAGGAAAATGTAATAAGTGCGACATGTTGGAACGTTTTTCTATGACGTCACAGAGTGATTTTTCAAACATATTCTATAGTGATTTCGTGTTTTGACGTTTAGTAAGAAATTATAAGAGATTTGACTAGTTGGAAACTACCCTAGTGATATGACATGTCAATCCCATAGATGCATTTTACTCAATGACATTATCACTAATTGTAATACATTAAAACTTGACTAAGGCTCAACATTCATTTAGATTTGGTATTTATTTATATTATTGCAGAACTGACTCTGATAAATAAAATGGAAATATTTGTTAGTTTTATTTCGTTCCGACCGGCTTTATGAGAAACAGTATATATAAACCCCGTCCAACTCTGCGAATGGCTGTTTATCTACATTTAAACACCTAACCAGTACCTTTTGCGGTATATTAAGTTGAATAATCACCTCATTTTATTTACATTCCATAGGTTCACGATCAATAACGTCAAAAAGGATGGGTATAAAAATATCCTACTGGTGCATAAGAATTGGTAACCTTTCACTTTACGAGCACACGTACAGTTCACCAAGCCGACGAGATGCTCGGATTGATAATGAGTCCTTTACTCTCTATCCAGCAAAGAACTAAAAAGTGTAAAGTATCCATATCTTCTCCGGTTAAGCAGGTAACACCTATGTTCTATTCACTGGTACCTATATACGTAACAGTACTTTCAAATTTAGTTTTGCTAGGACAAACACGTCTGGGTCGACATCATCACCATAACCTTTCTCCTAGGCTAAACCACCAAATTGCTGCGGAAGTCTATAAAATTCCGTTTTCGTTTTTTTCGTGATGCAAAGTGTATTAAAATGTATGTCCTGAATTTTAAATAGTGTTTATTTTTCCTTTATTCTGATACCGACACGCCGATTTCGTGGTTTTATACTACACTACATTTACCATAATGACCATTGTGAAGTAAACCATCTGGCGATCAAATATCTACCTTGTGCCGTTTGTAGACAGTGTGATTTTGTATAGTTGTGGGGCTTTAACGATATTTTAATTGAGTCGATCCTGACGGGGAATAATGATTGGATGTAACATCGATTTATTTCGAGTTCTCGTTTCTGATTGGCGGCGAGATAAGTTTATATCTATCAGGTAATGTCATTATAATTGCATCGTTCGGATTTTCGTTGTATTTTTCGTAATTTACCACAGAGTATGGGCAAAGATTAAGGTGGCGTAGGTACCTAGTAGCGTGGGTAATCATATCGTTAGGCTGCTGAGGTAGTTACGAAAGTATTATAGCTTATATTGTTACATTTAAGTACTAAATTTTTGTTCTAAATACGGTTTGGGCACAAAAGAAAAGTGAAAAAGAGAAGACTGTTAAGCTAGGTACTTACTTTTAAGGTACTTGTGTCTAAAGGTGTGTATCTACTAAAATATGTATAGGCAACTTTCTTGTAATTTTCCTGTGTAATATTTGTATAACGTAACACAAAATTCTTTAATGTTTCTTCTAGTAGTTCTCTGAAAATGTTATAGCGTAATTTTAAGATACTAAAACTGTCTAAATGTCAATCTTTACCAGAAAAGTACTCATTTAAAATAAAAAAACACCACCAGTAGGTACTTTTCAAACTGATCGTCTGACCAGATCCGTATTTAGACTTCAAATCCCCTGAGATCGCACCAGATTTGACCCTAATGAGCCTTTCGCTGACAAATGGCAGTTAGTCCCGCCCTCTATCGGCGATCAGAACTATCTCGGGTTCGTCTTGATACACTTTGCGAACTTTCCTCTCTATGATTTGTTGGGGGAAGGAAAACCTGTGCTTATTTCGTGACTTGAGATGTAACGATAAATAAGGTTTGGCTTAGGAAGTAACTGTTAGATCAAGGAAGGATTGACTTGTTAAAATATAAATATAATATCTTTATTTCAAGCTGATTTCGAGTACCTATGTATTCTTGAACCATGTGAAGTCGTTTTGATCTAATAATAATGCTACTACCCTAGAATACACTACTAATCATGGCTGCTCCTAAATCCTACGTAACTGATTGTGCTAACTTAGTTGAATCCTATTATATAACTTAGATAACAGAATGACACCTGAATTAAATTCTGAGGCTTTTTTCGCCGCCAAACTTAATCAATTTCAAAATGAACCAAAATTCAAGTAAAATCGCATCACACGCAATTTTTCGCCACCCAGTAAGACGACGTAACACTCGACGCCTACAAATAATCTAAGTTAAATTACGAGCATCCGTCTGCGCGTGAGAGAGCCCGCGAAAATCTTAATTAACAGATAGGCACAAGTCATTTATCTTACGGCCTATGTGATAAGGTGAGGGAGGACCTCAGGTAAGCGATGATGGCTGACGAATGTTAATGATTGATTGAACATTGTTAATGACTTTTTGGTGTTTACTTTTCAATTTTGCGCGTCTCAGGAAGATTGTTTGGGGTTTGTTTTGATTGAGATATTTATTGTATAAATGAGTTCTTTGTAATTATGATTAATGAAGGATTGAATTGGGAAATTATTTGGTTGAATTTAAAACAATAAGTAAAAGGTAATCGAGCTTTAGATGTCACTAGGTGAGATGTTTCTTTGTCCAGAGTTTTTTT
Organism: Pectinophora gossypiella; assembly: GCF_024362695.1. Lineage (NCBI taxonomy): Eukaryota > Metazoa > Arthropoda > Insecta > Lepidoptera > Gelechiidae > Pectinophora > Pectinophora gossypiella. The sequence continues at coordinate 10,786,108 of NC_065413.1, read as the reverse complement.
TAATCAAAAATCATCATCAATTTTTTTCGAATGTTAAAATAGATTTTGTTCACGAATTTTGAATATGTATATGTATTTTCTGGAAAGTTTTGCGATCATCAAAAGAGACAAAATTAGCTAACAAAACTTTTCCATTAATAGTTTTCGACACCAAACAAAACATTTGTAGAGCAATGAAAAATTACAAGTAAAACATAACGCGTTGAAATTAGGAGCACTTACATTAGGGGGTTCTCTATAATTAAACATCAATACCGTTACAAAAAGTAAATAAACAGGGTAGGGTACATATAGGGGGGTGGTTGAGGGTCGGAGGGGGGCCGAGGTCTCGACTATGACTAATGTGCCGCGATCCGTCAGTGTCACTCGCGGCTGAGGGGGCGCCACTTCCAACCAGGACCGAACCAAGGGTATCCTTTCGGTAACATTTAACGTGTTTGGATTTCTGTAAAGATACCGATCTATATGTAAATGATGAAATTGTCGTAGTACAGATGGAATGGTTGCGTGGTGAATGCTTTGTGACAAAAATATTTGGAGCTTTTAAGCTGACTATTTTTGTTCTTACCATTTAAATTGTGAATATACTAGTAAAATATCGACTAAAGTATCTGCAACACAACAGTACTATTACCCAATAAAACAGGTTCTTGTCATGTCCATATTGGTTTCATCTTCTAAACAGGATATTGGACTAATTATTAGTTTTGGCGCCTTATAGGTAACCTATGACTTTGTAAATAGCATAAGTAGAGTCTTTATTTTCTAATACCAAAGGCACAATCTTATTAAAGTTCATAATGCTCTACATACCTATCTCATTCAAAAGAAATTCCTTTGTTCCTTTTTCAAAATTAAAAAAATGGCGTCCGTCCCTGCATCCTTTCTGGGTCTTTTGAAATTGGTTTCCGCGCAGGGCAGCGGGGTATTCGCGACACATCGCCCCATCTCTGGGGCATTCCGCGGGCACAATTAGGTAAAATAAAAAAAAGAAACAAGTAATTCCTCTGCCCTCCAAAACTGGATTGGTTTTGCTGAATCTCAACTTGAAGCAAATAGAGAAATGTTATTTGCTTTAGGTGGTTGGCGTTCTGTTAAATATATTTTGATGATTTAAAAAATATAAAAGATGTGGTGATTTGATTGTAATTTAACTTGTTAACTAATATTTATTAGTTTTGTATGTTAATGTGTGTACCTTCATGTATGATTCACAATACATTGGCGCGTCAGCTCTGTCAAGGAGGTTGATAGCATAATATTTTTAATTTAGCACCATACACTTTTGATCATTTTGTTGATGCTTAAAGACAAGTAGAATATCTTTGATTGTGAGAAATGTAACCTCATCTAGGAAAAGATTAAAAACCGCGGAGGCAAAGTCGCAGACGGTAGCTAGTGAGTAAAACGTAAAAAACAAATCGATCACAAGCAGGAGTATGTAATGTCCGCGCATCACTCACCTGTTTTTTCGCTTTAATTTCATGAAATTTATTTCACTTGAACGAATGGACACGCATTAATATAACATTTACGATTTCCCGATTATTTTGTTCGCTATTAATGCACGTAAGTGTTGGCGTTCGAATTTTGGCTATGGCTGACTGCCACCGCGCGCCGTTTACAGTGCGTGTCAGAACTAGGTAATACAATCCCGACTCGAGGTCGCAAATTCGAGATCCCGCGGGATTGGAAACATAAATCCCGCGAAACCCAAAATTTTCGGGATTTCGGGGGCTTGTTTGTGATAGTGAGGACAATTAAAACAAAATAGGCATTTTTTTAAAGAAAACAAAAACCTTTATTCTTCAATATTACTAACCTAAAATAATTAAGTTTTCTTTGGAAATCAGCATAATCAAAACAAAAAGTATCTCAAGGAGATTCGCTCAATCCCGTCAATCTCGAATGGGATCTCGTCATATTATGCTTCGGGATTGATCCCGAAGAATTAGACAGGATTTCGCGAGATCGGGATCCCGCGTCAGTTAGTCAGAACCTCTGATATAAGACATACATCAAACATCTTTATGTTTGAGAAGTGATGAAGAACTTTTTCTTCTCTCTCGTGTGAAATTTGTGATCAATGACTGACATCATCAACCAGGTCAGGGTTACTATTGAGCCGCTAAAGGCACGTAAACTAATGGCTGGTAATCAGCCCATATTTAGCAGCGCAGATTCGGCGTATAATGAAGACAATCCTTTTGTCAGTTTTTAAGATATGCTCGAATAGATAAGTAGGTATTTAATGACATCTGATACAAGACTAAAAAGATTTCGTGGTATTACGTTTTATAGCAGTAGCATTATTCACAGCAGCAGCAAGAAGACATCTTAAGTCATAGTCTATTAGTTCTATTACCTATAGGTGGTTTACATCAGGTAAGGTGAAGGTTTCGAGATTTGTACCTCTATTCAAAAGTCCACAATTTTCACAGTTCCTGTAGTAGACATTAACACAGGATAATTTATTTCCTCTGACCATTTAGGTGAACCAGGTTGATGTGAGCTTCTCATTGTAAGAAGTTTGTAGTGGCTCCGCACACAGACTACTCTTTTGGTGTTAAATAAAAATGTTTATTGAATAAACATGCACACAATAAGATAAATAATTAAATCAATTAGTAAAGCAGCATAAAAACTGTAAGTTTTAATTCAATACCCATTGAAAGTGAACTTGCCGATCAAAAATCAACCAAGCCACATTCTTTATATGTACCATTTTTCATTGGGAAAATATTTTCGGAAGCTTACGAAATGAGATTTTGAACTGTCATGTAAAAACAAACTTTAGACGGTAGATATAAAGACAGTTATCGTGTAATCAAATGGTAGCAGAAAATTTTGGAATCAGATCACTTGTTGTTGTTTGAAAATGGGTCTTAAGCGTTGGGGTTTAGAGTGAGATTTGAGGGTAGTAGTGGAGGTGTTGCCTCCCGCTTCCCTACCCCAGCCCCCTAGACAAATGACGTAACATTTGTCCAAATGATGGCGCGGGCGGCGGAGAGAATGAATTTAAATTATCATTCAGTGGTACCAACATACACTGTATACTGCCCAAAATTGGATCTGTGTGGGTGCTTGCCATTGCTACTGTTTAAAAAATATAATTATTTTGCTGCAGGTATCTATATTTAAGTCAATAAATATACGTTACATAATACTTATCTAAATGTCGTACGAATATGAAGAAATGAAATTAATATCGGGTAAGTAAATGAGATACAAAGCTAGTAGGTAGATAATAAAATAATACTGGATTTAAGAGACATGATATATAAGTAAGGATCATAACTTGATCCTCAGGCTCCTGAGTATAGATAATATACACGAGGTGTTGTAATGCCTTCATTACATGGAGATTGATCTTAAAATGTCACTGTAGGAATGCTCGCTGGTCTCATTACAAGCACATATTATATTCTTTATAATCTAATCTGATGGTTCAAATGATTTATGTGCTTGTTCAGGGCACATTAAGGTGATCCCCGATATTATTTGTTTATTGAAATGAATAATTTCATTGCTAAGGTAATACTCATTATTTGAACCTAACTCGTTATTTGAAAAAAATAGAGGCTAAGTTTCAACTCCATGCAGTCAATGCCGCGGGCAACATTACAGTTGTACGAGCAACATAAGAATAGTAAGGGAGTCTGGGAAAACAAAGACGATATTGAGTATAGAGTTATGATTATAAACAACTTTATTAACATACAGAAGAAGACTGAAGACGTGACGTACCTAAAATAGTTTCTAAAAACTAACAATAGGAATTTCTGACAAAGCCACCCATTTAATGTTGTGATTTAATTAAATCTTCAAAAGAAAAAACATAAAGGGTAATAAGAAAAATAGAAACTAACATCTCAATGTCTGTTTGGATTCCATCTTCGAATTCCTTTTAGGCGGGCTTTTTTGGCGGGAACGAAAATTGAGTAATGGCGGCGTCACAGATGGAGTGTGCTAGATTGATAACGGGAATGAAGGGTACCGTCTCGTGTTGTTACTACTGTGTTATTTTGTATATATATATGATATGTTTGCAGTATAGGATGATAAAAGTGCCTAAAATTAGGATATTTATAATATTACTTGAAAACTATGTAAAAAAACCTTAAAAGAGGGAACGTGGCTTTCTCATGTTTCAATAATCAGTCTAGATTTATACGAAACCGGGTTATCGGAGTCTTCAAAGCCAAAATTTAGCAACGAAACATTTAACAACGAAACAACATACATGGTTTTTGAAGAGTGAAATTTATTTTAAACTTAACATACCATAGAATCGCCCTATAAGTCACCCAACTTTATTTATCATTCCCAATCAACAAGTAATCTCCTTAAATCTCCATCACCATATAATTATAGGACACATTTAGACTGAGATAGGCAACGCATTTTTATCGCCTCCTATCCGCGTAGATGCGTACACTGACAAATGGCGATAAGGATAGAGAAACACGTTCGACTCTCTACTCGGAGAAAACAATCGTGCGTGTGGTGCCTAAGAAAAAAAAACAATAGGCCCATGATGAAGACGTAGCCATTGTGAACAACGAGCCAGCCATATTTCACCGCTTTGTATACCTTCAGAGGCCGATTAATTCTAGATATCTCCATTCGCTTGTACGAAATAGTGTGATGAAACCTTTTTTGATTCGTGTTAACAACGCTCGCGTGGGTGGAGACTGGTATAAGATATTTCGTGGGTACTTGTTTTTGACAATGCTTAGGAACAGTATTGACTAACTAAGCTAGCTTTGAAAACGTGTTACAAAATTACCTTATGTAACATCACTTCAAACTGGATATGATCTTTCGGTCGACTTCTACGTTGTTCACAATGTATAATTGTGTGATTTTTTTGTGTTTTTTAACTCCTCTTGACTATGAAATAATGTAATTTTTAATACAAAATATTATATGTCAACGAAGTACCCCAAAAACACCCTTTTTCTTTCGCTAAAAGCGTCCTTAATTAAGAATAATAATCAACAGATAATCAAATCTCATTATCATAAAACCCCAATCCACATTCGAAGGACAAAATAATATAAAAAATAAAACACAAGAACGCCCCAAACGATTTCCATACTCACCTACTTAGAAAGCAGCTAACATTATGCAAATAAGGTAAATTGAATTACCCGAGTTAAATGTCGTATAAGATAAAAACGACAGAGCCATCTACAACCGAATGAGAAGACTTGGTATTAACATATTCAAACCTTATTGAATATTTATACTATGTAGTATGTCTGTCGGCTTTTACTCAGCCTGTAGCGCTAATGGAAGTCGCTATCTCTCCTATGTATGTGTCAAAGAAAAAGGAATAATTGGGTTAGCGGTTCCTTTTAGAAGGATTCGGATTCGAGTAGTGCTTTTTTTTCTTGAGAGTAACCAGTTTTGTGGGGGAAATAATGATCTGGAAATTGAATCGCACTGTGCCGAGCAGAAGCACATATGTATTTATGTATGTTATATACTTGTTTACTTGTACTAGCCCAAATACCTCGACCAACCCACAGCGCAGCAGCGTGGTGGAGTATGCTCCATACCCTCTCCGGTTGATTGAGGGGAGGCCTGTGCCGAGCAGTGGGACGTATATAGTCTGTTTATTTTATGTCATGTGTATATACTAGTTTACTATCCCATCTGCAATGCTAAGCATAAAATCTATAATTTCTTGGATATATCTTCAAACACAAATTCTTATATGGTATTTTATCAACATAATATTATGCAGTTGCTTGGTCTATAATGTCTTCCAAGAAAATTCCTTGTATGTTCTACTCGGCACCGCCGCCATACACGGCAACCTATTAAAATCGCATCAAAATCCATAGCCTGAAGATACTTCGATATAAGTAGAGAAATATCGGGCGCACGCTATTAATGCCTCATCCATTCTTACTCTCAAATAATGTATTCATATTTAATTCGACAAAGATTTTCTTTTGTTAAGACTTTAGTATTGAAAGTAAACCGTTAACAACATTTCGCCATTCAAATCATTTTGGGATTTCTTTGATGTTCATGCTGCTTAAACAGTTGAGGTAAATAATTTATTTTAGATATAATTTCGCAGGTGACGTTATTTTTTTTTGCCCTGCGAATAATCAAAGTGTGAAACGCTTCAAAACATTGGGGATAGAGGTATTACTTGAACAGTATAAAAATATTAGGTTACCCGGCATTGCATCTTCGAATAATTAAGTGTAAAGATTCACAATAAAATAGTTAAGTGATAAAGTATCGATTACTATAAAAAATATACACGCTTTAGTAGGCGCTATGTGTTACATCGGAAAAGAATGCAACACCTGTCCCTTAGAAAGATAGAAGCATATTATCTTAAAGGAGACTCTGTAGTCTGAGAGGGTCTTTATTTACATTATACAGAATTTACTTGAGGGAACCAACTATTAGTTTATAACTATATTTATTGTGAATATAGATAAGTAGCAAATGACTTGTATGCAAATTAAAATCAGAAAAAGAAGTCTTGTTAAAAGAAGATTTTACACGATCAAATAAGGAAATTTATTTTATAATATAATATAATGAAATATTCATTGTCTTATAATATTTGATACTATATTTGAAAAAACAAGTGCCAAGCAACCAATTATAAAAATCAAGCACAAAAAGTACTGAATCAACTTTTTAATCAGTTCGTTTGCACAGATTAAGGTCAGGATTCTCACATAGGCTCATGAATATATAAACAAGTGTTTATATAATGTCTGGCTGGGATTAAAATTCAAATATTCTGACAAGTCAATCTACAGTCCCGGGCGGGCTCGCCCGCGGACATCGCCGTCCTACCGATGGCCAGTATACGCGGGGGTTACAGAGTATACAGTTAGAGACGCCTCTTATTTTTTTTATAACAAATGGCGATATAAGGATATCAAATTAATAGGATAAACATACCTTTATAATTAAAGGTGAAAATTTGAGTGACTAATAAAAAGAAACTGTTGAGTGTTCCAAAATTTTGATCATTATCTGTCATTGTCAACAAAACTAAACATCGGTTAAGGCACATTACTTTATGTATTATGATTATGGACCTCGTGTAACAAATACACAACAATTCTATGTAAAATAAGTATCCGCGGCGCATCTTGTCACATGCGATAAAATCTAACGACACTGTACGGTCACAAGTACCAATATTTATATACACTTTGAAACTATGGTCCATTAACTTTTTTGACAAATTAAACCATAAGTCTCATAGAATGTCAAATGATAGTACGACAGGGTTCTAAAGTGGGTACATGATATTGCTCATGTCTGTACAACCGATATTGAATTTTATTTGAACAGCCGTAATATCTTAATTTGAGGGGACGAACTTATACTATCTACATAACTTATGGTTTACATATTTACAACACGGTTCGGACGCTTTTTTTTAGAAAAGCTCCTTATCAGTGATTATGATATTGCTCCGCGTTGCGCACCGATTCAATATGACAGAAGAAAAATAATTGAGAAATGTTTTCAATCATAACTGCTATTTTTCCATTGTTTCTGTTTTGTCATAACACTTCCTTCAGATGAGTTATACTCCTTGTTGCGTACTTACATTTTATAGTTTATAGTACTTTTCTATAATGTAGAACCTTGTTGTTCTTTAATATAGAAAGTACTACTGCAATTATTTATTTTATTTTTCGTTATACGAGTAATTTTTACAACATTTTCTAGAGTTTACATTCTTTTTATACCTATCAAATAACCAATTAATAGTAAAAAAAAATATAAAGATTATAACTCTACGTTTCACTACGGATGAGAGCTGTGAAATCAAAAATCCTTAAAAAATCAAATATAATTATGTACTTATATTAAAAATGTTATTTCAGCATTTTCGCTTCATTAAATGCTAATTTGGAGTTTAAAGATCGCGTTGGAAAAAACAAACAAGTTTTCATAGACATGGAATTAATGTTTTTGATTGGTAGTAATAAACGCAAACCATTAATTCCGATTGTCACCACCAACCAAGTATGATTTTGCGCAATAAATTCGAAAAATATACTAAGAAGGCGGCGCAGAAATTGTCATGAATGTTATTTTTGGTAAGTGCATAAATGTATACCTACATCATATTACTTTTAATTGACTATCAATAGTGATTATGTCCCAAAATACTTTTCAGAGTTAGATGTATACATGGAAACTTTAAATCATTTTCTTATCTATCTCAAAAATTATACAAAAATTGACAACTACTTAAAAAAATGAAGAAAAATAAAATACCATAAATAAAAAAAAATCTCTTAAATGGTTTATGTGAAAGCGCAACGTATACTGCGTACATTAAGCACATTCAATGCATTTGCATACGTTCCTACCCGAAGTACCTACGACTGCTGGATTAGAACGTGTGATCTGGCCCTTAGGGTTACACCCTGATAGATAACTTTACCGACAGATTATGGAAAATTAATTCAGGTAAGATTATTCAAGCATGTTTACTTTGTCTTACTAGTTAAGTATAATATTTACATAAAAAGTTATTATTAGCATCATAAATACTTGCAAGGTAATAATATAATTGCAAACAAAAAAGTTAAAAGTCTTACCTATCTTGAAATTAGAAAACGTTAATCAAACTTAATAGCTCTACAATTAAAAAGCGCACCGACTATGTTAGCCAAGAATTAAAATGTCAAAATCAAACACAAAAGACGCCATATTTGGTCGGCCGGCACGTAGTGGAACACGCACCGCTAACAGAAAATAAGGGACACACAGAAAGACAGGAAGGGCACGTGTGAGCGGGATAGCATCAAAACAGACCCCTGACTGAAAGGGAAGGGAATAGTGACGCGATGATTGAACGCGCCACAAGAAAAATGATCGCCCGTCAAGCGGCGACTGAGAGAAACTACCCCTAGCGGGCGAGACAAGGAAAGATATAGTGACCGTGTGCTCGTGGGAAAAGGACGGCAGACGCCAAAATAGGGGTGACGTGCGGTGATGGATTATGCTTTTCTCTCTAAAGAAGGGAGGGGCTCACAGGTCGTTATGGAAAAAGCTGTGGAAGCGGGGACCGACATGTGTCGGAGACATAGACCAACCGATGCAGCGATGGCGGCTTAATTGATTCCTTTGCGGAATGAAAACAACGAAGAAATATATTTTGATAAATACATTTAAAAATATATATCCGTTAATATCATGACTCTATTAATAGCTATAAAATGTAAGATCGCCATATGGTAAAGATATAAAAAATCTTAAATTGTAGGTATTTGTTTGCTTTAAATAAAATTAATTAGATGACATTAATTCTACTGACATGAGCATTGTCGATTGCCGTTACTGGTTTGGCAAAAACATAGGAAGCACAGATATTTGGCACTATGTTTAGTGTCATAGTGTGGAATGCGCACAGTTACGGCTAAGTACGTGTTAAGTGTGGCAGGACCCTAACAATCAAGCAGAGGCCCTTATATTAAAATTTTTCGAGAGGGGCACCTAGAATGGTACCCACCGAGGCCTTTGTCCACTTTGAAGCGCGTTTATTGTTTTATGCCTTTGTTGTATGAAAATTTAAATCCTTAATTATTCATAGGATTGTTGTCCTCGACAATATTTTCACAATAGGCCGGGGTTCGCGAGGGAGGTAATCGGTTTGATTAATAAATTGTCAAGTTGAATCCAGCGTTAGAATATAAATTGTTACCGCAGATATTTCATTCTATTATTATGGAGAGATTTCGGTCATTGTTTTACTAAATGTTATATCTCATTCTGTCACCTGATTGTTGTAGGGTACAGGTTTCAATGGAGGTGTCTCTCGGTTTATGTGCGGAATTATATCTGTCTGTACTGTCTTGGGGTGTAATGTAGGTATTTGTGGGTATACAAGTATCTTGGTGTCACTTATACATGGTATACCTACTTACTTATAATAGTAAGATGTGTGAAAAGTCACACAAAAAAATGGAAACTCTCAAAAAAAAAAGCTCTTCAAATATCTTATATTCTAAAAGGATTCGTACAATTTCAATTACAGGTTTTAAAAAAGCCCAAAGTAAAGTTTTGAACTTCGGACAATAATTTCACAACCTAACTTAACACGGAAAAACTCTTAAAAAACGGCCATATTGCAATAAAATACAAACGCTTTAAAATAGGGTTGCATTACAAGCAGTTACCGTAAAACAAATTAATTTAGAACCAGAGGAAGATGTAAAAACTTCCAAACAACGATTACGTTTATTGCGTACCATTATATTAATCATCGGCGAAATTAATTTTTCATTTGGACAAATCGCCGAGAGGTTCGTACAAATGTTTTTCGGGCTTGATTGATATCTTAGGTTGGGATAAGAATTTTCTTACCAAGTCGCATAGGGACTGACATCTGGCGGCTTCGCGTGTAAAGAACAAATAAGTCGGTCTGTAGAAGAAACTGAACTTATCCGTAATATATTTAATTTTGTTGGGGAGAATCTTAGAGAAGGAAAGTTAAACGTTCATTTAAGTGTTTTTTTTTGTACCGTACGGTCACGAGCATTAATATGTATACTCTTTGGTACCATGTCACATTAACTTTTTTGACAAGTTGAACTGTAAGTCGCACTAAATGTAGTGCGACAGAGTCCTAAAGTGGGTACATTATATTGCTCATGACTGAACACATCTTTTAGAAGTTATAATGTGAGGTAGATAATATCTTCTCTCGTGTGGGTTGTGAGACCTACCTACCTCATCAACCCTGTTGCCAGGGTTACTACTGAGCCGCCAAAGGTCCCTGACACGACTCATGTGACAAATACAAACTTACTTAAGTATATAGTAGCCGGAACCGGACTACTTAATGTACCCTTACTTTCGGACAATCAGGGGTCTGTTTAATAAAACTTACAATTGTAAATTACAATGACAATTTGATGTACATTGCGGAGATAGTGATCACAAACATTTTGCAGTTTCATATTAGCTACGTAATGAACACCAAATTGTCGTTGTAATTTACAATTGTAAGTTTTATGAAACAGGCCCCTGGTGATCAGCCTGCAATGTCCTTACCAAACTAGTCATCACAAAGTGATTTTTGTGGTAAATCCCCCACAAAAAGATTCCATCCCGGAACCTTCAGGTCGTAAGCTCAAAAGTCATAATTACCTACTTACAACATTATTAGATAACTAGATAATCCAATTTATGGACTTGAAACTTAATAAATTCGTGTCGAAATATATATTTCACAAGATTTACACTTTATGATGTTTTAACGTACCTACTTAAATGTTAACAAAAAAGTACGGTTATGGTTACACTAATTAAGTGTTAAGCTTCTGTAACTGCGTAATTGTGTAAAGGGCATTGAACATTTCACTATGGAGGCTGGCATAGCCTGGTGGCGCCACCTAGCGGATTTTTCAAAACTGCGGCGCACGATGAAACCTGTGCATATCAATAGGGGGCACTTTTCTGCACAAAAAAGCTTTAATGAACCTATGCTCTAAAGCGTCACGTTTTCAAGATATTTAGCTTGAAAGTTCCGAAAAGTGTTGTATGAACAAATCGATTTTACTTTTATATCTCCCCTCCGGACTTTTACCTCTCCCCTCCGGACCTCGAATCGAGCGAACGTCTACCAAAGTCTTCGCAAATTTATTTTTGAAATTATTTAATTTAAATAGAAAAATTCAGTGCAAAAATTAGTGCCGTAAAAATAGGAGCGCATAAAGTGCAAGGAGTTAGCGTAAGTGAAGTGCGACTTACGTGTCCCCGCTCGGCTCCCCGCCACTGCATGCCACTACCTACTTGTGTCGTCGATCGTCCAGCTTCGTGTGTGTCCGTGTGTGTTCGTTTCGATGTGCGACGCGGTAAACGGTCCGTCTTGTCCAGTCTGCAGTGCGAGTGAGTCACACACAACACTACACCACGTCATAGCTGTTGTCATAGCAACGAGAGACGCGGCATACTGAGTACCTACTGCTATTCATATCGCCCTGGTACTTTAAGCTAACGAATTGGGAATTGAGCTGCGGCGGCGTGGGGGCGTTTGGTTATTCGCTACTCAAGACCCTACTGTTATGTAACCCTATCACCTTGAAGTTGATGACATCGATCCAAGGATTCAAACACATTGCTCCCGAAACACTAGCGACTGTTCGCAAAACACTGCCAACCGTATATGAACGCCTGGTATCTGCAGTTGGGGTTATTTACAAACCAGCGATAGACGCATGATAATAACACAGAGCGTATTACCACAATTACGCTCTCTTTATATTTGTGTGGCCCTGGTATTGAGATTGTTCTGCTGCTTTGTTTCCTTCCCAAATTCCCCCTAAGTACAAAATATGAAACGCACGCCTCCGAAGACTGTGAAAGCGACGCCTGATAAAATTATTGCTAGTATATCTGCTGAAGACTCCAATAATGTAACTATCCGCAACACGTCACGTGTTAGCCAGAGCGAAGGTAAAAGCGATATTATAAGTGATTCCCAGTCACTACTACTTCAAAATATGCTAAAGGCCATGTTTAAGAAGTTTGAGACTAGGCAGATAGCACGCCTCGACTCGTTGGAAAAGCAAATCTCAGAGATAAAAGCTCAAAACGTCCTTATTCACAACACCAACGTTGAGATCGAAAAATCCATGTCTGATATATCGGATCGTATCGATTCAATCCAAGTAATTATCACTGGACTGGAAGCTGACCGTAAGGACCTTAAATTGGAAGTATCTAAGTTGCATGACAGGTGCGAGGAACTTGATAAAAACTTGAACAAGACCGTGATTGAGCTGACTAATGTACCTAAGAGAACGACCGAAAATAAAGCAGACTTATATCGCTATGTTGGCAGCTTTGGCTCCGCTTTGGGATTAAAAATCGAAACGAATGACTGCAGAAACATTTTCCGCAAACCCAGCATGAAAAGTAAAGATACTTCCTCGATTCTGATTGACTTTACTTCTTGTCTTACTAAAGCAAGAGTCCTTGATGCCGTGAAATCAAGATACAAGACTAATTTGCCTCATCTTATAGCCTCTGATCTAGGCATGGAAAATGACAGAACTAATATTTACGTCAATGACTATCTAACACCGAAACAACGTCGTCTTCTCTACCTGGCAAAGCAGTTGAAAACTGAGGATAACTACGCATTTGCATGGGCCTCGGATGGTAATGTATTTTTGAAAAAAGCAGAAGGTGAACGGGCGATCCTGATAAAAAGTGAGCTCCAGCTGCAGTTGTTAAGGTCTAAAATGTGACTAGTTTCTACTACCATTGTATCTCTAGCCCTATGTTTTAGTTTTCATTTTACGAGGGAATTTAAATTGTACCCTTTTGATAAATACATTCACACACTCTACACACTAGGTACACTTACATGTAACACACTCTCCTACATCCACAATGGGGTTTGTTTTATTATGTTATTTTTGGGTAAATCCTCTTCTATATTATTTGTTTGTTATATCCTTCAAAGGTTGGTAATAAAATCATTGTCTAAATTGTTTGTCCTCCTCAAATATACTCGCCAAATTCGCTGATGTAAATCAATTACTGGACGAAGTTGACGGTTCTGGGATCTCGGTAGTTAAAAACTGCTCTGCTGACTCCATCATAACTTTTCTTACTAATCCCCGTAAGAAAACTAAGATTTTATGCCTTAACATATGTAGTATAAATGCCAACTTCGATGCGCTATTAACGCTACTGGCTCGTATAAATGTTGTAATCGACTTTATCATACTTACTGAGTGCTGGCTCTCCTGTTGTCACGATAATCTCCCTATACTTGATGGTTTTATTTCTTATCGCACTCATGACAATTATAATCAGAACGACGGCGTAGTGGTTTTCGTAAAAAACTCGATTAATTGTGTTATATCAGAGCCGTCATTCCCTGAATGCAACTGTATTATAATAAAAATATCAAACCATACAGTCATTTTAGCCATCTACCGTCCACACTGCTACAAAAAGAATGTCCCCTTGTTTATTGAGTCACTGAATAATGTCCTTAAATCTCTGTCGTCTTTTAGGAATATCATATTAACAGGAGATATAAATATAGACATATCCCCAGATAGTATTGAGCCACATTCGGATGATTACCTAAACCTACTGGCCATGCATGGACTGTTGCCGACACACACAGAGCCTACTCGAGTCAAAACCTGTCTGGACCACTTCTTTTTAAAATTTACTCACTCAAGTTTAACATTCATAATCGATTCTGCAGTAACAGATCACAAGCCCATTCTTTTATGTCTTCCTATGTCTCAGCCTGACTACGCTCGTATAAGAGTATCTCGCATTGATTATGAAGGTCTAGACCATACGATGCAGACTCTTAACTTTCACCCGGTTCTCTCTTCTACGGATCCTAATGTTGCTGCCTCACTCTTGGTTTCTCTGCTCTCGCAGGCTCTTATTTCTAATACCAAGATCCTAATGGTGCCTCGAAGAGCTAGGATAATTAAACCCTGGATTACTTTAGGTTTACTGCGTTGCATGCGAAACCGTGACTTTATGCATAAAAAGTTAAGAGAAGCTCCAAACAACGATGTTTTGCGAACTACTTATCGTAGGTACAGAAATTTTTGTAACGAAATATTAAAGAAAGTTAAACGAGAATACCAAAAAAAGGAAATAATAGATGCAGGCTCAAATAAAAAGAAATTATGGAATGTTATACAGTCTAATACAGGCTTAAAAAAACCTAGGGATGGCTCTAGTCGTTTGTTGTCTTGCTCCAATGACTCCCACCACTCCGTTAATGTTGTTAATAATTACTTTGTTAGCTGTGGTAAATTACTTGCTGATAAAATTAAAGCAAATCAACCAAATCGCATTGTACCGTCAGACTGGGCCAATAGCTCCAATTGTCAATCTTTTGGTCTACTGGATACGGATGAGGAGGAAATTAATAGACTTATTACAGCCTTAAAAACTAGCAATACCTCTGGTTGGGACGGTATTTCGTCTGCTTTTTTGAAAACTTACAAAGGTATCTTGATTGAGCCTATAACGCACTTATGTAAACTAAGCTTACAAGCTGGCATCTTTCCAAATGTCTTTAAAATTGCTGTTGTCTTACCTATTTATAAGGCTGGGGATCGTGATTGTGTTGAAAACTATAGACCCATTTCTATTCTCCCCACACTCTCTAAGATACTGGAACGGCTAATGAACAATAGACTCACCAAATTCTTAGAAGCTAATAACTTTCTATCTGATCAGCAATTTGGGTTTCGAGCTGGGCTATCAACATCTGATGCTGTCCGTGATTTGATTCAGTTTTTGGTGGAGGGGTTGGACGTTGGCGAGAAATGCGTATCAGTATTTCTGGACTTAGCCAAAGCATTCGACACAATCTCGATTCCCATTCTCTTAAAAAAGCTTGAATGCTTGGGCATTAGAGGCAATCAATTAAAGTTATTTGAGAGTTATCTTACTGGACGGACACAGCGGGTAAAAATTGATGATTATGTTAGCTCGGACTTGCCTATAAATTGCGGAGTGCCTCAAGGGAGCATTCTGGGTCCATCGCTGTTTCTGGTGTTTATTAACCACTTGTGTTCTACCCCACTGCCTGGAGGCAAAATTATATCTTTTGCCGATGACACAGCTTTAGTGTTTAAAGCAAGTTCATGGCAGGAGGTCTTCAGTATCGCACAGTCTGGCCTTAATGTTGTGGTTTCATGGCTTCTAAATAACTATCTTACAGTTAATACTGACAAAACCAAATACATGACCTTTGCTATCCGTAGTCCCCAGATCCCGCCAGATTTCTACGAGTTGATTGCCCACTGTTGCAACCAGGCACCAGACCAGATCTCTTCGTGCTCCTGTCTTAGTCTACAACGCGTCCCGGTCATTAAATATCTTGGTATTAATATTGACCAACACCTTAACTTTAAGACTCATATTAACCTGGTGGCATCTCGCGTTAGAAAACTTATTTACGTGTTCAGGTGTCTTCGACATATTGCTAATTTTGACTTGATTAAAACAGTGTACTTTGCTATTTGTAAATCAATTCTTACATACTGCATTACGTCCTGGGGCGGTGCATCAAAGTCTAATTTGATGAAGCTTGAGGTTGCCCAGAGAGCAGTATTGAAGGTTGCGGCCTTCCGTCCGTACCTCTTCCCGACAATTGCACTTTACCAAGACTGGCAGGTTCTGTCGATCCGTAAGCTCTTTATTCTCTCAATTATAATGAAAATGCATGTGAGTCTGACCTATGATCCGAATCTTGTGGCTTCGAAGAGACGGTCGGATATTGTTTGCCCCTCCAAACCTTGCAAGACCTCATTTGCTCGTAGGTTCTTCTTCTTTCTCGGTGCATATATTTATAATAAAATTAACAGACGGTGTAATATTTACAACCTAAATATTTATAAGTGTAAGAAATCTGTAACAAACTGGTTACTTACACTAACATATGATGAGACTGAAGACCTCCTCAGCGTAATTTCTTAGGTGCATCATTTCTATTTTTATTTCTTATATTTTGTTTCGATTTTGATTTGCCTAAATCTCGGAATCTTAAAATGGACTTTTAACTCCCATTTTATGGTCACCCATTTTTACACACACACACACACACAATACTTTCATTTACACACCATGCACACCAAATCACACCATCACATATTTTGACACAAATAGTTGTTCTACTTAATTCCCTATTGATTGATTGATTAGTTTTTTAATTTTTATCCTTATTTCTTTTATTTTTGTAGTCGTTTGTTTCTTTCTAAGTTGTAATTATGGCTACCCATTAAGACTGCTGATCTGGAGGTGGAGGCCTGGAATCCTATAATACAGGGTATCCTAGTCTAGGTTCCAGCCTTTACACATGATCACCCGTTATGTTTAACCCTATTGTCTAAGATGTTTATGTACACTTTGTATCATGATATGTTGTGAAGGAAATAAATATTTTTATTATTATTATTATTATTATTATTATATGCAATTGGAATATAGTGACTAAGTGATCATGCATGGAATATCAGTGTTTAATATACCACATATTTACTTTATTGAAAAATAAATAAATAGAAAATAGATAAAATAAATATCTATAACTTACTTTTATGTGTAACTTAAAAGAAATCCAGAAACGAGTCGTGAGATGTACAGCTCATGACTTATTCTCGTGGTAATCACGCTCAAAGTTATTTGCTATGATTGTCTAACAATTTCACACTTTTTGAGTTTTTATGTTTATTCAATGATCATCATCATCATCAATTTAAGAGCCACGCTCTTGTCGGTGTAGCATTTTCCATTCCAGTCTATCAAAGGCCAATTCCTTGACTTCCCTATAAGACACGACGTTAACCTTTTCTTTAATCTGTTCCATGTAAGCTCTTCTTGGTCTTCCCCTTCCTCTCTTTCCTTCTATGATGTTTTTAATGAATTCGTCGTGTCTTATTAGGTGTCCAATCATCTTGCCTCTTCTGTCCTCAATAATTCTCAGTATTTGTCTCTTTTCCCTTACTCTTACTAGCACTTCCTCATTTGTAACCCTTTCTGTCCAACTTATTCTTTCCATCCTCCTCCAACACCACATTTCAAAGGCCTCGAGTCTCTCTCTGTCCTTCTGTGTCAGTGTCCAAGTTTCACATCCATAGAGGGCTATACTCCATACGAAGGTTTTGACACATCTTTTTCTGATAGATTTGGCAATCTTAGCCTTGAATATGCACCCTTTGTTATGAAAAGCTTGTTTTGCCATTGCTATTCTGGTTTTAACGTCTAAAGTACATCTTGAGTCATTCGTTATTATGCTGCCTAGATACTTAAAGTTCTTTACATTTTCAATCGGGATATTATTTAACTTAATTATTTGGCTGTCTATTTTTGGAGTTTTGGAAATTGTTAGAATTTTGGTTTTACATATATTAATTTTAAGGTCGTATTTTTCAAAAACTGTGTTCATTGTGTTAAGTAGGGTTTCTAGGTCTTCTTTATTACTGGCCAGTGCCGCAATATCGTCTGCAAATCTGATACTAATTATATTCTGTCCATTTATTGTTATTCCGTTACTGATTTTAGCTATTTCCTTCATGGCACCCTCTATGAAAATGTTAAATATTAGTGGAGATAAGGAACAGCCCTGTCTTACACCTTGCCGTACTCTAGCTTTTCTCTTCACTTCTCCTATTTCTACGACAGTTTCCTGGTGTTTATATAGTTCGTATATTATCCTTCGGTCTCTATAATCCATTCCTACTTCCTTCAATCCCCTCATCATTTTCCTCCAGTTTACCTTGTCAAAAGCCTTTTCAAGGTCTATAAAAGCCACGCTGGTATCCATGCTTAAATCCAATCTCCTGTCAATTATCAGTCTTAAAGCTAATATTGCTTCTCTTGTACCTTTCTTTTCCCTGAACCCATACTGGTCATCTCCCAGACATCCCTCAGCTTTAGGTCTCAGTCGGTTTTGAATGATTTTAAGTAAAATTTTTGAAGCCTGTGATATTATGCTCAGTGTCCGGTGTTCTTCGCATTTCAAAGTATTTGGTTTTTTTGGTAATGCCAAAGTTTTACTAACTTGAAAGTCTGTTGGTATTTTGCCAGTTGTATTCAATGAAAGGCAGCTTAAATGTCTAATCACAGTGAAAGCAGGTGGGGTGTGAAAATTCGCTTTTAGGACTACTTTACTTTACAGCAGTGTATGGAACATACCTAGTTCGTATAGACACACCAATGGGGTGTGTGCCTTCAATGCAACGGGACCTTAAGCTGTTTAGTTCATAACAATCATATTACATGAACACATTGTTCAATTATTCATCGATTTTCTTAGTTGTGTTTTTATAAGTATGAAATAAAACATCGCAAAAGTAGTCATATAGTTATTTATATTTTTCTTAAAAATGTAATCAATACTAATTGTTATTGAATACATACAGTGTATATACTTATAACAAATAGGCTTTTTTTATACAAATTCGTACCTATTAGGATAATGAATATCAGTTTTCTTGAATAATCAATCTTCTTCTTCATCAGAAATAATAACTTGATCTAAAAAGGCAGCAGGGGGTTGAATTTCTTGGTGCCGAGCCCATCCCATATACCAAACTATGCACATGACATGAGCACAGCACCCGAGTGTCCGTTTTCCAACTATACAGCTGCAATAGTGACCGACAAGTTTATTTCTGTTTTTCAAACTATTATTTAGCAAGATATATACAAAATAAATTCTGTTGCTCTGGTGCCTCGAGAGTATTTTAGCTCTTGTCAACCAAGGATCACAAACTACTATGTTGTATTGATTTAAATTATAGTCAACTTCAAAATCTTCATACACTTCAATGAAAAACGTTCCGTTTTCTTTTAGGTGTTCGCCATAGTAGCTTTTTGCCTGCGTCACTTGATACGGCCCCAGAGACATTATCAACAGATCCTCATATGATAAGATGGGAAACTGTTGAAAGCCTTCACTTGAGTTTATAGCTTGGAAAGCGGCTCTGCGTTGATTTAAATTGTTTTGTATTACAAACTCGCACAGATAGTTTGGGGCGTCGTGCTTAAGGTATATATCGTTGATTATTTCATTTACGAGTGGGTGATCTGTCAACCGTTTTCCGAAGGCATTTATTAGGGCGCAAGCAATCCTCACTTCCTCTTTTAAATGTGGCATATTCGATGGAAACGATAAGAATACTGTTGCATCAATAATTAAGTAAGTACGTCACATTTAGACTGCGTTTCCACCAGTAACATGCTAGATGCTACGTTGCATACCCTACAATCGGGTTCATTGTGCCGATCAGAATCAGACCCAATTATCTGATTGGTGGATATTAAACCTAGCAACGTAGCACATGTCAGATGAAAAAACAGCCTTACCGTTGTGCTTGCATTAATATGAACTGATTACTCTCTACTGTTACAAAAAAATGCAAATATCATTTATTATACATAATTAAGTGGTAATAGTTGGCTATAAAATCTATTGAAAGCGTAAGTCTGGTACACAAGTGATACGCTTGGCGTAAGAGCTATCTCTGGCTAATTATAATAGAGATAAGTTGACGACTTTCTGTTAAAAATGTTTTGCGTTGATTACACTTCGTCTAAGACGCTACATAATGAGAGCTTCGATAAAGTAGGATATATTATTTCCATACACGAATTTTTTTCATATGACATTTCGATTATGAAAAGCACGATTGAGAAACGAGCCGAATTATACATTGTCATTTTATGTATTATACTGACCAGGGACTATAATATATATACCAGATACACTGCATACTGAGATTTTTAATTTTTGCAATGTTCAAATAAGATTACTTAGCTCTCGATCGTCAAATAAGTGGCGAGCATAATTCAGGATGTTGGGGTGCCTAGCAATATAATCTTCAGTTGTCAAGTAAGACTGTATAGGACGCCGAGATCTTCGGCGCGGGCCACGAACAGTGCTTACACCACAACAAAAAACATTGCCTGGCACCAACATGACTGGACATCTTGCCAAGACAACAACAACAAATTCAACAATAACACTAACAAAGTCAACAAAAATACTAACAAACTCAAGAGGAATATTAACAAACTCAACAGTGGTAACAAATACAACAGAATGAACAGGATAGAGTCTCAGAACAGAGAAAAGCGCGTGCGCACGTTGAAGATAAAAGCGGCAAACTGACTGAAAGTTCACCCGACTGCCAATCGTCCTATTGTATTTATTGTATGATGTTGTCTCACTCACACTTATTGTATGGCTATTCGCTATCCTTGTTGATTCCGCCGAAATAATAGAAATTCGTGCAACTTTAAACAAAGGACCTCCATTTTCGTAGTTCCTGGAATTAAACGAGAAAGCAAAATGGCAGTTAATAAGTACACCATTTTGTTTCTCTTACACAGATTTCTTAAACTTCGAGAATTCTGCTTTTTAACGAGTACTAATGATGCCGCACTAAACGCATTGCGTATATAAAAATGTAAACTTTATTTTATATTTCATTAGATCCTGTCGTTGTGTCAGGTAAAATCAAGTTAAGGAGTAAATGACGCCTATATCATACATAACACAAACTGATAAACTCAGTTTGCAATTAATAACCTTAGATAAGGTGTGCACAGTTAAGTACCTATGTACTTCCTATATAATGTAGCAAAGACAAAAACCATTAATGTTGTTGCAAGTATTTATTAATTTCATTTTTTCAATAAGATAAATATGTTGTATATTAAATAATGTTTCATGTATAATCAATCACTTTGTCACTATATTACGATTGTATATAGATAAAGAGTAAAATCGATTTATCCATACGACACTTTTCGTAACTTTCAAGCTAGATATCTTGAAAACGTGACACTTTAGAGCATAGGTCCATTAAAGCTTTTTTGTTCAGACAAGTGTCCCCTATCGATTTGCACAGGTTTCATCGTGCGCCGCAGTTTTAAAAAATCCGCTAGGTGGCGCCACTGAGATATGCCAGAAAGGTTCATAGCCCTTTGCTTATTATAAGAAAAAAAAAATTCACACAACTCGTTGAATGGTCGCTAATTTGCAATTTGATCGTGCGCATTCATCTTAACACAGTGTCAAAAGCTCAAAAATAACTAAGTAGGTACGTGTTGCATAATTGATTTACCGCGTTATTGTTTCAAAGCCTCGCCGCATAACCGTCTCATTAACGATTCAAGAGAGCAAATCGTGCTACCTAATTATAACTGAATGGCTTAAGACAATACCGTATTTATGTTCAGCCATTTATCACACAAAGAGCCAATGTTTCGGGCAGCCAGCTCACACTAACCACACAATGCGACCAACAGCCTTAAAATCGCGCTTAGAAAAACTATTAGTACCTGTGAATCATGACAAATAGACACAGACAAAACTATGACAGTTTCTCGCGCATGCGCTCTCTAAGACAAAAGAAAACGTTTAAAAAAATATAAAGAAACAATTGCCTTTTATGAGTGTGTTAATGCGACTATTTTTTAAGTCTACGCGTTAAATAAGTATTCATAACGAATTTGATACTCATTTGTTTACGTTCTGAATTCGAATTGTTACGTTAGTTTAATTATAAAGGGAAATGATGTGGGGTGAATTACTAATTACGTTGACTTGCAACATGGTCGGGTCTACATTCTTGAATAATGTTCACGTAAAGGAAATACCTAGTTAAATATATATTACTTTAGAATTTCTTCCAAGGAAAGTGGTGTGAGTAATGAGCACAATCGGAATTTTAATCCGAACGTTAAAATATTGCGGTAAGTACATTGACAATAGTTAATCATAGGAAAGTTTGTTGACACCGCGATCCATTATACATGAGCGTGCGATTATTTTGATGGATTCCCGGGAACGACCATCAGCACTCCCCTAAAATCTCGAAATCGAACAAAGGGAACACGTGAGTCTCCCTTCGCATCCGAGGCTAATGCTCACCCCACAGAGGAAGGAGATGTAGAGAAAAATGCGTATTTATAGCAAATACTCGTACTCAAACAGTCCTACATTGTGTACGAGTCAAATAAATGAGTCTCATTTTTCGTGCTGTCAAAAAAATCTGAATGGAAAAGAAAACGCGGCAGCGAAAAAACGGCAGGCTGTGGGGTTTTTATTTCGTTTTTAATGTAATACTGATTTGGGATGTTTCAGATTAATTGCGTCTTACCTGGTGGCGGCAAGGGTGACGGTCTGAAAGAGTTCGCGCGACGCTGATCGATCGCCCAGCGCAGATTGAAAGGAGAAACGTGAAAGGTAATTATTCATTTGGCGACTAGAATAGAACACTTTTGTACCTTTATCTCGACTCTTTTTTCTCGAGTTTTGCACGAAATTTGCAAGTAAATGGATGGAGTGACACGGTGATTTGTCTGAGCGAACGCATTCGACTTCCCACGAACCTAGTTTGCGATACTTATTTATAAAAAATAGATTAATAGTAAAGCGGCTTTCTGAAAATTCGTTGTTCGGATTTTCGTTTGTATCAAAAACAATAAGTATAATAAATATTTTATAATCATATTAGGTGTACTTACTTACTAAAGAGTAGGTATTGAAAACACTTCGCAGGGGATTAAAGAAAAAAATAGATGCTGATAATACTTAGATATAATAACGTTTTAATATCTAATACGCGTAAACTTATTTCACTAACGAAAGTTCCATATTTTAAAAATATTTTGTTATTTTTAAATATTCAGGGTGCAAAAACTAAGACAAGCGAGTAGGTAGCAGATAGCCTCACTTTCAAAAACTTCTTAGCAAAAAATTTGCATGCTGATTCTGCTACAATAGGCGCCAGGACCCGGAAGATTGCACAATGCCAACAAAGCGGGCACATGTGATCCTGACCTGATTTCACAAAATCCACGGACTACTTACTGCCGCCGGACCTTCGTCTCAATAGACATTATGATTTATGTGACATTTCTTTGACGTTTTATGACGCACGCCTCATTTGAATACCCTGACTTATGCTTTGCACATTTAAAATGCTCGCCCATAGTGATTTTTTCTCGACTGCGCAATAGCAAACCGAAGTCCTTAGCATTTGAATGAAACATTTGGTTACCAGATTAGTTTTCTATGAACCAGAACTGTACATGAGTAAACAAGACGCAGTGTGAGTCATTAACTTATAAGTCATTCTTAAAACAGCAACGAAAAATCTACATCTGTATGAAAAGAAAAAAAAACAAATTCCAGCTTTCTACCTTACATAACCGTCGTGATTATCCGGACAAAAAAGGTATAAAATTTAAAATATCAAAATGAAGTCTTCAAACGGGCTCGAGGTTGTTATAAAATTACAGGCAGCTAGGCGGCGAAAACTGGCAAATTATAGTCTGGGACCGCAGACATTGGCTGCGGTTACGGTGCACGATAGAGATCGCGGTGATTGCCCACTTTGCCCACTATAGTGGGCTGGTGTACCCGTGGTCCCATTATGGTGACTAACTAAACGTTCCGCTGTTGGAAAACACTGGCCCGTAAAGATGTTTATTCTATTCTTATTAAAGGTCTTTGACTTCGACCTCTCCTGCCCTTATAAGGCTAAGCAATGCAAAGGTCTTTAAGCCCCGACGTTATTTTCTCAATGTTGATTAAGCAATCTCCGTTATTTATTATTCGTGCAAAACGAAATGAAGCTAGTAGACACCTAACAACAACTTGACATAACATAGCATCACCCCTGTCTCCCCAAAGGGGTAGGCAGAGGTATATACTACTTACACCCACTCCACGCCAGCTATGTTTAGTCCCATGTAATAGAAATTGCCAATGTATGGAGACAAATTCTGGAAACCACATGGCAGTACACACCTGCGATCGTAATTATAATAATAGTCGAAAATATTCCCACGCAGTACTCGATAACATTCAAGAACCTTATGGAAATAATTTCTGCGTTTATCGATTTAGTCAGGGATCACCCTATTCAGTCCCTTTAAGCCTTTTACTTAGATCGAGCTGAACTCTATCATTTCGTCCTCAGCCAATCACGTCCAACAGATAATGCTCGGTTGCGGACAACGCAACTATTGCCCACCACTCGCTTAACAGAGGAAACGTGCTGGCATTTTGTGGGCAAAAAGAAAAAAATATATAATGTTGTGAACGAAACTCGAAGACTGGACTTTGTTACGTTTAGTTATATAGAGTGAGAAGATTCTCGTTCGAGGGCAATGCTCTTAGAAGTTGTAATATTGAATCAATTTAACCACATAAAGGATAGTCTTGAAGACAAAAGATACTCCGTTTTCTGCAAAAAATCTGGGACTATGAAATAAAATTGATACGTTTGGAATTATATCACTTTATCTTTCCAAATTTTCGCGTAATAAAATTTCACTGTGCATGAGTCCATTTCAATTCCTTGATTGAATTTGTGTATCGCAGTGGTGCCTGCCAAAAAACAGTCCGAATTGCCTCTAGGCACGTATGTAGACTTACCATAAAACAAAATTACTTAGGCAATAAAAAGAAATTGCTTCAGCAGCGGCATGAAAAGGTACGCTTTAATAAATTAAGGTAAAAAAATCTTTAAAAACAAGCTTTTATTTAAATGCGCTAAAAAGAAAAAAATAAACTTTTACACTATAACTTTACTGTCAACTTATAACATTTCAAATTCAACATATTTGACACAATTTATATGTTTTAAAAGCTTGTCGCGACATTTAAGTACCTACTCGTAATTTTAAAAGCAAGTTTTAAAATACCTGCCTATTAAAAATTTTAAACTAAGAAAGTAAATACGAGTACTTAAATCTCGCGACAAGCTTTTAAAACATATAAATTGTGTCAAATATGTTGAATTTGAAATGTTATAAGTTGACAGTAAAGTTATAGTGTAAAAGTTTATTTTTTTCTTTTTAGCGCATTTAAATAAAAGCTTGTTTTTAAAGATTTTTTTACCTTAATTTATTTTATACTTTTTAGTTTTCACCTTGTAAGTTCCTAAGTCTGTTCATCTCATTCAACGCATCATTATTGCAAGGTCGTTTGCCAGTTAATTTTGAACAATCCAACTCTTCAATTAGGAGCCCTTCTAACGATTTCACCCTACTTAAGGCCACATATGCTTGACCAGCGGCAAAGAGCTTCGAGCCCAAGTATACAACGGCATGGTCAACAGTACTACCCTGCATTTTGTGTACCGTACAAGCCCAACATAATATAATTGGTAACATTCTCCTTTCTGCAGTGCCGCGACTAAATTTTGCTGGAAATTGCACAGTCTTGGGTTGAATGAGATGAACACCGTCTTTACCGAAGTCTATACGGACGGAAGGTATGTCAGTATCATACATTTGAGCTCTCCGGAAGCAAGGCCATAATATTTCCGTTATGTATCCGATTGCACCATTCACAAGACCCTTGGATATATCTACATTGTACCGTAACATTACCTTGGCCCCAACAAATATTTCTAACTCCTTAGGGAGCCCTCCAGTCTTATTTATATCAGATGGTATAATATTATTTAAATCCACGTTGTCATTATTTCGAGAACTATCTACTAGACTATCCTGTGCTCTTATTTTGTTGATAGTTATACCTTGAGCCCGGAAATGTTCGAGAACACTTTTGTTATGGTCATACACTTGTTGGTTAGTGGGATAAATTCGTAGGGCCTTTTCAATTGCAAATTCACCTGTCGGTTCTTTGTTTAATCGATTCATTAAAATAGCAAAATGTTCAGATTGAAGTTCACCAACCCTTAAGGCGTTTAAGAGGTCTTTAAAAGTTGTGCTACCTTGTTGTCGCATATTTTCGGTTAATTTACCATCTAGATCCAAAGTACTCATCTAGGCGAATCAAACGAGCCCAAACTCGATGGGGTTGTGTCGTTTAAGTACTGAGTTCGTTTGGCTATCTTCCGGCTCCACCATCGAACCCTGGTTACCATCTAGCTCCAAAGTACTCATCTAGGCGAATCAAACGAGCCCAAACTCGATGGGGTTGTGTCGTTTAAGTACTGAGTTCCTTTGGCTGTCTTCCGGCTCCATCATCAGACCCTGGTTACCATCTAGCATCTAAGTACTCATCTAGGCGAATCAAACGAGCCCAAACTCGATGGGGTTGTGTCGTTTAAGTACTGAGTTCGTTTGGCTATCTTCCGGCTCCACCATCGAACCCTGGTTACCATCTAGCTCCAAAGTACTCATCTAGGCGAATCAAACGAGCCCAAACTCGATGGGGTTGTGTCGTTTAAGTACTGAGTTCCTTTGGCTGTCTTCCGGCTCCATCATCAGACCCTGGTTACCATCTAGCATCTAAGTACTCATCTAGGCGAATCAAACGAGCCCAAACTCGATGGGGTTGTGTCGTTTAAGTACTGAGTTCCTTTGGCTGTCTTCCGGCTCCATCATCAGACCCTGGTTACCATCTAGCATCTAAGTACTCATCTAGGCGAATCAAACGAGCCCAAACTCGATTTGGTTGTGTCGTTTAAGTACTGAGTTCCTTTGGCTGTCTTCCGGCTCCATCATCAGACCTTGGTTACTATCTAGCACCAAAGTACTCATCTAGTCGAATGAAATGAGCCCAAACTCGATGTGGTTATGTTATTTAATTACTGAGTTGCTATGGCTATCTTCCGACTTCATCATCAGATCAGCTCCATGTCATAATAATATTGCATTGTCATCGGATATACACGTGCATGCAAAATTTCAGCTCAATCGGTTGAGGGCAAGTGCCTTAAAATTGAGTTATAAAATTCCACCCGAACACACAAACATACATACATACATACATACATTGCAAGTTAAATAAAAGCTTGTAAAATTGACGATGCAAGAGGTGAAAATGTTGAATTTAAAGTAAAATTGGCAAAAGAATTCACCGGTACAACTTTGCAGAAATGTTTAAAGGTTCTATGACTTAAAGTATTAAGTGATCAAAAACGTTTCAATACCCAAGTAACGAGTTGGCCATTAATTCAGGGATGTATCGCGAGATAACTTTATTCTGGTAGCCGACTGCTTTGTATGCAGCGGTACATGCGTCCGTCATTACCCACTTACCAACTTATTTCTTCGCTCTCAGCTTCGTATTTTCCTCTTTATACCTTAGAGATTACAGTTGACGGTATTAGTAATATTACGTTGGTATTGTTGGCCCTCTCGCTTTTATCTTATTGGTCAACCATTACGCCTAAATTTAAACTCTTCATTATAATGCCGCAGTGAGAAAACTCGTGATAACAGATGGGCGCGTGGATAAAATATAGGTAATGAATTTTGATAAAGGTGAACCAAGTGCTTGTGGATAGATAAATTAAATACACAGCGAACTCGGAAACATGTTTAAAAGTAATGCGATAATGAATGTGTTGACAAGGACATAGTTGATGGTGGTAATAATGGTAAAATTTATTATGGTAAATCGTGAAACGATATCTACCACTGATAACATGCAAAATGGTATTTTCACTGTTGAATAATTCTAATAGTTTCTTACTTATAGGGCTTTCGTTGTAGATGTTTATTTTAATGATTTTTTTATATATCAGCACAGAATCGGATTCCCGGCGATTGTTAATATGTTCGGATTATATTTTGATTACTTTTTGTATACTCAAATCTTATATCTATTACTATTATATAATGTACTTTAATACTACTATAGTTAGAGACCGCAATCTTCTTTCACTTCTCGATGTAGGTAGGCTTCTTGTACATGTTTACATACGCTGTTACGTGAAATTATGCATTTTACCGTGTTCATAATGCAGTTTGGTCCATACATTACAAGAGCTTAGCTTCATTACCTTCGAGAGCCAGTTCAACAACAACAGTAATTTGTTGAGGGGCTATTCAGACCCAAGGCTTAGTGTGCGATTAGGGCACGACTGCCCGATAATGCGGTTTACCTCATCCACTTTAAATTTTAAGTTTTTCGCCTTCTGATGATTGGTTCGCTGTGGCCTGATGAAGCGATCGGAGAATGCCTTTAACGTTAAGTAAAGCTATTATTTATTTACTGGTTGCTTTCGAACTTATGATTAATATAATTTTAAAATGACATAAAATGTATTTATGTATTATCAAAAAATATCTTAGAGTAACTTTGTCAATACTGGAGCTTTTTTAAAACAATATTATTATTTACATTGAGATGCTTTTGAAATAGAGTTTTAAGATAAGAAGAGTAGCGTCATACAAATCGGTTTACTTTTGTATAGGAGAAAAGATGATAGCGGATAGATCACAAAATCCGGTGCCACACAAAAACACAATTAAGCCTAGAACTTTCTACCTAAATCATCAATCGCGAACAAAGGAACTTTACGTAATACGACTTTCAAAAACACGTAGCGTGGGCGGCAAAAACTCCCTTTTGTTGCCGCTTGAGCGAGCTGATTTCTTAAATAATGTCGGTTGTAGGTAGGAGGGCTCTGGAACCACATCGGAGGCAGGCATAGGCGAGCTCCACTGCAATCAGTCTTATTCCGCGCGGACGCGCCTCGATTAGTCAACGCCTGGTGCAGAGACAATTCCCCCTACCTCCTCTTGGGGAGCGAGTATCGATTGGCGGTAATCGATTTTGGTTTGCGCGGTGAAAAGTATCGATTGCCGACGATCGCTTTAATTAGTTTTCGGATTGAATATTTATTATTGCGTGTGTAGATTTGGAAATTAAAGTAAATATTGCTGACTCTGTGAATGGTAATGTAAATCATAATTTTTATAATAAATAAAATTCAATATACGATGAACAAAAACAATGCATTGTTTATTAAGAATGTTGTGACGATAAGGCTAAATAAAATACTCTAGATGGTGGTATGATTGCTCGGACGTTGTGGTATGATGATAAATACGAGTAGTTTGGAATACAAGAATGGCTGTAAATAATAATAGGCCGGTGTTCAGTGAGATTAAAAGTACTCAAGAACTAAGTATAAAGTTCCAATTCTATTTGTAGCTGAAGTATAAGCTACAACTGGACGCGCAAAAGTAATGCTTATCCACTTAGGGGTTACTCATAATTACAGTAGTTATTGCAAGCATACATTAATGCAATAAAAACTAAATTAATTGCGGAGCAGCTAATTTGTATCCATCACGAACATCGGGAGTAACATAATGGCGCGGTAAATGATTGAGGTTATTAATCCACAATTTCCACTCAATAAATGCATGCGATCCACGCCCTTTTTCCTCAATCACGTATTCAGTAACTGGACGATACAGTTCCGTTGTTTTTATTTTACCAAAACCCTTCGAAACGAATGGGATGAATATTTGCTTCAGCAAGACTCCGACGCACGAGTCAAGATTCAAGATACCGCATCATAATTGCCGTTTGCGGGTCACGCAAACGAGAAGGCAATTTACACACCTTAAGGCCAAAATATTGGTGTCTTAATTTCGTGTTTTACCCGACGGCCTTTAGCGTTATTTTTAAGTAAACCTTTCCATTTTAATTGAAGCCTGCTTAAAATCCGTTCAAGGGATTCTACTTAATCAGAAACGGTAAGTTGAAAACCGGTCAAACTCATGATGTATTTCGTAAGGACGTTGTCTGATATTCAAGACGATGATCAACAAAATATTAAGCTAAGTATGTATGTTACAGTAGTCAAATACAAATTTGTAATAGTTAATTATAAGGCTTAACAGGCACCTAAACTGACCACAATAATTCGGCCGACATACATCGCGGTATTGGACCAATCACAGCGGCCATCGCTCAAACTTTCGCCGATAGCCAGACACAACAAAACAATTACAGCGTTCTTGTAGTTTGGACGGCTCAGACTGATGGCAAATTCGATCGATGGTGACAAATGGGTTGTTGGGTGCCGAGTCGACACACAAAATACGCTACAAGGCGGTGGAATGCGACGGCCGATAGTAAATACAATACGATTGCATGCCGTAGTACATGGCTCGCATGCCCGCATGCTAGGGCGTAGTCCCCTATTATTGGACGGAATTATACACGTCATGATGCCGAAGTGACGGCTGATGCTAATCTTACTTCCTGGGTTTGATTTTCGTTTGAGCGTTGTTTTGGTGTAGAACAAAATAAACACAGTCAAAAGTAAATACTACCAAAATATGAATTTTAAATTTATAAAAAGGCGTGCGTAAAATAAATACAATGACAACATTTGTTATTATTTTGTCAAGGAACCATAACATGGTCAAGAAACAATTCCCCAAAAATTCTCCAACAAATCTCTGCCTACAAAATTACTCATAATTAAATTAATGTTTCGTACTTCAATATGATCGTTCCTTTTCTTCGATGCTAGAGATCTATAAAAAGTTTCTATTAGATGCTATTAAACTTGAAAGGCGTCAAAGCGTGTAGAACAAAGCAGGCACGCGTTGCTCTTTTTATC
Source organism: Pectinophora gossypiella (assembly GCF_024362695.1). Classification (NCBI taxonomy): domain Eukaryota; kingdom Metazoa; phylum Arthropoda; class Insecta; order Lepidoptera; family Gelechiidae; genus Pectinophora; species Pectinophora gossypiella. The sequence goes on along the minus strand of NC_065413.1, from coordinate 10,755,236 downwards.
GATACCAGTATCGATGTTATTCGAATCGGCTACAGATTGATGATCGAGTCGACATATTGCATACCTATCAGTTTTATGTTCTGGCACTTAGAGTTAATGCCTGTAGAAATGCACAACATTCGTTCCTAAGGCGATTTGATCATTTGGCACCGGTTGCTTAGTGACAAGCAAATTGATTTGGGATTGGCCTATTAAATAATGATCCGGATAATTTGTAATTATTATTGTGGTTGTGGATTTCCTCTATTGGGTATTTTATTGCTATCTAACAATTACATCGCAAGGAATTAATGCAAAGATTGATGAAAATGGGGATTGAAGACTGATATAAATATTTCAGCTTTAGTTAATTTTTGCTGGAAATAAGAAAGACAATAAGGATTAAAAATCATTACATATCAGACATTATAAATCATTTTTGTCAAGTATTTTTGATAATTACAGAATCAATCTATTTCTACTTTTGATTTTTGATTACAGAATTTGCCTCAAACCCACAACCGGACTAAACAAAATCGAGATCAACTTTCACAGGCAGCCGGAGGAAAAAAACAAAAAATTCGATACACAAGTGTCGGCGCAATATTTATAGATTCTGATTAATGATATGGAAGTGAAGAGGGGACGGGTTCGTGGTGATGAATGGTGTATCCAGTTATTAGATAATGGTGTTTCAATAGAATTAGAAGCTTTGTTCTTCCTGCCCTCTGATCGGGTCAAGCGAGTGTTTCTTTGAATAATTTTGTAGAGGTAACAACAACGGGCGAAGGTGACTTTAAGTTCAGGAAAGGAATTTTGTTCTATTCTAAGAATTTTTCAGTCCGAATTTGTAGTTTTGATGGTCTATTAAAGATTTATGTTACCGATATTTGAATTATAATTAGGTAATTTTTCGAATTTCAGGTATAGACAGCGACTGGTCACGCCGATAACATTAGATATTAAAACATGCCGATTGACATAAAGAGAGTAGTATACGAAAAAATTAAGAGAAAAAAAAAACTATCAAATACAAATAATTTAACCGCATTGAAAGCTCCAATACATCTTATATAAGATAACGCAATTAAACTTTGAAAATGATACTTATAAAGTACAGCACAACACGAAATAAAGCGTCAAATAAAAATTGCGCATTTACAAATAACGGTCTGAAATTAAAAATAAATTGTTCTTTAATATTGGACACGGTCACTATAAATAGGCAATTGGTACCGTATTAATAACAGAAGAACATCTGTTATTGTAGGGCGGCGATAATGACTGCAGTAAGGCATACACCTCTGCAACACAGCGATGTCCAATTTTTAATTGCAATTCATTTATATTTGTAGAAAAGGAATGGTGTTTTGGAAACATGCGTTATTATTTGTAATTTGTAAGTAGAATGCTATACATGATGCGGAAATTACTGGCATTAGCTTTTGAATGTACCCACCTTGCACTTACGTATTTATTTTTATTACCTATGATATTAAATAGGTAGGGTATTTAAAAAATAAGTTACTATACTTAGCCGCAAATAAATGATAATGTACTTACTAGAATTTACTACAATGGAAAATATTTTGAAGAATCCTTCACATAACATAACATAAGCCCACGACGATATCCCGCAGGGGTAGGCAGAGGTACCTACATCCGTCGGAAAATGATCTAAGTTTTCACACCCCACCGAACTTTAAAAATCCTTCATGAGTTTATCTAAATATTACGTACTAAGTATACCTAATTAAAATGGCATATCACTGAATTCAAAGAACAAAAACCAACCCCGAGAAGTCTTCGCGTTTTTCTCTAACAAAATAATGATACTGGAATATACTCTATAGCTCATAGACATCGCCGTGAGCCGAGGTTTGCGCCCACCTGGGCACCGTGAGGCAAGTTATTTTATGCTATTTAATTTACGAGTAAGATCCCTCAGCGCTCTTGTTTTCTTATGGTAAAATAACATTGTCTATATGCGACACACTTAACAAAGTATAAAGGAGGAATTATGATTCAATATTTCTGAGAATCAACAAGGAAAGGAACATGATCAAGATAGAAATATTATTGTACAATGTAGGTATTAATTAACAAACGCGACTTACATGAAGGAAGATGTTGTTTCGTGGCGGAAGAAAGAATAAGTACTTCAAAATACACAGAATACATTCAGTATTCCGTGAACTGGCCTCCCCAACTGCTTTATACTGCATTCGAAGTAATTTATTTAAAATCTTCAACGGTACAATTTAAAAACTATTGATTTATTACGGTGCTGTGGATTCAAAGGCTTTATTTTGGGAACCGGTTAAGACCAAGCGAACAATAATAAAAAAACAATGCGAATTTCGTACGACACTATACTACATTGCAACAGGTACTTTCTTTGCACGCCCATTTAAGAGATCCATTAGCTGATTTACAACCGCATTTAGACCATTATAGCCGCAAAGACCAAAACAAAACAGAAATGCCACTCCAGAGCAAAGATTGAAAGTAAAGGTGTGACAAAATTCGCAAGAATGCCAGCGAAAGTGACCACCGACAATTCACAGTCATTGTAATTGAACACAATGTGCTATTGAAGAGACAATGGTCCTTTGCAACAATAAACCACCTGCTGATTGACCATTTGCATATTATTCGCAACTAAAATCGGTTTCACTTTACACACCAAAATTTTGTTCAGTTCTTTTCTGAATGTTGAGTGAGTCAGTGCAAATAAAAGTGAATTCTATAAGTTTGATAATAAACAAATAAAAAGTCAGTGTAAAATTTCAAACTATCTTAACTAAATTATGCAGCCAGCAACAAATAAATGTAAAATTCATAATTCGTAATCTTCTTTATCGTTTTAAAGTTTTAAATTTCGAAGCCCGCATTGGACATATTCAAAACTAAAATGAAAACTAAACAAAAAGACAGTAAAAAACTAAAATATTCAGTTAGTAATTTAACTAAAAGCAAGTAACGGAAAAATATGGCCGTTCACACCAAAATACCTAGCTATCTATACATACTATACATCACCGTGGCATGAACAGATTACCTGGAGAAAGATGTCAACAAGGTACGTCTTACATATAATATGCTGAGATTTGTGGCTTCGACAGGATCACATAAGAGGTTTTATTTATAAGGTGGCGTTGTAATAATGTGGAATGCTGGACCAACGGATTGTGGGGAGGGGAGATGCGCTGGTCACTGTATACAGGGTGTCGTAAAAGTACAGCCGAGTATGGAGCTGATTGTGGCTATACCTAAAAGTAATATCTTGCGTTATATCTTGTAAACATAAAATTACGTTAAATCGATGAAAAAGACGAGTTATTTATGGTCGTAAAATAATAAAATGAATAAGTTTTTTTTATTTTTAATGAAGAGCCTTGGATCTTGGATTTAATTTTATATCGGTTTATTAAGGGTTAAATGAAAAATATAACAAAAAATGTATTATAAAGTTGTTTACCAAAAACGAAAATAACACGAGAAATACTTAACAAATTTTATTTAATAGCCCTAAATGCAATTATACCTATTGTTACAAAATATAAAATAAAGTATATTTTTACATACCAAATTTGTGGTGAAAACATGTAGGTCAATAACATATCACGTTTCAGTAATAGATTAAAAGATACGCGCACAATACTATTATGGACTGTCAGGCTATTTTGTATCATTTACGGAACAACCGTAGCGTTACCCATTTTTTATATAAATAGTTCCAATTTTAAAAATGGCCTCAAGGACACCCCTTATAACTCGCCAAGAGTATGATATCAAGGTTAGGCTTAGCGGAACACTCCACATGTGGTCAACCTTAATAAAGCGCGATGGGCTTATGTAGGGGTACCACGTCAGACAGAGAAAGATATAGGAGCTTAGCGGCCATGTTGTATTATGGATGCCTATCATATTTTGGACCCGCTCCGGACCGGATTATTCTTTTTTCTTTTGCGCCTCCATCTCGCCCAGAACCGGTCCACGAGACGACCACCATTTATTGTAGATTAAAGAGGCTTGTTGTCTTAATTTTAAGCCACGCTTTAATTTATGGCCAAGTATTAATGTAAGAGTCTCTGCCATTTTTTCCATAAGATAGATACGTCAATGATTTCTTTATTTGTATTGGTCGGTTCATTAATTTGGTCGCACTATGCCAGCTAATATTTTGTGCTTAACTTAATGATTTGGCAATTAAATTAAATTGTTCTCGTTGTGGTAGCTAAATTAAAATTTACAGCGATGAGAGATTTTAAGTGCTCAGCCATCGCCCTCGCTGTTGGACATGCATTTGTCATGTTTACGTTCTTTGAGGGAATTTGCTTAAAGTGTTAAGCTTTAACTTTAATTAGGTGCGATTAATCGACGCCCACTCCTTTCCGTTTATCATGTTTGCAATTGGGCTCAGTTTTTCCTAGTTTAGTAGCTTTAGGCTAAAGCAGTGAAGGTCATTGAACCACAGCGTCACAGCCAGGACCTCGAGGTATTAGTCAGAAATTAAGTACAAAACAAATGCGAAACGGCCAAGTGCAAACTCCCATGTCCGAGTAAAAAAAATTACACTACGCTCGGGCAAGCCGAAAGGACGCAGGGGCAAAAAGCGCTACCGGTGAAAAAATATGATTTATCGCATGAAAAATGTGGAAACACACGCGGAAAGAGAACGGTGAAAGCGTGTTTCCACTAGACAAATTTATTAATCCTATCGGCCTTTTATTCGTGTTTTGTATTGTGTTTCTCTATTTTTGGTAGATTGAATTGATATTTCGTATCGTACTAGAGCCAGTCAGCAGGTTCAGTGTTTGCACTTTTGAGCCATAACGGGCATGGTTTGTGTAGTGTAGCGTCATCATGCAATTCAGCTATCTATGAAGATAGCTACATTGTGGAATAAGATCCATACCATGTCCTGTTGATGGAAGAGATGTCCGCACAGCATGATTTTTGTTTTGATAACCCATTAAATAAAAACTTCTGTATTTCTTTGTTATAATATAAGTATGTATACTAGCTAGCTTAACGTAACATAAATATCCAGGAGAGAGGCATCATAGGCTGTAATACAAGTATTTTTATACTTTGTCAGCTATGATACCTAACTATTTAAAAAAAAAAAACAAAAAAAAAATTATAGTGCTGTATCTATAAATAATAGTAGCCGTGTTATGAATTTATTGCTGATTGCCCTTCAAATATTTAAAGTAGATACTTAACTTAGTAAAAATTTCCAAAATGGTTCAGCGTACCTACTATATTAAACGTGTAAAATATTACATTACTTACCTTCCTTCTTACATCTCCGTCCTCGTTTTATTCTCAAGACCGATAGCATCTTCTACTCTATCTCAGCTCACTATATCAAAGATCGGCAAACCCTTAGCACTCTATTAAGATTGCGCCGTGTATTATTGAATGGAAGCGTAATTATATACTCCCATCGCCACCGGGCGATGCACTGTAGGTTTTGTACTCACTACAGATCGAGATACGTGTTCAAATAATGTGCGATTTAATACGCCGGTCGAGAGTAGTGATTGTAAAGGATTGAATGAGGATGTTTCGGATGCAATTGTGCGTTTATGCAATTGCGAGTCATTTGTGGTTTAAACGCGTATTATCCTCGCGCTTTTTTCGTGGTAGATGGTGAATTGAATTGAGTTGAAGTATTCATGAGTAGGTACATAATAAGTAAAAAAAAATTTCGTTGTATTGTATCTTGTTATGGTCATATTTGATGCAATGAAATAAATCAGATTGTCAAATAAAATCTGTCAAATAATTAAAGGTATTGCGACGGTAAACAATAAATTAATGAATTTGCAATTAATAGATATTCGATTATATCTATTTATGAGTTTTAAAAAATATTATATTTACTTACATCGATATTGAGACATTTCTTTTTAATTTATATTTATTTAATACTGAAATTAGTGTGCTATAAACACAAAAATCCTTTAATACCGAAACTATTTACGAGTAGGTGATTGTTTATTTATCCATATCAGTAGGTACAATAGAAACTCATAGGTATTAGATACCTAACTACAAACGCCATAGACATCACTTTCAAAACACGTATCATAAACAAATATAGACAAAAGTGAAAATTTAATTTCACACCTGCTGAACTCCATTACCGTAGTACATAACTTTGGACGAACGTGCAACTACGTTCATAGACTATAAGTAGGTATGTGCGTTGACAGATCCAGGGATACGGCCCGGCGGATCTTAGGCGGAAATTAAAACTAATAATTCAAAAAGTTTCCGTGCCACCAAGCCGCCGACTGAGATTTATGTCCTAGCCAGTCTTGTGAGTGCTTCCTACATAGTTCTAGACGGTTTAAAATCACTTAGCTGGAAGGGATAATGTTGAGTTAATCAACGACCGGCAGACTGCTAAATGAGTTATTGCGCGCCGCGGAAAAGTTTCCTACGTTTGAATTCGGGGAGGTTTTGAATTAAGAATCGTGATTATTGTTATAATATATAATTGTCTAAATCTTTTTGTAATCACTTTTATATTTTTGAAAATTATATTTTAAATTAATTTATTTAAGTACAAATAATTTAGGAGGATTCTTGTTCTTTTTTAATAAGATATCATTCGGGTGTGTATGCAAATATGATACAGTACTTATTTAAAAACTTTGCTACGCAAAAAATACTTTTTCTTCTTCAATTAAAATTAAATTTTAATGCATCGAAAAAGGAACCAATTACAAATGGAAATTACAATCCTCGTTATATGCCAATGTCGCAACCATCACGAAAAAACGGAAGAGTCATCGACTAATCAACGCTCCCTTCTCGCTCATTACTCCGTCCACTTCGGCCATACAGATTCATACACGTGCATATAAATCTAACAGAAATAAAACTCCTAGCAGACACAGACAAACAGTAGCGAACAGAATCGCATTGACATTAGGTGCATAACGATTGCAATACGTCGACCGTCGCAGCGGCATCAATCGTAGACCCCGAGGCACAGCGCGAATGCATCAATGCAATACTGCACCACCACTGGACACTTCACCTCACGTTCCTCTTTAAAACTTCCATTGATTCCTTTTGCATTACCCTCTCTGCGCTCTTCCTTACAAGTGACTTCAATAGAAAAACAGTAGTGTAAAGTAAAAGGGTCGAATTGTCGTGGTAAGTGGTAGCGGAAGAAGAAAGGCTATTTGTATTCAAAGGTCAACTAAAGAAATGCAGTTTTCTGTTCTTCCTCGATCATTTGTTGAGAACCCTTTGCCGGTTTAAAACTAACGTCATTGTTTGCAATTGTGATTTAGTTTTGTCTTCTGGTACTGCCTAGGTAGGTGTATGCTGATGAATCGCCTGAATACTTTTTGCAGCTTTCTTTATTTTGTATGAAATTGGGTTATGAGGTGAGATTTTTACTTTATTCTGTACAACTCTGTACAATAAGTACTATAAATATTATATCTAATTTAATAATTTCTCATTTTCACGTGCATATAAGTGCAATAATTATTGGTACAATAATCAAACTCTTTAAAGGCAGGTAGTTAATCTATTTCTTTAATATTATTGATTCTGGTCCTGATTCGATTGTAGACTTATATTGAAGATAGTAACTAATGTTTTCAACTTACAAAAACCGGATATTACTTATTACTCGCTCACTATATTTTTAACAACAAACCAACCTACCATTGTTGTTTTGCATTCAATAATATATAAAAAAGGTAAATATCAATATCTATTTTTGGTTACACAAGATACGAGTCACATACCCGTCACGATTCGCCCGTGCGTTCTGAACGGAGCAAGCGGAGCGAGCGAAGCGGGCGCCGTAGGTAGGAGGCTCCTGTTTATTATTTAGAATGTGTAGCGCTGGGGCGACGCGAGTTGATGCGCGCTCCAAGTGGAAATCTTTTGGGATTACGACGCCGCCAACTCACTTCGGCGAGAGATGTACTGGGATATGTTTTTTTTTAAAGAGCCAATTTTTTTCTTCTTACCGATCGTAGGTTTTACTAGCATAGAATTGACTACTGTGTCGGACTCCCTGTGCAATGACTTAACAAATCCTGTTTCTTGTCATTTCTTCTCCTCAGCCATAACACCTTGCGAAATTACGTAGATTCAAAAATGTTGTGTGTCAACAAGTTTATCCATGATAATTAGGTTATTTAATTATTCAACGTATAAGATAGATAAGATTCTGATTCTGAAATAACGAACATCGTGTTGAGTCGTAGGATTTATGCCTTTACTTGACAAAAAGCTGAGTCAAGATGTCTCTTGACTGACGCGGTGTGTTGGGGCACGTTAGATTTAAGCCCCACTGAAGTCTTAATATACTGTGTTGACTTAATTTTTTGGAGAAATTTAACGCCCTGAGTGAACCACCAACTTTATGATCTCAAGCGTGGCCCGCTATGATGTACGAGAAGACGACGCCTGGCGAAACCTAAACCGGAGTAAAGCCGCCATCACGTCAAATGAATACTAAATCACGGGCGGCCATTTGAATTTCAATATCTATCCCATGCCCAGCCTAATGCCACTCTTAGGTATAGCGTCAGAACCTTTTCTGAAAATGCCTTTTAGTTTTACTAACGTGTAAAAGTAAAATTGTTCAAACTCGCCAATTACCGATAATCGATTTTCGAATTTTCGTTGTATATGATCAAATATTGCAAGTTTGCTTGGATAGATTTGCAATTTTAAAAGATAGTGACTTGATTTTGACAAACAGCTTTTACATTATATTTACCTATTTATTTTTATTGTATTAAAGAATTTTGTGTCTTTATAAAAAAATAATAAATATTTTGTTCCTGTGTAATGAGTTCAATTACATGAACGACATAGAACGTTCGAAATACCAATCTTATAAGTTACACATGGGAAAGAGACAGCTAACGTTAAAATAAATATAGATACTTACTTACCAAAGCAAAAACAAAATAAAGCTTTAATGATTATTTTCCTACATCGATAATATCTACAAGGCATAATGTTTATTTAATATAACCAGACAGGATAAAAATAGCTTGTGTTTCCGATAATCCATCTACGTAGGCATAACTCGATTTCCTCGTGCCATGGCCATATGTTACATTTCCCAAGGAGCAGAAAGAAATCGCCGTACCTCTTAATGAAACAAAAGGATCTGAACTATACATACATTCTTAGCACATTTATCAGTGGCAAAAAAGCGAGAGCTGATTCGGCAAATATTTTTTTCTGGGCGATTAGTGAAACCTCGCTGAAATACCTACAGAGTCACAAACTTTCGTATGCTGCCACGCAAAGTTGGACTGTTACGCGAAATCTTTACTTTTTAATACAAGGTTGTTACAAGGTCTCTTTTCTGGAACTGAAAATGTAAGTTGGTAAGTTGTGGAAGGTTCACCGTGGGAACCACCATGTCGCATTGACCCTCCAATGCTTAGACAAATGATTTCCAAGAGGTTATTTCCTTAAAATGTTTTTACGTTTTCGGCTACTTTCGCGTAGTGCTTAGTATTTTCATTTCTTTTTTTGTTACATTCATTTTCTTAGATAAAATATCCTTTGTCTATAATATCCATTTGTACTCAGAGGTTTATTTATTATTATTTATTTATTTATTTATTTATTTTACAGTTGCCTGACAACTCTTTTTTAATTCTAATCAACAAAATTATACGCTATCATTCCCAGTTAATTACATTTTTACTCAATTTCATTCTCATTTCTCAAATGTGAACTGATCACTTTAAATATTTATAGCAACGGCGTCAATATTTGCATTATTGAATATCGATTGAACTTCATTATTTACACCCTTTACTACATAAACCAATATACATGTTCTGTTTACCATAGGGGAGGCTGGCTCTTGCATCCTAACAATTTTTCTCATAAACCGAACATGACAGATTCGTACAGAGATTGATCGAGCCCAAGCCTGATCTGAGGGCGAATTATAATGCGAGGGGTGTTTGGAGACGTTGGTGTATATATCTACCTATAGTTAGATAGATTGAGAACCATATATTTTGAATGTTTTTTTTAACATGTTAACCGTTATTTGTTTGTACCAAAATATTGTAAAGATTTTTAAAATCTATTGCGAATATAGATTAAACACGGTTTTGAATTTAAGAAATCGATCTAAGTAATTCAATATCCACAGATATGAATAGTAAGCGCAATGAAATCGAAGAAGCTTTCTTCTCTGAGAAGGTATATACCTTGCCGTGTCTACTTACTCATATTTCTTCTATCAAGTTAACGACAAATCCTCCTCAAGCCGTGGTAGCCCAGTAGATACTACGTTACTACACTAATTGTAACAACAAGGGTAAATAAGCGTTTACTAATTATGATTATTATATTATTACTACTTCTCATAAGAAAGGATCGTGAACAAAATGTTAAAAAATAAGAACAAACATTAGTATTTACAGAAAAGAACCTAACAAAAACTTCGAAAGCCTTATGTGACTACGATGTGACAGGTTACTTTAAATGTAAATACAGTGATCCCAGGCATTTTTTCTTTTTACATTAATACTTTTAATTGGGTCCGCATTAAAGAGTTTAAACAAACAAATTACATTTTAAGCTTCTTCCAATTTTTCCCCTCGCAGTCAGATGAAAATCTTCATTCCTCGGAGGGCGAACTACCCTTAAAAAAAAACATAAAAAGTATTATTAAAGAAGGAGACAGTTCGGGCCGCATTTGTAACTGTCGTGGGCCGTATGATGAAAAATTAGTTCAGTCCTTGTGACAAAGGCGCGCTAAACCCACTATACATAGTTATCTCTGTCTAACCTACGGCAGGGAACGAGAGGCGAGACGAGACATAGCTGCGTTTCCAATAGCAAATGACACAGATAGCTTAGGGATGACCGTAGGAGCGAACAGCAAGTTTTTGACAGGCCCCATTTATTGTGTATTGAATATCAATATAATTTCCGTGAGAGTCGATTTTTGTCCCATAGAGGAGCTCGTCCCTCAAGGGCGAAGTTGGGCACACAGATTATGGCCAATAGCAAATATTGCCAGTGATTGATGGAGGTGTGACGGTCCCACTGGATGTGTCATTTCTTTGCTCTATTCTTTTATTTTCGTTAGGGATCTACGCCTATACGAATGAGTAAAAGACAAATGAACTTGATAAATTGAACAAGAAAACGAGTGGAATTTGAATTTCGAAGAATCAAGTTCAATGTTTCGATTAGGAACGCTGACGGAAAAGTCTCCTTTTATCAGATATCGATAACTATTCTAAACCTTTCATCTTTCCAAAATCTTACATTACAATGACAAACCAAATGAACACTTATCAGGTCATTCTGTAACATTGCCTTTGACTTACATAATCTCATCAGAGCGTCTCCGAATTCTCGATCTCCGGCAGTGGCCAGAAGCAAATGTCCGAGGATTATTCAGTAATGGTGCGACCATTCCACTAAGTGCGGAGCGGCATACGTGGCCTACCGTGCATAATCGATTGTCTAGCTGCTGTTATTCACGACGACATCGACTTATGTGCTTAGGACTGGTTACGATGCTGTTGCAACTAGAGTTGTTATGGTCTCTGTTTGATTAACCAGTTCATTCGGAAGTTAATTTTGTAGATATAGCTTTATAAACTAGAGTTAACCATTATTTATTTTTAACTCAACTTAACTTACTTACCTTTATAAACTTTGTAACCTCAACTAGGTACTTCACAATGCTTCAGTCATCACTTAGATTCAATTTCGATACTTCATAAATATCAACAATAACATCACTCTCACAACTCTAAATTACGTTTCTATGCATACCTAGTTACTGCTTCTTTTTATCTGGTGAAAGAGCTTACTCGTTATTGAATGATCTAGAAATTGAACAGATCTCAAACCTCAGTACATGACGCACCTCAAGTATCTACTTAGCCCTATGTTTCAATTTGCACAGGAACATTACAATATTCGCAATATTCATTACATAACTTCATAAATCTAGTGGTAGCTGAGATTAAATCACAGTACATAGAGCAGTACACAATCGGTTGACCGTCGTAGCGAGAGAGCCCACAGGCAAATGACAAGGAATTAGTAGGTAATGGCGAGACAATTCCAACTAACTGCTCCGTGGCCTCACCTAGCCATACATAATTGATTATCCTACTGAACCCTTCCTCGAAGGGTGTCTTGGTGGGTTTATTTCAGGGTCCGCGAAATTTAGCCATGACTGGAATGTTGAATTAGTGTCATTTGTGATGTTCTGTCACAATTTTGTTTATATAACGGCGACGTCTTTCTCTGCGGAGTTGATGTACGAATTATTGTCTGTGAACCGGAAAAAAAAGAATAAAAACGAAAGTAAACATTATTAGTTTATACGTGTTTTAATTAGGATTGAAATCATAAGCATTTTTTTGCAAATTAAATAAGATTTTATCTCAATTATCAATTTAGAGATCTTGACACTTATAATTCACAACTTCCTCATCTACATATCCGTTATAGCAAATTTAAAACCATTACATTGGTTCATACTATTCATAAAATCGACAGCGACTCTCATTTATATGCCGAAGAAAAAACGAATAAAAATCCATCATACGGCACACATTGTGAGAATTCAGGTAATTAAAGCAGGAACAACTTCAAGGTTGAAAAATGCCTGAATAATCTTATTTATCTACGTCAACCGCCGGCTTTTTTAGTAAGACGAATCTGTCACAGATTATCTTGAGCCATTAGTCATTCCTTTGGTGGAAGACCAATCTGACAGCTGTCTTAACCCTTTTTAACCAATGAGAATGTCATAGGCTCACGATTTACATTGAGTTGTTTTCTTTTTGTGTTATAATGTATTAAGTGGTTTTTTATTACATTTTAATATCCGTTTTATGTTGTTTAAGCTTATGAATTGTAACGTTCACTACCCAAATAATTTCACGTCAGGAATAGTTTTCGAAAATTCACGATAAGGAAAATGTTCCATATTATTTGCTGAATGAATGTTTTATTGACTTTTGGCTCTGTCTATAAATATTCTCATGCTTTATTTTAAATGCTTGCTCCTTAATTGCAAACTGGTATTCAACCTTGTGTGAATTCAAGTATGCATGTGAATTAAATATCAATTTATTATGCCTACAGGTTATTTTTATAATACCAACAAAACTTAATTAACTCCCAATCACTCGACCAAAACAAGCAAAAGTATAAAATAAATGATCACAATAATACATCATTGGTGTAGTCATCAGTTAACGGCGCACTCTTACATCTCTTTAACATCTCAATTTCTTGTATTGGAAACAACAATAATATTTCCTGAAACAGGATATTTATTTAAAACAAGGCGTTGATAAAGTAATTTTCTTTTAACCTTAACCATGTCTTTATGGAGTGGTCATTACTTAGCAATGGTACACAGCCCGCTCTGAGCAATGGCTACATATTAATCAAAATGCCATATCCTTGTCCCTTTCGTATTCTTTCGCCGTCCTCTTCACACTAGTCACGGATATCTCGGTTTCCTTTATCCGATAGAAGCCTAGTAACTTCGATATCTTGCCTCTCGATTTTGTGTTTTATCTCAACCGGCTCTAGGGTCTTTTCCAACGAGATGGTTTTTTGTTTCAATATCCTTTTTCTCCGGTTAGGTAAACTCAGGTTCTGCAGTCTTACTCTCCTGAGACGAAATTCGGTCTTTTTTTCCTCTCTCCATCACGAAACCTTTTTTCGCTTTTTCCGAATGGACGTAAGAAAGCGTTCCTTCCTTCGTCCATTTCTTACGCATTATCTCGTAAGCATTAGTTTCTCCATTTGCTTGATAGAGTACAAGGTTTTTAGACAACTCAATTAAGTTAATAAATGGCCGTTCGAATTGTGAGCCAAGTAAAGAATTAATTTAATATAAATTTTGGGGTTTTGCTGATATTTTCGCCTACAGTGTCAAATTTGTGACTCATTCAATCAAAATTTAAGAGCTAGGCTCTTGATGGTGAAGCACTTTCCAGATTTGTCGATCCTCGACGACCGATTCACAGACAACGTGATTATTATAAACTCTTACCTCTAGATATTGTAAAACACATCAATAAACACAAACTTTTTACACAAACTGTTAGGAAAAATGTTAAAAAATAAAATTGAAAGATTGCGGGTGCAAACTAGAAGTACAACTTACCAATCAATACATGCAAATAAATACATACCATACAAAAAATAAATAATATACTTATATAAAACACCTACCTAGCTACCACATTACTTTACATATAAACCTATACCAGCTATATAATGTCATTATTATATGCCGCTAATACCTACAATTTATTTTCTTCTGAGTTAGGCGCAGACGCACTGCAATTATGTATTGTGTTTATTTATCCCTAGACCGAGCTGTTGTAGTGATGAACTATTTCTGCTGCTGTTATGATTTACATTAAACCAAACTAAAGTTATAGGTTATTTTGTTAAATTATGTCACTTTTTTTTAAATATTTTATGCTCCATCAGTTAGTATGTTTATGTTTTCAACTTTTTATTTTGCAATGTCTTTCCCGCTACGTTTTTTTTTATTAAATTTATGTCCTGTACCTAAAGGTTGCCTGGAAGAGATTGCTACACTAAGGCCGCCTGTTGTACTAACTATCTAATTATAATAATTTATTTTTAATGTTTTAAGTACAATAAAGGGTTTTTGTATTGTATATTTCCTTAGTTTACTTACTACTACCAATACTTACATAACACCTCTGTCAACAAACTTACTAATCATATTTTCACCGCGCAGGTCCCGTAGCAGTCATCGCATCATGAGACGAACCACACACGGCACCACGTGTGATATCTCAGGCAGCTCTGGTGACAGGTGATGAGTAACTGTCGCCGGTGGAACACTCGGAGGGTAGGGGTTCTTTACCATGTCACATTTTATACTTATATTTTGCTATACAACATTTCTGTTCGATGTAACTTTTAAATATATAAATAAAACAGCTAATAAACAGCTTTTCTTGTCACGTTTGTAATTGTTTTTAGTGTCGTGTTTATATCTGCAATAAAGCGTTTTTGTATTGTATTGTAAAACAGAAAATAAGAATAACACCTACTGTGTATATGCTGCTTCTAACGCTGTGTTTTGGATTGCATCATTGCGTGCATTAATTTTTGGAACGCTAGCAGCGTGCTCATATTTAAGTCTAAACAAAACAAAAGCTAAATGGAGCATTTATATACTATTTATATTTGATATACTTGCTATGATTTGACTAAATGTTGACTGTTAACCACACCTACAGTCACGGTCAGTTCTTAAACATTTCAAACGATCAAACATACTTTAATTCTGACACATCTAACCCCATCACTTTTAACTGCTTCCCATTCATCATTCGACACCAGTAGTGGCACATGTACTTCACGAAGTCCTCTCCTTTCTATACATCTTGTATATAAATCATGGGACTTGGGTGAATATCCATAATTCTATGGAGGACAGTGAATGCCACAATTTAGATCAATCAATACAATTTATCAGACAGTGTGTGTTACACTAGGGTGAACATTTGCATAGAATGGGATGTGCTGCAATGGCATTTGTCAAACTGTATGAATGACATTCTGCCTACAGGTATCTTGGAATATACAGGCTGTTTGGAAAAGCCACTGATAAATTTCTGTAGAGTACATTTATTAAAAAAAACAATCTGTTCAGAAAAAGAGGAACAAAAACTTCATTTGACTTGACTTCAAATAAAATATTATATTATATTTTTCCGTTTTTCTTATTTGAATAAACAAAGATATTGTTGAAGGTGATATGATCCCGAAGCCGTCCGAGCTATCAATTATGTACTTACCTCAATACTGAACTTGCAACTGCACATCATTTATCAAGAAGGTTAATAAAAAGCGAATAATATTATATACAAATGATTTATTTTCGTTACAGATGTCAAGAAACCAGCGACCGCACCTGCAAAAATAATAAATCATAATTTACCAACAATTATAACTGAATGAGAAACACCATGTAAATATAAAGAAGGGATGGGTACGTAAATAAAACCTATAGGTAGAACGCATTAAGGCATTCGGGTAAGACGCCTATTGTTGTCATATCGGTAGATAAACTACAGCATTAATCAATGAAGCTCGACAATGGAACCGCTCACCTCAAAACTAACACCCTGGCCAAAATTTGGAGACCCCTGCTCTTGCCACCAAGGCTACCGAAACAAGAGAAGTTAATACTCAAGTATAGACACGGGGGAGGTCAAAGGAAATTGGCGGAGATACATCGAAGTATATTGCGTGAATACATCTACATAATACGACTAACACCATAATGCTAGATAACGGTTATTGTGACGACAATCCGACTCAACCCACGTGATTGTGAAAGGTGAATTAACATAAACATCGAAATAGTATTAAGCATGTTTCGAAGAATATCTCTGTTGACGAGGCACTTAAATTAAGGAAGGTGGATACGATAACGAATAACGTAAAAAGAAAAAAGAAATATCTTATGAACACTTCTCAAGAATTTTTGATTGAAGAGATGACTGCGTAAAATACAAACACTGTTTTAACAATCTAGTCTAGACTAATTTTGACTGATGCGCTTTGATTCGTATCTGGTAAAATGGTAAAAAAAATGCAATAACTCTTTGAATATGTATATAGGACTAAAATACATAGAATAATATAAAACAATCCGTGATTGTTCAAGATTCAAAATTCAAATTAATTCGTTGCATGTTAAACGTATGCAAAACTGGATCCCTACTCAAAATGAATTCCTCTAGCTCAGCGTTTAATCATGACCCTCGTGACAGCAAATAATTTCATTAGCCGATTCCTAAATCCGAGAAGAGGAATTCAAAAATCTGTCCCACTACTAGCGGTAAAGCGAGAAAGAATAAATTGCTTCAGATATTCACACAAGGTAAAGGTATTGGTATTCTACAGTTCGGTGATGGAAGATGATACATGTAACCGAATTTCTCATTTGTCACCATTTCTACCTGCTGAATCAACTGATCATAATGAATCATTGAATACTGACTAAGGTCTAACTCACCTAACCCTATGTAACGTTTTTATTATCTTTGGATATTCAAGTAAATAATCGTTATTATGCATGTCTTTTTTGTCAGGAAAAGTAAAGGCTAGAAAAGGTAAATTATACTTGTTAACCGTTTTAAGTTATAACGCGTTGCTTAGAATTCTCAATTTATTTAAGCTTATAGAATTTTCCGTTCTAGTCTTTCAACGTTACCAAGTCAAATAATTAAATTCAGATCTGTTTCACTTCGCTATCCGCTGGCAGTCGTATACACGTGGCATATAGACGTGGCTTCACGGGAAGTTACATTTATCATACATCAGGCCCCTTTGTCTGGCGACACGTCATTCCCAGTACAATGCCAACGGAGTCACTATCCTATCTAACGTAGCAGTGTCTTCCTACAATACCTAAATAATAATATGGTTAGATAAAGCTAATAGTGACGTTTAGCCAGAAACACGTAGATTCTGTTTAGCTGGTGCTTAAAGAAGTGTCTGTAAGCTTTGTGAAAAATATTTACCTGCTAATTTGGTTTATATGTAGATCGAGTTTTGTCGAGAACTTATCATCGTTTTTGCTGTTGTTCTGATCATTTAGGATGCTCAATTTTGGTAGGTACATAAGATTTCACAAATACCGAAAATTCACGAACGAATTAGTGTTTTTTTTATTATTTTAGTTTCATACTTTTGCGACAGAAAATGCTACTTCATATCAACTCAGAATTATGGTCTGAATCACCCTCAAAGTTTTTGTTACGATGTCACTAACACCCTATATAAAATCAGTTTTCATAAGAATCTACAAGACAGTTTTAAAAAGGTAACAATAATGTAGCTTTAAGTTCTCCAAATAACGAATGATCTCTGTTTTATTTGTACGAGTACATAACAAGACAGGACAAGATAGACTTCATCTTGATATCTACTGTTCGTTTATATAAACGAAAGGTACATTAATTATTCTTTCTAAGCAAGGATCGCACCTGACTAAGTTTCTAAGTTATGTAACCAGACTACATCTACAGTTTCCAAGGTAAGTTCACCTACTTCTACGTAGCTACAATAGTGTGTTGGCTCGTATCGTCCCGGATTATCTTTATTGAATTACCCCACGCTGGTCTCAGCACGAGTCGGCCACATAACTTACAAATACGCGCTTTCAACGTCTCACTGCGCTCAGGTTATTCTCTCGTTTGTTCTAGAGAAGTTTTTTGAGAGTACTTTATGAGTTATGGGTCATTTTATTTGTAAGAATGTTTAATTTGTAAGTTAGATATGGTAAGAATTAAGTCTAAATATTAAACACATGAATGATCTGTTTCAAATTCCAAGTATTTTTTTTGAATATCACACATAACACGTTTTTACAGGTTTTCACCTAGCTACAGCCAACCAAATAACCAGCCAGTAAGTAGAGAAAAATTGATCTACTTTAAAGTAAGTAGAGTATGACATTGTCCCACATTTATGTAGTCTATGATGCGAAATATGAGCTCCGTCAATGGTATCGAATTTAGATAGGGTGCTTGTAACAAAATTCTACGTAAGTTTATCAAATCTTACCCTGCCTATTACGTTAGTATCTAATGTAGCCTAAAAGACCCCAGTTCTGAACAGAAGCCTCCTCTTCCTCTTTCCCTTTTTCGCGGTCTCGTGCATGCTCCGGCCAGTCCCTCCGGCAAGCGTCCAAGTCGTCACACTGCCTCTTTTAAGGTCTACCACGTCGCCTGTGCCCGTCATGAGTCACCCAATGCGTGACGATCTGTAAGTTACGTTAGTAAGTATATAAGAAATTAAATATTTCTGATCAAATAATTAAATTATTACGACCGCATCAGATATTGTTTGTCGTCTGTCTACTAAGGTACTATCAAAAAGTAGAAAAGGATAAGGAGCATCAATATCTTCTACTACATGAAAGTTATAAATCAAACTACGTAGAAGTGAGACTTCATCGATTATCAAGTCAATTACACATGCGGTCAAGTAGCACATATCTTGTTACTTTTACAATCCGTTTCACTTCACCGATAGTGAGCGATGATCCGACTGTTCTACTGGAGTAAGTATGCCTTGATATAGAAATTTACGAGTATAGGTTGAATATTTCGTACTAATTAACTTCTTGCTATAAGAACACGAGCTTTTAAACCTGAAAACTGCGACCCGAACTGGGACTTACTTTACTATAATATCGTCATTGGGAGGAGAAAAATGCCAGGTCCAGGAAGACGATATAGTTTTTTCATCATCTAAGAGATAAGTGTAATCTTTGTACATATTATATTGTGTTAATTCGTGGCACCTACCTATAATAATCTTTATGATAATGTTATTTTTCTCAACTATTATTTCCGCTCTCTATTTCTTTCTCGTCTGTTTCTCTTTACTCTTCCTCTCCATTAACAGATTAAAAATAGATCTTTTACCCTCAGTTTTTTTTTGCTAGATATAGCCTTCCAGTAAGTCAAAGTGGACGCTCACAAAGCGATTTGGCGGTAGACACGGATATTCAAGTTTTGCCCGTCGTGAGTCTGCCGGCATCGAATGCCCCGCGTTTAATATCCGGTCGGCTTCATCTGGTATTCTGAGTCTACACTTGTCTGGACCGAGTAGCTGAGTAATTTATATGTATGTAGGTAGTTTATATGGGTAAGTACCTATATAAAAATCTAATCTAGTCTAAATAATGAACTATGTAAACTAGATTATAGGTACCTCTACATACAAACATAAAAGACAAAATGTATGGACTCTTTGAAAAACATAATTTAAGAGCCACGTTCCTGTCGGTGTATTCTCCATGCTACTTTTTTAAGGAAAAATAGGGCAATGGTTTCCCTATGTCCTTCCACCCCGCAGTACTCTGACGCGAGTGGGAAGGCGCCCAGAGTAGTCTATTTCAAAGCCGTACTAGGACTTCTGTCCTCCGCCTCTGAATAGTACTGACAGTTACTGCTACTCTCTGTCAGGTTCCAGGTTAAAGTCCCTGCGACCTGCCCCTTCCGCCATGCAGTGCCAGACCCATCTCCACCGCTGCAACCGAGCAATCCCTGCAATCCCTAGGCAAGGATTTTACGCTACACCCCGTAGGTCTGGGTCTCTATCCGAACTCAGCCACCATGTAACTCCGGCCTACTGAAGTAAGAGGCGCCCATCCCCGCGGCAAGGATGCGCCGAACAGGAATTGCCGCAGTAGAGGGCTGAGAAGATGACTGGGGCCGGGTTAATGGTCTTGTATGAAATCAAAACCATAGGCCTATGGAAAGTATAGACTTTAATCAGTACCATAGGGTACTGATTACTTTTGCCTTTTCACAAAAATCTAAAGAGAAAAATATAGAAAGAATATTACCAACTCAGCAGGTGTAGAAGTTCCCAGTAATACATTATACTACAAATATAACAAATATAGCTTATTATATCTACGTCATACTGCTGGGCTGTGAGTTCTATAGCCTAGCAGTGTTTAATTCGCATTCTTTTTTCTGCTTATTCTGGTATTCTGGGTGTCTACACAATCTTGATTTTGTATCTTGGTAAGTCATATATAAATATACAGGGTAAATTATAACTAAATATGTAGGTATATAAAAAGATTAGGAAATGACCTAAAATGCATACCTAATAATTATGATGATCCAGTTCACATATACAGTCCTGATATATATAAGTAAATTAGTAGTATGTAGTTCAGATTGAGTAGCTTCTCTATCGTATGTAGAAAAGACCTAACTTTTGAGAAATGCATGTTATTTTTGGCATATAAAAATTTATTTAACATTTAAAGTGTCACCAAATTATCATGTAGTTTTCAAGTTCCTATTACTATAGCCCTGGCTATACAAAATACTCATGCAAGAAACGTCTCTACCATTCAACTACATACTTACACACACAGTACGCAACCGAAATGACATTGCAAACAGACACGGTATTAGAAAGTAAAACATTTGAGTAACGTAATGGCATTAAAAAAATTCGTGACCAGACACTTTGGCATCTCGAAATGCCATGCAAATGATGAGAACTGATCGTATGCCGACAAAGTCAGGCCACACCATAGTGTTGCTTATATTTTGAGGGACCAATCAATTATACGGACCACGTCTCTTTTGCAATACCAAAGTTGTACATTAGGCCATTATTTAGAACTACTTAATAAAGCACAGCGGATATTTGTTTTTGATTTTCGTCTACAGTTTACAGCTCGGTATCTCTGAATGCCTGTTTATCATAGACTTTAGTGAGTATACAGAACCCGTGTAAGTATAACACAGAACAAACATCACTTAGATTTTACTTTAGAGCTTTTATAAGTAAGTATAAAAAGTATAATAATAAGATAGTAAAGAAATATTGTAAAAAAAAACAAATAGATTGAAGAAAATCAGTTTTATCTAACTTAAAAAGCAGAGTATATTCTCTAAAGCCATCTTCTTCTTATCGTGTGGGTTGTGAAGTGGATTACCAACCTCACCAACCCTGGTGTCAGGGTTATTCCTGAGCCGCCAAAGGCCCCTGACATGGCTCATGTAACGACTACTTACTTACATCAGTAAGTAGTAACCGGGATCAACGGCTTAACATGCCTTCCGAAGCACGGATCATCTTACTTTCGGACGATCAGGCCAGGTAATATTATAAAAAATTATAAAGTAAATAAGTAGGTACCTGCGTTAGGTTTTTGCTAGAATTGGTACATGGTCCCGACGCCCGCCGGAACGTACCTACTAAGCTATGTTGGGGTCCCGACGGGAAGAAGTATGCTTCAGGCCATGTAACTTTATACCGAATATGATCTTTTTTATTGGTAAGTCGCAAAACTTTTAACTGAAAAATAATTACTTTAATTCGACTTTAGTACAAATACTAGCAAGTGAGCACAAAATTGTAGTATAGGGGTAACTGTTTCCAGGAATTGGCAGAAATGATTTTATTTAATGAATAATTCAATTTACAATTAACGATTTTTACTGTAGCAGTAAAAATCTATCTACAAGAAAAAGTCAAGAACTAAACAATATCTAAGGACAAAAAGTGGACAGTGGTGGTGGTGGTGAAATGGAGTGGTGGAGTGGAGTGGTATTTCGAATATAAATACGTAAAAAGTAACAAAAAAATCAACACCAGCTTATTATAAATAAAATACTTCATCCAGAGCGCCACACTGAGGCAGAGCGCCCAAAATGCTAGCAGCATTTCCCCTTTGAACTGCCAGGCCTATTCTCTGCGCAAAAAAGCTGCCAGCTCTTGAATCGCCAGTTGTCTCAATAAGACGCGCCGAAACAATAAACAATTCATCGCAACTTGCTACCGCTTCAATTTCACTTAAGTAGCCCCTCCAAATTAATAACTATGATAAGCTCGCAATTATCACATGTCTAATTACCATCACAAACAGCAGCCTGAAGGGACTAATTACAATCGACCACGTACCTAATCAAGGCACTTAGACGCAATTTGAAAGATATCCAAGGAGTCTAGAACATTAGTGACGACACATTACATGTTGATGGTAATATAATTGTCTTTACAGTAATGTCCCGTCATGATCTCTGATATATTTAAAGTTGTATCTTACCGACAGATCGCGTTATAATCGTCGTGTTATTTATTGGCTGAAATTATAACTACATCTGGTTTTTGAAAGTGGTTCCTCTTGTAAGGAATTTTCTGTGTAGGTATACCTACTTTGATTTTTTGTATACAAATTATTTATTATTTTTAGAGGCGGCAATTATTTAATGGGATAATATGTATACCATTGATTTTTCAGTCGTGTTGGTTTAGAGCTTTCCAGTTTATGATAGGTTTTTTGGTATAACCTTTCTAAACATGGATGTGTATTGCGTCACGTGAGTCAAGGTATGTTCTCGATTCTTGGATTACGATCAAGAAAGTATTATGATTTAAGAGTAACAGTTTTAAGTAACTGGGACAACATTATATTTAGGCTTTTAGCTTTGAAAAACACTCTCTGTAGTTGTCAGAGTATTTCTATTTTCCTTAAAACCTGTCAATCAAAAAGAATGAATAGGTAATTTAGGAAACCACTTAAAATTATTAAGGTGTTACCGAAGTTCAAGGCAATTTCTTGCAGCTGGCCAAACATAGCAAAGTAATCATAAAAGACTTCATGATTTTTTCAAAGGTCGAAAAAGCATATTAATGTATAGTATAGATAGATATACACCAATGTACAACACATCTTCATACGTGGATTTCGTTGTGTGACGTAACAACCCCCTACGCAACCGTTCTCTTTAAAGATGAACAGTGTGAAAATAATTAAGAAAGATAGAATAATATAACTTACCTTATATTGAAAGGAGACGGTTGTAGCTCAATCGGTGTCATCTTCAAATGCAACGCTTGACGTGTACCCTGCGGCAACAAGTTTTGTCGTCGAAAATATTTTTGAATTTGGAAATATTTTTTGCCATCGATGTTAGTGAATCTTTTATTTTAAATATAAGAATTTGAAATAAAAACATTATGGTAATCAAAAATATTAAACATTAATTTGTAGGTAGGTTCCCTACCTACTTACTGTTCTTTTTGTATATTCTACCTGTCTATACGATTCCTACGTGTAGGTAGAGTAAGAAAAAATGTATGGGCTAAATGGTAAATAGATGGGTAAAATGCATTGCATTTTTTTCCAAAGTATCTTGGTGATGAACTCTAGATTTCAAATTAAGTATCTGCCTACTATGGCTAAAAGTTAACGATTATTGATTGATTATTGTTATCTAAACATCAATATTACATTATAATATATCATTATGTTAGACCCTACATACCTACATAAATCACATTTATATTCTAGGTACATCAATTCAACTTTGTAATATTTTGTAAATAATATTATAACTATCTAACACTAACTATTAGGGCCTTATGCTGGCTGAAATATACCAATCGATTTTTCCTTCTCAATTAATTTTAGTACTCATGAACTTATGGAGAGTAATCAAAACATTTTACGATCAGATCATCCATTAGCAAAGAGTCATCATGAAAAACGTATCGACCCAATAGAACGTCAGGAGGAACCTGTATGGTATACTGTACACTATAACAAATGACTTGGGCTGCGTCCGAGTGGCTGTCACGAAGGAGTGGCCCGCGGGGGGCGGGGCGAGCGGAAGCCACGCCCTAAACAAAATGGCGGCTGCTCACGCGCCAATTTTTGAATTTGAATTCGAATACATTTTATTATTCTAAGAAAATTGGAAAGAATTGTGATGAAAGATACTGACAGAAAGGATATTTGAATTATAGTTATTATAAGGAAGGTTACAGCGTCCACATTTTTCTTTTTAGTACTATATAAATAATAATTACAATTAATAGATTGATTCTAATAGATGGAAAACATATTTAACAAACAATGAAAACTACTAAAGTCACAGCAAAATCAATAGTTGAAATTATAATATATGAAAATCGCAGACAGTAATTGGAATCACATAAAGTTATTTAATAAAACAATAACATTAAAAAAAATGTCCCTAAGTAATACAAAAATAATTCAGATATCAAACTAAAACACTGCAAATCGTATACACTTGCTGATAGAATCACTATCAATTCAACAGCTGATACAAAACCAATAAAAACCATAACAACATAATAAACCGATATCCACCTGATATACCTACTATCATAACTCTGCCATAAATTAACCTCCACAAAGACGCCTCCACGTGAGGATCTATAAACAAATCGTTATTGCAATTTAAGGACCTATTTAAAAGCTATAAATTTCCACACACAATCTAAACTTAACCTCACGATCCGCTAACATAAAGTTCAAAACCCAAGAGCACAGACAGTCCGCCTTAGCTCATAAACTATTTTCAGTAACAGCAGAATGAAGAGACCAGGAATCCGTCCTGCTCACACATATGAGGAAATCAACAAGTGTGAAAGGGAGATGGGATATTTACGAGGTGTTTATCGATACAGCGGTGTTGATTTAACCATTGCTTTGGTTTATTGCCTTCAATAAAATTGAATGTTATGAGGCAAGGTCGTACGTGAAAAATTACACGTGATTTATGTCTTTATCTTCCAAGTTGTGAATGTTTGGAGACTTGAACATTCACATTATAGTTTTTCTTTATGAATGCATCGGTCGATAAATCCATCTATTCAATATTTATAGTCTGTATTTAAATATGAAAGAGAGACGTGTTTTTGTTTGGGCTTTTGTTAATATCTGCGGATGATTAAAATGTTGAAATGTCTCCTTTATGAACTTATTTTTGTGAAGACAAGTAGCATAACGACTGATATGTTTCTATGAATAGATAAGTTTTATGACAATTCAGTTATTGTAAACATGATGGGAAAATTAAACAAAACATGTCCATATTATCCCAAGACAACAGCTATTCTACCAGGTGAAAATAAAGAAGAGCTACATCTAGCAAGAGGTATTATTTTAGAAATGGTTCCAATTGCTTTCAATAACATGTGACATGACGGCTTTATCTCGGTACGACCGTGAACTCAATCTGGAGCAAGTGCAATGGCACATTGAAGAGGACATCATAAATATTACTTATCAAAGACGACATAACGGACTGACCAATTCAGTTTGACCTCTACAAAACATGCTACAATAGGTAGGTGCATATGAATAAATACAAGATGTCTTGCATATCTACATAGGAGTTAACAAAAGAAAACAGAATTTGAACCATGTCGTAGAAATAGATTAAGATATTCATGTTGTGTCAAATGCCAGGGACATCATAGACTTTTAGGACATTTAAGACAACACCAATAGTTGTTCATCTGACGTAATACATATTGAATATAGAAATAAAAGTATTCTGGGAAATAGTAGTTCTTCAACTAAATTAATAGTTTTCACAAAAACAAAAAACATAGCAGAACTACATTTTTTCCAAAATGGAAATTATTTTACAGAACATAACTTTTACATAACTGTCACAAAATTATACAAATAATTATACTACACATATGAATCAAAACATGACAAAATTACCGACTCTAGCGCTGCAATTGACCTAACTAAAATTATAAAAGCATAACAGAAATTAACAAATAACTTCCGCACCGCTCATTACACTAAAACATCCGACAGATAAATACTCGGCCATTTAAAACTCTGCGAAACCATAATTGCCTCAATTTCAAACTTGTCAAAATCGCATTAGTTCACCTTACAGGGAGAATAATGATACGCCTACAGCGTTCATTGGATGTGAGGGATTATTAAAAACACATTAGAGTCGGCCACACCTAGTCTTATAAATAACATTCGTGTTGAAACAGAAAAAAGTAATTTCGAGATTTGTGGGGGTAGGGGCCCAATCACCCGTGACTGACACGGAAGGAACCGGGCCTCTATCACGCGAAATCATTATTTTGTCGTTAGGGAAACGTATTATAACGACGGTATCTCGACCCACGATCTGTTTAGAAAGTCCTGTAGTTTACACTGTATGAAATATATAAGGCGCATTAGGCAAATTCTAGCTCTGAGCTACTAAACTATTTATAGTGGATATAACTTAGGAATCGTCTTTCGAGACAGTTGAGTAATGTCATTAGACAGTTTCAGTTACGGCAATATAAAGTTCTATTAATAAGCCTTAGTTGACATTAAGTATGTTTCTGTCACTTAAAATAACTTATGTTTATCATAATTGCTAGCTATAATATTACACTCTCTTCTGACAAATTAATGTGATAATTAAGGTTGATAAAAATAAAAATCTAAAAGTACAATCATTATGCTTTATTAATTTCATGTATTTATATATTTATGACAATATCGTCTCGCCTAACCTTATTAAGTTACTAATTTATAGTTATATTTCATAAATTTTGAATCGATAGGACATAATGGTAAATAAAATCGTTCAAATTAGGTTCCCATATTTCTCTACAGACCTATTTTTTGAAAATTTAAGGACAGTTCAGTAGACCTAACATTCGTAACTTAATCGTAATTTTCCGTAAACCTAATTTTACCCAATTACAAATTTTACAAACCAAAGCTTGTAGTTTCTATCTGGCAAGGGACAAATTAGATATTTTAGTTCAAATTGCACTGGGGTTATTACTGAGGGTAATCTATAAAGTCATCGATAAAAGATGAACATGCATAGGTACAATCTACTTTTAAAAAGTTACATAAGACGAAACAATGCTTACCGCTAGAAATAAATTTACAACATAAACATGAGATACTTGAGCAAACATTAAATAATATTAACAAAATGCATCCCAGCCAGACAGCTCTTTAAATTATAAAACTTTACCCAATCGTCTAAAAAAAGAAGTATGTGAAAGCGAACTTAGTTAAGCAAGAACCTAGTGAATCAATAAATAAATATTGAATATATCGACAATATACAATTATTACAATTTACATTTACTTAACGAACACAGCACAAAATAAAAAAAAATATGTATAAAATGAAACCGGCTCACTGATTTCTTATAAAACATTCACTAGTTACAATCTATGTGAAAAATTAATTTACAAATAGTTTACATTATTACGAAAAACGTATAACTTGGATCCTGACGTAGCTCAACCTTCCAATTTCACTCTCCAATATTAATATTAGTCGTACAACTATCGTGTTACGAGTAAATATATTATGTTCGATATTTTCTTTACGTATATTGGTTTCCTTAGGCAATGATTTTATAAAAATACCTTCTCCTAAAATGTCTCGACGAGACTTGTATATGAAACGCCAAGTGATGAAGAAGCCTGCTCTTCCACAGACACTGCATTCGTACAACATTGAACTACCAGCAGTTTATTTCCTAACTTTGGTATACTGTGTACACGTAACATCATACCTACATCCCATATAAGATTCAAATAAGAGAAATAATTAAGTTTTTCTGCCCTTACAACTGAAGGTAACTTTGTTTCTTTATAAATTAGTGATTGTCTATGTTTACGTATATCAAGTCCGAGATGTCTTTTAGATATTTATCTCCATTGAATGGCACAACATTCATTTTGTCCATGTAGTAGAAGTTTATCAAAGAATATTTGATGATCTCGATAAATGTCTTCATCTAAATTATAAGCTTCACTCTCGTAACATTTACAATAATAATAGATTTCCTATGACGTTTATTATCAGTATTATTTACGTATATGTGTCATCGAAAAATCGTATACATTGCACTTGTATAACTGGCCTTCCCAACCTACATATACATGCAGAGTCAGAATTCAGAAGATTCACAAACTGAACGCAATCACTTGAATATAACCCGAACTTATCGTTGTTTCTCAAATTAATCTCAATAATAGTATTCACACTAAAACAATTGTACATATAAATTCTAAAAATTATCTTGTATTTATGTACAGAATAGCATTTCCATAGCTTATAAGAAATAAAACATCAAATATATTAAATAATAACAATATCCATACTAATTGCCTTCTTATCAATGGTTAATTATAAGAGGTCCTTGTGGTTTTGTGATTCAAAATTATGGAAGATTTTTCCTTAATTAGTTTTGCACAAAGAGCTTGAGTTTTACAATGAGAGACTGTAAAATGGGATCAGCAAAATTTACGTTTTTAACAGAAATTATAGGGAGAAATTAATTAGAAGTAGTATTTTCTATGAAAAACATAACGTCAAGCTCTTTATGAAAATTGTATAAGTACGTAAGTAACCAATGTTTCAAATAAATAGTGACAATTTCAAATTTCCCAACAGAACATTATCCGACTATAATCACATTATGCAAATGTCGATGCAGTTTACTAACCATATACACTGCCTTTTTGGTAATTATTGGTATTGAGATTGTTCTATAAATTAATTTATACTTAACAACTGTAAAAATCTCTTCATCACACTATCATTACTCTTTATGCGAAATCACTAAGTTACGTATTAGTTATAATGTAATATTATCATGAAAAGTCCAACATACAATTTATACAAATTAAACTGTTCTAGTAACTTCAGCCCTAGACCGATCGTTTCAGATTTATCAGTTCGTCGAAGTATTTCAAAGTAAATTTAAAGTTCGGAACCAAATGGATACAACTTTCTGGAATGAGTGGATGAAATCTGAGAGGATCGGTCAGTCACGTGGGCTTTGGACTAAGCTAAAGGAGGCCTTTATTGTGGCGAGGTGGGCGGACTCATGTTGTCCGGCTCGTCTCCGGATCCCGGCTCGCCTTTGGTCTTGTTTTCCTTCTTCCACTTCATGCGCCGGTTCTGGAACCAGATCTTGATCTGCCGCTCCGTGAGGCAGAGCGCGTGCGCGATCTCGATCCGTCTCCTCCGCGTCAGGTACCGGTTGAAGTGGAACTCCTTCTCCAGCTCGAGCGTCTGGTACCGCGTGTAGGTCTGTCGCCCCCGCTTCCTCTCTGGAATGAAACCACGATCCATGTTAATACCGAACAAAATTGGAAAACAAAAATACAGTAGTTTTAATTTACTGGTCCCGAGGCAGCCCTGCTCGGTGTCAGACGTTAAAAACTGCATAGGCATTTCTGATAAATGGTGGTTATTTGTAAACGGCGAACACTCCCGGCGGAGTTAATTGAAAATTGTTTTGAGCTTATCAATTTGTTAATTGTTTTTGCTTGTTGGACATTTCTCTTGGCTGTCGGGGTTAACTAAGTTTTATGGAAAACATAGTGAGGGAAGACGCCAAAACAATAACTTAAGAGCAATGATTCATATTTATTGTTTTGACCCTAAGGGCAGGATAATCCAATAATGGAATCTATTTCAAGTCTAGCGTTGACAAATTGGAAGATTGTACACAGTCAGAGGTATTTGACCTCATTACATCGTCAACAATTTGCTGTAATCAGTCAACATCATGAGAGACAGTCAACGAACACCTCCGCACTAAACGTAGCCTCAAGTGGTTCCAGTAAGAGATACAACTACTCAGTAACACGTGAGATATAAATGTACAGACAATGTTAATACTGATATATTTTGAACCCATAAATGAGACTGCGTTGGTGTGCAATGTTATGAAAGCATATCATAAATGAGTATATGCATGTGTTTGCCGGAGAAGCGGTCCAAAGCGCTACCGAAGCCAATTAAAATAATTTAAGACGCCGCGGGCCTTTTTCATTTTGTAATCATTATTCTTCGAGGAAGATGCGAAGCCTATTATACACGGTTTAGAAGACGCTCTGAACTGTAATTTGTTTGAATTAAAAAACGACAAATCCTAAATTGAAACTGCACGTCGCTTACTCGATTTAAATGAATTAGAAGATTATATCACGACATACGCGGCTTAGACAAATACATTTTAGCAGTGCCTACGAGAATTGAGCAGGTCAAAACTTTGATGTATAAAATAATGGTTTATTTAATGCGTTGACAACCAATTATAAAAATCAATCATTCTAAGGGCTGCTAAGATATTCTCGAGCCGTGGTAACTTAGTTAGTTACACTTGACTTTCATTAAGAGATCGCAGGTTCAACTCCAGCACTGGCCTAAACCAATGATATTTGAATTAGTTTTCACATTCATGTTTGGATCTTAAATGTAATGTAGTTCCTACCGACCACACATGATAATCATTTAGAATCCAAACAAACCAAACGAGAACGTATCCGAGAAATGTGTTTTCGGAGGTATGTCACCTAACCTATAATTGGTCTGGTTTTCCATTCGAGTTAAAAGGTCAGCTTTAGATTAGCAAATCTTTAGATTAGGTGCACGGATCCTATAAAAATGGAATAATGCTAAGGGAAAGAACTGATGAGCTGCTAAGATACTCGCCTTATTCAGAGACAACAAAATATTTATAAGATTCTATCTTAACTTGAGAATAATTTTCCTAAATTGAAAAACAAAATAATTCGCAAATTACGAATACCAAAACATTTATTATACTTACAACATAGAACAGAAACGAAACAGTCGAAAATGAAGTTTGAAAGTTTGCAAAGCTTAACTTGGTTGATTATTTTTGGTACAACTGGAACACGCAAAACGACTTGGTACAAGATAAACACGCTAACTTCGAAGAAATTCTCACACGAAACCCGGGGATTACACGACAACCACACTGTCCTTCACACAATTTCCCAGAATGGCAATAGTCGTTGCTTTATTCGAACAAAAAATAAATTTGCACGCGATGACAGGTGCAACATATTGTATTTTGACTTGAGAAATTAGTTGATAAGTGTGTTTATCCATATGGATTTAACTGAGGTACATCAGAAAGCAGACGCTTAAGAACAAAAACAACATTTACTAATCATCAGACTGATGAGAAAGATTAAACTATGGTCAATCAAGAGATTACGGAAGAAGAAAATACGACAGTAAATACATCACAAGAAATAAATAAACAGGGTTTCAACGCGCGTATAAACACAAATTAATAGCCTTAAGCACGAAGCTACTAGGAAGTGGATCGTGTACGCTAGAACACAATAAAGTAAAAGGCTTGGAATGCTTAGTACCTACAAACGGCTATGCTGCAGCGGATTCAAAATTATCGCCCACTTGTTGCTTGGGAAATTGATAACAGCCTCATCGCGGTCCCGCACCCGTTTTGGGACGCATTCAAGAACGCAGATGTTACTGTCCAATACACTTTTACCACGAGTAAAAAATATGGGAATGTAAAAGCAGTAGAATAAGTGGCGATGAAACGAGATATGGGGTCTTAAGTAAGTTATTAGTTGAAAAATACTATCTGCGAAACCAATTTAAATTACAACAAGGTATTTCATAGTAGTAAGTAATAGTTTTCTCAAAATGAATTGTCAATAACTGTTTAGTTTAATTGCAGGTCGAAATAAGATATTTTTACTGTTACTGTTAGTGTATTAGGCAAAAGAAGTTTTAATAAATACATTTCATCCCATCTCAAGAAACACGGATAACGTCAAAAAACAAAGTCACATAGCAATATAGCTCATAAAATCCCCCTTCCACGGGCATTATATATTACACTAGCGGTTTCATCGCGCACTCAGATGCATAAAACATGATCCGGACGTCAGATTTAAACCGTACGTAATAAGAGCATTAAACGGACAACTCTAGGATGCGGCAAGACTTGCGCGGCTGGTCGAAGAGTGATACTTCTCAATTTAGCCGTGTTATTATTACAGCGTAATATCAAACGATATTCATGTTTGAATTGCAATCGCGTTTATGAAGACATTCATTTCGGATGGACGCTTAATGGAGATCAAAGGTCCATTCTTGTCGGACGATTTCAAGTTTCGGCTTTGAGCAAATATTATGTTTTAGAACATTATTCTCCTTTTGCAAATGGTGATATACTAAATTAAGTTTACAACATGCCTATTTTACTTTATTTTAAATAGCGTGGTGGACACTATAGTATATACTGAGAACATGATCTGACTGTAATACTAAATTATCAAGGGCCATTTCATCAAACAAATCTTTTAGACCAGGATTCTTATAACTTTTATTTATCAGTAATTGGCTTATTTATCTGCATTAGTCAAGTTGTTTTAGCCGCAATTCTAAAAGTCACTACTACTACTGCTACTAGTAGTATTACTAGTATTAGGGTATAAGTTTTCAGAACAGAGAAGCGTTCCATCGCAGCGTTTCATCCGCCGGTGTGGTTCCCCATCAAAATCGCAGCTTACAGCCGGAGCGCAGCGCTGCATGTGTCGTGGGGCGCTCGTAAATCATCGCCACGGAGGGAGCTACAAAATCGGGCCAGCTTACTTTCACGATGCTGCGTCGTGGACAAGCACGCGTGGAATTAAACTTTGTTGTTCGAAGGGGGCTTTTCAATTTACTAACGGTAACAGTGTTCGATAAGTGACGGTTTGTCTGGAGATTGAAATGGATTAAGAGGATGTTTGGTAGGGTTTGGAAGAACGCGCAGAAGAAGATACGCATCGTAAATTTGGCGAATCAGAACATATAACTAAAATGATAATTTACTTCTATGTCACCCCGTCTCTAGTTGTACACTACAATCTGAATTCTGAAATACTTCTAAGTAGTTATGTAAACAAAATTCGTAAATTACGTAAACAATAAATGAAAAAGTTACAAGAAATGTAAGTTATATTTAAAACTAAATGCAGCTATGTAACGGTCAATAGAATAATGTTACCAGATACTATTCCAGACGCCTAATAATACCAACACAATGAGGTTCAGAATTGCTACGAAACGAATCTTTAGGAAACCTTAAGGTCGCTTTACATTTGTCTGGATAGAGTGCGTGCTAAATTATTGACCGGGTGCGGTGTTGGTATCTCAGATCGCATTTGTACTGATTACCAGCGCGATAGAACCCCGTGAATCACGAAAGGCAAGGGGTCAAAAGCAGTTGTAGTAATCGGTATTTGGTCAACCATTTTGTATTTGGATTTTATTTCTACAATTGGATAGTTGTCAAATGACAGAAAATGGAATGTGATTTTTCCGAATATCGGGTTTGTTTCTGGTTAATCTCGGGTTAGTCTCCCGAGAATTATTACGTAAAGATGAGAATCAAAATAACTAAAAATAAAATAAGGAAACATCAGTCATTAGCCTATTACTTATATCAGACGATAAAACTAGTTTTGTAAAGTAGGGACAAGTTATTAATTTTGTAATTACAGTTTCAACTTTTACAATTAACTTCAAAATCAACGTATGTTGTGACGTGAAGATAAATGTAAGGGGTAGTAAAGTAATAACAGGCTTAAAGAGTATTGAAGCATAACATTTAGTGAGCCTACCTATATGTAAAAAACTGCGTAAACAAAACAGCACTGATGCGGGAGTAATAATACGCAGCGAGCCTAAATACCAAATTCATCAAGGGATGACAAGTGAAAAGAGCTTTTAATTTAATTCGTTGCGGTATCGCGCGGGAGAAATACGAAAAAAATACACCAACAGCTTGAAGCGATATCGACAATCCATAATTCATGTCCTACAATTTCATACATTTCATCAAGGGGAATACAGACACATTTTTTTCGTACCAAATACTCAACTGGTACCTTCACACCTCGCGATTGAGTTCAAAACACAATAACGATCTCGTTGTTTTGTTACGTTTCAGTTTGTGGAGGTCACTCAGTGTATTGCAACATCGTACATGATATCAAACGGGTATTCAGATTAATGCAATTTCTCTTAAACGCTTACACGTCGTAAATAAAATTGCTTGAATCCGACGACGGATCGGCATTGAACATCTCTGGTTAATAAGTTTAATTGATATTACAATTACGAAAAAATCAACATTGGAGCCTTGCTTTTTAAATGAGGGACTTTCCAGGGAACGTTTGTCAAAAACAATATAGATGACTATACAGATTTTTCTTCGTTTAACCTCAGAAAAACGCCATCTATTATTGTTATTGGTGAAAACATCAGTATTTTTGTTTATCAAAGCATTTGCGTGTTTTCCGAAATTCCAAGGGCTCAATAACATAATAATTTATGTATGTGCTGGCTTGAAATAGTACTCATATGATAATAATATAATACGTGAACATGAATTGAAAAACGTTCTTGAACATAATGACACGACATATAATTTACGTAAAGCAAAGATAACATCCATGGTGGTCAAAACACGACGAATGACACGCAAGACTATAATTACCTCATGTAAAATACCAAAAAAATATAACACAAAAACACAATTGAAATGAATGGATAGATACTAACTATATTTTCAGGAACAATGATAAGATGTAACTCTAAAAATTAACAATCTAGGAAAAGAAGAAAGGTGAAGTTGTAAATACAGATGATTGAGAAAGATGGTGCGTTTATCAGTACTTAAGCATTGTAGCAAAAAGTGAAAAAAGAACACTGAACAGTCACGCAACTCTCCGATTGCTCGCGGTATCAAATAATTACAGAGTAATTACCCTTAACACCTGTAAATTAGCACATTATAAAACTGTTGTTCGACACTTTATAAAAATTCGTGCGAAATAAAAAAAAATCAAGCCAACTGAAATATTATCTGATCAATATCTCCCTCGTTCGTAATACTTTTAACGTGGTTACGTGACCTTTTGGTACCAAAGGGAAAGCCGGTGAGCGGAACTAACCAAAATATAAAAAAGAAACGGAAAGCATGGCGGCTTTCAAGCTCTGATATTCATTAATCATTGGAGTGGTCTGGGCGGGCGCAGACATACCTACAATAGTTACATTTACTATATGTACCTGCCCTAATGACTTTTTGTGATATACATGTACAGATAAGTATCTAAATCTCGTTTTTATTGCGAGTAGAGTAACTTAGTAGTTTGATACGTGCGTCAGTTTAGGGTTCAAACGTCAAGGTTTTTGTAGGATAGTCAAGTGTTTGAGCAGGTTTTAACTGAATTGTCCCCATTACGGCGTCTCGCTAGTTGATGTTGTCTGTTTAGGTCTGAGTAAAATATACCTACTGGTGGATTAGAAATCATAACATTCACAACAAATGTGAGTGTATCTGAAAAAGAATTTACATGGCGGGGAGGGCCATCAGTCAGTGCTATGTTGACGCTGATTCGCGTCGTGTTGCGCATTCCAAATGGAATGTTATTCACCGAAAATTCCGCTTTGGTGTACGCTAAAAATTACGAGACCCAACCCGGGGATTGAACGAAATTCCACCCGCAAAAAAGGTGTCAAATGAAATATTCAAATATATTTTAATATAATTCATGCGGCGGGCGTTTCATTTCTCTCCCTCGTAATGGAATGCTAAATTTTCGGGCGAACAAAAAATATATATTAATGCGCGTACCTAATAGCTTATACAAACTCGTTTGTTGGGTATTGTTGTGCACAATGGGTGCCATAACTCCGCGTCGCAGCCACGGCCGGTGACGTCTTTGTTAGCTCGAGCTTTGTTCCGCGCCCGACTCCGCCTGTCGCGACGTCCTCCCAACTCACACCGCACGCCACCGACTCACGCCGACAATTAGATGTACTACAACCTAGCCGCCACCATGAGCCTTGCTCACATTCCAAACAAAGAAAACATCATGCCACTTCTAGATGTCAAACCAACGGGGGCAGTTCCCAACGCCCCATCAGGAAATTGCCCATAACGCTAATATTCAAAACTTACGCTCAGAGAAATACAGCGCTGCTGATACAATTCCCCATTAAGGAAATTAAAACTATCAATTAAAACCCATCAACTTTTTCAAAACACGGAAAGGCGGTATAGGACCGGGCGTAACTTTTTTTAAATTACAACCCTCCCTTACGTAGCCGGCTAATTACCAGTTTTGTTCCGACCATTACTATAATTTGCAGCAGGAAAAGCACGAATGAATATTTGAGAAGGCGATAGAAAGTGAGTAATTGCTTCGGATCACGAAGTGAAAAGTTATGAAAGGTGCCTGCGAGGGTGATTTTTCAACGCCACGAAAGCGAAAATCATAATGAAAAAGAAAATATTCAATCACCAAAAGCTCCGATATTAAACTTTGTTCGCATCGTG
Organism: Pectinophora gossypiella; assembly: GCF_024362695.1. Taxonomy (NCBI): domain Eukaryota; kingdom Metazoa; phylum Arthropoda; class Insecta; order Lepidoptera; family Gelechiidae; genus Pectinophora; species Pectinophora gossypiella. Next base: position 10,718,705 of record NC_065413.1, on the reverse strand, counting down.
TGAGAGGCTGAGGCGAAACTAAAGTGAAGGAAAACAAGTAGCGGCTACGGGTGCCTAAAAATTCATCTCGAACATAATGCGGAGCGCGGAACGCATTAGGGCTCCAAGATGAGCTTCGCCGCGGGACGGCAAGCCCCAGGGGGCTCTCCTGCCCCCAAAAGCCGGGAGGGGGGCGGTCTCCGCTCCAGAGAATATTTGACACGGGTCTGGCAGATAGACAGGCCGGTCATGTGTGATCCCGGGCAGGAAACGGGGGGGCTTTTTTCCGCTCTTCTATCGACGTGGCTACTCCCTATATCTACAAGTACATGTAAAGATACGCTTATGATTTATGTGACGTCTACCCGCACATGTGCACGCATCATGTGATGCGACGCTTTTTGTGCGCGGCTAATGATACGAGCCGGCTTAATACCGCATTAATGAGTTCCTCGCGATGATAGAATTTAATTTCAATAACTATTAGTGGTGTAATTTGCTTCTTTATGCTCCAAGATTACAGTAAAAACTTGTAACTGATACTTTGTGTTCTAATATCGTAATCGAGCTATTTATGGAATTAGCGGTTATTATTTCACAATTTCACATATCAATTTAAATTTGGATGGTTAGAAGGTTCGAAAATGGAATTTTAATACCACATAATAAGTTCGGCTTCATCGGCTTAGCGGCGGTCAAAGTTTGATTGGCGTTCTATCCCGGCGTTTAATTAATGTGGAACGAGCTAACCGAACTTTGAGTGAGAAAGAGACAAGACATCCAAGTCAAAAAGGGACAGGTGGTTCCCAAGAATGTTGCCAGTTAATCGAACACAAGTTCCTTCGGAGTAAAATTACGTAGTTGGGAGGAATTATTAGACTGAACTTAGTGAAACTTCGCAGACAGTTCATGAAGTGCTTCTTGTTACACACTAACTTTAGGTTAGTGGAACAGAAGTGTTAAAGTTCATTTAGATCTTCATTCAAATTATATAAACTTTTAGTCTTTAAGACGGTCGCGTCGCTTCCGATGTAAATCTTTTATTATTGAATAAAACTGGGCTTCTTAAAGGGTATGTTTTCGCACACCGGAACACCATTCGATGACCACTCTTATTCAAAGATTTTAACTAGGAAATACCATATCCTCACAAATTTATTATCTGGTCACACCTGATCAGGTATTATTATTGCTGTTCCAGAATATAATAACTTTTATTTATCTAAAGTAAATAATGTATATTAAATGTCATACCTTAAATAAAGTTATGCGTACTTACTAACTATAGTTCATAGTGGGATTACAAATGTTTATAAGCACGTAGTTATTTTAGAAAGTCTTTCTTGCAACTTGAATGGACTGTTCCTAGCAACAACTGGCATTCGAACAACTTGTTGCTATACTTTCAAAATTTAATAATAAATATAATTAAATAGAGAATTAATTATTTTTATAAATTGAAATAAATTATAAATAAAATAGTCAGATTTACTACACCTGGCAACTCTAATGCACACATATAAAGATTCAACGCTCTACCTGTCAATGTGTGCGTAATATCCTGTCCGTGATCATAATCGTGAGTGGTATATTGTGGATGTGTGTGTGGTTCCGACATGTATTAATGGCATTGGTACGTTACATGTGGGTGTATGTAATTATAACGTTGTAATGGTTTTTTAATAAGCCCCCAACTTTTTATGAATAGTTTTTGTGGGCAATCCATCCTAGTAGAGGTACTTATATGTAATTTCGACGAAAAAAAACATTAATGACTTTTTTTTTTGTAAATATATGACAATGGGCAGGGCTTATTTCGCAATAAAGAGTAATATTATTACAAATAGTTTTGAATCATTAGTTTCAATATTATATCAAAATATACCTATAATAATCTCAGCGCCATCTGTTAGTTTACATTGGAACTAATAAATAAGTTACCTACTTGCAGAGGTATCCTAAGTTCAACAGTTCAAGTACTTCAACTTACGAAAGTTTACTTAGTAGAATACTGTACGTTGTACTATATGGAGTATGAAAAAGGTAGAATTTACGGAAACTTATGCTGAATATTTTGAAGGTATTTATTAAGTTTTAAAGATTGAGGGTGGCCACCCTTAGTCTAGAATTATATTTCTCTTTAGCTGTTTTACATAACAACCACTTTTAGCTACAAACAATGTAATAATAATAGACATTAATAAAGTTACTAAGACTAAATTTACTTATTGCGTGAGCCATAATTTCAGACACTGTTTAATCCTAGTCATAAATGATTATAAGCAGAAGTACTTCAATAAACAAAATACAGTTTTGTAAAGCACTAAGTTGGACAATAAAATTGACTCTATTCACAAGCAAAACAACGTTAACTTGGTCTAGGTTCTGAGTACTCATAGTTGAGAATCATTATAATCCCAATATAGGCACAAGTACAAACCTACAGCTAAACATAAAGTTGAAACAGGGCTTAAAAATAATATCAGTCGGGCAAAACCGCCATTCGTCAACGTCCGACGTACTACCGGAGTAAACCGGAAAGTATACCGAACAGAATTAGAAACGTATTTTTATCCATCACAGCACCCCTGTAGGATAAAAAAATCTTTATGCAAATAATAGCACGTGTAAATACAAGGGGAACCGTATCGTTTGAGAAAAAATAAAAATATCCGGTGGAATTTTCTCTGTCGCATGCTATTTGGGGTTAGTTTGTGTTTTTTATAAGGGAGAAACGCGTGGCTGAGCGTTACGATTTTTGTTTACTTATAGCGTTTTGAAACAAGTTACTCTTTGAAAAGTCAGAACCCGCTGTCTTACAGTGTGTCGTATCTAAATGTGAGAAGGTAGAAGAACAATTGTTACACATTTCCAACTCGATAGACAAAGGCTTTTCAATGAGCACGGATATGTCTCTAGGCTTAAACAAATGAAAATACTACGAATTAGTTTTCAAATGGGTTTTAGTGCCATAATTAAACGCCACCTATTTCTGACTATACAATAAAGTCGTACATTGAATTCCATACAATCTGTACATTAAACACAATAGTCTAGGATTAAGATGAAAAGATCTCAGCTATCCAAAAAGCCTCTTTATTCGAGGAAAACAGGGAGTTCCAATCTCTAAGTGCATTTATCCTTCTTTGTAGGGGGCCGACAATCGAGCGACGATCATGCGGTGAAAGAAACGCCACAAAAGACTCCATCGACCTCACCTTGATTGGGAATTGAGACTTATTGTGTTAGAAAGGGTGAATGAACACCCTTGAGAAGTAAGGGAAAAATAATATGAGAGAAGCTTGTGTTAGGGACCATAATAGAAACGCTGAATAATGAATACGTTATTAAATACTTAAATAACAAGAAGTAAGTATGTGAAAAAAAAACCCATTAGTTATGATATTTTAAATATAATAGAAAGTAATATCTTTTCAGCAGAAAGATTTCCACAATAGAGAAAAAATGTTCAAGCTTCGAGCGAAGTACGGCGAGTGAGCGAACCAAAACTCAGCCGACGATAATTTACAACTGTATACCACGTTTAATACAAAGCAATTCGAGCTTTCAGTGGCAAACGGAGAAAATCAGAAGCAGGCACCAAAACAAATTCTCGTATTCAATCATCAGGCTCTCACAAAGGCCTCGGGGCTGATAACTGAACAATGAAATGTAACAAGTCGTCTATCCAGCATTGTATGCGAGGGCGGGGGGTGATGTGGGGGCGCGGGGGATTTCCATTATATTTCCATTTCCACCTCGATTCCCGCCGACTTATCGCGGCCTACCTCTCGGACTAGGTAAGTCTATCTTTCTATGCCGTTAGTCAGTGGGGCTATACGTCAAACCGTGCCGAAGGAACGTGTTTTTGTTTAAGGAAAATAGAGCAGTGTAGCCTTTATATTAGCAAAGGCATTATAGAACATTCTCTCATCAATAAATACACTTTTGGCAAGTATATTCGCTATAGGTACATACACAGATTTGTAGCTGCATGTATGTCAATATCATTACTCATTTCAAGGAGATTAATAACGAAACACGATTGCTAATTAATTAAAACAAAAAACGTTTTCCGTATGCAAAAACATGTTTGTGTGTACAGAAATAACGGCTAATTTAATTTACATTATTAGCTGTAGCATTTTAGTTATAATTATAGCCAATTTTAAATAAGCATTTTTTTTTGTTATAGCGGTATGTGATTTTATAAATGCGACGAGATCGGTATCATATGATCACTACCGCCATGTACGTGAGTAGGTGTGGAATACAGTTCCAAATGATTAATGATCCGTCAGCTTCGAAACAGCGTGTTCTATTTCTAAACAAAATCCGATCCGTGCTGCCATTGGCTGAGATTTTTTCCAAAATGGCAGTCAAAATTTGACGATAATTAATGAACGAGCTGTTTCAAGTAGATAACATGAGCGCTTAAGTGCGATTTGCTTCTGTATTTACAAGTGGTGCACATTTTTCATGTCCTAAATACGCTGTTCAAAAAAGTCTCGTTCTCGTGACGATGGATACGAAGTCTACTCTCTTGAAACTATCTTTGAGCTCATTCATAACATACTTTAGTTCTCTATTATTAATCTTTTGCAAACAGATCTCTCTAAATTTCCGGCTATGATATATTTGCTCAATATTTTATCCGACTTTATCTTTGAGTTCATACAATCTATCTCTGCCTCATCAGATCTGTAGCGTATCGAAGTTGGGAATTAATTAACTAGTACGTCCAAGACTGGGGACTAAGTCAAAATTGGCTCATCTTATCTGGCATCTGTTTGGGTAGATACGGGTTATGACATGGGTCCGACAAAACTTCTACGTAGTTGGATTTATACCTACATTGTTGGGATGGCCAATATTATACATTGTTGCAATATAGACAATGATCGACACATATTTCATATATGGAAATGCGTCTCCGCGCGAGACGTTACAATAAGAACAGATCTCTTGTCATAACATTACTATTGACTATTGTGCATTTGATGTAAAACGTGAAGCTACAGATTTTGAAAACAATACCTATGCAAAATTGATAACGATGCAAAGTGCCCATCTGTCGCAATAATTTACGATACCCACCACACATACCTCTCTAAAATATTTTATGTTATATAGTAAACGATCTATTATGCGTTTAGCCAGGACATTGCAGTCTAAAATCACCTGATTGTCCAAAAAATAAGCTGATTCCGGGCTCCGGTAGGCACGTTAAGCCTGTTGGTTATGGTTATTACTTACTTATGTAAGTACATAGTCTTGAAGGCCTTTGGCGGCTCAATAAGCGCCCTAATACCAAGGTTGCTGAGGTTGGTAATCCACTTCACAAACCCCACGATGAAAGAAAAAATATTATTTATATGAATGGCAATATCTGATGCTAAAGATAGCGCTTGTGAGTACAATTTCCGTTATCTATAACAGGCAGTTAATGAATAAAGGCTCTCAGCCGGCAGTGCTTGAGTGGTCAATTTGATCTTATTGAAGAAGCGACTGCGATTTTAGATATATATGTACATACCTATCTCCGTGTGCTATGCAAGTCTTCGAAGGGATGTCAAATATTCACGAATATAATAAAACTAATAGGAACTGACCTATCTAATAACATCGATGATTTGAGTAACGTTATCAAATTTATAGAATTCTTATTACCATCACAAAACTGACGTTATTTGCATAACCAAACCGCGCGAGTATGCACACAGAACTAAACCTCCAACCGAAAATACCAGACGCAAAATTTTGAATGATCTCAGCAATTACAATGGAATCCCTAAATCAGGCGAGTTGACCATAAATTAGATCGTTGAAATTCAAAAACAGTAGGAGACGGTAGCGCAAGTTGAGCCTTTTGTTCATAGCGGCGTCAGCAAAACAGAAGGTGAGCTCCTTTGTACTCGAGTTGTAAATTTTATGAAAAGTGAAATTCCTTTTGAATGCCCGTTCGGCCCATAAATAATCCCGGAACAGAAGGAAGGGCATTGTTTCTGGCACTTATTGTCTCTCGTCAATGCGCACGTGGGGCGAAAGTGTTTTTGCAAATTTGCGAATAAATGTCCTGCTACCTGTACTAAATTGTGCAAACTAATCGTATTTGACTAAAAGAATTTGGTTTCACTTTCATTATTGTAAAATTTACTTCGAAGGTGTATTTTTTTGTCTGTTTTTAGTAATCCCTAGCAGCTTATTATTATGCTTACTGAAAGTGACACTTACCGAATTGACTCCGCATCCAAGGGTAGAGTGGACTAGGCAGCGACGCGTTGGTGTTCGGCGGAGGTTGCTGAGGAGGAGGTTGCTGCGCGTGCATGGACTGCTGGTGCATGGGGGGCATCTGTGTCTGATGCTGCATGTCGTCCACCGGGTACATGAGGTGCTGCTGGTGTGGGGGCACGCCGTGCTGCACCATGTGCTGCTGCGGGTGCATATGGTGCGGCATCTGCTGCGCCTGTTCGAGCGGCGGGCTGCCCGGCACGCCACCTGCCGTCGCTGCCGCCGCCTGTAACTTACACGACGTGTACACCGCAGGCGCAGGGGGCTGGTGACCATTAGGACCGTATCCGTCCGACTTCGGACCCATGTGCCCCATCTGGGACGGACTGTCGGGCCGATAGCCATTCTGTTCCATTTGCTGATAATAACCCAATCGGTCGTAAGGTGGAAACCTAGGGTATGGCATTCCTGGCGCCGGCTGCGCTGGATAGTGGTGCTGTGCGGGCCTGAGCTGCTGGTCGCAGCCCTCCATCTCATGCCCTTGCTGCGGCACCGCGCCGTAGTGCGCATGCGCCTGCTGGTGTTCATGCCCTCCTCCGTTCCTCATGTCCGGCATGTATGCGTTGGAGAAATATGTCATGCTGTCGCAATTGTTGGCGCTCATCGCGGGCCCACAGCCCGCGTGGCTCGCGTCCGTATCTTCCGTCGCAGATACTCGGCCGCTCGGGCCGACACTACCACCGTTTGGTCACCACACAAACACTTCGGATTCCATTCACTACACGACAGCGATCGGTCTCACTGGCGTTTCACGCGGTGCCAACGGACGGTGTCTCTTCATCGGTTCCTCGGCGAATCTGAAAAGGAAAGGTTAACGCACTTAGTCATTGATCTATAATTAAATTATTTTTCGAATGGTCAGGTGTTAAGAGGCGGCCATCGATCGGTCGAATGTTTGTTTTGGCTCGCGAACAGTTGCGCCGGAGTCATACCGCTCCGCCGTCGACCTCGCGGTCGTTACTAACAGACTGACACATGTCCTAAGGTTGGGACACACACGAAGTCATAAAATCTCATATGTTCCAAGTAAAACGCCTATTAGCGACAACCTGTCTGCGATACAAGCCCCCGTGTGCCGCAGATAACTAACCGACATTTCTCAGTGTGAGCTAAGTTCGAATTCCGTCTTTGTCTGGTCGGTGGAAGGTGGTCCTCAAAACTGAGACAGGCAGATGAAATAATGTCACGTCTCAAGTCAACATGTGGCTGACCCGCCGTCATATCCTCGACATTTCCCAGCAGTTGATGGAGCATGAGTGACAACCGCGCCGCGGCCCGGCGACATAACTTTACACGGACGTTAATTTGTTTGTCGGGGGACATGCGACACCGAAATCTCCGCGTTATCATAAGATCTCACTGAACTGGTTCTAAAGTAGAAAATTTATAACGAACTTAATATGACAGCTACTAGAATTTACCAAGAAGGAAAAAAATCAATTACGACGATAAGAACCCAGAGAATTTCGCATTTAGATAAGATCGACGTGCATGCAGTGATGTTTGTTCATAGCATGTTTGCTCGTATGAGGAGTTGTTATTTTACGAATAATCTAGGTATTTAGAGTTCTAGAACGTCGTTCAAAAGTTAGTTCGGAACATTTTGGACATGGTTTATTAAAATTATGTTCAAGATAAAAAATGTACAGAGGTTGAGTGGAGCCGCCCCTCAGCCGCAAGTTATTTAAAACGCAAAAGCTTAAGGTTCATTAGCGACAGTTAATGATGGCGGCTTCAGACAATATGCTGCTGATTTTACAGATGTGACTATTTGTTATGTAAGACTGACTTGAGAAAACATAAGCGCGTGTGATCTTTACTTTGGACATAATCCTTTTGTCCCTTTCAGAATATTGACAGAACACCAACATTTTGGATATATTTTTTTTGTATGTAACAATTTACAGTTTACACAAATTTCAAACAGTCAAACACAAGGAAGTGATAAAATTTATAATTAGTTATATCCAGCCTTTCTAAATGCTATGTACATTTACAAGTACAATCGTAGGAACAACAATTGGAGGTCTACATAACTTAAAAATTTGCATGCTGAGGGATGGACAATTTAAATTTACGATTTCGCCGCCCCCTACGCGAGGCGACCCTCGCATTTTTTTAATTTTCAATTTCCATTTGCATTCCGACAACTAGATGTCCATATAGCTACAGACGAGATGAGAAGTGATTTATGAAGTGGAAAATACCCTTTTTGGAATTCAACACGGTGAAATTAAAACGTTTAGTGCGTTTCGGGGCTATGAATTTCAATTTTGTTGTCAAGGACCGATTTTATATCGCGTGTGTGCGTTAGAAATTTAGATTTTATATACGTTAGGTTATATTATGTTTCTGTCGTCCAGTATCGTCCCAAGCACCAATGCTTTTAGTAAGGGTGACTCAACAACTTGTCCCAAAAAAACACCTAAAGTCAGAACACGCTAGCAAAACAAAATCGCTATCATAGCTACATTTTTAATCTGCGTCACAATCGTAACGAGCTAATGGTCTAGCCCACAATTACGGTCAAGATAACCATCGGAGGCACAACGTGGTTCAAGGAACATGTCTTTAAGACCGCCGAGGAAATTAACAGTCTCACGTGCTTTTGATAATTTGATAACCGAGTATATACTGGACGTGATTTATTGAGTCCAGAACTGGTTTTGTGAGTCACTCGGGTCTTATGCCCCGTTCCCATGCCCCCACCAGAGTGGGGTTACGGGTTCTAAGTAAGGTAAGGTTAATTACTTGGTGTGAAATTTCTTATAGACGGGTTATCTTGCACGCTACTTTCACGGAAGTCGTCTGAAGTGTCTCAAGTTCTGGTAAGCTTGTCATTATATTGTGGCATTTACTACTTTTTGGTTTTATCTTTACTAAGATGATAGTTTCCTCAAGTAGACTTTTGTAGCTATCCCGACTGGAATGAGAGGCTCAGTAGTCATGAGAAAATGTATTTGTGTTGGTTTGCCAGCCTTACATTTTTAAATTCTTGTTACTCTTTCATCGTCGACATCATAGGCCTCTTACGTCTTTTTTAGATGATTTTTGACATTGTCGTGAATTGATGCACTTTTTTCCATGACTCTTTCATACTATCATAATTATTATGCGTGGGTTTCAATAATATATTAACGTTCAGAAGTGCCCAAAATATATGTACTTAATTCAGTTCTTTGTTATAAAATCGATAAATATTCTAACATTACTTTATCATTTTAAATAGCTGCCATCAAACGTAGAAACAGTGAAAATATATTCGTTGAATTGTTCTACGTCGTGTTTTAGGTATAATGTGGTATAAATCAAACAAAAATATAGTGGGGTATAGGCTGGTAGACTAGAGACCAAATTAAAAAGAAAATTAATAACATTTTGCGTGCGACACTCTCGGGTTGTTAATCTTGCGACGATCAAAGGGTATATTTTGGGAAAATTCCCGACGCCTGTATTTATCATTTCCACTATTTGTCAATTAGAGTACTATTGTGGGATCACAAAGTGTTTTTGATTTATACATACTGTATCGGATCTACACAGAGTAGTGAAGAAAACAAACTCTATTTTATAGTTTCACGCTTTACTAAAGTGAAAATCTTAAAGTAGTTTTTATTAAGTCATAAATTACTATAATAGCATATTTTATTTTATATTACTTCGGCAGCGGGAATGAGAAGTTTAAAATTTGTATTGTGAGAGGATCTTTATGTCATAATTTGTGAGAACAACCCATCGTTAATTAATTAATATTACATGTCATCAATCATTATTTTAATCGACTATAAAATATTCTTACTGTCCGTTAGTACTTGTAGTATGTACCAATTTCAATAAGTTTGATGTCCAACCTAACCTAGCTCAACTCATAGCTTTTACCCAATCATTATTCATAAAAACGATGACTTAATAAGATTATAATATCATTTGGATTAAATTTTAATATATACAGGACCACCCGGATCAAGTGCGCCATTTTAAAATTTCGCGGTGTCGTCCTCAAAAGGTGCGTCTTACTTTTGACGGTAACATCCATTATGAACCACAGTAACATTAATCTGTGCCCGGCGCTTCTGATCTCATTCGTTTGTAGTTATATTATTACCTTCTTATAATTAGAGAACGCCTCATTAACTAATTGATTCTATTTCGTTAATAGCGTAGTGTAGAGTTCCAGTGTTCTGTCAGATTCTTGTTAGACTGGGCAAAATAAACAAGGACGATTTTAGGATTAATTAATTAATTACTTTTGGATATTAAGTTTGTTCACCACCTAACTAACCAACAATATAATGCTTTTTACATTCTGTCATAACCATGTAGTAATCGGAAATATACCTATCATTACCGGTTACGGCAGAAGCTTTTTCCTAACGCCTTTCTTATATAGTTCTTCGATTTATGCTGACAGATGAAAAGTGTAGATAATTATTTTACATTTAGAGTGATTCTTATTTTTACAGGTAGACTAAACGCTTGCCACCGCTTGCTTGAGGAGCTCGGTGGCGCAGCGGTAAACGCGCTCGGTCTGCGATTGTTGAAGTTAAGCAATATGATGGGTGACCACAAAAAAAAAGTTTTCATCTCGAGCTCCTCCGTGCTTCGGAAGGCACGTTAAGCCGTTGGTCCCGGCTGCATTAGCAGTCGTTAATAACCACCAATCAGCACTGGGCCCGCGTGTTGGTTTAAGATCTCCCTATCCATCTATAGGGAAGGCCCGTGCCCCAGCAGTGGGGACGTTAATGGGCTGATGATGATGAAACGCTTCCCAAATTAAAAGTCAGATGATAAAACTGGAAAATTACGTAAATGGAAGGTGAACCTGAAATGGGAAGGAGTGAAGACATGTGATAGGGAAGTTTGATCCCTGTCGAGAAAAGCTTGAAATGATGGAGATTATTTTTTGTGTGAATATATTTGCAGCTCAAACTTTTTTCACAAAAGCGTAATTCCTATTGTTGTCAGGAAAAAAATCTTGACTTTATATAAAAATATTTAGTCTCATCCAAAAACACGAGAGCGCTCCCAAAATTTAAACAAAATGGTCTCCCCAACGCGACATTATGAGGACCTCTATTGAAAAACAGGTGGGGAGTTTTTCATAATCAAAAAGTGGGCTTGCGAACTGCTCTCTGGAGTAAATCCTTGCGCCGCTAAGCGTGCCCTGAGTGAAATGCGATGTTCACGCTAATTACCCAGCCAACTTCTAAATTTAATCAGACAAGTTGTGTAATTTCGCCGTGGGTTCATAATTTTTCATGAGGGGCGCTCGTACGGCTGTTTACAACGTTGACAGGCCGGCGTTGATGCATTTGACTTGTCCAAAGTTTTGGGATGTCTTCGCGAATGTCAAGCTGTTTTGGGAAGGCGGTGGAAAGCCTTGTTGGGATATTATGTGCTAGTTTGTTGTTAGCGAGTAATTTATTACACTTTAAGTACGTGGGGTAATTTACTTTAGGCTTAGTACTTATTCTTCAATGTAAAAACCTAAAAGCATGTAGCGAAAATCTTCTCCTGTTATGTGGGTTGTGAGGTGAATAACCAACCTCATCAACCCGGAACAAAATAATGCATAAAATGTGATTTAAATGCAATAATGAGTTTTTTGTACTGTATTGTAAAAAAAGCAAAGTATAAAATATAGCGAAAATGTATGTACCTATAAGATTAGAAACGTTAAGAGATAATAATGTGATTCATTTAGCTTTAAATAGATCTAAATAAACGAAGAAAACATTCATCGACATAAAATCCCTTGTTTAAGAATATAACTGTCAACAGAATTTTTCATCAAAACGTCTCTTTTGATAATAAAATAATCTTTATTTTGCAGGATATCCATTACGACAAACATCGAAGGAAGTAATACGTTATAACAAGTGATGGGACGATATTTTCGGTACTCGTTTTTATGTATAGCAATGAAAAGGAAGTTATGACATCTCAAGATATTGTGGATATAAGTGACAGAGCTTTTCGTTACTCGTACTTTTCTTGGTAAATACTTATCCATAAAGCTGTTTTTCAGTATTTAACTTATTGGTAATATATAAAGTGACTTTGTTTCTCTCTCGTGTGGGTTGTAAGATCACCGAGGGACCTCGTCAATCCTGGTGTCAAAAATCTGAATCAGAACCTACAAAAGTAGTTAAAATAGTAGCTGGAACCCACTGATGATTTATAAACACAGTTGGCTCGACGATACGGCTCATCACCTATCACGTTGGTCTAACAGAAAGCTCAGATGTAGCATGGGTGCCTACTTCAGTTTATTTTGCCATGGACCTCGGACAAACACAATTGGGAATATTATTTGTAAACAAAATTTAAGTTTGCTGACGTCGATTATTCTAAATTCTGTATTTACTGTATAGTAAATACAGAATTTAGAATTTTTTTAGAATTTTAAGTTGCAGAAATATTTTCAGGGGTGCAGCGCGATGGAGTAAAGGGGAATCTAACTTTGTACTAAGGAAAAAAATATTCTAAAGAAAACTAAACCGAAAAGCAAAAATTTTGGTATATAACGTTTTATTTCTAACCATCCTTCAACCTACTTGTGTGGTCAATAGGTAAATCACTATTATCAAGTAAGTATGAATAATTAAGCCTTTTGAAACATTAATTATCTTTATCGTTTGACGTTTGCTGATACCCTGGCCCTTTGAAACGGGCCCGAGAATGTCAAACATTTTGATTGCGTTGCTACGTAATTGATTGCTCTGGCTCTGATTACCAGATTCCTCAAACTACCTGGATTGCTGTGTATGTTGTACGTAACTATATAATAGGTACCTGGCAGTTTATGGCTGTCTGGTAAATAGGTATTCTGGGAAGGCAATATAAAGGAAAAAGTGTATGAATCTTGAGTAGATTTGAAAGCTTAATCTCATTCAGGCTGAGGCTGCTTTTAATCAGTTTTTTACACATTTTGGGTCATAAATTAGACACTTTGATTTATATTATATTTAAGTTACTTTTTCGCAATCGGAAATTAAACATACGTAGATAATAAATTAGCGGAAGTCAAGAGGGAAACCACTGCCTTATTTTTCACTAAAAAAGTAGCATGGAGAATGCTACACCGACAAGAGCATGGCTCTTAAATTAGTGATTATGATGAGATAATAAATACCTACAAAACATCAAGAATAAAAAAAATATATTTAATAAATCATTTATTAACACATTTATGACAGATGGCATACATAATATTAATAACATAGAATCACGCCTGCACCCATTCCTTGCCGTGGGCGAGTATATTGTACTTAAGCGGGCACATAATCCTGGAAACTACGTGATATCAATTATACCTATTATCCAAACATGTATCATTTAATAATAATTAATAACATTACTGAGTAGCTCGGTGGCGCAGCGGTAAACGCGCTCGGTCTGCGATTGTTGAAGTTAAGCAACTTTCGCAAAGGCCGGTCATAGGATGGGTGACCACAAAAAAAAAGTTTTCATCTCGAGCTCCTCCGTGCTTCGGAAGGCACGTTAAGCCGTTGGTCCCGGCTGCATTAGCAGTCGTTAATAACGTGTGCGTTACCCCAACAAGAAAGTATCTCCTAGAGTTATATGAGTAGAACGTATAGTTGGTGCCTTATCTGCTGTAAATGTGCCCCCACATAAAAAATGTGTGCCCCCTGTCGTTTCGAAAAAAAATCGAAAAAACGATTCTTGCTGGGGTAACGTTTTTCTAGCAGGAAAATTCTAAACGAATGATCGGAGAGAGAAAAACTGTGCATGGCCAGATAGCTTATATGTGTGCCAAAATGTGCCCCCAAAAATAAAATCTGTGCCCCTTCAGATTTTCGAGATATTGCATTTCCTGCTGGAGTAACGTTTTGATGAATAGTATATCTCTAAAACCATTGCATGTGCCCCTGTAGAATAAACATACGCGAGTAGCTCTTAATGTGTGCCCCTTTGTGCCCCAATTAGATTTTAGAAAATATTTATAGTTTTCAAGTTATCGCTGTTTTATGAAAACCCGAAAAAACATCGCAGCGCCTAAATGAGACAAGGCATAACTTCGCTGAAAACTGTATTCGGTCTTTCTTGACGCTAATAATAACCATACAAAGTTTCAAAAATGTTCATGCATGCGTTTTTGAATAATCTTGCTAAAAGTAAAAACGATGGTGTCATAACTTTGACGGCAAAATACAAGGAACTGGCACAATCCCAGATGTGTAGGTGTAAACCAAAATCTTGTGCCTTTAGTCAAAAATATATGGTGAAAATATTGAGCTTCAAATGTTACGCATTAAGTAAATATAAACAAAAAACCAAAATATGTAAACAACGGCTGGTTATCCGACCAAATCTGAATGACTACTAAAAAGCGACGTATTCATACTTAACGAGGACCTTCTTTATTGGACGTATTATACCTAAGCTGTTGTCCTTACAGTCGCGTTCAAAAGTTTTGAGGGCTAATTAAAAAATATATTAAATGCACCTTGTGACTATATAAATGAAACAGCTTGTTGATGTGGAAATTATTATTTTTATTCCCTTAGTTTTAATTCTTAAAGTAATTATTGCATCAAATCACAGATCAAATTTCCTACCTATAAATATTATAAATTATTTGCACGTTGTGTAGTAATTTGGAGGTTTCGAATAAATGCTAAATTTGATCATTAAACCTGCATTTTAGCTCCCTGCCGGACCCTGCTCAATTTGAGCAGTAGCACATAGTTTTAACTCTGCTTTACAATAAATGTGACTTACATTAGTATAAAAATACAGGTATGTCACAAAACAGTTTGGTCACGATTTTGAGCATGTTAGTCACATGTACATTTTATTTGAAAATGGCTCTTATAAATGTACTTAATCATGTGTAAGGTCATAGAAACAGCTATTAAAATATAATCCAATAACAACTTTATTTTATTAGTTATTACTTTTCTACTTCAGTGTACTCAGGCACAACACGTGTGAACCGGTTAGTGAGTAAAGTAAAGAAGGTCATCGATATGTATGAATCCGTCGCTTTTTAGTAGTCATTCAGATTTGGTCGGATAACCAGCCGTTGTTTACATATTTTGGTTTTTTGTTTATATTTACTTAATGCGTAACATTTGAAGCTCAATATTTTCACCATATATTTTTGACTAAAGGCACAAGATTTTGGTTTACACCTACACATCTGGGATTGTGCCAGTTCCTTGTATTTTGCCGTCAAAGTTATGACACCATCGTTTTTACTTTTAGCAAGATTATTCAAAAACGCATGCATGAACATTTTTGAAACTTTGTATGGTTATTATTAGCGTCAAGAAAGACCGAATACAGTTTTCAGCGAAGTTATGCCTTGTCTCATTTAGGCGCTGCGATGTTTTTTCGGGTTTTCATAAAACCGCGATAACTTGAAAACTATAAATATTTTCTAAAATCTAATTGGGGCACAAAGGGGCACACATTAAGAGCTACTCGCGTATGTTTATTCTACAGGGGCACATGCAATGGTTTTAGAGATATACTATTCATCAAAACGTTACTCCAGCAGGAAATGCAATATCTCGAAAATCTGAAGGGGCACAGATTTTATTTTTGGGGGCACATTTTGGCACACATATAAGCTATCTGGCCATGCACAGTTTTTCTCTCTCCGATCATTCGTTTAGAATTTTCCTGCTAGAAAAGCGTTACCCCAGCAAGAATCGTTTTTTCGATTTTTTTTCGAAACGACAGGGGGCACACATTTTTTATGTGAGGGCACATTTACAGCAGATAAGGCACCAACTATACGTTCTACTCATATAACTCTAGGAGATACTTTCTTGTTGGGGTAACGCACACGTTAATAACCACCAATCCGCACTGGGCCCGCGTGATGGTTTAAGGCCCGATCTCCCTATCCATCCATAGGGAAGGCCCGTGCCCCAGCTGTGGGGACGTTTATGGTTGATGATGATGAACATTACTGCAAATTCCTTCTTTGATATACTAAACTTGAAATTATGATACATCAAACCATCACAAATGTAAATAAAATCTAATATTTTAATTCACAGTGGCACATGCTGTATAAGTAGGTAATAACTCAATAATTCATAATGTAAATTTTGTATTCAATAAGCAAAATTTTAATCAATTACATTGAAATATAAACTTCTATGAATCTTCAATTGATTGATAGGTCTCATTGAAAAGTTCGATAGAGCAAAAACTATGCCAGTCTAAGTTGCATGTCATGGCAAATAAAGTATGAAAATAGAATATTAATAGCTAGTTATTACGTACACTGTAGTGTTAATATTCATTACCAGGTGTTAAAATTCAATTAAATTGATAATTATTCGTGTAAAAAACGTATTTGGAGTCAGGCGAAGAGACGAGAACAGGGCTGGTTTGAGAAACACCTATATTATGGCCCCGATTCCTGCAGACACCTCCTTATTTTAAGTTATACCCGTCATTTTCTTATTTACCGAAAAAGAAAGGGACGGATGATTGACAACCCGGGCGAATAAAATAGGCATCTCGCTCGTTATGCAATCCGTTTAACGTGTGCTTTTATCAACTTAATTCTGTCTGGTTATGTTCCAATATAAAATTTTGGAAGGGTTTTTTAAATTTCTGCCTAAAATTGACGAGTGTTCCAAAATTTTATGCCATTCCCGTTCCTTTTCTTTTCGGCGGATAGGAAAATGACAGATACTTAAAATATACTTAGATGGTGCAAACCGGAATCAACACTTATACAGGTATATTTTTAGATGTGAAAAAAGGAATTTTTTGGAGTTAAAGGTCCTATAAAAATAATATTTTATATCAACTATACATATTACTTAAGCTTTAACATTAATGTCCCTATTGGATATTTTTATAACAGTACCTAAATTAACTTAAATGTACCTACAACCCTTACTATGACGTATTTTAACGGAAGCGTTCTATATGTTTATTGTTTGACCCCGTTTAGTTATCTTGATATTATAAATACTAATTTTAATGCAATATTTGAATAATGATAAAGCATTAAAATAAATTGATAAATTTTAAGTGCAATGTTATTAACAGATTCCCCATACAAATAATTACACAATTATGATTTGCATCCAAATTTTTGTACAATCATCTACATTTGCCTGAATGATAAGATTTTTTTGTACATAATTTCAAGTGCTTTTACTTATGGACCAATTTCAGTTATAGTACACCACGTGCAAGGTAAGTAAGTACATTGTCTAGTTTATAACAATGTACTTAAAAAAAAAGAAGGCATAAATGGGGTGAAAAGTCACTGTTTTTAACAGGCCCCACAATCTGGTAATATCATAATATTCATAAATCGTATCTCCACGTTTTATTAGCTCTTAATACACCATACTATAATACGACTTCACAAACATTTCAAACCCTGATTCCATCTCTGACATACTGTCCGCGAGAATGTGTAGTACCAAAACGCGCCACCGCGGCGCTAGCGGTCGCATTATCACCGTTTAATTAACATTGCTATCATACCAGCTAATTGTTATATCGTGCAGACCTGATTTATAGCGAGATACTATGCCGACACCTTCGTAATTGCCACGCGTGATACCAACATTGCATACGATCAACAATGCGATGTTAGATGGTTTAGTAGTTGGAAGAAAATGTCTTATTTCGACATAATTTCGCCTTATGAGCAATATTTCTTATTTCGTAATTATAAATATTGTTAACCAGAAATTAATTAATTAATTATAAATATTGTTGTGTTGTTGTTATTGCAAGGGAAGTGTGTAAGTATCGAAGCAAATGGAATTTCATAGTCTCTGCTTACTTAAATATTCTGTAATATTCACCACATAAATTGTATTAAACATACTAATGACAAAACCTTCCTAACATTTCAATTACTTACTATAATATTTTAATTGTTTTATTTAATATTGTATAGCGACATCTCTGATTTAAATGCAGAACTTTTAAAATTAGCGCCATCTCTGATAATTACTACGAACTATCATCGAAGTCAGCGAACCTGTTCCCTGCGATGTGTCCAACTGGACCCGAAGAGCTTTTATAATCTTATAAGCTTTTTGTCTTTACACTCATTACGTATGAAATGTTGGTAAAATAGATTATTATTGAAACTATAAAGTAATTTCCTTGTGATTTTGTTGTTATTTAGAACCTAAGTTCGTTTTAAGAAGGTAGCAATTTTAATCTGTTGAGTGTAGTCGAGTAGGTACTATCTAACAATGTACTGAAGTGAATTATTGCTTTTATAAATAATTTTAGTGATAGCTCTGTGTACCGCTTTTCGAAACGGTGGCACGAACAAGCTGGGTACAGGGAAGAGAGGCCTTTGCCCTGCAGTGGCACATTGAGAAAATAATAATAATAGCTATGTTTGGAAAACGCGTGACTTATTCGTAGTGTCCGGGTTCGAATCTCGACTCCGGATCAAAACCACTGAATTCGACTTTGAGTTTGAAGTCATATTTGTATCATAGATTACTATTATTTATGAAATTATATTTTAGATTTGTGCCTGGTTAATGGCAATAGGCTCGCCTCCTATTAGGTACGTGGGGCTTAAACATAGGTTAATAGCGAGGTGTGGATGTTTATAGGTACTATAGGTACTGCCTACCCCTTTGGGGATACAAGCGTGATGCTATGTTATATTATCAATAATTTATATGATTGTATAGGATTAAATAAATTAAATTAGAAGTGTTTGTATTTACTTGATATTACAAATAAAATACATAAAGGTTCCCAAAAAGTAGTATTCACTTCGTTGATAGGTAGAACAAAATTAAATTAAAGTAGGTACAGGACCTGAAGTTGAAGATATGAGCGTGAAATCTCACGAATCAAACCAAATAAAGGCGAGTATTATTAAGCTATGGACATAACATTCGGAAAGCTAACCTTAAATACTCTCATGTACCCAGAAATTCAATCTTCAACTAAAAGGTTACATTGGAAGCAGCGGGGTCGACCGAAGTTTGATGAATGAGTTTCATCGCGGCCCGCCGGCCGGAAGCGCTCAGATACCGCGCGATGGCGGGCGCACGTAAATTAACTCTCCCGCCATGTCGCACTTCCGTTTAAATTTCTGTTCCAATTTCAATTCAAATATCGAATTCGTTTAGAATCACGGTGGATATGGTTATAAAAGATAACAAATATTAGTATGGGAAAAAATGTGCAAAATTATTTTCTTTTTCATTTACATTAAATGGTTCTATTGTCTATGTGGTCAGAGTGGGACCCAAAGTATCTAATAACATTATAGTAAATATGTCATAATATTTGGCTGTATGATACAGGTTATGTAGATGTATGTGTAATACTTAATTATTTAATAAAATTATTTAATTTAATTTACCCTACAATAATGAAGTAAATTAACATCGTAATAAAGTCACAAATAAGTTACTTAGGTAACACTGAAAAATATCCATAAATTATTTTATATAATATTAATAATTACTTCCAGATTAAAAACTCATAACTGTTTCGTAGTAATAATTCATCGGAAAATCTCCCTTAAGGTCATACCTTGCTAAATACCATCACGCACTATTAATTTAGACGCTGTCACGACTGATAAGGGTTAAGCTTTCAGATTATAGAATTTGAATTTTCACGTTTACATAGTCGTACTTATTTATACCTACGCATGTTGATAAACGACTAAATTCCCATAATATCTACCAGGGTGAACCCCGGCTGACCTAACCATACCCAACATGCGTTATCTATCATTATGCTGTTACACTTTTAGGATACGCGAAGAACCAAATAATGCACCTAGGTAGGTATATTAATGATAATGTGTGTATATTTTGATGTTGTAAGTGTATATGTTAACAGCCTCCGTGGTCTAGTGGTTAGAGCGTTAGGCTCACGATCTGGAGGTCCGGGTTCGATGCCCGATGGGGACATTGTCGAAATCCCTTTGTGAGACTGTCCTTTGTTTGGTAAGGACTTTTTAGGCTTGAATCACCTGATTGTCCGAAAAAGTAAGATGATTCCGTGCTTCGGAGGGCACGTTAAGCCGTTGGTCCCAGCTATTAGCCGTAAAAACACCTCCACCAACCCGCAGTGGAGCAGCGTGGTGGAGTATGCTCCATACCCCCTCCGGTTGATTGAGGGGAGGCCTGTGCCCAGCAGTGGGACGTATAAAGGCAGTTTATGTAAGTGTATATATGTGTGTCGTAGATTTTACGTATATAAACTTTTTTATTATTATTATTATTTATTATTAGGTAGGTAATAAACATGTTTGTCTAATAAACTGTCACCATGCAGCTCATCATAATCTATCTTAGAGCTTAGGGCGAATAGAAAAAGTTAATATCAATAATATTGATACCTAATAGTTCTGTCTACCCAGATAAGAATTACAAGTGTGATTTCATGTGTATATATAACTTATAATTCAGACTTTTTAGACTCTTTACTATGTCTAAGCACTCAGGTGAATTAAAAAAAAAGCTAAATAAAGAATCAAATAAATAATTCAACCGTTAAAAAAAAACACAATAAAAAAATTTATAAGTACAATTTTTACTACATGTATACACGTAGTAAAAGCTCTAATCAAAAATCAGCACCATCTGTTAAACTTTGGACGAACTAATATAAAAACTTGTTAACAACTTTTAAAACTGCCGCTAGTGACCTCTTGCGTTGAGTAGCTGAACTAACTTAAGTCCTTGACTTCTAGTTTGCATGTCGATGATACTCGATGACAGATGGCATTATAAGAAATTATAGTGGAAGTATTTTTTCTACTTTATATACTTTTTTTAATTAACTTGTTAATAAAAATGTAAACGAAGTAATGTTAATATGGTGTTTGATTTTATATTGGAGTAATCTTATTGGGATAGAAATTTCTCATTTGAAGTCTTATTGGCAATTAATTATTCAATAAAATGATTATGATCATAGTCGAATAAGAAAATGTTAGCATATGGTTCAATAGGTAACACCTGTGTACACTACAAAAACAGATGTGACCTTACAGTATTGACAATTTGGTGTCACTGTTTAAGCTTCTTATTACCTATCCACCTAATTGAGAACACTACTTAAATTCATCATCATTTATCTCATCATCAGCTCCCTAGTAGCGTTGTCCCGTTTTTCACAGGGTCCGCTTACCTAACCTGAAGATTTGACAAATCTGCTTTTTTCGCAGAAGCTACTGCCTCTCTGTCTTTTCAACTCGCGAAGGGAAAAACAGCCCAATACAGGTTAGGGTCACATAACTACGACACTTCTCGGGAATGTGGATTTCCTCATAATGTTTCCCTTCACCGCTAAGCACGTGATAATAATTTATGAGCCAAATATGAATTCGAAAACAAATTCGAAAATAATTGGCTTAGACATAGGTCTAAGCTGAGATTCGAACGTGCGACCTCAAAGTGAGAGTCAAGGGTTCTACCAACTGGGCTACCACGGTTCTTACGAGAGAATTAATATGTTTTAGAAATTAGTTCCTAATTGCATCTTACTAGTTACAATCCAATTAATATTGGATAGTACTGAATCCTAACATGTAATGATAAAGTAATTACTACATTATTAAAATCATTGTGGTAGGTAGGTTAGCGAATCTTTGAAAGTGGTATATCACGCCTTGTGGAACATGATAGACTTTATGTTATAGGCAAAACAGGTTCATCATGGGCATTTTAGTATCAAGCGAAATAATATCATAACTACCTATCTAGAGGTTTGTCTTTTGACGACGACTCGTGGTTTTATCTTGCGGTAGAGTCAATAGCATACACTCTATAATCTTTAGAAATAATAAAGATTGATGACCGTGGGTTGAAAGTAATTAAATAAAACGGACAATTTAATTACCAAAGTTTAAACGGAACAAAAATGTTTGCGCAATTCGGAACAAAAGCATCAAAACAATTCGGATTTTATCTGAATTCAAATTTGGAATTCCATCGGCCGAGGACGCCCGGCAGTAGGGATGTACCGCGTCGAGATTTTTTGCGCGGTTTTTTCGACGATATTATTATGAGAAAAAATGCGGAGTCGGTAGAGCGGAACGCGGGGTGGGGGCATGACGAGGGTTCCCCGTTTGATTGAAGCGGGAGGAGGGGGGCGGGGCGGTGACGTCACGCTCTCATAATAGGCCGTGCCGTGCAGTGATGGCCGCCGTTTATCAAGAACGAGTGTTAGTCTTGCACTTGGACTATATTTGAAGTCAGATAATGCTTCTGACTGTTGGTGGGCTCGGTGTGATAATTTAGATGTGCGATAGGAAGAGCTTTGAATTTACAATGTGCGGATAAGTTCTATTTATATACAATAAGTAATCAAAACAAATAACTACGCTATCGCCCATAGAATTTGATTTTAAATAGAGGTTTGTAAAATAATTGAATTAGTTTTTCCCTCCTCTACGCTTCAGAAAAAAATTGACTCTTTTTCAGTAAATAACTTATTTAATAACTTAGAACATTTTATTACCATTTAAGACCATTGTACTGTGTTCATGCAAATAAATGATCTATCTATCTAAATATGTTCATTTAAATATCTACGTGCATATTATTTGTAAATTTCTTCATAGCAAGAAAACAAAACTTCAAAGTTTAAAGGTATCATTGAAATAAAAAAAAAACAAAATTTCAAATATTTAAATGTTATTAATGAGGCGATAAATACCTGCCTACATATACAACTGCAATATATTTAACTGTACCATTAAAAAATTCGGAACTATGAAGAGAAAATGGCTGCCGTTTTCTATGTATTTTCTAAAGAAAAAAAGCGCCACGTGTATCACTCACCTCCTGCCATTTCTCAGTTCCAATCACAAGTCTAAAGACAAAGGCGGCGATTACGCGAATACGTAATTAGTGTTGTTTTCGCGTGATTGTGGGAGGAGCATATCGCGTGATACGGAGCAGTTAGCAGGGAACACCTAGCGAGCACATCACTACGCCTCGATATCGTCGGTTGGAGTTTCGGTTGAGACTTTTTTTATTGTTACCTACCTGTTACCGTTTGAATGGATTCGAGGATGTTAAGTCTATCGATGAGTTAGACGGATGCATAATTTTAAATAAAAAAAAACACGATGATAATGAAAAAATTTTGAAGAAATCAAAATTTTGCGCGAATATTTTTAAGATTAATATTTTGTAGGAATTTACGCCTTCCGGAAAAATAAGTGCAAAAAATTCAGACCATAATGTTTCTTTATACTTATTACAAAAATAGGAAAGGAGTCTTAATTCGAAATAGGATCGGAAAAAGTGGTGCAAAATGGAGAAGGAAACCTCTACCCAACAGTGGGATGATGCGGGGTGATTCATGATGGTGATAAGTATTAGTAGTAATTATGTATACCTAACGTAGTTGATAAGTAAGTAACTTACTCAAGAAAAATATTAGAATTTTATCATAATTATGTAAAAAAAAAATGTGATAGTACCGTATCATAGGGCATACTTACTTCGTCAAATTTGAAATATTCCTGTGATAAAATAGGAAACATATAGAGTTATTTTTCCATCAGATGGGAAAAATAAATGCTAAGGAGAGAGAGATCGAATAGAGTTTTTTTTATGAATTACATTCAGATATAAAATTATACACATAACAGCATACGCTACATAAACTCATGCCATTTGCTTCCCTTGCTTTCTCCACATTCTGCATCATACACCACCTACCACCACCACCTACACCACACCATTAACTACTAACTACTTACTAATGTAAGTACATAGTCGTTACATGAGTCATGTCAGGAGCCTTTGGCGACTCAATAGTAACCCTGACACCAGGGTTAATGAGGTTGGTACTCCACCTCACAACCCACACGTTAGAAGAAGAAGACCACCTACCTGGACTAGGTACCTATCTATTTATACTTATAGATATACCCTAATAGAAAAATAAAACAAGTTCTAACTATAGAAGTAAACACAATAAGCCATAATGTTCATATTAGTGTATTGACACAACTGTAGTAACACTGAAAGTGTAAATAAATGCGGTCCGAATGTTCATTGTCGCTCTTAATGTTACACTTGTCTTTATGAACCTAATAATTACGTTAAGAACTAATTTATTCATAGGTTTGAGCATCTTAGACAATGACATTTTCATTCCGAACACAAGTAAAGGTATTTTAATACCAAATCAATGACCTCCTATATTTCGAAAGTTTCTTTATAAAAAGTTTGTCTCTTTCTTATTAGATACACGATTCATTATATTTAGCTATCAAAAGGCTAAAATATAAAAGCGGCTTTATGTTTGTCTCTAGGTTTCTAAGATTCCTAAATAATCCATATTAAAAAAAGTATTACCAAAAGAATTCATAGTGTGTTTTACAACAGTGTGCCTAATCCAAAGAATGGTTCAAAAAATTACAGCAATCAAAGATCGTACTGATAAAAAAATATAAGCCAGTCCAAAATTAAAGATGAGAGTCGTTTCGACCGGGGGCGGGTTACTTTTAACCTATTATTATATACTCCCTCCTATTTTGTTTAATAACGTTACCATAATATAATTTCGCAAACACACATACGAGTAAGTACATACATAGGTACATAAACTCACAGTACCGCTAAAAAATCTAACAACCACTTTTGATACGAAGTCCTAAGACAGATATTATGGCATGGTAACAGGTGATCAGCTCAACACTCATAATAAGTAGGTATCTATTTATAGAATACGTATATATACAGCTGTATTTATATAGATGTATATATTTCCCTCCGATTCGTATATATTTGACACCTCCTAATTTTATTACAAGTTATACCCATCATTTTCGTATCCACCGAAAAAGAAATGACGGATAATTGGCAACTGTTAATATTATTAAAATGAATGAGTGGATGAATGAATAACCCGGGCAAATAAAAAAGGCATCTCGCTGATATGGAATCCGTTTGACGTGTGCTATCAACTTAATTCTGTCGGGTTAATGGCCAATATAAAATTATGGAAGGATTTTTTAAATGTCTGCCTAAAACTGACGATGTCCCATAAATTTTATGGCGGTTGATTACCTGTCCCTTTCCTTTTTGGCGGATAAGAAAATGACAAGTTTAACTTAAAATAAAATTAGTAATACCATCAATAGGTATTTCAAAACTATCGACTAACTTTTCCATTTATTCCCAACATCCTCAAAAATATTACTTATCAATAATAACTTGTGATCATAACAAACTACTTAAGTACACAAAATATCTGCATATTAAAAACAAGCGAATCTGTTGAAAGCTAATAATTATTACTAAGACATGCATAAAGAAAAATGACTCGAATTTATAAGTAATAGCCCAAACATACGTTAACATTGAAGACCATCTAATCTTAATCGTTGGCCGATAAAACTTCCTGCTACTTATAGCAAAGTGATCGATAACTACAGAAATCCAATCAGCATATCGTGGAGAAAAAATCTCATGATCTAATGAAGCTCTGGGAGGTATTTGGTTTGCATTTCGGGGGGTCACAACACAGTTACTTACCAGTAAGTAAGGTAAGATTACTTAGGTAAGATTTTATAAAAACTGTAATATAATATGTTTTTTTTAAATAATAAAAAAACCTTTATAAAAATTTCAAATTGTACATTATAAATTAAATATAATCTATGATAGTTTTGATATTTCAATTACAGAGAGAACCAATCAATCAATCAATAATACTTTATTGCACAACGACATATACAAAGGACATAAACATACGAATAAAAACTTAAGTACAACAGGCGGCCTTATTGCTAAATAGTAATTTCTGCCAGGCAACCTTAGGGTGAAAGAAGTTAATGCATTGGAGCACGGACTGGTGCAATAAACATATAATGATACGAACAAAAATAAGAAAATAGTAATAATAAAATAATAAATAATACATTTCTATGTAAATACATACATACATACACACACATATATATACATACATACAAATAGCCTATACAATATAATAATAATACATATAAGGAGAATAAGAAAAACACTTCCAAGTTATGCCTGCAAGAAAAGCGCCTTCACTCAGAGAGAATATTTTTTAATATTTAGAAGTATTTTAGTAAAAAAATAAATAAATAAACAAAATAAAAAAGAAAGAGAGGAGGCCTATACCTAGCAGTGGATGGATGCAGGTTGAGTAGATAGATAGATTTTAGGAAAATATAAATGTACCCACTTAAAATCATATGAAACTCTGTTATAATATTTCTACCTGGTAGTCCTGGTACCTATGAAAACTGTGTTAAATTTCGCGTATAAATATGAATGTCAATATTTGGCTCGAGATGCACGCACGAGAAAGTAGGTAGAAATAGTGTTAAAAGTACAGCTGACCTACTTTTTGTCCATATAAAGTTTATGTTGTAATCCTTAATGTTAACTATGGGATACGGTCGTTTTATGGAGGCTCATGACTCATGACCCCACCCTAAAAACCTCCTTAAACCTAACCCAGGCGCGGACTAAGATTGATATTCAAATCGTTTTCTCGATAATTTTACAAATTTGCCTTATAACAAGCGGTTGTTCGCAGGCCTATAATACACATTAATTTCCTCGACTTCGCATGTCAAACCTGCAATTCTCTTGTGATTATCTTTATTTAATGCTAATTTATCAACGTAAGGTAATTCACTTTCGTTCGGAAGATTACTTTTTCTTGTTTTAGTCGAATCCTTATTTTCGGCCAGTCTGTTTGAGGGAGTGTATTAAAGGCCTGAGTCGATTTGGATATTGTTAATAAATGTTTTAAGGACGTAACTATGTTATCCTTATATCTTGATATATGATAAATAATAATAATAACTAGGTACTGTTAAATCAAGACGTTTTGTTCCATAAATGGCCAGATATATAAAGAAAAAACAAAAGTGTGGCATAGTAGGTGTCAGCTTTTAAGTTATAGATATGAGATTCCTTCGCAAAAGCTATAGTTTTAGACCTTGACAAGCTATTGAGTTCAAGAGTAAGAAAGTATGAAAAACTGAAAGGTCAGCCAAATATCAAATGATACCTTTTAAGGAAAGACAATTTGCTAGAGCATTCGAAGCGTATTACAATGTTTCTTAAGTTTTTACTAACAGTTCAACGACTTCCGTTTTTTAATTGAGGACGTAGACAAATTAATACTGGCCACTAAACATTCTTTAAAAAAGACCACCTGCTGTATTTATGACGTCACATAATTAAACAAAAGAGGTTTGTGAACTTTTAATACCTAGCTCGTAGTTGTATACTGTTTTATTTATTTTTGTCTCATAGAATACCTAAACCTCTGCTAGACTGAAAGTTAAGCAAATACATAGAATAGGTTCAATTCAGTTGCTCATTATCTCTAAAATGTATCACTCCACTTAGGGTGACTTAGGGATTATGTCTTTATAATCATGGACAAACACTTCATCAGACACATCTTGCTACTTTTTTTTATACCGCCTATGGCTAAGTTGGCTACGGGATTCGCATGCTTATTACACAACACTAAAGTGCATAATACCTATTTTACAAGGGAACTAAGAAATAATTCTTCTCTTCTAAAGTGTGGGTTGTGAAGTGGATGACCAACCACATCAACTCTGGTAACATGGCCCCTGACGTGACTCATGTAACGACTACGTACTTACATCAGTTCAGTAAGTAGTAACCGGGACCAACGGGTTAACGTGCCTTCCAGAACACGAATCATCTTACTTTTAGACAATCAGGTGATCAGCCTGCAATGATCTAACCAAATTAGGGCTCATGAAGTAAGTGATTTTTGTTATTTTTTCCCACCGGGGTTCGAAATCCGCGAATCCTGGTTCGAAAAAATAATTATAAAACCACCATAATCAACATTGTTCACTACGTAATTTGTTTTAAATGGCTAATACCAAATTATTTACTACCCGTATATCCGGCACGACATATATCCAATTTTGACATATACATGAATACGGAAAGTTAATTAAAATATTAAATGAGCTTAGTCCGTGTTAGTGGGGCCGATGACGTGTACAAATGATATTAAATTAACAGTCTCTCAGGTGGGCGTAATCAGTCGTTCTTTAAGTATTTAGACAATGTCGATGGTAAATAAAAATATAGAGGTATGGGAGATACGTGGATATCTTGTAGAATCCAAATAGGTATGGGATAGTTTCTCAACAGAGCCGTAGTGGTCTTCTACCAACTGGTAGAAGACTTGCTTCTCACTTTGAGGTCGCAGCTTGGAAATCAGCACAGGCCTTAACCAATGATTGTCGAATTTGTTTTCGTTTTCATGTTTGGATCATAAATGATTACACGATTGAATTTGACGAATGATTTTTATTAATGGTTTCACCAGGAAAACACCGTGAGGAAACCCACATTCCCGAGAACGTGACCGAGTATGTGACCTAACCTGCATTGGGCTGGTTTTCCCTTCGCGGGTTGGAAGTTGTTGCTGCAAAAAACCGGACCTGTCAAATCTTCAGGTTAGGTAAGCGGGGCGGGAAATGATGAGTTTCTGAAGATACAGCGAGAAACAAACTCGTCTTGTTGACTATAAAGGTTTAAATAAAGGCGAAGGTTTGGGAATCTGTTACGTACCATAACATCTATGATAATAATGAATATTTATTCAGAATTTGTTTGTCTATTACATCGACATTTTATTACCAAGGCTAACGGTCTAGTTGAGATTATGTAGTTATCTATGTATATATAAATATAATATTCAGATTGTCTAGGGTACAACGAACATAACAGAAGTAGGTACTACAGTTACTCGGGAGACTACGTTAGGTACCAACCCCAAGTTTCTCTGAAACTTTTTAAACTTGTGAAGCTCATCTAGACCACGAGTTTCTCATTGCATATATTATTTAGCCTGAAGTGACTTTGAAACTGCAATTGTATATAAACTACAGTACAGATTGAACATTGAACCTGTAGATTGTCTGCAAACATAGTTGATAGAATTGAAGTGGCTGATAATATCACACGGTTGACATGCAATGATATTATATGTACATATTTTATATATTAAATAGTCTCTGGGGCTTGTTTGTTATATATTGAGCATAATATAACAATGATTATTTACTTCATTAATTTTGAATTGGGAATATATACGTGGGCTTATTTTTAAATAATATATTGGGCGTGAGTTATGTTATGTACGTTGTGTATATATATCTAATATATTTATTTCGATACCAGAAGTCAGCAGAAGACATCTTCCAGCCAGATATGGTAGGTTACCTAAGTGAAGACCTAAGATGCGAGCGTTATTTTCAATCATAATTAATGACAATAGGAAAAGTTACCCGCACAGCACCCTAGCAACCTATTAATACTTTCATAATAAAAGAATTCTAAACGACATGATCCAAATACAAATGAAGTATAATCTTTTCTAATATTATAGTAAGTATATACATATTTATACACATCAAACTTTGTATACATTATTAAAACAATAAAACTTAAAATATTACACACTTCGATGTCTTTTACGATCTCTAGAAGCGTATAAAAATGTTATATGGGCATTTAAGATGCCATAAATAAGTTTCTCAAGTCCAATACCAATCCATCAATTTGAACTATAAAACTGTGACATTTATTTCTTTACCATATTAATTGAATAATTGAATTAAATTACTTTAATATTGTTGCATCCCTACGTTGTATTTTGCAAAACAATTAAAAACTGGTTGTGAAAAATGAAAATTATAAACATATTGAAATTAAGAATCAATTACTGAGATGCAAGAATATGTTTGGCAGGATTAAAGTGTAGCTAGACCATTTTTGTGTAATTGACAATCGAAACTGTTCCATAGTGAGCGTAAAAAACTGATTCGATAGCAGTAAATGATGATGAGTCATGTAAGTCAAAAGTACCTCTATAAATTGACGATAATTCATTCATATCTATGGAAAGTATACCTACCCATTATCAATTATGTACATTGGTAGAAACAGAAGTCTTCATATAGTTAAGTCACCAATTATCCTAAGCCAGTTAGTTACAATTACATGTCCAAACGTTTAAAAATTGGCCATAAACGTTATAAAACTTTCATCACCCATTAAACAGATGCAAAGGGCAATTCCAAATTAGAATTTTTTTTGGAACTGCCGCCATTTTTCATAGAAAGTCGTGCGCGCGCGGTCACGCCGCGTTATCGCGTCCAAATCTATGCGCTCGCGCAGCACATTAAATCTTACATGCTGTTCGCTTTATTAAGGCAGTTTAAAAAAGCAGTTCACTTGATGGTCAGAAGATAGCGGTGAAAGGCACCGTTAGAATAATAGCCCCTAGGAAATCTCAATCTAGTTTCGCTATACATTCGGATCAGATCTGTCGAAACAAGCAGTAATTCATTTTTGTCACTATTTTTGATTTATTTGTTACTGTTGCATAGATTGAGCAATTAGATATTAAATAATACGTTAGGTGTGAACTTGTTATTAAAATAAGATACGATCAAGGTGGAAATTATAGTAATCTTGATATATTATAATGGTAAATAGTTACAATTCTTCGAAAGAAACACGCTTCGGTTACATTTGGCATGAAACAATTAATTATTTCTTATCTTTTAAATAGCAAATTACAAAGGAGTGTTCTTTTTTATGAATTATGTTTATCTGCTTCCACGGAGTGGGTACCTGACGCAATTTTATTGTTTTTTCCGACTACGGTAAACGTTAATCATTATTATGAAAACTACATTATTATCTGGTAGTATTGTATCATAGTTTGATTGACATAATGTGCACGTTTCTATTATACTTACCTACTTATTTTATTTTAGCCGTAGTAGCCCTGTTGGTAGAACGCTTGACTCTCAATTAGAGGTCGCACGTTCGAATCCCAGCATAGACCTAATCCAATGATTTTGGAATATGTTATCGAAATCATGTTTGGAACATACGTTCTCAGCGGTGAAGGAAAACATCGTGAGGAAACCCACATTCCCGAGAAATGTATTTCGGATATATGTGACCTAACCTACATTGAGCTGATTTTCCCTTCGCGGGTTGGAAGGTCAGACAGGCAGTCGCTTCTGTAAAAAACTGGACCTGTCAAATTTTCAGGTTAGGTAAACGGACCCTGTGAAAAACGGGATAATGCTAGGAGATGATGATTTTATTTTAGAGGTAGAGTTAAGCTGAGAGCTAGCGGTTCATGCTGGGATTATAACCGTTTTAATCTATAATATATTCATCTATCTGTCTATGAGAATAGTTTCTATGAATGTGTTGTTTGAAGACCTGTGGCTTTGCTGTATTGTGTATATATAGACTAAAGTTTGCTTCTCTGATGCATTAGGTAGAGTTAGATTAAAATCAAATCGGATTCAGCTGCTTATCATCACGGTCATACTCTAGAACGTAAGGGATAGTGTCCTGTTTAACACTACGGACTATCGATTATATAGATCTTATTTTGTCGAGTGCGTTGTAAGATAAATTACCGCATTCATCAATACTATTGAGCCGCCAAAGACCCCTGACATGGCTCATGTAGCGACTAAATACTTAATTAACTTAAGAAATTGGGAAAGCTCGTACAGAACCGGGATACTTGGAAAGACACGGGAGAGGCCCTTGCCCATCAGTGGGATCATACAGGCTAGTAATAATAATAACTTAAGAAAATTACGTTCCCTCCGAATCACGGATCATGTTAATTTCGGACAATCTGGTAATCAACCTGCAATATCCTAACCAAACTAGGGATCACAAATTTGATTTGTGTGATTTTTGTCATGTCTCTACTGGAAATCGAACCCGGGACCATCGCGTCTTGGGCCCAATGCTCTCGATCTCAATGCACTGGACCACGGAGGTCGTTTTATATCTTAAGATTTTATAGCCGTATATGAGTGCTGGGCTGTTAACTTGCATCCATTTTAGTTCATCATATCCATCAATAAGACTTCATTGCCAAGTGTAACTGCAAATTATTTTCTAGTAACAGGTAGCTATGTATGCTTTTAACTAGTTGTCCATATACTATTGTATGCAAGAGAATCAATATTCAGAATTTATATCTCCAGATGGACCGCGTATAACATGTGGAAAACATTATTCCCACCAGCTAATGAGACAATTAAAACATGGCACACAATAGCCGAATCCAACCGTACTGTGATGACCTCATAACACCTACTGTTTATACTTCAACAAATTTTATTGAGATAATCTGTTTCGATAATAAACTGAATTATATTTATTTCGTAATTGCCTCATAAAGAAGAAAGTAGCTTCAACATTTTATTAAATGTCAAAAAAGATTTTCTAATACTATTTATAATTATTTCCACTATTGAATTGAAATATTTATAATTTAAAAATAGTTTGAAGATCTTTTGAATAGTTTTGCAATTTACATTGTTTATAATTATAGTTGGGGTCAGTTGCCAATTAAAATAGAAACTACCGTAATGTTATCATGTGTACAATGCAATAATTACACATAATAATTGTATCATAATAATATCACAATAAATAAGACCAAAAGAGTATTTTATTGATACCCCCAGACCATGTCAATGATAAAAAATGTACTTTCCTCCCTATAGTTCATTGACAAGTACCTATGTTTAATAAAATAAATTGTAAGTAATAAACTCTGCCTATACTTTCAAGATCATTTTAGGCAAACATTTTTATGCACATAAGATTAAGAATTTACTTTATACAAAAATATATAATTAAATTCACATATTTATTATTCCAATTTTGAAATGGTGAAAAAATATTATTATTATTTTTCATGCTTATATGACATTTTCCGCGTTTATTACATTTTGCTTTTTTGAATGTCGTATAGGTATTTATCTTTGGCCATTCTTAAGGCGGTGCCACATTACACCCCAAAAGTCTTACATCTCTATTTCGCTTTCGTTGAGTCATTTAAAAGGATCACTGATAGTTTTGATTAATGATGGCGGACCTTTGGTACCTGCTTTCGGAGACTCCCACAAAAAGGGCCGTCTTATATATACGTTTTGTATATTAATACATCTATGGTTATTTGTGTTAAATGTCTCTATTAATCTTTTAGACATGTCCACCTTATAATATAAAGTTGCGACCGATACAGCTGTTTTGTCTCATTTATAATTGTATATTCCTTTTACACATTTATCGCGTTAGAACTTTATACAAATACGTCTTTGGCGTGTGTTTTGAACGAGTCTACACCTTCTAAGCTCTACCTAATTCAGTTTTGTTTACAAGAGTATAAAGTAAATGGAATTTTCCGTGCTAATAGCTATATTTAGTTTATAATATAATATGTAAATATCGTGCTGCAACTTCTATTAAAAATAGTCGTCTGTGCCGATTAATTTATTAAAATATGTTTATTAGCTTTACAACATAGGTATCTATGTAAATTAGTATTATTTATGCAATCTTTATTTATATTGTTATCATATATAAGTACTCCTTATGTTTGTTTATAATTATGTGCAACTTACCTAATGTGTAAAATATCCAATTTGCTTCCTTACGAATTTATAAAATTTTGTATAAAAATATTAACATATCACTCAATCTCTGTTAAACACTACTTAGTTTGCACTGTTTGTATAAAAATATTATATTGTCCACATAATAAATTAGAAAATAAATGCAACTAAAGTTTCAGAATATATCACCTTTTCCTTGACATAATTGATTTAGCTTGTCTTTCGCGTTCTTATTAGAGTGGATAATTTATTTTTTTCCACTCGTCCAAGTTAATAATATCATTCGGTCTAGTTGGGACCACCAAACCGCAGACGATATTTTATTCATACTGTAGCCCCTCGAACTGATTTCCAGCGGAGCGCATCTAATTGAGGACATCATAAGCTTTCCAGACGGGGCATGTCACAAATCAATCGGCAAATTGGGCAGAAATAGTATCGCCCAAGTTCAAGTTCGCGGGTAAACAATACAAACAACCACTTTTAAGCACTCCGAATTTGTTCAAACTTCAGCACAATTCACTGTCCTTGTCGCACGTAAATAAACTGTCACGAAAATTACGTTGGTCGGCGTATAATGAACGTCTGAACCCGCATTGAGCTAGCTGTCAAATCTACGAGCCGTCATAGTCGGGTGCCACGAGTGGGCTCGCACACATGCACACGTGTTGGTGAAGCCATGGACACTAACACACTGACAGGCTCCAGCCGAGCGCGTACAGGACTGCGCACGCACACAGTCACACGCCATGATTCATACGTGGCGTGTGCTTGTGTGGCGGCGGGTGGGAGTGCGAACATGCAGCGTGCTTTTAACGCGGCCAGACGAAATGATGCCTAACTGCGAAAGAGAATGTGGACTGTATCGGCAATACAAAATGGCTGGTTATGCGCGAGTGTACACGCGCCTATGTGGCCGATCACATGAGAGATTAGCCGAATGCGTGTGAATGCATGCAGCGCACCAACGGATGGGCGGGAAACTCTATGGAGAGTTCGCAGTTTCTACGATTGTTATCGAATTGATTTCTCAATAATATGGTTTGATAAATGGCTTTGCATAGAGCTTTACGATTCTGTTCCTGAAGTTCTGAAACTCCCAAGATCAATTGTTAACTTACTTTTTATGACAAATACTCTCGTCAAAAGTTTTACGGTTTATTAGGTATCAATCCTTTTTATTCACAGTAGCTTTTTTTATTTTTTTATCTAATGTAGAGCACATGCTACCGATTACCGAAGTAATATAATCTAAAAGCTTATTTCTCTTTCGCAACGGCTTATTCATAAATCTATGGTCCTTGTCAACATACCTACATCAATATAAGTTTTTACATCACCAGACACTGAGCTTCCCTCTGATTTTCAGCTGTCGCACTCACACAAACAAACTCATCCGTGTCGACAAGAGCCGCGAACTTGAAATACGACTTTATGTAAATCACGATTGAACTGTTAATCGCGCGGCGCACATGACAAAACAAACGTTCACTTCACGCACACACGGGGGATTCGCAATTCGAATTTGGAATTCGAATTCTCCGTAGATTCGATGACGGTTCTTACCTGGAACAAAAGAGGATACATTTTTAATATACTTAGTAAAATAAATAATAAAAGGAAAATATCGATTTAGTTTTTAGTCGAATTATTTATTACTTTAAGTAATGTTTTTCAAGTTATCGGTAGGTATCAGCCTCAATCAGCGAAAGCATTAAAATTACAACACTCTACAAGAATCGACCTATGGTGACATATCATAGAGTATGCTCTACCATGCTGCTCGATAGAGTAGAGGTAATGACTTGAGGTAGCTGCACAATTAATTAAAATAAATTAGTTCAATAATTAAAATAAAATAATATAAGTATACAATTATGCTACCTACAACATTGGCCATAATTTATGCTACAATCAGCGTAGACTGCACTTACGATAGCGTCTAGCGATGACAATAAATCCATTCATTATTCTTATCTTATATCCAGGAAAAAATGTTTTCAAAAAGTCGTTGCCTTTTTTATCTTGTGACCTGCGACTTTACTATCTAAGCTATTACTGTTAATATGAAAACAGGGTCAGAAGTAGACTTACTGATAAGTGGGTCAGTTATACAGAAGACTGCATATATACTGGCCAAGATCAATATAGTCATAAAACGGTGATATATGAGGTATGTATGACTTACGTTACTTGTAGATTTCCGTATCACCTTAAATAACCTTAAGTTCTAAGGAAAAGTTGTTCTATTAGGTTGTTGTTTATATATTTTCTAGCCTAAAGTTTACCTGTTTACTAGGAAATCGTTGGCTCTTTTTAAATAAATTGAGATATAATATCGGCAGTTACTATTAAAACTTATTACTATTACCTACTTATGTTAAAATGATTATGATCATAAATTAAAACTGTTTATTTCACTCAAACATTTTTATATCACAAGCCATAAATTGCAAGAATATAATTAATTACTTTGAACCTAGATATTGAACTTTTATCATAGAAATAGATATTAATGACAATAAATTATTGAAAAAATACAAAAACAAACCACTTGCTTATCAAATCAATTATAGTAATTAACTAGAATGTTGCAAAAACACTTAAAATGTTTTGTAAACAAAAGTTGAATAGAATCAATAAAAATTAATTTATTGCTAATTGTATCGGGGCTGGCGTACTTCTATACTAAATTGCCTAAAAAGATAAAAATGTATAAACTATAAGGTGAACGAATTTACTATTATCGAAGTACAAGTCACTTAACTTTGTTTATACATTGTATTTAAACGAACCTGTCTTAGCCGAGAAACAAGAAAAGATAACGATGCAACGAATGAATAAATTCCAGTTATATAACTGATAATTATATTTACGTAAATAAATAACAAATCTGTCACCGAATAGGGCAGCAACCAACCAGTCTACCGGACAACTTCGTTAGCTTTCAAAACACGACCATTGTTAGACAAATAGAGAAACCAACATGATAATTTTATCCTTTATAACTATGAGAGCCACTCCAAATTTTAATGAAGACGTCAACAATTTTCCACGACCTCAAATGATGTATCTACCGTGAAATTCTACAAAAATGGACCCCGAAGATTCGAACCGCCCTCCAGAGTTATTACATTAATATATTTACCAACACGCTCCTATTATTACGTTTTCATGTACTCGTTTGCGCATAAATTAAAAAGTTGTCAGTTTTTCTTTTGTCCCAACCCTTATTTGGTATTCATATTTGATATTTTGATAATACAAAGGGACCGCGTTTTGAAATGGAAACACAAAACGCTACGCTCGTAACTTACACGAGAAAAACCTGTTTCACGGCAAAGTATGCTAAAGATACAAATTGTGAAAGAGGCAATCGTTCATGCGTTGTTTCTTATCTGCCGCTACATCTGCAAACCATTATGAACTCTTCCACCCGAGAACTGGGTATTTTATTCTAATGATGTCCGACCATTCAGTTCAATTATGGTCATATTGAATGAAATATGAGTTAAGTGAGGGATATCAAAGGGCCACGCAGGGTTGTTTATGAAATGTGAACTTTGAAATATGTACTGCAACGGAGCACCCTTTTTTAATTTGTACCCAATATGATCCGTAGCGAAATGGGGTCTCGAAATGATGAAGCATACGTAGTTTTTTATCGATCCAAATTTCGCTTGCATATAACTATGTATTATTGGATAATTTGTGACTATTTCGTTTGGAATTTTCGTGTTTCTTATTGCTTCCGCAACGAATTTCGTGCGACCCGAAAGTCGAAATGATTGAACCTATCGGGCATTCGCCGGCAGCGGCCGACTTCAATTTAGTTTTTCGGATTAGATACGGCGAACATAATAACATAATTGCTCTAATAACAGGCCGTGCGGCGGTGCCCGCCGTGCCTTACAATTCACTTTCCAAATTGGTATATTTTTTCCTCTGTCTAAAACTATTATGATTTATTATCAAATTTTCGTGCAGGCAAATTACGGTCTCGTTTTTCGTGAATGTGTCTGTCAAATACCGATGTCTCTTTCTTACACGTTTCCAAAAAATAGCAAGAGACAAGGACGCCAGCGCGCCTATTGTGTTCCTTAGAAGCCTTGCGGCGATACATAACTCGGACCTGCGCGGATGGAATGATTTACGAGGCTTTTTCTAATTAACTCGTATAATAATTAGTTGGATTAACATGTAATACGAACATATTTTTCAACGTCAAGGAGATTATTAAAGCCCAAATTTTAATTACGAATTTACGCTACTCCGGAAGCACGGCAGTGTGAAAAAATTTAAACAAAAAGATCTTCTCTTAGTTAGGGGCATTTGAGTTATGAATTACATCGTTTTAAATGCGCTTTGTCTTATCATTGTTTTGTTGTGTAGCATGTTAGGAGATGGAAAACTTGAAGAAGCGCTTATAAAGTATTTTAGAACGACGTTGCTTAATTAATCAAGTCGTTTTATATATGTTCTTATCCTTTATTATGTACTTGTCTTTACTTGACGATTTACGACATTACCATCATTTTATAAACATACTAACATCGCATAGTCCAGTTTTAATACACAATATTTTGTTAATCTTTGTAAAGTATGTGGCGCATTTTTTAAAATTCGAATATCTTACGGTTGCAACCAAGGAATCCAAAAAGAGATGGAAATAGTGATTTAGTGTGAGAACAGATCAATAATGACTATTTTATTCGATTAATATATAGGTAATCACCAACATTCCCATGAAACCTATTTCGAGTACATAAGCAAGAAGTTGCCGTCTACACAGTGCTACCGACAAATGTTCATGACAACTCGCTGAATTATACATGAGACCTGCCAGCCACTATTTACATATAAAAACTTAAGTTTTCGCATTTCTATGGCAAGACCCACCGCCCAACGGTCGAATCTATTGGACTCTATTAAATAACACTTTAAGTGGACAAAATTGGTGGGAAACCTATGTTTCCTACCCTCCTTATTGTGCAGAATGTAAGATGTAGGTTAGGTAGTTAGCCCTGTAGGAAATCCAGACCTTATACGTAAATAAAACTATACCTGTAGAGGGTGTTAGTGACATCGTAACGAATACTGAGGGGGATGATTCAGACCATGATTCTGAGTTAATATCAAGTTAAATTTCCCGTCGCAAAATTCATTACCTTTTGTGATGGCAAATTCTACTTGATCTTCTCTTCTATCGTGTGGGTTGTGAGTTGGATGACCAACCTCTTTTACCCTGGTGTCAGGGTTACTATTGAGCCGCCAAAGGCCCCTGACATGGCTCATGTAACAACTACTTACTTACATCAGTAAATAGTAACCGGGAGCAACGGCTTAACGTGCCTTGATAATAATGAGCTGAATCAACCCCCTCAGTATTCGTTACGATGTCACTTACACCCCGTACAAGTACCTACAGGTAGCCATACAAGTACGCATGGGTGTTAGTGACTCCGTAACGAATACTGTCCATGACCATTCTGAGTTGATATCAAGTGGATTTTCCTGTCGGAAAATTCATGAAATTTTTTGGGTTTTAATCTAAAGTGATCTTTGTCATAATATTACACAACATAACATAAGTTCACGACATATCCCTATGGAGTAGTCAGTGGTACATCCATCGTAAGAAGATCTAAGTACCTACCCAGACGTCACCGAGCATTCGTTAGATCAACATCAACGTCATAATATTAGTTTATTTATTTATTCAATTTACAATATAAGCTTACAGCTAACGCCAAGACACTTATATGTTAGTCATAAAAAGGATACATTACATTTTGTTTTCATTAATAAACTTATTAAGTTCAATTTTAATACACAAGAAAGTTTCACTTTCCGCGACCCTTCAAAACATATAAGTGTCCTTATAATATCTTTACATAATACAAATTATGTACGTATTCATGAATATTCGGCTAAGGGCGAGATATCGCGAGTTGTGAAGCGGAAGAGACCTACAAAGGGCTCTGACAATGAACCTTGTAGGGCTGAACAAGACAATATATTGTGCAAATATTAAAAAAATTCCCTCCACATGATAAATACGGTTAATATCACATAAAAAAACGCGTA
Source organism: Pectinophora gossypiella (assembly GCF_024362695.1). Taxonomy (NCBI): domain Eukaryota; kingdom Metazoa; phylum Arthropoda; class Insecta; order Lepidoptera; family Gelechiidae; genus Pectinophora; species Pectinophora gossypiella. The sequence continues at coordinate 10,678,885 of NC_065413.1, read as the reverse complement.
GGATGGGTTTGACGTCGTACGTTTTTTGTCTAATGAGCTATTTGTATTGTTTAGATATTGTTACATGAAAGCTTATTTGCATATATATAGACGTGATTGTGTGATGGGAATAAAAAAAGTATAAGTAAATGGACTGTGTTTATTTATGATTTTGCCATCGTAGTTTAGCACACACGAGACTAAATGTAAGGTATTATTGTATTTATTTGTGTATTGGAATAAAAATGACATCGGAATCGATAAAGCAAATACACGAAGTAAATAAAAGTAAATAAAGCATGTCGCAACCCTGGGTGCGCGTCCGACACAGCTCCCGGACACGTTTCAGGACCATGAATTATGGCGCCAGCCGATGTGACTTTTCAATTTGAAATCATCAACCTGGAATTAATTTCATTTTTGAACCCCATTATTTCTGTTATCTACACGCGAATCGCGCAATATGCGAATTTCGCGTTTATTGCCGCATCGGCAAAAATATCGCGAATATTTTGTGGTGACGCGCGGCGCGGGTAATCGGCAATTTAATTTTGTCGTTTCGCTTTTGTTTTAATTTCGAATTGTGGCCGCCCGCTCTATGTGCGGTCGCGGTCACCATTGTCAATGTTTTCATCAAGCTTGTGTTAAAGCGTGGTTTATGACACCTATTGTTCACAGTCACATAAATAATCTTCGTAAATGACGTCGTCTTTATTTTCGGTGTACGAATTTATACCCTTGTCAAAAAATATAATAAAAAGTCTTCCGGACCCGAGTTCGCCTGTTCTACACATATCTGTCATGAGACCTACAGTTAGGCGGAATCTCTCGACGCTCCTATTCATAGTCGCGGGGCCGCTTCCCAACTTGTGTGACGAAAACCGAGTGGAAATAGACGCCGTACCAATAAATTTCATTCAAAATAAAGCTTCACAGTTTATTTTAAAAACACGCCGCATTTTTATTGTGATTATCGAGAGGGTGTTTAAAAAATTTCGTCGCTAACGGTCGTTGACCCGGAATTCTTCCTATAATTTAGTGTTTTCTAATTTTACGATTCATACTTACGTGGAATGTGTAGGTACGAAAAGCGAAAACTGAATATTTAGCGCAAGAACAACTATTTATCCATACATCCATTCAAATTAACGATCGATAAACTTATCGTCATAAATGTAACACACTTTGCAAAATGTACGAGCGTTTACGATAAAATTGATGCGCGAATACATCACAAGGCTTCTAAAAGGTACGCTCAAATCCCAAAAGAGGAACCTTATAACAAAGCTAATATTAGACAATCATTTCCTGTCAAAAGGGGGGTAGTCCCCCTCACGTGACGGATCAAGGGGAGGGGAAAATTCCTCCTCGTCTCTCCAGATTTTGCAGCCACCATGTTCGAGTGTGAATCTGAATTCTTATTTTTTGCTGTTAGTGTGATGAATGGACTTTTAATATCCTCCGCAGATGTCTAGCAGGTCTTTTGATGAAAAATGCGCATCGGGAATTGTTTTGCTACATAAAATATCAGCGCTTGAAACAACATCCACAACTTGTATTTTTCCATCACATTTTGTATCAATACATAATAGTTCATGTTATTCATAACGTTTACAAAGATGATGGCTACCAACACTGTATATTGTTTTTTTTTAGCAAAAAAATCGTTGGAAAAATAAATGTCGTTGTCATGTCGAAAGTTAGTACGGACAGGCAACAAGACAGCAGCATCCAGAGACGTCTCAATACAGACGTACGGTCGGTAAAAAAACGTGCCGGCCGCTCTCACGGCACGACTCTATTACCAGTTCGCGGTAGACGTGGCGTTGGGACTCACCCAGGGGAGAGCGCTTAGCGAAACTCTTGGCTTTAGGACTTCAGGAGAATCGTAAGTGTTCCACTGTGTTCGAATTAGGAATAGACGGGATTGGTAGAGTAATTTCTATATCATGAACTTCGAAGCATGAAGATTTATCACAGCTCCAAAAGAAGATATAGTAAGTAGAAATTATTATATTAGTGAACCGAAAGTTATATAATGTAGTTCCGTAACAGAGAAAAAGTAAAATCAAGCAATAGACATGAGTTTGCAGCGATCAAATATCTTAGCTATTCTATGATATTAAAATTAGCCAAGTTTAGCTTACTTCAAACCATCGACCTGATTTGTCTCCAATTATAACTGCAATCCCGTGCTACCGATAGCTCAGAAGGAATTATCAACAAGCAATGCTGAGTCCAGAAAAAAGTGATATGGTTTCCTTCGCCGATGACCGCGAATAAATAAAACATGACGGGCCCTTCTCACGTGCCTACATGTACCTATTACGTATGTATGCCTGTGCGGATGTTAACAGATCTTGATTCGGAGTATCTGATTTGAAACGCTTTCTCCCTGCTTCGGAAATCTTATAAATAAAGCAATTATTTTTAGTCGATCCCGTTCGAATCCTGACCCTGCAGACTACAATATATAGAAAATATTTTTATCCTGACATCGATTCTTGATTTTCCTGTAACATTGATGTCTGAAGTTTAAATCCACTCATCATCCCGCGTTTTGTCGAGCGTTTGTATAAATATAGGACCACTTATTAGAAACGTCTTATATGGCTGCTTTAAGAACTGTCTCTGGCAACAAGAGGATGTCCGATGTACAAGCACGTCACAGGTGCTATAAATCTCCATCAAATTGACAATCAAAGGACACAGACAAAATAAAAAGGGAAACGGCGAATGGCTCTTCAGAAATTAGTCACTGAAGGGCCACGAGACGTGGCTCACGTCTTAAATTCATCAAGAATTTAAATTGGTTGATTTATATTAAAATTTAATTTATTTTATAGATATTGCAACAGTGATGATAAAGATATATTTAGTAATTTTTTTATTCATTTTTCAAAATGTCTTGAAATCGTAAGATCGAATGTCCTTTTAAAATCCGAACTACATTGTTTGACTATTGTGTCTGGAAATCTCGACCGCAAGATGTTAATTTAGGCTCTTTATGTTCGTCGTAAATATATTGGAATTAGACGAAAACATTTAGCACGATTAATTCAACCCGCTAAACCGGCCATATTACATCGGTTAACATTTTTTCTGAATTGTTCGCTGTGTGTGGTAACATTGATCAACTAATGGCTAGACGCAGACGACAATAAAAACATGCGCCGGAGCATTGGCGGTACATTAACGCGCTCGTCATAGTTGGCACCGCAGTGACTCCGCCTTCTGGCAAACGATGGCACCTAGAGATAGTTATAACTAGTAGATCGTATCAATATATTAGAATTTGTACATTAAAAAAAAAATTTGAGAATATATTTGAAGATAATATTATGCAGTTTTAATTTATCAGTTGACATAATATATATGCGAGAAGACCGTCCATCTCTTAGATGTATATTATTAAACTAGAAGTAATTTCTCTCAGATAAATAAAAATAGTAAGTACATTAAAACTGATAATAAAGTAAATACAAAGGTTTTGATATTTGAAGATGTTTTAAAAGAAACAAGGTTATCAATCTAGGAGTATCAAAATTTATAACATATTGGATAAATCTGTAATAATACCATAATTATCTAAAAAATGAGGAAGGACGCTCGCGAAAATGCTACTGACCGCCGTTCAAAGATCAGATGGTTCTTCTGCTCTTTGACAAGAAAAGCACTTGTAACTCGCTCTGTTGCATTGATCGATGACTTTGGACGAAGTGAAAGAGGCGTGTGACGTGCCAGTCGAGACAAACGACTATTGCCAGAACGCCAATACCTTCAGTGTATGTCACTTATTTAAACTGCTTGCACACATCATTCAAATTTTGATTGATAGACACGTCGTCGTCTAAAAATAACGTCGTTGTTTTGTTTACTTTGCCGCTATGTATCAGATAATAATAAATCTACAGAGAAAAGAAACATGGTGACAATGTTTATATAGTTAAGCAGGAGTTCAATTTTCATGCGCCGCGTTCTTCTGCAATTATTGTTTTTCTTTTTTTTAAATTTCGCCCACAAGACAGATGGTAACAGCGACCGAGAATTTGTATTACAATAGTTGCCACAATCCCACCAGTGATCCCTGTCCTGGCACGGGATCCGCGTCAGTACGGCTGTTCCACAGCTTCACTCCACTTGGCACTCAATAACTTTCGTTACTAGCACCGACTAAAATTGTGACCGCAATCCTCTACAATGTAAACTGATAGATTTACGAATGGCCCTGCAGAAACCGAAAGTGTTTGCCTTGCCAGTAACAAGTTTGAAGTTCATAAGGAAGATGAGCTAATTGAGTAAACATTTGAGAAACCATAATAGCAAAACGAATTCGATATAACAATGTGAAATGTCTGTACAAAACAAGAAGCAGTGTTTAATGATGCTTATAAACAAATCGCACACGCTAATTTCCTATTATCACGAAACGTATGTATACCTACATATGGAAACTGAAATCTGACGAAATACCACACAGAAGCTAGAAGCGATTCATTGAGTTTACAATAAGGATTCTGTTATGACAGCACTATATAAGTGATGGCACATTGTGTCGAGAGTGGAAGTAGTGAGGCGACGTATATTTATTTATTTATAATATTGTGGGGCTGTAAATTAGCAGTAAATTTACGGCGCGGCGGAGGAGTGATCGCAGTTTATTTTAGGCGCGCGCGCATGATTTAAACAGTTCCCGGCGCGGTGCCGTTAGAAATTGAAACCGAAGTGGGATTTGTGGACGAGGAAGTGCTGTAGCAAGATGCGGCGGGTAATGGGGCGCCAATTAAATGGCATATGAAATAACAGATGCGCTTAAGATAAACGCAAGTCCCAATGCGTCTTCGGATTAGTTAATGAGGCAAATATTGTTGTTGTTGTTGATGAAGATACGTGTCATAATAAGTGTTAGGAAAAACAAAACTTGCTTGTACTTGCACCATTTGACACAGCTTTTGTAGTCGAAACAGTTTTCCAAATTGGACAACGGTAATATTATAATAGCTGTAAGTCACGAAGAAAGCATATTCTGTGTCCATTCTGTATTATTCAGTGTACGTGACCTTAATCCTGCTGATCCGGCCGCTTTGGTTGGAGATATTTCTGCCCGCAGTGTTGCAACACTTACGATAGACACGGCTGATAAGCTGAAGGAAAGTCGGATATAAGAAAGTAAAGAAATTTAGAAGGAAGTTAAAATGCCAAACGTAGAGAAGGAATGATTTTACATACAATTTGAATAGTAGACTAAATATGATTAATATTTTAGTGAAAAAGTTTATATTAATGATATGACAAAATATTGATCGTCATCGAAAGCTCAACAACGAAAAACAAGAAGGCAGCAATAAAGAAAAAAAAAATGTTAATTCTCAAGTCCAAAACACTGACAAGAAGGTATTATTACAATTTATGGTCTTTTTAACCCGAGACAATGCAAACTGAACGTCTACAATTTAGTCCGTTACATCACCTAGCATTGACAAATGGCTAAAAAACGCGGCAAATTGTCTGATAAACGTGCAAATTAATAGTAACACTCGTCAAAATTGATAAATAGCCTATGAATGGTGTTTGTCGACTGCATTACAGTCACTAGTTGGCTGGATACTTTATGACTATAGAACCACCTGCTTATTGCAAATGTATGGACCATACGGACATTGAAATAGTTACATCGGAAATTACAAAGGGCGTTTTTGCCTACTTTCACGTTGGTTTAGATTCTAATCGATTCACCTGCGAAGTCGTAAAGATGCTAGGCAAGGCAAGTAAAAAGTTATTTATTAGATTTTGGATGAATAAGTAAGATGGGTTCGTTGGTTTAAGTTCATTCGCTGTAATTTTATGTGTTATTATAAAACAATGTGCGTTGTAGTTTTGTAGTAATTGATGAATCCTTTTAAAATCACGCGAATATCGAACACTTTAATTTACTGACAATAAATTACTTATAAAGTAAAGAACATTATTTTTATGATCGGGTTCTATCTTTTTGCTTTATTACAGAAAAAATGAAAACTATTTTCAAAAAAGAAATCGCCGGCAATCTTTAACATTACGGACGATTTCTGCCGCTAATGCTTACGCTTAAATGTAGAACTGGAATAATGTAACTGAATTGTTGTAAACAGAAAAGAATATTCTAGCACATTCTAGAGCGAGGTGCGAACAGCTCGGCCGGTGACACGATATCGCAAGCCACGTTCGTAGCACATAAATCAGAGGCGCGGCTTGTTTTACCAATAAAATTGATTCTTTCGCGATCGCTCGCTATAAACGTTAACGCAAACGTTCGCGTTTTCCAATTTTATGCTTGTGACTTGGTACTGTGCATTCACATTTTTACAGATAGCTACGATTAAAATTAAAGTTGATACTTACTTTTGAATCTACGTATACTGAACAATGCGATTTTAAAACCAAGAACTAGGAAATGGAATTATTACTGTATTAAAAAGTCTTGTGAGCCAAAATAGTTAACCCACATATGTCAATAAACTTTACGTTAGTATTTTACTTACCTACAGTGCACAATATTCTGTTTAATGACTCACATCAAAAAGACTGTCAGTGTTACTAATGCCGGCAAAAGCATTTTAAAATTCCATTTTAGCTTAGGGTTATAAAACGTTTTGCAACAATAAAGCGCCATACATCATCATCGGCTCATCAATTTCGATCGAATGATTAAAAAAAAGTTGTTTTGGAATTGCGAATTACACGCTAAAATCGTAAATCAAGGCATTGAATGGTATCGCCCTAAATGGGGCTTATTTATCAGAGGCATATGTACGATACGCGTGCCAACTAAAGCATTGATCAATGAAAAATCACATCATCTACTGACAGTGGCTCCTTTATTCCAGATAATGATATATTGATCCAGATACATAATGCTTAATTTATTGTAAACGATAGGTTATCTGCCTTCAATTCGTCCATATAATGTCGATTAATAGAATATCAAAATGCTATACTTCAAATTGCAATGCTTGTGCATTATATCTGCATACGCAAATGCGGTTATCGGTTTCACGGTTATTGATACTTTTATGTTTAATTCATGATGGGAAAATAGAATATTATCAAGTCAGTACTAACTAAATACTTATATAGTCTGTAATAGAGTATTTCATTGAAGAAGAAATTCAATATTGGTATAGGGATGGAAAACATCGTCTCGTTTTTTTTTCACTATACGGAAATGTTTAATAAGTAAATATATTTACATGGTCAATCACGATTCAGTACTACTTACAGTAACGTAAAGTAAAAATAACGTTATCTACTAGAAATAACAGATCAACACAAACTCTATGAAGAAACAACTTTGAAACGATTACATCGAAATTCCGTTCACACATTTCGCAAAACGAATTCCATGTGCGCTTTTGTTCGTCTAACTGAGAGAGTATTTACGTAGTGTCCTAGAATGGGCTTTATTATTTATTATACGGAAAACAGAACAAACTAACCAAAAGTGTCCACGGCACGAAAACAACGCGAACAACAAAACGGAGGTTAAAAGAAAATACGACGTGTGTGGAGTGCCGTGGAGAGCTCTCGTTTTTAATTAATAAACGGCCATTTTTAGTTGGGCATCTATATATAGCTTACCGGGAAAGATGATAAGATGCTTATAGAATACTGTTTATAATACGCTTCTTGTTAGTCAATCTTTGACCTTCATTATAGAATAGCTTTCTTTTCCGAACAACAAGAATGTTAATCAAATTAGTATGATTTATAATATACACCTACTTACATCTTTTAATTTAGCAAAGTGGTTGCCTAAATTCTATATTACTTTATGTTTTTAAAGAACGGTTTCAAAACATTAATGAAAGAGTATAACGTACATAACAATAAAAGTTACACGGCTGGGTTTAAGCCTGTTTTAAACACTGAAGTGTTTGCTAGTGAACTTTTCTATTTACCGAACAAATTTCAAATTCACAACTCCGTAGTCGACTGGCAGCAACTAAAATTAAATCCAATTCTAAACTTCTGGAGTGCAGCTCCACAGTTTTCGCACTATGTGAGAAAGAGAAAGAGAGCTGTAGGAAAAGGGAAGCGTGACAGGAAAAACAGGACAAAAATACTGTGTAGTCGGCGCACCCGAAACTCCCCAGGGTTGTCTGGATATACAACTTTACCTGAGTAAGATTATAATTGTGGAATACACCTTCATTTATCTCTGTTGTGTGGGAAATGGTATGTCAAGTGACGGTTGAAAAGCAAGATACTCGTATGTACAAAACTGCAGATGACTTTTTGTGCATTGATGTACTTATAATATGTTATTATGATAGTAATATAATATATGGGTACTCGGTACCATGTCTTATTAAAATAGGTATAGGAACACAAAGAAAACTGTTCGACACAATAGCTGATAGAAAAAGCCAAAATTATGTTTAGCATAGATTCACTTATTTCCGATTATCAGAAATTTGGAGATAAAAGCGAAGGAAGCGACAATGTATTAGATACCTACAAAAGGCAAGTTAAACCTGTAAATGCATCGGCCCGGCGATCCGACGATCCGGCGGTCCGGCCAGCAGTCATAACGCTAAAGTTTCTCGCAGCACATATGCCACCGCTTCGCTCGACCTCTTTTATTTTTGTTCCATTTCCACTAAGCGAAAGCGACTTTCCACGGCGACTTTTTTCAACTGAAAAGCTGCGAGGAATTGTGGTAAAATAATAACAAAAAAGTGAACGAAGAGAAATGGAAATAAAAATTTGCTTTGTCATAAATCATGAAACGCTTCCGCCCGGTTGCTTTAATACAAAGAAAGTTTGTATCAACGTCACAGCGCTTTTATTGTCCAGAACAAAACAAGGACGAGAGTTAATTATGTGGTTGCCTATCAATTTTATTATTGGGATGTATCGACTTTTTACTGTCTTTGGAGTAATGAGGGCGGAAAACGGAAAAGCTGCGTGCCAAGAATTGAGCTGCGCAAAAGAAGGAAGAAAATAGGCCTATACAAATCTGGAACTATGGGGTATTGTGAGTAAGAGGAAGAGCTTAACGCATCGCTCGACACAAATCCCAAGCGGAAAGATTCCATTAAGAAAATCAAAAAAGGTCTGCGCGGGCCACGACTATTTTCATTTAGCAAAAACAAGCCATAAATTGTCATCTTAACGAGATTTCTGTTTTTGCAGTATTCGCACCCAGAGTGTTTGGTGTCTAGCAGTTCGGTGACGGCCTTGTGAGGCGCGGATTATTGCGTCAGCGCCTTAACGCCCCCAGATATTATACTTTGGCACTGTATAGATTTACAGGAGTCATTGTGTTCCGCAATAAATTTTATTCGGTTTTAGAATGGTTTATTGTTCTTTTTTGTTACAGGCCTATCAAAATTGTCGAGCGACTGTTTTCCTTCTTATTCCCTTTAAAAAAAAAACTTTCTTACTTTGACCCACTCAATTCATATTTTAAGGTTACAAGAATGTAGGAATCGAAACTAACTTAACCTAGCATGCATCACAAATCGCCTGTGCCTGCGCAGACACACGTCTTGGCACGCATCGCGCATGCGTGTCAGACTGCCGCGCGAATGCATGCAGCCATAGTTATTTATTACCCCGCCAATAAATTAGTTATAGAGGAGTAGCCTACTTGTGCATATTTATTGCAAATGCTCGTAAATACATTTTCGGTGTGGCCAATTTGTGGACGGAAGGCGATTGAGTGGCATTTGTTTCTAGTTTCCACGTTCCTGTCTTTATTGTCTCTTCTTATATCGTGTGGATTGTGAGGTGGATTACCAACCCCATCAACCCTGGTGTCAGGGTTATTACTGAGCCGCCATAGGCCCCTGACATGACTCATGTAACGACTACGTACGTACGTCTTCATTGTTTTATAGACTCTCCTAAACGATAAGGTCAAGGGCAGAAGATAATAATTTAGAAGAACTAGTACCGAAAATACGAGTATATCGTACTTACCTATTAAACGTTTTTCTTGGAGCCACTTTTGACCGTAAAAGCTCCTTACATGAATATAGATTAACCGTTTGGCTTATTGTTAATAATTTGACCCACACAAACAATTACGAAGCCCAAACATGAAACCGCGCCCAACCGACTACATTTCTAGAACATTGTGACTTAACGGAATAAACTCTGAATATCATAATTAAAGCGTCGTTCCACAGTTTGGGCCGTCACGTGATACCGTTGCCCAAATTATCCGGGCCTGTGTCATCTTGTCCCAATCCAATATGGCGCTATAAATCCTCAGGGGGGATGGGTGGGGGGACGTCACTCAAACTTTCTCCGTACTCCGTCTTACGCTCTTACTAGGGGGTGGGTACCGATGCCATAGAAATACATTTTTCATTTCACGGCGTGTTTGGTTGGATGGACGCGTAAATGTTGTTAGATTGTAGAGTGTGTAGTTCAGAGTACACGAGATGTTTTTTTGTTTGGGAAGGGACGGGAAGTAAATTTAAGCCGTGGTAGTTGGTAGAACGCTTGCCTCCCAATTTGAGGTCGCAGGTTCGAATTCAGCACAGGCCTAAACCAATAATTGTCGAATTTTTTTTCGAATTCATGTTTTGATTATAAATTATTATCACGTGCTCAGCGGTGAAAGAAAACCTCGTGAGGAAGGAAACCCACATTGCCGAGAAATGCATTTTCGGAGGTATGTCATCTAACCTGTATTGGGCTGGTTTTCCCTTCGCGGCTTGGAAGGTCAGATATCGCGATAGTCGCTTCTGTAAAAAACCGGACCCGTCAAATCTTCAGGTTAGGTAAGCGGACCCTGTAAAGAACGGGATAATTCTAGGGAGATAATGAAGGGTAAAGTACATTTCCTTAGCTTTTAAAAGCCAAAAGCCAAAAGTTATTTCTTTCCAAATATTCAGTTGATTAGTGACGCTAGAAGAGTTATTTATTATTATTTTTGGCTTATTATCATTTCATATAGCATCCTATACAATATACGTAGACAATGTTTGTATTTTTAGATTCTATCTGAAAACGATTTGGTCTAAAACGAAAATAACCTAACCTAATCCGACACGTAGGTAGACTCAGCAAAATTTCCAAAGGAAATTAAAGAGGAATTCCCTGAACTGCGCTGCTGACGCTACCCAGGGGCGACGGAGCGTTTCAAGGAATCCTCAGATAGAGTTCGAGAGCGGGATGAGTAATCTCTTTTGTTTTTCTTAGAACATCTCTCGCTGCCGACCGTACACGATTATCAGCTTGTTTTCCACACTGCGGCTTTTAAATTAAAACCCGTTTTACAAACATTGCTGACGGTATTCGGTGGAAAGACGCCGTGTTTATCTTTAGGTAAACTGTTGGTTTTACTGGAGGCTTGGAGTTTTGAAGGTATATTTTAGATATTGCCTATAAGGAAGCTATATAATATAACCTATAATGATTATTGCTCTTCTAGACTTAGACAGCACTCTATTATCTTCCACTATAATGCACTATTTACTTTAAACTTTGATACTATAAAATATATTTGAAATTGAAAGTTGACTAAGGGATTAGCGACTGCTTATCAACATTATATTATTTATCCTATATTCTACACATGATAGAATTGTTCATTTCAATGTTGACTGGGAAAAAGTTTCTCTACGCTCGATTCAATTCTATTTTTAAATTCAAATATCAAAAAAGAAAAACAATATTAGTAAATACTGTAAAAATAATGGTAATTCTAAATTTAATTATCGTTTCTCATTACGCCTTCTGGCTTATCAAACGGCCGGTGTATGCAAATTATAGTTTTATTCCCATAATGATCTGGAATTATTGTTTTCTATTTGCATAAGCCTCTGGTATCTATTTGTCCATCAACCATTACCGTAATTGGGGACTATAAAGTTAAAACAGTGAGGTAAATAGGTGTGACCACCGCACGTTAAAGCTGCCTGACCGCAAAATGTTGCCAGAGTTTGGAGTTCTTGTAAGTAAACATTTATGTACAGTTACTGTATTTTGTATAAGGTTTGTTTTAGTTACGGTTATGATATAAAATGAATTCTAGGTAATATATTTTTGTAAAAAAAGGTAAAGGTTGATCCTTTGCCCAGGAATACGGGTGGAAACCTCAATGGTGGCAGAGGCGGAGATGGGAGCCCGGCAATGCACGACGGAAGAGGCGAGTCACAGGGACTGTACACTGGAACCTGACAGAAGGCAGCCGTAACTGTCAATACTATTCAGAGGAGGAGGACAGGAGTCCTTGTACAGCTTTGAAATAGACTACTCTGGGTGCAATCCCACTCGCGTCAGACAGAGTGCTGTGAGGCGGAAAGCAAGAGGGAAACCACTGCCTTATTTGTCCCTAAAAAGTAGCATGGAGAATGCTACACCGACAAGAGTGTGGCTCTTAAATTAGTATCTATCCAGAAATCTATCCACTCGGAAATATTTCAAGTAATGTAAGGAATCATATTTCTCTCGTCACCTAATAACAATCGCAAAGATCTCCAGGTGGGGTCTCCATGGTTTTTATTCAAATATGCTGCATTAAAGTCAGTTTCAAATGTTTCTGATTTAGTTCCATGTTTTACGCAGTCTTTTTTTGTATAGTTTTATATAGGTACTAAACTCTGATATTACATTATGTCCTGAAACTTATAATCCAATAAGTCGTTCACAGCCCCTCAAATTCCTCTTTCTACCACTTACCATTAATTAACGGGACATTTGCCCCTATAGCATGCTTCCTCAAATCAAATTTACTCTTCATCCTGTAATCTTGTTATCGTGACCACTGACCAGTAGGTGTTCAATACATTGGCCATCCATCACTGGACAGCAGGGGGCGACTATATTAGAAAACCTTCGTCAGACCACCTCCATACACGTCCAGCTTGAAAATAATTAAATTTACTACATACAGTTTTTCAAAAGATATTTTAAGTAAGTATAGAAGGATGTAGCGAAAATTTTGTAAGAATTACATTTATTTTATTAATACTCTTGGTTAGATGTGATGTCGTTTATAAATTACCTCGCATGTTTTGTATAGATTATAAAATAGAATTTTGGCGGCTCAATAGGGCAACGAAGTTGCACATTTTACTTCATATTCGTAGGTACGAATTGTAGCGTTGACAGCGACTCCCCGAACGGCGATTCTCGCTACAACGACGTCTTTACGGCGTTAAGTGCAAAGAAACTCAAATCGTTTATTCTTTACAAGTAATCATCACCATCAAAAGATTGATTAAGTAGTTAACTTTACACAAGCACAATCCGATAAAAACAAATCTTTATGATAGTAAAATGGTTGACAAATGTGTAACAATTGGATTCCAAGGAACTCTAAAACTTATTGCACAATTACGGTACATCCTCGTTTAATTTCTAAAAGTTTTACAGCGTCATAAAGTTTACGATTCGTGTCAAAAAAGCAGAACGCAAAAAATTGCAAGTAATTATTATGCTATTAGTTCACGTTTTTTGGAAAGAACTTTAAAAAAAAAGGTATCTGGTTATGAAATGTGAGACAAAAGACCAACGGTTGAAAGATAAAATTGTTACAATTTAGACCGTATCCTTTGGCAATAAAAGTCGTAATAAACGAACAGACATGATTGTAAATCCACGCTTTGAGTAGTGAAGTAATGATGTCTAATTTTAAACTAATGTAATTAAATAGCTATGTTAATAATTAAATATATTTCTGGCATTTGCTACTTGAATTACAAAGCCAATTTGAACAGACTTTATGGAACTCTAATATGCCCTTTATTTTATATTATAGTTAATTCATTTTAATTTGACAATAATTATGCGTAAAGCATATTTCCATCTTGTAGAAAAATCTTATAGTTTAGTCCATCATGCGACGGCTGTACCTCTGACTAGATTAGGGCTATAGTAGCTTATATTTATTTAAATTGTATATTTGGTAACGAAGTCTAACTAGCTGACTTTGAATGCGAATATTTCATCACTCTTTTCAACGCGAATATGGCGAAAGCGAATATTCGTCCCATCACTAGTCATCCCGCTGACTTTACGAGTGTAACTGTAAGTACGGGATCATGTGGTCGAAGGTTCCCGGTCAATAATTAATTATGCAAACAAACCCGGACCTTTTGTCTATTCTTACAATGCATGAGCCTGTTTGGACGTTTTGCGTAATGCTGAGCAAAATACACATGTTGCATGTCGTGCGATTCATTTGCCTTTTGTGGCCAAATGAGAAAAAAAGCTTTTAAATTCTAATATCAGATTTTATACGGTAGTGGTTGTTAGTTATGGTGATATTTTTGCATTATTTATTGATGCGCTATAAATAGGTAGGTAATTACTAATTAGGTATGTACATTATATTATTGAATCGAAATATATCATTTTACAGAAAAAAAAATTTGGTACCTATATTATGGAATTCTGTATCAAGTAACATCACTACAGGTACTGTGAACTCTACAATTCAAAATTAAGTCATTATGACACTGAATAAAAATGTGATCAGCTGTGCGTATCATCCAATTTACTGTACCCCGCTTTTGTTCCGTTCGTAATTTATGTGGGTAGTAAAAATATGATTAGCCCAAAGGGCCGTCAGTATTGAGACATCACTCCACTCTACGGGACTTTTATGACCTCATTTGGACAATTTGAAGTCACTTCCTTGAACCATGACCATATTTACAAGACCTCCATAAAACTTCCAAACTACAAACCTTTTTGTTTAAATTCGTCTTTGCCCGCTGTTACAAAATTGAGGTTAGAATTTTTACTGGCAAACGAGTTCTTTGCCGTTGCGTACGAAATTTGAATCGAGCGACAACCTTGTAAACGCTGCTCGTAAACTTTATGGCAGTTGTGACGTGCGTGTGAATTCTTTTCAGCGAGTTCGACTAAGTATTTTATAGTATCAATTAATAAATTATTAAGTGACAACAATAATTTTGCTTGTAACAATGTTAATTAAGAGGAAAACGTTGCCAAATACGTGGTAGATACCTAAACTGCGCCGAGAAACAAGAGGTGGCGGCGTTATAGAAAAAAAGACCTAATATCTCAAATGTCAAAATGTGACATTGAGTGATTTGTAGCTAAGCTCCGCCTGTCCCGTGTTTCAAACATCACCGCTCTGGGCAGACAGCTGAGCGCTAAGCTTTGCAGGGGAGCAACCGAGTTGCATACACCTGTCTCCCTCCCACTTGTAAGAATCCCCTATCTCCGTCCCACTCAGATAAGAGTCTCCTATTCTATAAACAGCACTACCTATTACATGGCATGTCTTACCTGAGAGCTTTTGTGTAAAAGTTCAACGCTTTTTCGATGCAGTTTGTTTCTAAAAAGATTTTGTGAGAATCGCATTGCACAAGGGATTTCGCACAGTTGTATTATGAAGACTTTTCTATAATTTCCTTTTGGTCGGGTCCCACGGGGAGTCGTGTCATATGTTTTGTACTGTAAAGTATCTTATGACTTCCTCTCTTTTTGTTATAGAAAATAATACAAACCTAATAAAGTAGTTGCAGGCGGATATTTCCAAAGTTATATTTACCTGTAACAAAAAATCATAAATTAGCATAAAATAAGACAACCTATACTTTCATTACCTATTTATTACTTTAAAATAATAATATTTAATACACATATATCAATTTGTAGAGTTCATACTTTTCTATATTATTTTTTCTTGCCCTCAACTAAGGGACTCAAATTGAATAACATAATATTAATAATAATCATAAATAATCCATACTAATATTATAAATTGGAAAGTGTGCGTGTGTGTCTGTCTGTTTGTTTGTTTGTCTTTCACAGCAAAACGGAGCGGCAAAATTAAATTAGTGGAATGGAGAGTGACTTAGGCCACTTTTTATCTCTTTTTAATCTCCCACTTCCCTATATGGGGGGTGGAGGGGACTAAAAAAATCGTACGTCATTTTTTTTTGTGAAAAATCTGCCCGCAACCCCTTCAAAAAGGGAGTGAAATTTTATATGGGACTATTCGCAGGACTAATATGGGACTATTCAAGGTAGGAAGCTAGAAATTGGTACATTAGGTAAGGGGAACCGTGTTACCCCGAATTTAACGCGAGGGAAGCCGTAGGCAAAAGCTAGGCTACCATAAATTGCGTATTAGAACTCTCCGACGGCTGTTAATGAACACGATACGTCTACTTTACAATGTAAAATTGTCAACCATATCTAAGTATATTTTTTACTTATGAATACATACGTTATACACAAAAGTCTACCATAATACGATTACACATTGAGTGATTCCAAATGTAACAAAAGTAAGTAATAAGATAAAGCTATCAAATGTATCAAACGAACACATTACCAGTACTACTTAATTGCTCTAGGCATCTGTTTTTAATGAATATATATAAAAAATAAGGTCTATGAAGGGCCTTGGTTTGAGATATATTGCTTACTCGAATGTTCTCACTGTTTTGTAAGTATTATGTACAAAGTAGGTTAATTACAAAGTCATAGAGTACGTGCAGTACCTACTCGAACTCTGTCAATGTCATCGACAACAGAGTATTCAGAGCAATGATGTGCCGTTCTCTGGAATGTGCCCACTTTGGGAACGTTCCCGGCAGTAAAAAAGCGCAAATCCTATGTAAAAAGAGCTTTATTTCCTAACCTTTGTTGTGAGGTGGATTATCAACCCCATCAACCCTGGTGTCAGGGTTACTATTGAACCGCCAAAGGCCCCTGATATGGCTCATATAACGACTACTAACTTGCATCAGTAAGTAGTAACCCGGACCAACGGCTTAATGTTCGTTGACGGAATTCACGGAGTTAGTTATTAAATTATTTAGTTAGGTACTAATGTTATAATTGCATTACATAGTCGAATTGGGACTGCCTGTAATGTCTATGTAATATGTGTTAATAAATAAATGTCTAAATGTGCGCGGAGCTCGGATCATCTTACTTTCGGTCAATCTGGTGATCAGTCAGTAATGTCCTAACCAAACTAGGACCACTTTTAGTCAATCTCCTTTCCTTTTAATAATCTGGCAATAATTATGATTGAAATTCCTTCATATTCCTCATCAGACGCATAATAGATCAAACAATCGACCAACATCAAGCGCATCAGTCAGTCCCCTTCTGACTATATAAATAGCGTCCTTTAAGTGGCAAAGACGCCGACAGGCCCTTCCTCAGATAACATCGCATTAGGACAAAACCGCTCGCTACTGGCTTTTGTCACACTCATAGCTTTTGGAGGGAAGTTTTGATGGAATATTGAGGAAACAGAATTACGTATTCTGATGGATTTTTGATGGACTGAAAGATATTGTCATTGATATTCGGTATAGTTTTTCAACGATGATATGATCCTCAGTTATATGTAATGTATACAACTGAATAACCACTTTACTATGTACTTTCTATATATTTATTTAGAACTATAATGGTGCTAATTCCAGTATACAACGTCTATATAATTTTATTTTAAGTTATACCTGTCATTTTCTAATCCGCCGAAAAGGGAAGGGACGGTTGATTAATTTTAAAATGAATGAGTGAATGAATTTATAACCCGGGCAAATCAAATAGGTATCTCGCTGGTTTTCAACCCGTTTGACGTGTGTTGTCAACTTAATTCTCTCGGGTATTTTTTCGCCAATGTATTTTTTTTTTTAGATTTCTGTCTAAAATTGACATGTGTTCTATAAACTTTATGGCTGTTCATTAGCCGTCCCTTTCCTTATTGGCCGATAAGAAAATGACAGGTATAACTTAAAATAAAATTAGATAGTGTCTACAGAAATTGGTATAATATTATTATAATGAATATGTAAAACATAATTAAAACAACTAGGTAAAAACTACTATAGTTTAAGTCACGAATTCGTATCTAAAGTAGGTTTTACCTACTAAAGTCTAAACCAACCAATTTATTAGTTTATCTACATTTACATGAACGAAATTAGTTTACAAAGTCAATAGCCTAAGGCTCAGTTTAGTTTTGATGAAGTTGGTTTTGGTATAAAACTTTGGAAACTTTAGGTATTAGAAAGAAAAGCAATTTAAAGTATTCCGCTTCGTTTGGTACAGGGTAACACGAAAGCGTTTGGAAATACGAGGAGTTTCGACCTGGCTACGAAATTGAAAGTCAATAGTAGGTGAAACGATTTTTAAATACCTATCTATGTCTATTTTTTATACTTACTAAGTCGGTGGTCCGTTCAATGGGTGTTGATTAGTCAAATATACGTAGTTACTCATTCAACTAAAATCCTTATCGATAAAACTCTTCCTTTAATATTTTTGTTCTTCTAATAGACTTCATAATTATACTGTCTCTACAAAATATCACATAAATGCCTATGAAAAGATTTTATTTTATGGATATGACATTTATAATAATAATAATAATTAATATTTACTTCTTTACAAGAACAACCTTTGTCAATGTTATCCGTTAAACTAGTTCGAAGTACCTACACGTTCTATCAAAATAATGATGTCGGATTTAGAAGTCAGTGAAATAAATGGGAAGCGATTTACAGAGTAACCTCCCCAAATTGGTTGGTTAGGAGGCGCCAACTGACTGATGTTATGGCTGAACAAAATGTACAGTGACATAGAGAACTGGATGGATATCTTGTGTGGTATGTAGTAATCATTTATTAAAGAGCCTCTTTACATTAGCGTGGGACAATTTATTTTATATCTCTGGATTTATTTTTACGTTAGAGGCCGATGATTATGTGTGATAATATCTTTTGAATTGATACGACCTATTTATGTTTCGGTTCTTCATCTGATCAATTTAGGCTACGAATTTTACAGTGTGACATGGCGTGCTTAAATCCGCATACATTTATTTGTATATGTAACTGATGACGTATTAAATGCAGTCATAAACTAATACACACAAATAGAAATAAAAATCGAATGTATGTATGTAAATGTGAGGCAAACGTATGCAGCACATAAGTACGTTAGAACTAAGTAGTTCTAACCCCGCCATAATGTCAGGGTACCCCCAAGTCACCCGACGCCTCGGACATACGAAGCGAGGGCGGGTGAAAGGAGAGTGTGTAACCGCCTTAACTGTGCACGTGTACCAAGCTTTATACAGCGATTTATAATGTAAGGGTGCTTAGTTGCAGGAAAGGTGAAAGTGCATTTTTAAATTAAGTTTTGAGTACCTGCAATCTGTGGAACTATATTGCTTGGGTAATGTTAAGGTGGGAAAAAATATTGAGTTTCTATACCGACTGAATAAAAGGTAGGTTGTAGGTATTGTATCGTTTTCCGGGTGAGAACCTTCAGCACTCCCCATTTGTCCGGCCAAGTAGTTAATGTCATCTGCGGCAAATCTACAATAAGTCACGTCAAAAAAAAGTATCGTTTCGATTTTATTGCAACGCATAAATTGTATTTTGCGCCCTAAACTATAACGTCTACTAATATTAAAACTAGTTGTATATCCACTAATTTCAACACGACAATGTAAATTTGTGTGAATTCAAAAACGGCCTTCGCAAAGAATTTAATAATTCGGTTGGCAACGTCGATCGTTTTGCGCGATAAGTCCGCCGCCCACTTCCTAACTTGTTACTAACAACCAGCAACGTATGATTCTCTCGCAATTTTATTTTCAAACAGCTGCTTGCTAAATTACTTCCCATTGTTATAAAATAAAGTCTTTGTTTAGGCATATCATGTGATTATGATTCAATTTTTGAATTTGAAGTTGTAACTGTTTGAATCGGGCATTTGAATTCAATTTGTAAATGGCATTGACTGCAAATTATACTTCAAAACAAAAAAAAAACATAGAAATAGAAAAATAAAATCTATCAACGTAAGTACATGCATTATTACCTACATGACTAACAAAATAATAGCTCCTTAAAAAAATTACGCTTTTCCTATGTAAGTAGTATTATTAGGTATTACTGATAAAAGCATTTTGCGGCACTTTTTTTTGAAATCGAAATCGTACCTATTATTTTTGTCCAGGTAAATACTCATACCTACAATATTTACGCATCACGTTCGTGCGTGTAGCATGGCCCCGCCTTCGCCTTGTTCTATGTGGAAACAATATAGAAAATTGCATTTGATATTAGTAGCTCCCTCCAGGCAATCCATTTTAATGTAATTGTTAGTTTCGATCAAAAATTGGACATGTAGGGGGACGTGCGTGACCGCGGCAAGGTTGTGGTTAGGTTGAATATTTACCTACGTACTGTGTAAAAGTAGAGTATTGACTGTAAGACTTAAGTACCTAAGTATACAGTGTGTAGTTTTTCGGACCCGACAAACTTTAAGGGTGGATTCTACTAGTAATTTCATCAAGAAAACACCCCCATATGCTGGGTCAAATCTCAATACTCTAGAATAGGCGGCCATTATAAAATTTTAGATTTTCTTTTTCTTCTGAAAAAAATATATCTCGAGATTTAAAGGCCTTACGGACATGAAATAAAATGCTTTTATCTGCAAAAAGTCGTCTCTATCAAATAAAAATATCCACAACTGCTAAAAAGGTACATAAAATAGTTAAAAGCACCTAATCTCATTTTTTTTGTAAAAAAAAAACAACAAAAATCTTATTGAGATTTCACCCCACATATGGGGGTGTTTTCTCGATGAAATTTCTCGAACAATCCACCCTTAAAGTTTGTCGGGTCCGAAAAACTATACACTGTATAGGCGAAATAAACTATAGTTATTTCAGTATTTTTTATTATTAATTTTTTTGTTTTTAAATATGGGTTTATAGGTAGGTATTATTTTGAAAGTAGAACAAGAACAAGGGAGTGTTCTTGTTTGATATAGTCCATAGTGTCGACAAACTATTTTCGACGACATAAAGTAATCGAAAAATCCCTACGGGTCATTCCAAAAGTATACCAATTCTCATACACTTTCGTAACTTAGGTACTTCAAAAGGACTATACAAGTGAGTTGAAGCTCGTGTTCGTTCAATCCTGTCTGCTTGATATGCAGGGTCGTATGCGCCCTGATTTCTGCTCGAGTCAGCAGTGGGCGAAATGTATTAGTGGATTTAGCGCCTACGAAATAACTCCCCAATCGAATCTGATGTGACTGGAATTCTCTATCAGTTTTCAGTTTAATATTTGGTGGAAGCTTTAGGTATTAATAGTTATGACATTTAATATATATTCTATAAATAATAAATTGATTTTTTAATAATGTTACCTATGACCTATTAATAATGTTTTGTATGATTGATTATGTTTACGATCAATCAACTTAGAATGTAATGTATTGTAACTTAAAGTGGAGGCCGATGTTGCTCTATGTTGTCAAGGCTATTCTCCCATTATTTGAATTTAGAATCAATAATTTTTAAAAATTCTTCAGGAATTCACTTACTTACCTATTTTTTTAAAAACAAACGATTCTTATATATTTTTTTAAAAGCTATATAAACGTATAAACTTAACAAGAAAATGCCATTAGGATCACTATGTAAATGTGTTAGACATTGCCGTCGAGTTTCAACGAAAAAAAAATCTCGCAGACTGGCAAATTTTTATCTTCATTTTATTGTTAATAAAATTGTATTTATTACGTTGTTACATTCCGTTAGTGAACTTTTATACTCATTTTTTACTGCAACGTCAAAAAAAAAAAAATCATAGCAAAGCGTACTCTCAGATTGACATACGATCTTCTGAGCATTTCTTGATTGCGTATTTTATTTCTGTAAGTAATTAAAATATTTTGTCATTTTTGCCAAATGCAATGCCATTTTGGCCAAATATCTCAATCAAAATTACTATAAAATTTTACGATTCAGAATACAATATTACCTACCGGTTTTACACTTTAAGCTTCGTGTATGAAAATATGGCTGTTATTAATTTGAGTCTAATGAATGGGATCATAAATGTCTGGGTATTTACAGAGTAGTGCTTAGTATAAATACGTTTATTTGATTATCAAAATATGTAATGAATGAGTGCAGAAAGTTGCTTCAGTCACGTAAACAAAGTACTTTATTGTGTCCAAAACGTACTTAATGTTTCATATTTTGGTTTATTTTGATTAAGAAAGAATGATATATGATTTTTTTATGATGAGAATGTCGCCTCATTGTCTGTGACTATATTTTATACGATAATAAAGTTAATATTCAACCTTTGTAACATAAAAATAAACATGTTTTTTTATTGTTACTAATTATTTAATCACCATATACGAGTACAGAATACGAGATACTTACAATACGAACAGTTCGTAAACTCTTCCGACGCAGAAAAATGCATATAAACTGATTATCAATTTAAATCAATTCTAACAAAATAAAAACTAACGTTCTCTTTTCAAAAACTCCATTCCCAGACTCAAGACATCTCAATAAAAAAAACATCGTCTGGATTGAACCGCGGTATCTCAGACTCCAAGGGCAGGGAACCCCGGTTGAACCATTAACTTAAGTTTACGACCGTCCTTACCGCATTCGACCAACTCGATCGTTTATGCACCCGTTATACTAACCTTAATTGGCATATTGAGATTATGGCTGTGTAACGCCAGTTTTATGGCCATTTTAAAGAACGATATGACGATTTTGACACTGATAATTCTAGTTTAGTTTGTTGTTTTTGTGATTTGTAATTTGAAGGGGTTAATTTATTTGGTCGGTTTTGGGGTAGGTACGGATATTTTGTAGATTTAGTAAGTAGCTATGGTACGGGGATAAGTCTCTCCGTTGATCGATTATGGCGACTGTTTCAGAAAATCCGAAATAATATGCGTGCTTCCAAAATATAATAATTTAAAAATCATTTTTACAGATAAAATGAAGCACCGTAAAGTAAAGTATGGATACCACGCAACAAACATTATATAAAAATTGTGGCTACTATATACAAAATATACCATACTTAAATAGTTACCATGTAAAATGTTTTCACTCACGCATTCTGTCTACTCAACTAGGTCGATCTATTGTAGTAGATACTATTTAAAAGAAAGTTTCAAACACTACCGTACGAAATCGAACTATAAGTACTAATAAGGAATAAAATTTGCGATAGGTATTTACTCTACCAAAAATTCCACTCTTGCGTGCAATACCACTATAGCTTTTGAATAGTTTGCACTGCTAACTTTGCAGCTGCCAGTATTTTTAATTACTTGATTGGATAAAAAAAAATGCTTTTTGGTGATGGAAACTTACATTCAGCTTACTGTTTGTCTATAAGTTATTAAAAAATATAATACATGAAAATAAGCATGATGCATGACGAATACATGTTTTTTTATACATGAAAGATTATTTTAAGTACCTACCTTTAGGTTGTTGGATATGAAAATAGATATTAATGAAGAGATTATGGTCTGTAAGTTTTACCATTTCATATGTTTAATGGTAGGAAAATAAACAGTAAAAATAAACTTTTACCTGAAAAAAGGTATAGATTATAAAGAAGAGTTTTCTGTTATTAAGTAAAATATAAAAGATTTATAAAAGAGGCTTTATAAACAATTAATTGCTATCATTATGACGCAAAGATACGAATTACAGCGGCTCTCGCGCGCAATATCACCATACAGTTTTTGCATCGTTTCGGGCGTAAATTCGAAATGCCTGATTCTGGCGTCCACCAGTATTTTAATTACTCGTTTTGAGAATGATTTATGTCGCGAACAGACGCGAATGACACTCGTGTTGCTGTTGTGGCCGATGCCCAATTGTTTTTGTACATGGAACAGTTTTGGAATAGTCCTCTTTTTCGGTTTCGTGTTTTGGCGCGAATTTGTATTTGGAAGCTGTAAAAGAACTTATTTGAAAATGGATTGAATTTTAAATTTTTGAGTTAGTGAAGTTTTACCTACTCTTTAGGGAATAATGTGCTCGTCTTTTCTTTTTATCTTCGGGTTGATGTTGATTGATGAAAGATCATCACACTTGAATAATCTTTTTATGATGAAATAATTAGTATAAATATACGAGTAAGGACTATTTCACGTAAAAAATATTATTAGGAAGTATATGTACCTACCTACATCAAAAGGTCTATTATAGTTTAAAAGTGTAGATGTAAAAGTTTCGTAAAAGCGTGCGAAATTCGTAACAATTTCGAAAGTGTCTCGAATTATGGAAGTCGTTAAGAAATTTATGAAGTTTAGACACGGGCTGAGAGGAAATTGGACTGGAATATAAAAATAAAACCACTTTATTGGGGCCATGGATCAGACCACGAGGCATCGGTTGCTTCACTACCATACATGTTGATAACTTGTTATACTACTCCACATGCATATCATTTAGATTATATCTACGGCAATAAAACAGAAGGTCCTAACCTAATACCGTGAACGATTTCCTTAAAATCGCGAAATCTCTTGCGATACTAAAGAATAATAAAACTCTCGTAAAAATCGCTTTTGCATTTTAAAAGTCTATCAATAAAATCGTTTTGTTACATTTTTATGGAAATAGATCTAGAATTCAAACATTCAATGTTTTGTTTCCAAATACTTACTGAAATTATTCAAAATGTGATTTTATAAAAAAATGGCGTCCAGTTTAAATAACGTGACTTTTAGAGCCGATGTGAATTATAAATAGTGGCAAAATTACAAAACGTTTACTTTCACCGACCACCCTTGTAACAATAACTCTAAACAGCATCTCGAGTTTGCGTTATACACGAAAAATCGTGCACAAAAACAAAATAAGGTCTTGCGCAAGCTCATTCACGTACAACCATTGTTAACATTTTGGACCTTTCGTAACATAATGCGTCATACCGTTAGACCCACGCGTCTAAAAAGATAAAAACTATATAGACTAGTTTCTTTTCTTTTGTGACATTCCGAACAAAGGGCCGAATATGATTTAGTGGTTTTCTATTCTTTACGCATACGATATTATGAAGAAAACTTTTTTGTTAAATTTGTTAGCAACATGCTGTTTTAGTTTCTCGGCTGCCTTGATAAATGCCTTTGTAAGTGATGCCAATGTCGCTGACAGTTCCAACACTCATTGTGATAAAAAACACGACACGAAACTACACACAGGCATCGAAAACAAAGACATGTTTCTTTTTAAATAATTAGTGATTTAATTCGTGATCACGGCGCTTGTTTTTCACGGATTCTATGAGAATGTTCCAAACAATGAAAATAAGTCAAAGCTTCAGATCCCACTGTGGCAAAAGAATATATATATTCGGTTTTATCTTAAACTGTTTCGCGTCAACTTCATTGTTTATTTGTACAAGAGATAGCGTATTATTTTTTATCTAGCGTAGAGTCATTCCCATGGGCAAGTACGTCGCTAATGAAACATTTAGCTGCAAATTAGGTAATGTGTATGTGAGAATTTGAATAACTATGCATTTTTTCTAATTCAGAATCTCTGCGGTGTCCCCACTATTGTCCAAATAGTGTCGGTTAGTGGTCGGTTAAGTTATTTATGGGCATTGAATAGAAAACATGGCTTCCGCTCAACATGGAAATTTATTGTTGAAAAACTGTACATAAAACGCGTTATGTAAATTTGAATTTGATTCCAGAGAGTCGACAGAAAGTTGGTGAAACAATTTATTAATTCGGTCTGCTAGCGATGTTCGAGAGTAAACAGAGAGAGAGAGAGAGAGAGAGAGCGATTTATCAAACTTTCGACGGTTGTATACAGTGCATTCATTGAATTCTGTTAGGCTGTGGCACTGCTAAGTTTCAGTGCTAAATTCAAAACAATTGGCGCTCGTTCGATTGGAATTCGTTCTAAATTTAGCCTGTTAGGTACGGGACAAACAATTTGTGGATTCCGCGTATCTGCCCGGTAGGATGACTGCGCCACCTTTCGTGATTTAAAAGTTGTGCTGCCCGGTTTAAATCATACTGGGGTCGTCTTTGACTCAATCACGTAAGGTTTTGTACAGGCTTCTGGACACATTGTAATGTCAATGTTTGAATGTTTGAAATATGTTGGATGTCGTAACTTTATAGAGAATTATGCATTATGCCATTAGCAATATTTTTAGCACTACTCCGATATAAAAAAACTCATATTTTTGTATTATCTAGGATTAAGACATAAATAAAAATTCTACAACTCTATCGTAACATCACTTTCTTATGGGTATGATACCTGTTACAACTATATTATCTACCAATAATTATATTATATTAGGTAGGTATTAGCGAATGTAAACCTTTACCTAAACGCGAGCTTTCAGTCTGAGCGCCTTCGCGCACGTACGATATTTTATGGTTTGTTTTGGTTCACACTTTTCGATATTGACTGGTAAGGTTACGTTGTTTACAATAATGGATCTGGGTTAGTAAATAATGTGATTATTTCGTACTTCTTTGACATTGCGTTTATCAACTAATAGTGTGAAACATTGACAAGCATTCAAATTTCTGTAGGATTTATGATTCAGTTTGAAACGAAAATAAACAATAATTTTGATCTAGAAATTGAGTGACTAAGTAGGCATATTCTTTCGCATATTATAGATATAGGTAATGTGTTTATTTACCTTTTGACGCTAGGTATTGTTTGAATAATTTCACTTTCAGTTTCTAGTTTAAAATGTCATTGTTTAGTTTCGTTCGGGTATAACATTAGCTTACCTGTTTATTCTAATCTTGGTTATCTTAAGCGGTATGAACAGTAGCGATCTTGTATCAGCGACTTAAACTACAATCACATTGAATTCATACAAAAACTGACCCTGTATTATTCGTATGTATTCTAAACTATTGACGCTACCGTGCTACTAATTATGTTACATTATTTTGTACTTTTTAAAAAATACTAACATTAAATTTTGCTTTTTTATGAACTACAGAAGATATTTTACAATTTTGTACTAATGAAAAAGAAAACACTGCACGTCTATGTAATGGTCCAGGTAGGAGGAGGATTTGTCGAACTTATTCAGTTTCGTGAGTTGGTGCGCGGTTCAGGGAGAGCGCGTAGGCTTCGCGTGCGATTTTTGTCGTGTGTCGCGTGGTCGGTTAGTCGCTCTCGGCATGGCGAGGGGCGACTGTAGCGGGCGGCGGCTGGCCCGCGCGCGGCGCACTGCCGCCGGCGCCGCGACGCCGCCCTGCCGCACCGCCCCCGCTCCCAGACGCCGCCTGATTAAAAATTCTTCCCAAACTTTGTTCGGGATAGCCTCAACTTAGCGAACGCTTTCCGAACGCCACTTTCTTTCTCGCTGATGAGTAATACATTGACTTTACATACATTAGAGTACTGTAAATAGACGTTATTTAGAAGATAAATATAGAAGTTTTACTTAAACAAAGCACACAGACAACTATAGGAAAATAGGCATAATTTTTTTTATCAAACAACATCTACAACCGATGTATTTTGACAACAACTAAATTAATCTATTTATACTACTATCAGCTCTAACTATACACAACATGTGTAGTAGGCGTGCGTGTCATATATCAGTTTTACACATGATTTGGATTTGTATTCGTCTACCTAGTACTTAGGTAGTCAACTAAAGTAGCCACGCACCTACTACCACCTTCTAACAACAAACGGCTATCGGGAGCATATTTTCATCGACCTACAAGTTTGTTCACCCTTCAAGTTCATTAGCATTCCGTAAACCATTTATAAAACTCGCTGAAATCTCGATAAGATAGGAGTGGGCAGGAACTTAGTTTCAGCGCAGAAAACTACGCAACGTTAGAAATGCGTACAACGCGCGATTGCCCTCGCTTTTTTAAGTGCCGGTTGGATTAGAACCGACCGCTATGTGTAGTATGGACCTTCTTTTATTAATAAATATCTAATAAAAAAATGTGGTAAATTTACAATCACTGTATTCAGCCTTATTCGGACGTGCAAAATGACACTCATAATAATAAACCAATCTAAACATAATAACAACATTTATATCGCACAATGCTCATAATATAACGCGTTGGCGCCATAACGCAGCGGTAGAGCGTTAAAGCCTTTCTCATCTTGGTCAAGTACCTATTAGCGCTTTTATGAAGGTTAGTTTCCTCTAAGAAAACTTATAAGAGAAAACGTTTATGCAACCAAAAGCAACTGCACAAGTAAATTTATTTTATTCTGCAGGTATGTATGTAGAATAGTTATTGTATCAATTGGTCTCATACGTCAAATGTAGGCGTTTTCAGCAGTAGTGTTTGCGAGCCGCTTTCTTTCGTGGTTATATATTTTTATATAAAATCAATATTAAGAAAGTTTTTATGATCACCTTATAAGTGTTGGATACTGGATTCCCCTCAATTAACCGAAGGATATTACACCAATAATGTCAAAACAAATAAAATTGGAATTAAAAACAATGCTAAGCAAATGCTTATCATTGCAATGGAATGCCTTTGCAAGATCAACACTTAGAAATTACCATCAATCAAAGCATTGTAAACGCGACACTATCGCTAGAAAAAATAAAGATGGTTCCCCATATCAATCACTATGGATACGGCCGCGGGCGCCACCTACGGCGCTCACAAAGCACCCCTCTAATCGTCCCTCCCCTCAGGAAAAGCGTGACGACCCACAAATATAATTTTAGGTAAAACTTTCCCTCGATAGCTATGGCTACCTACTCCGGTAGTGCCGAATTATGTTGTTGATTCATGTGTTTTTGTGTTTTGTTTTGCATGTTATATTATAGTGTATCAGTCGTTACTTTTTAAAAATATATGCTTGTGGGTTTTTTATCTGTTCTCGCTACGCGCTGTAATCGTATGGTTGGGTCTTTTTAACGTTTTAATAGAGCTCCAAAATAGCTATTAACAATTGTGTAGGTATTATCTTGACTACAGTTTCTTTGTCACATAGGTACATTTTAAAATCTATTTTCAGATACCTAAGTACCAAAAACATTAAAAAATCTTCCTTTAATAAAATAACTGAAGTATAATAATGAACGTAATTATCACAAACAGCGTTAACTACTTGGCCGGACAAATAGGGAGCGCTGAGGGCTCTAATCGGGTACAAAATTTAAGACAAATGGCCTGTGGGCAGCCAGGTAAAATACATAAAAATCAATCAGTTACCTAGTACTTACAATAGATCTCTCAGTTTTTGAAAAGTTTGCTACTAACAAGAAGACAACCAATAAGTATATTATATACCATGTTATTAAGATAACAGTGACTTTTTACTAGGTTTAATGGTACAGGTTTATTTTTTGACATATTTTGTCACAGTGTAGCAACACTGGAGAATTTATAGTATCAGAGTCATCAGCTTGGCTCAATATTCGTCACTGTCAGCCACTCACAAAATCTCGACACTTTTTAATTTATTTTGTCCACAAAAAGCTTTTTGCTGTTTTATTCGCATTTCAACAGAGACTTGCGTTGTAACGGGATCTCTCTCTCTCTCTCTCTCTATTTTTATTTATTCCTCTCCGAATTTTTTATTCTCTTTTTCAATTTGGTTTGGATCGACGGCGGAACGTAGACGGATCTCACTGGGGCGCGGGCGTTTTAAAAGTGCACTCACATATACTGTTCTTTTGTTAACGATCAGCTGTTGTTTCAGAAATTCTGATTTCTAGTTGCCTTTGTACCTACTACGTAATGGTGAATTTTCGAGAAGATTTCTTTTTTCTGTATTACTTAACTTATTTATGAATTTGAATAAAGACAAATGTAATAATAAGTGCGACATTTTATCACGGTTTTCTATGACGTCACACGTTTCACATTCCTTAGTAATTTCGTGTTCTGACGTTTAGTAAAAAGTAACTGATTTAACTAGTGGAAAACTACCCTATTATACCTGGTCGAAAAATATTTTGCTCCAAAAAACAGAGAGTAGTTGAAACCTTTTCTTCATAGCGGATGGATAATACTTCCATTGGTATTTCTTTTTACTCTGCCTTCACTGATACATTTAAGATTTTGACAGCTGTCATCACATGCATTAGCACTAGTCTAGTCTAGCGAGACTAAAAAGAAAGTGTTAGTTTTCCATTTTTCTTCAAGTTTCCTTCAGTTGTTGCCAAATGTCACTATATCTATGTTGTAGTAAAAATACTGGAAGTCTGAACTTTATGCGTTTTCTTAACGATTAATATAAGATTTGTCGATGTTAGTTTTCGTATTCTCAATCTGATGGATTTTAATTCTTGAACTCGACAACTAACTTTGTTGAATAATTTAAAACTAAGTACTAAACATACTTTTTAATCGTTGATCTGTAAAGACCCTTACGCTGTTCCGTTAAAGGCGCCCATTTTAAATTGAATCCGTTTGTTAGCATTTTTTTCAATTCAACAATTCTAATTGGTGTTATTTGCATGTGATCCTATTGTCCGGCAGTTCGTTAGGTTATAAGGAAAAATACAAGAAACCTCCGCAATCGATACGTTCGCGTGATAACATCGTGTTCAGACCGAAGCTTTTTGCAAATTAGACTTTTTTCTTCGATGGAGGAAGCGTAATTTGCTCTACTTTAGATACGGTGCATCACTTACTGGCAATTTGTTAATAACTTCTAAGGAATGTTGAAGGAAATTGAGTTTTAAACGTAAAATGGGCTATTTGCGGTACTAAATAGTTATAAAAATAATATGTTTTTGTCATCACTAATTTAAAAGAGCCATGCTATTTTTTTGGGAAAAATAGGGCAGTGGTTTCCTTCTTGCCTTCTGCTCTTGCTTCTTCTGATGTTTTGGTGATGACTCTTTATTTTATTGACCAGTGCTTCCAAAGTATCACCCATCGTGTAATTATATTTAAATAGAATAAATATTTAGTTTAGATTAAGGTTTATATTTCTATGGGTCTTTGTTACCTAATATGATAAATAAATAAATTACATATCTACTATTATCATGACGAAACTGAGATACTATATATACTAGTGACATCGTAACAAAAACTTTAAGGGATGATTCAGACCATGATTCAGAGTTGATATCAAGTGGAATTTTCCGTCGCAAAAGTATGGAACTGAAAATAATTAAAAAAAAACACAATAAAGTTCATGAATTTTCCGAAAGAAAATTCCACTTGATATCAACTCAGAATCATGGTCTGAATCATCCCCTTTAGTATTTGTTACGGTGTCACTAACAATCATACCTAATTATATGGCTACCTGTATGTATGTACTTGTACGGGGTGTAAGTGACATCGTAACGAATACTGAGAGGGATGATTCAGCTCATTATTCTGAGTTAATATCAAGTGAAATTTTCCATCGCCAAACGATTTAAAAGAACTAAATAAAAATCATTAATTCTGTAACGAAAAATTTCACTTGATATCAACTCTGAATCATGGTCTGAATCATCCCCCTCACTATTCGTTATAATGTCACTAACACACAGTATGCACGATGCTACTATGATTACAGTAAATGCAATATAAAATCCGGTTTATTAAAATATTTAGGCAGCTTCTTCTTCTTATCGTGTGGGTTGTGAGGTGGAGTACCAGCCTCATCAACCCTGATGTCAGGATTATGATTGAGCCGCCAAAGGCCCCTGACATGACTCACGTAACGATTACTCACTTACATCAGTAAATAGTAACCGGGACCAACGGCTTAACGTGCCTTACGAAGCACGGATCATTTTACTTTGGGACAATCAGGTGATCAGCGTGTAATGTCCTAACCAAATTAGGGATCACAAATTGATTTTTGTGATATGTCCCTACCGGGATTCGAACCCGGGGCCTCCGGATCGTGAGTCCAACGCTCAACCACTGGACCACAGAGGCCGTTAGTTAGTAGTAGGCAGCTAGTTAGTACCCAGGAGTAACTAAAAAACATTACTATAATTTATGTGGTTGCAACTGGTGTCACGTTGCGTGTATCACGTCGCCATCCTAGTGACGTCACGGGTGACAGTATCAACCCGTGCAGTTTTGTGTCATGTGTCCTAAGGTTGAGTTACATTGCGCATTGCGTATTTCAATCAAAAATATTCTGAGGATCCCTGCCCACAGTCCTAAATTTGAGAAAAAATATTTAACACATAACATAAAAAAAAATGTTTATTTGCTTTAAAAGTCTCCTTTTAAGCAAGAAGTTGCTTGTAGTAGGAGGCTCCGCTCTTCACGTCACGTCTATATCCCAATTGGGGTAGTCAATTACATCCATCGCAAGATGAACTAAGTACCCACACCTCACCTAGCTTTATTTTAGTCCAACGTGATAGGTGGTGGTGATGTTATAATAGTATTTTATGCAACAGTTGTATAAGAAGGGTCAAAAAATGCGAGTGGCGTGAGTTGCGATGTGAGCCTTGGCGAACATCGCAATAAGAGA
Organism: Pectinophora gossypiella; assembly: GCF_024362695.1. Classification (NCBI taxonomy): domain Eukaryota; kingdom Metazoa; phylum Arthropoda; class Insecta; order Lepidoptera; family Gelechiidae; genus Pectinophora; species Pectinophora gossypiella. The sequence continues at coordinate 10,646,676 of NC_065413.1, read as the reverse complement.
CGCCACGAGCATTTTTTGACCTAGTTATACAACGTTGCATACAATACTTTTTCTACGACGACGTAATTTAAATTAAATTATTATAGGCCTTATTGTACAGGCTGCTAGATTTTGTTGGTAGCAAATTTTCTGTAATTTCTTGAGCTAACGTTGAAATTTCTTCTGGTGTAGAATTCAATAGTTCTTCATCCATTTTTCCTTTTTATTTTATACTTTTTAGTGTTTTGAAACGAAACACAAAAATTTTCCAATTTATTTTCCAACGCGCGGGAAAATGGCGGCAAATGTATACTTTTTTTTTATAGTATATCTATGGCACCAAACAAAGTAAAGGTGCCAGTTTCCAGGTCAAAAAAAAAAACAACAACAATGCTTTTTTGGCGACATTATAGTACAGTTACACTTTGTAAACAATGCTTTTATAGGCCATAGAGCGTACACTTTTTCAAAGAGTTTAATTATGTATGTACTTATATTAGACTTTTTGGTTATTTAAATGCCAGATTAAAGTAGAGGAGTAGAAAAAAATATTTAAAACGTGCTTAGATATATAAGCTGTTTTCGTAATTTGATGAAAGATGTCTACATGTAAAACTGTATGAATAAATGAATAACAGAACATAATGACGTCACAGTAGACGATTTATCATATCATATGTACGGGGAGTCATATATACGGGGTGTCAATAACACCCTGTATAAGCGATTGGTGGAACAGGACAACCTTTTTTCGCAACTTCTATAAACATACACATATACACAAATTAATCTTAAAATATATGATTAAACATTATTTTAAAGCAGATCATTCCGAAGTTTGCTTGTTGCTAAATTATCCTACTTCCTATAAGTACTACAGATTCTTCGACACGGGCTTTCCATAGGTGACTTATGAGGTAGACCGCCAAACCATTTAGAAAAAAAAATCGCAACAATATTTCCATTTTAGCTTTACCAAAACACATTCATTGATAGTGACTGTAAGTTTGTACAGAGCAAGGTTAGTCCTCTTATGAGCGATAATTCCAAAGGATCTTCTTTAAAAAACTTGTACATTGTATACAACTTGCATATAATATTAAATATTTTATATACCTGCTTGATGATTGCCTGGAAGAGATTGCTACTTAGCAATATGGCCGACTATTGTACGCTTTCTATTACTCTTTTGTTTTGTATTTCCTGTTTGTGCAATAAATTGTTTGTTATGTTGTTCTGTGAAAACAAATAAAAATACTTTACCCAAGCCTGAGGCGCATATCGCATGTAGGTTTTGGCTATCTTTTTGAGCTTAATGATTAAATAGAATCTAAGTTTACTGATCTATCTTTATGATCGGCATGTCTATACAAAGAATAACTATATGGTAAAAAATCTACACAGGATCATTCGCTATAATCATTAAATCTACTGAGACGCTGTCGTTTTTCGCTTTTATTTCCTTGTTCCTCCTGTCCTTGTCGAGTCTTGAATTACTCGCTCCTCGCCTATAGTCAGACGAAACCTAATGAATATGTATGTGAGCAGGTGGCTCCAACATGATTAACTATCTGCCGCCAACGATTTTTGTATCGAACATCGATGGATCGCTTATCGATGTACGTGCCCGATTCGATATCGATAAACGCTGCCGCTAATCGACTCGCTATCTAAAATCGATTTGTACTCTTTTAATACCGATTACGTTACTCAAATTTGTAATTGTTGATTGGCAATTAATTTTCATGTGGGTATTTAAAATCAAATTGTTTATACTTGGAATTAAAAAGCTATTTCTTTTAAAGTAAAGCTACGACATTATTTTTTTTTATTTTAAGTTATTATTTTTTTCATTACTTGTTTAGATAATTTCAGCATAATGCTCCGGCCAAGTGGTTAATGCCGTCTGCAGCAATTCTACAAGAAGTCACGTCAAAAAATAAAACACATAATGCAATTCTATAGATAATCCTGCAGATAGGAAAGACATGCATGTCGCAATCTCAACCCTAACCATAGAAAGTTACAGGCGCAAGAATAGTTCTGTCCCAAATAAAACTTTAAATTGCCGTAACAACCATAAACCCGCACTATAAATCCATCGGATCAAGCTAACGTCACGATTAATTAAAGAAACTTGTCGTTCACGTGGTCATTTAGTATTATTTTGTAACAGTAACAGAGACTGGGTAACAGAATACGTACCAACCAGTGTTGCTCAATTTTATGTCAGGACTTTATAAATTAAATAAAGTAAGCGGGATTAATATGATGACGACCTCCGTGGTCCAGTGGTTGAGCATTGGGCTCACGATCCGGAGGTCCCGGGTTCGAATCCCGATGGGGATTCGGCGTTTGGTTAGGACATTACAGGCTGATCACCTTATTGTCGAAAAAGTAAGATGATCCATGCTTCGGAAGGCTCGTTAGGCCGTTGGTTCCGGTTACTACTTACTGATGTAAGTAAGTAGTTATTACATGAGCCATGTCAGGGGTCTTTGGCGGCTCAATAATAATCATGACGCAACGGTTGATGAGGTTGGTAATTCACCTCACAACCCACACGATAGAAGAAGATTTGATTACAACGGAAGACACCGAGACACAATCGAAAATTAAACTAATAGATAAGAATGCAATATTTTTCTATAAGTTAACATGAAAAACTAAATTATTCAGGGTGTTAGGGACATCGTAACGAAAACTTTGAGGGATGATTCAGACCATGATTCTGAGTTGACATCAAGTGAAATTTTCCGTCGTAAAAGTATGGGATTGAAATTAATTAAAAAAGCACTAAACTTTTCATAAATTTTCCGTATTCATTACGGTGTCACTAACACCCATACCTACTTGTATGGCTACCTGTATGTACTTGTACGGGGTGTAAGTGACATCGTAACCAATACTGAGAGGGATGATTCAGCACATGATTCTGGGTTAATATCAAGTGAAATTTTCCATCGCAAATGTATATAAATTAAAATAATAAAAAAAAACTAAAAACAATCATGAATTTATTTTGCGACGAAAAATTACACTTGATATTAACTCAGAATCATGGTCTGAATCATCGCCCTCAGTATTAGTTACGATGTAACTAACACCCTGTATACTTACTCGAAAGAGTCGAAAGTCTAGTACAAACAATTGACTATAGCCAGTAGCCACTATAGGTACCTACGTCACATGACATTTTCTTTCAGGCCAAGAATCCCGATTTTCCCGATTCAAAACCCGGACGTCTGACAACCCTGGTACCGTATTCGTTTGATCATGTCCGTCGTAGGTAGGTACGTGGTCGACGCACGTGGCATGGCAGTTATATTTTATACACCGGAATTCCTTTCCATCTCACAGGACATGCTTGGCCACAGAGGAAAAATTATGGTAGGAACACGACTGGTGAATATACCTACTTTTTTATGCTATATTATTCGCTTTTTGTTTATTAATCATTTCTGTTTTATTATGAAGTTTTTAGGGGCTCTATAAGTGTATCTTTATTTAAAAATAAAAATAATAATAATAAAAAAGTTTATTTAGGTAAACCAGTGATCCACCATATAACGATAAGGCTTTTTCTACCTAAGTACTTACTTCGCTTTATCATTGTTTCGTTTAGGAAGAAGTTTCAGTTGAGAAAGACTTAATTCAACTTTTTTAAGGTTTGTATTAATATAATATACTTAATTATATTAATATATAGATTCGCAAAAATGGAAAGTAAGTACGAGAAACTTAACGGAAATCCACGCGGAAAGTGTTGCGAACGGAAAGATGGTAATAACAATACAAATCCTTAACGGAACAGGCAAATACATTATCATTACAGTTATTTATAGTTTCATTATGGAAAAAATCAGACAACAAATAAATCTAAACAGAATGTAGGTGAAGAAAACAGGTCCATATAAGTTCACACACCCTATGACGTAAGCAACCAGTCTGTGTAGATTAATGAACGTGTATCAGAGAGTACACTAATTAGATTGGCCAGTTTGTTCAGTCATTTAAATTCGAGATAAGTGGTGACACGCTACGCGGACGATGCGTACCGACGGTAACTCCACCTATGCCGAGTATATACGAGTATCCGTTCGAAGCAATACGACGCATGGCGTTACGTTTTTTAATCTTTAATGTTACCTACGTAAATAAAAATACTTTAGGGAAATAACCACAAATTAAAAAGGGTATTAGTAATCTAACTTATTAATTGATTTATTAATATCTTCAGTGTAAAAAGCTGGACATCGGTGCCCTAATCCACCGACTATTTAAAAAGCAATAAAAATGTGTATATGGTTTTGATCTTCTTTATGTATCCACAAGAGGATGTTCCGTCGTAATAACTGTTCCCTAATCTGTTGTTCAGAATGAAGCGATATTCCACCCGGACAGTGTATTATTCGTAAGGTTAGGAACAAACAGATACGCCGACGAACATTCGCAGATTTTCCGCCTAGTGTGCACGTCTATTAAGGAGAAGGTGGTAAGAAAGAGATAACATGATATTGTCTCGTTCACTAATACTTAAGGTATCATTACTAATCTCACGATGATCTCTGGTTATGGCAGGTAATTACGATAGAATTACTTCATTACTGCGAGTCTGCGATTATTATGGGATAAGTGTTAATGATGGGCTTAATTAAAAGCTTTTATGAGCGTTATGGGAGTAACACCTCATTAAAATTATGGTTTAAGCTGGTTGCATATAAACCTCAGATGTCAAGTTCACACTCATAATTTAAATGCAATTAATTTACAATCGAATAACATGAGAACTAGTTAGTATTTAGGTGCAGATGTCAACTTTTATGCGTAATATGACCACATTTCAAAAATGACTGGAAAATTACGAATTACCTATTTGGAGCGAAGAGTTTTGTATGAAAAAATATATGAAATTTCACAGGCTTTTAAATACTATTTTTTCTTCGTATTAAAGAATTAAAAACATAAGTTACAATTGCAGACGTATCTTAAATTGAGCTTAATCTGGTAACTACATTATCTTATTTCGCAATCTCGCGATAAGAATCAGCATAAAATGTGGCCTGAAAAACTTCATGCATCTCAAAACTAACTTTATATATGTGCTTGTATTCTAACAGACATATAAATCATAAGAACTGGTTTAATTAATTTACATTTTCCTAAAAAAGAACTTCTATATCATTCCCACGCCACAGTGACCGTCAAAATAATCTTAACTTATTATGCTATGGACATTTACGACACAGCATCAAAAAATCAGAGCACAGCATTATATTATAATAAATTGGAGCAAAATTTCGAAATATGTTATCTAGAGCATTTAGCAATTTCTAAATCAGTTTAGTGTTGTCTAACGGAAAGTAAGTTAGGTACAGAGACCTGTCGAAACATAAAGGCTTAGCAGGTAGGTAAGTGGACACATCTCTCATTATCATTTCTTATTATTATTGTAACTTAATATTGAAATCTAATACTGAACAAGTACTTTAATGTTGTCTTTTACGCAATAACGATTTTCTCTGATTATTTTTATTTTTTTACAAGTTGAATTTTTGACTATGATCGTTGGGTTTTCACCTTACTCTGTAAGAGGCTGCATACACCTTTAAGCTCTAGAATATAGTCAAAATAAAGAATAACAGGTACTTCTTCATTCATATAAGTTGTTGCTATGAGTGTGTTCCGTTGTATCTCAGCTGGAGTGTCGAGGTGCGTTCCGAATCCCTCCTGGCGCGTTCCATAAATTTGCATCACTAATTTTCTCGATGCCTATCGTGCTAACGATCGCAGTGATTGTGATGAAGATAATAAGAAAAATACTACGTATTTAGTCTACCTATCCACCGATGATCGTTAAGAACGTAACGTTTAAAAATACACCATCAAATTGTTTATAATAATAAAGCGAGCTTATCGTTGATCACGAGCCGTATTTTTCAGAGTAAAATTAGAAAATGAATATTTATTTTTTTTAACTCATCATAATGGAATGGAATAGCTGGAAATACTATAGACATGGTGTTTTTATGAAACACGTGGAGCGCTGAATGAAGTTCATTTCACGAGATTATCTATTTCTACCTTTTGACTAATTCTTACCAATGTCTAATGAGAGAAGCAGTTTCAAGATTACCCAGACGGCGGTGTAGGCGACTTATTTCTGATTTTTCGTTTCAGATTGCTTAAATAGACTTGGATTTATGAACCGTCGGAGTGCTATTTCCGTCCGAGTTTGACTCAAGATTTATTTCAATTTGAAACACGGCCCAGGACAGAAGTCTAAGGAAATTTTAATTGGATTATTAACCCATTCCATGCTATTGTGAGTGACTCAGCTTTATAGAAATGGAAATCTTATAAATCATTATTAACTTTGTTGTTGGGAATTGGAAAATTCGCTGCGACGTATTTAAGAAATGGCTCTCGAGTCGGCGTTAATTTTACTTGAAATTCGGTGTTATTAAATTAAAATTGAATTTAGTAAGTAGCTTTTCTCAGTCATAAGATTTTTAAAGATAAGTACGTTAGATACCATTTCCTCAAATTTAGTTTTCGTAACAATTCGGATTGTTATAAGAGCCGTTGATAATATTGATATGCTAGTTGGGAAAGAATGTCCTTGAACAAAATTTGTTAGCGCGTCTTGGTTGTGTATGAGAAATGTATGATGAAACATTGTATGTACGTGTAGTTGTATCAATTTCATCGAACAAACTTATTCACAGTTACTTACTTAAATAATAAATAAAATAGAAAGGCGCTTTCAAATCAAGAAATATTTACAAAACAGTTACGAGAACAACTCTAGATATTCGATACGCGCACATCGCTATAAAAACATCTACAACCAGATATTTCGACTTAAAAGCGCCACGAATAGTTGGAATGGCGTGGCAACGGGCACGTAGAAAATGCTAGGTAAGTGGCTACCTACTTATAACAACATTAGAGTATCCTTCTCGCTGCCCAGACGTAGTCGGTGGAAATATTTTCTTCCTTTTGCCTGGAAAGTGCAAGGGAGCGAAAACATCTAGTGAACTAGCAAGCTGGCTCCGCCACCACCTGGGGAGCTAATTGTTTTTATATTTACGATTTCATTTTCGTATTTATTACTTTATAAAATACCTATTATTTGCAGGTTAATAGGCGTGGTTTAATAAACAAATAAGAAAAGTAATTGTTCTCAGTTCGTTTGTTTTCTACTCGAGTAATCTACTCGTATAAAATGTGTCAATGACTCTTCTTCTAGGTTAGGTTGGAAGTACTACGTATGTGTATCTATATAACACTATACATTTTTCTTCTAGAATTAATGTTAGGTCAGCGACACGAATGAAGAAAAAATTTATAGGTACCTACTTTTATTAAATACAGTGCCAAATGTGATTCCTTCGTTTAATTTTAAATACTGCGTAGGACTTTTCTTAATCTATATAAAAATACAGAGTAGTATATATAACAGAGACAATGCTTGAGCGTCGTTTAAAACAAAATAAATTCGGCCCTCGCATAAAGCTTTCGACACTCCCCGGCATTCACAGAATCCTCAACTGACGTAAATCACACAAAGTTTAGAAAAAAACGCCGAAATAAAGAGCTCACGTGAAAGTTCAGAAATATCAGCGGTGAATATAATTATGAAAGCGGACACCCGCTGGTTTGCTCTCATACACACCGTACTATTTGATAACTGTTCACCTGTTTCTGATCTTCGTTTAAAAACTCGCCAATCTACTACTAGGGAAAATTTATTGACGCTATTAGTTTAATGTGCGCATTTTGATAAAACTACTTACTTCTAATAAAGTGTAATGTGCCTATTAATGTGTCCGGAAATGTATCTTGATTTTAGAAATAATCATGTTGTTTTCTATTTCATACATTTTTTCTAGATAACATGTCATCGAGTTCCAGTAGTAGGATATTAGAAAGAGGGATTCTTTGCGTAGTTATAAATAAAAGATAACTCTAAAGTTCTGCCTGCCAAGCGACTTCTGTCTGTGAATTGCAAATATAAACTCCCAAGTAAATGCATAATAAAATGAAATATAAGTTTCATACCTCTTTGAAGATAAATTCTTTCCTAATACTTTTCCTTTCTTTCTGAAGTTGTTAAATTTTTCCACAATAAAGCTAAGATGATAAAATAATGTTTACAGTTTGTTCATCATACTTATTTTGTTTTGGAACGACTTCAAACAGTACGTCCCTACCCCTTTCGGTTGATTGAGGGAAAGCCAGTGCCCAGCAGTGACGTATAAAGGCTGTTTATATTATAAAGAGATCCAAATATAAGTTGTAAGTAGGTTTGTCTTCTAATAACTTATAGATTATGTCTAATTCAAAATAAATTAATGAAGTAATAGAGAGAGTAAAACAGTTTGCTGTTTTTTATTTTATAAATAGTAATGATTTTCAAAAACAATTAAGCAGAAGTTTTGGTAGACGAATTCAGACAATAGTGTTTATAACGTTCTGATGGTTATCGTGGTTGTAAAGTAATTAAGCAGATAATTAAAATAATCAGGAGGCTTACCCGATTCCGGCAGTAAAACGTACGCGTTATAACATCCATAAAAAGTTTTATGCTTTTACAGTGTAGTAGGAATAACGAAATCCTTTAAAACTTATTTTTTTTTTATTTAAAATATCGTCGATATATGTATGAATTTGAAACTTGCTGTTGAATAAATATTTAAAATTGCTTGCCTAACATTTTTTTAAAGTTCGCTTAAATATAAATATAACATAATCGTCTTAATATTTATGTCTGCGTAAATTAGAAACATACATTTTAGTAGGTTAACGTACCTATGTTAAAAACCTTAACATATTCTATGTAATGCTATGGTTTATCTGCATTATTCATTACTCTGTGCAACCAAAAGCGCTCTACAGTATAGAATGTAAGTAGAAGCGAAACATTTTTACACAGATTTTTAATTGAAATTTCTAAATTGAAATAAATGTACGACTTCCGTATTTTATTCCTATTGTTTCTTTTATTTTAAATTAGGAAGGTACTTGCATACCTACAGTTTCGCAAACTCTTAATAATTGATAACTTAATAGCTTTTTAACTTTTAACATAACATAAGCTCAGGACTACATCCCAATTGGTGTAGTCAGAGGTCATCGCAAGTTGAACTAAGCACCCACCTCACCGAGCTTCGAACGTTTGAGAAGCAAGCCGGTGTATAGGACGGCAGTGATTTATAACTTTTGATTTTTAAATATTTTGTCTTTTTATTTCTTTCTTGCTTTGATATTAAAAAAAAAGAAAAAAATATATAGAAGTAAAAAAAATATATATAAAAAATAGGCGAAAAGAATAGAGAGAGTGGAGTGGAGTGGTGAGTGGGGGTGGGGATAAGTGGATGGGAAATAGGCATGAGTTTATGTATGTATGTGTGTTGCTTTGATATTAGTACGTTAAATCGGCTTTCTGTTACTATACAAAAGCAGGTACTGTAGTGGGTGTTGCTAGACGTGAGTTAGTTTATGGTCTATAGTACCTACCTACCTATTATTCAAGCATGTTGTAACATTTTCGTATACGTTGTTACATAATAATAGCCAATAGAAAACACGCCAAATACGTACCTGTTACAACCCATTGTGCTTAATAAAAAATAACTTATATAACTATGTACTTATACGTCACGTAACAATTCTTCCGGCGTAGAAAGAGACGACTGAAAGCTAGATTAAGATCATGTAGCCCAGTTAGTAATGCGACTATTTTCACGCTAATAAAATTTTCGGGTTTAATAATAATTTTCGACCAGACAGACACTTCTTTCCCTAGTAATGTATACCAATCGTATCAAGGTAAAGTCACAGTTACCAAAAATCAACTTGTTGCCACACTTGATATGGGAATCCTAAGCTTTGAGTAGTCTAAGTAGTTTCCAAGAAAAGGGGCGCGAAGTTGGCGAATTTAATGCTTTCAACTCTAAAAGATAATAAGTTGTTATTTGCGAAAACCTTTAATTGACTTACTAGTTATAACATAATCTATTATTTCTTTCGCTGTTGGTTTTTCGAAGAAAATAAAATAATATAAATAAAATGAAAAAGACAAGGCCTCGAAATCTTTAAAGACTCCGAGTCCAGGTTGGCCGAAGTAGAGATAACCGGTTCAGGTGAGGTTTTCTTAACGGATCGGACCTGAACTGCGCGTGTGGTGTTGCGCCACAAACTATAGCTCACCTGACGTCTTACCCCTTGTGCCCTGATACCAGTGCGCGGGAGGAACTTATGGATGCTGCCGAAAATGCTATACGGGGGGCAAAATAGTGGGCTGAAAAAATCTGAATGACAGCGAAACGATAAGAAGAAGCTTGTAAAGCATAATCATCACCTCCCTAGCATTATCCCGTTTTTCAGAAGGTCGCTTACCTAACTTGAAGATTTGACAGGTCCGGTTTTTTACAGAAACCACTGCACGTCTGAAATTCCAACTCGCGAAGGGAAAAACCAGCCCAATACAGGATAGGCCACATACCTACCTACGAAAATGCTTTTCTCGGGAATGTGGGTTTCCTCACCATGTTAGCTTTTTTATGCTTATAAAGTATATGTTAAACCGTATTTTTACAATATAACAGTTCATCACCAATATGGTATAATGATATACCGTCTGGTCTTCTCATTAGTGACAGCTTGATGAATATCGTAAGCGAATCGATGACGTCATCATTCTATTCGTTGCTACTAGGTGAATAATTATTCACGGTTAATGTTTTTATTTTTATATTATTTTACGGAGCTACTTTGAATTCTCAATTTAAGAACTTAAGTAAGTACTTACAGTTTTTATACATATATTTATATGATAAGTGATAACGTTAGGTAGTCAATTATTTAAGTTTTTATAGATAATAAATGTCCTTAGAATGTTGGAGTTACTAATAATGGTAACACTGCAGTTACGTCTGCTTCGATTATAAGTGAAATGAAAACATGTCGTTTATATAAGCCAAGTTCGCGCATACCTACAGATAGTTCATAATTTTGGAGAGCTTTTAGTACATGCACGGAATGACGAAAGCTTAACTCATTCCATGTTTTATGTTTCATAATATATTTTGCGTGTTTATGTTTGTTATTTAATTTTGAAATTCATCATATATCCATGTAAGGCGTTCGTATGAGGCTGAAAGTTGTCTTTGAATACTTATGGCTCTGCTCAACCTATGGGATAGCTGTATGATTAAGGACGTGAGATTATGTATGTATTGCTATGGTTTGTCGTTATTCTCTATCCAGAGTAAACGTATACGATGTCACTTACTGTCCATTATTAACTAATGAAATTGTTCCTTACTCAACACCCCTTGCCTATAAGAATAGATAAAGTATTTTTCTATACAATTTAAAAACACATTTAAACCCCAGACGTTTTTAAACCATTTGCTAAGAGCTTCACAAGTTTCCCTCTTAAGAAAAAACATCCGCTCAGAGAGGCAAAGGCAATAGACTTTAGGTTCCTTGAGACTAAAGTTAAATATCCATTTAAATCTTCGACGCTACGAACATCCCCTGGGGCAAGTCAGCGTTGTAGCACGGAAAAGCGCTTTATTTTTATTACATTCTGGATAGAAATGCTAATTTGGTATATCAAAAAAGTTTATACGTAATATTTTAACATTATGATATTGATTTCCTGAATTGATTTGTCACATTTCAAAGTATTAAATATTTTTGGTAAATGTACGTTCACTTACTATTTTATATATAATATTGTTTATTAAAATAACGAATTAGATTTTAAAATAACTTATGACATCACCGCTTATTTATGACCTAAAATTTTAAATAGGAATATAAGCCAAACAGACGGTTCAAAAACGAGCGCGTTCACCGCTGAAATGCGCGGCTCAAAGAAAGCGCATCCAGCGACAGCGAACGATACTCACCTACCTAACAGTACATAGCTTCGTCGACGACGGCACTAAATCAATACGAGCCATCACCCCTCCCACCCCCCACCCTTCAAGCCGCTTTCCCGCCGAAAGCAGCCACCACCCTTGAAAAGCTCGCGAGCTGAGCTCCTACTTCTGTTCGGCTTTTGTGGAGGTGTAGCTCGAACGACACGTCTTGGGATTTGCTGAACGGTACAATTGACAGTTCGAAATTCGAAATTTTAAATTATGTTTACTCTTAAACTTTTATGGCAAAAATAACCATTAATTTAAATAGAGTCATAAATTTATTGATTGATATAATTGTTAATACATTTATTTCTGCCTTTTGTTCAAATTCTAAACGGTAAGTATGCAAAGTTTAAATAAATGACAAAGAATGAATTATGTTGTTGATGTATTTTTTAACTTTCTACATGTTCTTACAATGCACGTGCATTGCATGTAAATTACTTTCATGCCGTTATTTTCTAGTGCAGTCATAGATAAGATTCACGAATTTAATTACCTAATTTATTAATATATTATATTTTTAGCTCCAAATACTGATGCATAATTGTTATTATGCGTAGCCTACGCTAGTTTTAATTACCTATTTTTAAATATTTATCGTGAAAATTACAATTTTAAATAGATACGGTGCTTCAATCTTATAAAAAAAAAGAACCGTTAGTATTCAAACATGCTTATATTAGTACTTACAGATAAAGAATAAAATAAATTGCTCGAATTACTGTTTTCATAGTATGCACAGATAAACTAACAAATAAATACTTATTAGGAAATTGAAGGTAGAGTCAGAGTTACAATTCGTAGTTTTTGTTATTTATATTATGTATGCAGCTATTTTAATAAATAATATTAAATAATAAATTAGGTAGTGTTTGTCCATTTATGTCACCTGTTACCATTCGGTTTAGTATCAATCTGAGCACAACAATATTAATAGTGGTTACGAGCTATAAGGGTACGACTTATGATGTAACTTTAGTAACACTAAAAAGCTTACCACCACGTTGAACATGACGATAGTCGACTACAAAAATATTCCCGGAAAATATAATATTGATATCCTAAACTGTCCATGCATATAATATTCTGTTGACTTTTTTTTGGAAATCTGTGTCGATTATGAGTAATTAATTAGACAATCAATTTGCGAAAGCACTAACTAGTTGCGATCCTACTATAATTATCCGTAATGTTTCTACTAAGCGACTGTATAAATCAAACATGCTTCGCTATTGTTCGATTCGTGTTAGATTGATAAGGTTATTCCCAAGTGTGAAGGAGACAGATATCCATTCATGGCTTTCTATTCATAAGTGATTGTATGCGCGAAATTTTGCGAAGTTTTTCGTGGAGTATTAATACGATTTCAGTGGATGTAGATGTTATCTTGTTACAAAGAATAAAAAATAAGTCTCTTATAGTGATAAAGGAAGTTTTGGAGTGAGAATTTCAAATAAAATGTAAAGAAAATACGAATGTTTTATCTGGAATTTCGCGTATACTGTAAAGCTCAGTGGAAGACCATCAAAAAGTTTTTGCGAGCTTTTACAGTTAGAAAACGATTTTCGTTCTATTTACATAACGTTTTAACCCTCTCGAGTTATTCTTGTTTTGAACATTCAATCCATTAACTTCCCTTTTCATTTTAGCGCTTTCCTTTACTTAGGTATTCTGTTACAAACTTTTGTGTTTCACTTTCATGAGTGTATAATGCCAAGTGCTTAAGAGAGACTTGCTATAGTTATTTTTGAGGATTTGTGTAGTAAGTACGTAAATATGATGTACCTGGAACAAAAAAAAATACTGGTTATTATTCAATAGACACGAAAAAGTAAGTATCACAATGTGTCAAAAATAATTGTTAGTTACTAACGTCCTCAGATAGGATTATTTGTTATTCTACATTCAGAAAATATCTGACAACATACTGAAATAACAATAATAGTGATTTAAAATGACATACTTAGACCCTACCTAATTTGCCGGCTTAAGTGTGGCACTTTCGGTAAGTATGATAACTCGAAACTATTTTACATTCAGCAGTTTCATTTAATTAAAATTTTGATTATATTAAACATGCATAATGTATATGTATAATATTCTCGAAGATATAAATAATCTCCTTAGAACTATTCCAGATTCAAATTTTTAACATGCCAGTACCCGAGACAGGCAATAATGAAATAAGCGCAGGACAAATATAATAAATCTTGCCGGGAGACGCGAGGGCGGGCGGTGACTTCCTCTTTCGATATTTGAATTTAATTTAGCTCTCGCATTGTCCCTTTTGTCAATTCAAAAAGAATTTTTGAATTTAAAACACATGCGCTTTGATCTCTCGGTTCTTTTCATTAATCTGTCCCGTTATATACGTATTTTAGGCCCAGTTATTTAACGGGACAATCGTATCTCTCAGAACTTATAGAATATTAATACACTATTATGGTTCTAAACTAGTAAACAATAACATGGACATTATGTAGATACTTAATAATTATCCGGAATGTAAAAGACAACTTACTGTTTGAAAGCCATGCTTACCTATTACCATAATAATATAATGTGTACCTTAAAGGTAACTAATTAGACATATCTACTAGAAGTATTTAACAATTTTTTTTAAATCCGTCGTCCATTAATAAAGGATGTCGTTGAAATTGTTCCCTTGTAAAAATTACAAGATGGATGCCCGATAAGTGCACGTTACAAAGTTACCGGCCGCAAATTGGTTGTAAGTTATATAAAAAGGTATTTTATTGGGTACGTTTTGACATTGATGAAATACTAAATGCTCGTAACTTAGATTGTAGAAGACATAATTTCTTTACTTCAAGCCGAAGGGGTAAAAAATACGATTGTTATTTATTTCTTGACACAACGTTATAATTTTAAATGTTGTGTAGTTGTTTATGTCATAAATGAATTATTGCTTCTGTCATCGTATAGTCAAACGGTATTTTTAAAGTTTTGGCCTGTAGTACAGCCTCAAGGCAATTTATTCATGTTCTTAAACTAATAACACATTTTCACCATTATCATCCTAGACACAAAAAAGATAAAGTCGATTATTCTTTAAAGTACCTACTATCTCACGTATATAAATGATTTATACTATAATTAAATTACTCTTGTATACTACGCCTACATTATCTAGACATTCCGCATGAAAAAAGTGCAATTTCTTTAATGAGATTTTTATCTTTCATCATCTCGATGCAAACAAACCACATCAGCCTTAAATATTCTTAGCAAAAACTGTTTCTACCAAGAACCTAAGAGTTCGATAACCTTTAAAACTCTTTAGGAGCCGAATAGCTGAATGGTGTCGAAAAAGAATGCATAACTTAATAACCTCACACGGTAGAGTCGACGTATAATCAGTTGCCGATGGTGAGCAAAAGTTACGCCTTAAATGCTCAGGGTTATATTAATCTAATTTATGGAATATACAGAAATCTAATCTTAACTCAGCAATACGTTTATATCACTGCTCGGCAACTATGTTTAGGCCCTATGTGATATGATAACGTATCACCTGATCACCTGATTGTCCGAAAGTAAGATGATCCGTGCTTCGGAAGGCACGTTAAGCCGTTGGTCCCGGTTACTACTTACTGATATAAGTACTCATTAGCTCATTAGTAACCCTGACACCAGGGTTGATTTAAATTGGTTTAGAATGACAAAATTATAAAATTGTGATTTCATCAGAACATGCTTAAAATAAAACCTAACTTTTCCATCCTATCCGCCACTATTATTCACTTTCATATCTATGATCCGTGCTTCGAAAGGCACGTTAAGCCGTTGGTCCCGGTTACTACTTACTGATATAAGTAAGTAGTCGTTACATAAGTCATGTCAGGGGCCTTTGGCGGCTCATTAGTAACCCTGACACCAGGGTTGATTTAGATTGGTTTAGAATGACAAAATTGACTCTTTGTTTTCCGAAGTAAATAAATAAATTATTATTATTATTATTATTAAAATTATAAAATTGTGATTTCATCATAACATGCTTCAAAAAAAACCTAACTTTTCCATCCTATCCGCCACTATTATTCACTTACATACCTAGATATATAGACGTAAGAATGAATGTCCTTTTAAAATCCAAACTGACTATCAGCGACTGACTGTCGGTGTGATGTGAAAGCGTTATTAGTGGACACAACGCGAGCGCAAGCGGCGATCGTGTTTCGCGTGTTCACATTGAGAATTATCAACACCAGCGAAGTTTTTACTCACGGTTCCAAACTAAAGCCACTATACATACATGGAGTCATTTTCAAGAACAGAAATGGTTATTCATATTGTTCATTAAGTAGGTAATAACAGATACGGGCTTGGATGATAAATTGTTACCAAAATGATACCTATATTAGTAATTACAATGATATAATTATAATATAATGTATATAATTATGTATACTCATTATGTAATTTGTCACTTGGTTGGTATGACAAATATAAAGAGATATATGACTATATTTTATAGACCTTAAAATAAAATGTAAAACATAATCATATTTTGTTGATAAATATAAAATGATGGCGTATCGATAAATAATATAAAAGTTCCTATTTTCATTTAATTGAAATACATATCACTACATAGTAAAAAACAAAGTCGCTTTTTCTGTCCCTATATCCCTATGTACGCTTAAATCTACACTTAATAATAATAAAATACTAATGTATAATATTATCCATGAAATAGTGGAGAAATACAGTTATTTTTGAGGTTGCAATGCTGAGAAGCATTGCACCCGAGTGAAGCCGGGGCGGGTCGTTAGTATTAGATATTCTCAGTATTTAGCCATAATGCTCAGTGTATATTCACCTTAACACGTTCGGTGTGATGGTAATCAAAACCCGTGCGGTATCTATATATACATACCTCAAGTTATACAGCACCCTTTAAACTAGATAGTCCGAATCGTGACTTACACTAGACCAAGCTATGTTATAATTACGATAGATTACATGGAGATTAGTTTCGCTTTGGTAATCATAGTCTGGGTGGTACCATCACAAAATGGACGAAGAATTAAAACACCTCGCGTTTTTAAAATAGATTAAAAACTTTTTATACTTAAATATTCTTCGGAGATAATGTACGATGATAATTAAGTTATCTTTCAGTATGTTACAAGATTTATTCAAATTAAAAGATCTTGTCTCACTTAAGTAGGTAATCAAAAACATACTAAGTCTGAATAAGAATTAACTTAAATCAAAACAGGTAAAACCTCTTAAAATAATAACAAAACTAATGTATTTATGATAAAGTAAGAATTAGAATACCAAGCTGACGCAAAGTATCTCAAAATTCAAAATGGCACACAAAGTTCACACGAGTGACGTCGGGTAGGTGCGCCCGGATTGGGACAGCGTGATGGGGTGACACACGCTGTTATTATTAGTTTTTTGTCCCCACTCCACCCCACACTCCCCTCCGGACCGCCGCCATTCCTCGCGTTAGAAACTTTTTGTGCACTTTTTGTGGACGAGATACCGCGTCGCCACTTTTTGTTACTCCCATCGGCAGGATATTGTAAAATTTGATTTAGAATAACACTGACCGATTACCTTTTTCTCATCGAAGATTATCAACCAATTGGAAACGATTTTATTGCGTCATTTATCCACCACAAGTAACTTAATTTACAATATAATTAAATAACACATTGAATAATTCATTACGAACACTCAGCGACTTGTAAAAGCTCATAAACTCGAGATGTGAAAACCGCGGTTTATCGCTTCGAGGCGAAAAGTTACAATGTAATTTATTGTTTATTTACAGCCCGTCCACTTTTATGGCGACTTCATTCCGTTGTTACGTAAACCAGTTTAAATACCGCAATAAATCGAACAGTAGGTAATGATTGAAGCGCGCACTGAATTTTAATAAGAGTCTTATCATTTTATTCAATAACCACGCGTTATTTTTTGGGGTCCACGACGCGCACCTTTACCCGACGCTCGAGACTTTGTTACTAAAATCCAAAAGTCAAAATGGCACGGGATCGTAACTTGGTAAGGTAGCTGAGACCTTGAGAGGTCTTTGTTTATAAACAAAAGTGTTATGCAAGAGGCTACAAATGGTGAATCGGTGTAAAGAATCGGGTTTTATGGTCGCATTATATGGGCGAGTCGAGATAAAGCGTTTGTTTTGGGTCGTAAATAAAACTGCAACAGGTACGGAGCCAACGGGACTCCACAATCACGCTTACGCTTTCACTTTCGCTTATTATCTTTGCACATTGATCTCTTTCAGTAAACAGGCTTTGTTGTAGCTCCTGGATTTGAATTCTTTGCAGTTCAAACGTCGGCAGCGCTACAATCAACGTTCTCCGCGTTTTTGTTCATTCAATGCGCAACACTTATTCTGTTTAAAAGTGCACTTGTGTTTATCAGAAGCTAAGTATTTTGGCCGTCTTTACTTACAGCACATCCACGTTTACAAGTAATTCAGCTTCGACCTTATTCCCTCAAAGAAACACGAATAATTTCCCGAAAACTTTGCCCTACATTTCGTATTAACTCTATCTCGCTCACGCTACCCACCTACAAACTAGTAATTGAAGACGTAGTATGAATAATATTTGGGCGGTCGTCACGCAGCCGAATCGATACGTAATTATATAGTGAAAATGTACCCTCATAAATATTATATCCAGTGAGGGCGAGGCATAGCCTGTGGCTGCCATTGTGTGGGACTATTCACCATGGCGTTAGGTGACGTCAGAGTTTTACCAAGTACGCAGGAAGTACGGTGGTCCACGCAAGTTTGCCGAGGCCAACGCTGAGATCTTTGGTTGGATGTGTCGCTGTTGTGTGAGGGTTTGTAAATTGCTGTAGTATGTAGAGCGCGTAGTTTAGAATCGAGCTGTTATCATAGTAGTGATTGATGTGTATTACCTACATCAATCATTGTATGAAGAAAACACATGTTAGATTATATTATAACTTTAGCAGTGTGTGTACGTACTTTTCCGTTAATAGAAATTTAAATAAGTACCTACTATGGAAATAAACTGAATTCCAAAAGAACATTTCCGCACCGTAATCCCGTGCCAGTAGGTACAATGTTAGTGCTAAGCCAAACAAATCCAACGACGGTAGAATTGAAAAATAAAATAAAACACAGGCAATAGGTGCTATAATACTAGAAAAGTGGAACATAAATTCAAAACTGAATACAGTTTTGATAACCTTACATGACAAAACATTCTTCGAATATTTCATTCGGAATTTTCGACGCTTCCTCATACCCGAAATATGCCGATAAAATTGTTTTCAACTTTTATCTAATTTCTGTCCACGCGAACATTGCATTGCATGCTTGATGGCAGTTAAAACACGTTTTAGATTAAACCAGTGCCAACTTCCACGAATTATATAAAAATTGGCCGTGAAATTTCACATTTGCCATGGAAACAGTTTGGAGCCGCTTTAAAAAATTCGTTGAAGTTTTTATCGATTTATCTTGCCTTAAAAATATTAATATTGCCCATCGATTAAGTCGCCCTCAATTTGTAATCGTTACATATATAGAATGCCTCTCAAACCGCACACCAACACAAATAGAGTCCAGGAACTGTAATTTAATTCGCGAAATGAACAATAATAAGGACCTAATTGTTAGCAATTTATATCTGATACACATCGGGAACGAAAGACGACGAAACCAATTATCAAGTTATCTTGCCCGCATATCACAAAAACAAAGGGTCAAACCATTTAAGGCGCTATATTGTCCAATATAAGAAGCGGGAAAAAACAAAAGCATCCTCGAGTTTAATCTATGAGGGAATTTAATAAACATCTGCTTGTAGGCATCCGACATGTCGCATCTGTTGCGCCGACGCCGGCTTTTTTCAAAATTTCAAATGCGCGCGAGTCGCTACCAAGCAGATGTTCCTAACTCCTAACCCCACTCTATAAGGACTACGCCACTATTTTACGGGAATAAAGCACAAAATTCAACAGTCCATTGAAAACTTTTTTAGTTTTTTAATTCGTCTTCAAGAAGTTAGATTATGTTGTTCGAAATTCAAATTTGGCGGCGTATTCTGGCCGATTACCATAGATAACGGTAAACGGGGTCATTATACTACCCCACCTTAATTTCGGGCAATATTGTTATAATGCGTTGCATCAATCAAATGCTTTTGGGGTCTTATTTTTTCTAATATTTTCGCTGCTTATTTTATTGCTTCTCTTTACTAAATGACTTTATTTTAAAAGGTAGCGTTTTGAACGCTACTTAGTATAATTAGACAGGCGAAGAATTATTTGAACTCCGCCCTTCATGCGGAGTAACAATACAGCACAATTTGGAAATAGAGCAGGAAACCCCCAAGGGCTTCTACTAAGCTCCTTTCCCATAAATTCAGAATCGACCACTTACGGGTGGAAAAACAGAAAAAAGAATTTCATAACATGGAAAGTTTGACCTTATTCTTTCCCTGCTAAAGTAAATATTCCCTCGAAGGTTTGAGCTGTTGATGCTATGTTTTGACTCCACTTATTTGGAACAAGGGGAAATGAATAAATGTAACGAACTCAATCAGAACTGTGCGTTTTAAGCAATTTTGAGCGACCTTATAAATATGTATAACTAAGTTTCGAATTTTGTTTATTTATGTGCTAGACCCATCCCACGGGGCATGATTGGGGTATGACTTTTCCCATGTAGATGTAAACAGTCTATATAAACTAACCTATAAGTGTATATAGGTCCCACTTTTCTTCGACCGGTTAACTTGATGAAGTTCACCACATACTCAATCATAGTAGACTGCTAATCTATTGTAAGTTGGTACATTGTAGGCGCGGTATTATTTTGTAAATATTTTCCTGAAATTATAAGTATTCTCGTTTCCGCTCGGACCACGTATATAATAAGTTTTAAAAATACGTATAGAGTTCTTAACAAACTTATACATAACTCGTTAAATGGAAACTCACCAAAATCTATTTAGGTCTTGTACATACAAGAGTAATGATGCAGCTATGTAAGTGCTTCCAGACTTCCCTCTGCATAAAGGTTCTGAGAACTGACCCTTGTATACCTAACCCGAAAATAAATCACCAACGGCTAATCTTAAGGCATCGCCTTAAAAGGAAGGCGTTTTTAAATCAATAGCTTGGAGCGCCTCATATGTATGCTTGAGAAGACTTATTTCTCTGACCCTCAAATTCAGTAATTTAACTTTCCCCTCCGGATAGCTTTTCATTTACCTCTTCAACCGATACGCTGCGTGGGACTAACTAATCTGGGACAAGGCGTGGCGTGGAGATGTCACCCATTGTAAAAAAAAAACTAAAAATAATCGTAGGTAACGGTTTCTAGTTGGTTCGCTATTTTCGGCTTCTAAAATGAGACACTATTTATTTGTTATCTCAGCTCGTTGACTAGTTATGTTGCTTAGAAATTATAGAATTAATTAAGTATGATACAGCGGAGTAATTTGTGGATGAGAACCTGATCAATGTTGAGCTTGTCAGACTTTAGGAAGGAACGTCAAGGTGCAATAAATTGTTGTAAGTTATGGCGTGGGCGAGTCATGTTTAAGCTAAGCTTCATATTTTTGAGTGACTTTTCTTTTTATAGAGGTAGGTACTGTACTGGACATGTGTTCATCAAACCATATGTATAATTAGCATAAATATGATCTTCCAGAATACAATATGCAATAAATAAGTAAAACATAATATAATATCTTTTAAGTAATTACCACACTTTTCTTGCTTTTATTTGCATGATTGTTACTACGTTTAGTTAATGATCATACAT
Source organism: Pectinophora gossypiella (assembly GCF_024362695.1). Taxonomy (NCBI): domain Eukaryota; kingdom Metazoa; phylum Arthropoda; class Insecta; order Lepidoptera; family Gelechiidae; genus Pectinophora; species Pectinophora gossypiella. Next base: position 10,624,947 of record NC_065413.1, on the reverse strand, counting down.
CTTATCATTGTAATCATTGATGTATAGTATGTACTATAGTTTGGTTATAGTTCTAAACACTTTCAAGGACAGCAAAAATTTAGTATCGATCGCCATCGACTCGCAAAGAAGAAGAAGGACAGAACGTCTAATGACGTTCCGATTCTAAGGTGTTATATTACCTATTATGAACCATCAATGACCCATGGTCTCTGCCCGTGAAAGAGTTAAGGCTTTCTGATGGTTTCTGTCACGCCTTTATTTAACGTTGCTTCCTCGAAATATATTTTAATCAAATTTATTAGGTACTGTTAAAGACTCCACGTATTTTGTGCGCCGATAATTCCCTCCATTGATTCGTAACGCCTCCCGCGTCGCGCTACAACAGTCGCGAGTGAGCCCCGACATTTGCTATTGTATTGTTGTCTATGCTCTGCTTTCCGCTACATACTGTTATTTATGTCAGATCCTACATATACAAAGCTATATAACATAGTACTACTCCTGTTGAGTTGGGCAAATTGAAAAGAGAGGTTTTGGAAACGTAGAGTACAACTCATCGTTCTGTTTCTTTGTAACATACAGGGTCCGGAAAAGTAAAATAAAAGTCATACTGCTTATGATATTCTTCCTTTTGTTCGGCTTGGAATAAAATAAGAGGTGTCAAGTAGACCGATAATGATAGGTGCTTATGTCTTTACTCTATTTTCTTATTGTTTTTCGTCTTATTACACTTCGTTGTAGATCTCTCTGTCTAATCTCACCCGATACCACATCTTCAAGAGTCATATATAAATTTATTACGCTACTCTTGAAGACAATGAATTTAAACAATGTCACTTTTACATTCGAGGGTGGCCATGATAGTCCAGCGCACAGTATGGGTGTGGACGGTGAAAATAAACAATTATTTCCAAGATGGGGTGCACGCCACGAGTACAGTTGCGAAGTACGAACCGTAGGGGTGCTTTGAGGTCAGTATACAGGAGGGCGCTACGGGAAATTTTGTTAGAGATATCTGTTGATTGTTCATAAACAATCTTTAGGTGAGACGACATATCGCGTCATCTAAAGGTATACCTAATGGAAAAAGTTCTTGCGCTTTATCCGTGTGCTCTTAACCATTGTCTGCCATTAAAAAGATATAAGATTGGTTGAAAGTATTTGATTGAAGTGAATCTTGTTTTTTAAGGCATGATTTCAGAAGAGATTTTGATATACATAAAAATATATGTATTTTTTTTCAACAACACATTCACGTACGCCTTTATCCCGGAACGGTGCCTTAACAACGGCCCTGCTACGAATCTGATCACTGACCCATGAAGCAAACACAGAGGAAAATTTCTTCGAGCAACGAAAGGAAAATACGACAATATAAATAACTCCATTGGTACCTACTACTACATCACCCTATGACAAAAGAGTTATCGGTGCGTTGAAAACAAAAATGGCGAAGTGATTTATAACGAACACGGTCGTATTAGCGGCGCGTGATTCGGGGTTTGGTCGCAACGTGGAAAAATGTCGCAGTGTGGTAGGCATGGAGTTATGACTGTGGACGTACTGCGCTTACATGTTACCTCTATTGTGCTGGATATTGTGTTGGGTTTAGCTCTTGTTGGTTTGCAATCGGTGTTGTTAAAATTTTGGGAGAGTAAGATATGCCTATACAAACACCAATCACAGTTAATTAATGTAGTAATCGCATAGGTTACCTACATAATTAATGTACTAAGAGGTTTAAAAAATCTTTCAAAATAAAATAAATAAACTTTATTAAGCACAACAGACAGCAGATACATAAAAACAGCAGATACAGAAAGGCAAAGCAAAATGAAAAGGATGCATTCAAATCTTAAAAATGTTTTAAAAAATCTTTATGAAACCAGGAATAATACACAAAGGCTCATTTAAGAGAATCAACAAGAAGACGAGGTAGGTCACATTCTAGATCAGAGACAGTCGAAGGACGACTTGCCCGGACTGTGCAATCCTAATGAAAATGGACATTGATTTAGGTTAGGTTACGTAGTCAGTTGAACAATGCTTGAATATTCTCAACGTTTTTGTCTAGGTGTTTGAAACATACTACCTATCTGTCGACCTTTAATTTGAGGACGTTGACTTAAGCGTTTTCAGGTGTCTAGAAAACGCTGAGTAGTTTTATTTATTTTTTTTATTTGCGACGCCTTTCATCGCTTTTAAAACGAAAGCATACCGGTCTTTAAAAGAGCAAAATTTTTGCTAGTGTAGATCTTTCGGACTCGCTGCATTTTACCGGGCAAAAATTAAATTCGATATCGGCGTAACAAAAAGACTAAAATGACAATATCGAAATGGACATAAATCCAGTGAAGTTACCGAAGATTAGAAGCTAGCAAGTGAAGCCAAAACTCGATATTGGGTGAATAATCGTCGCCACTACCGGCGCGGTGGTCGTCCGGATGTGCCAGATTTATACCCGGGTACCCGGGTTCCCGGGTATGCCGGTCTGTGACTACCGTACCATTTATGGTACTATCCGTACTGTCGTCGGGGCTCTTCATAGAGCACCCGATATGTCGCCTCGCCTTGAGGGCGCAATTTATGGCGTGGAAACGTCATCGGACCCCGTGTTTCGGAATAAATCATATATGTTTGCTTGGTGCACGAGACGTCTAAATTTCTGGCTCCGTGCGTTGTTTAAAAGGGGATGTTGATAACTCTGGTTTTGTCATGCATAATATTGTACATAACTAAGATGAAAGGAACTAAATATAACAATAAGCTTTCACTGATTTATTGTGTTTGTCTTTAACTTAGGAACCTTGTCACAGACGCTTATGTTTACTTAATCCAAGCCCTGAATTTTGTTCGTGCTCCAGACATCTACCTATTGAATTAAGCATAAAATAATTAGTGACATCGTAACGAAAACTTTGAAAGATGATTCAGACCATGATCCTGAGTTGATATCAAGTGGAATTTTCTGTCGCTAAAGTATGGAACTAAAAATAATTAAAAAACACTAAAATTTTCATGAATTTTCCGACAGGATATTCAATTTCATCCCCCTCAGTATTTGTTACGGTGTCATTAACACCCATACCTACCTGTATGTACTGGTACGCGGTGTAAGTGACATCGTAACGAGTACTAAGAGGCATGATTCAACTTATTATTTTGAGTTAATATCAAGTGGAATTTTCCATCGCAAAAGTATAGAATTGAAGATAATTATAACAGAACTAAAAAAATAATCATGATTTTGCGACGGAAAATTTCACATGAAATTAACTTAGAATCATGGTCTAATTCATCCCTCTTAGTATTCGTTACGATATCACTAACACTCTGTATATTTCATATAACTTATTTATTCAGATTCTATCATATAGTTTTCTTTACCTTACATTTCTCGCCTGACTACCAATTGAATTCCAACACGTTCTTAAACGTTTTAAAACAAATCGAAGTTTAAATTGCATCAGATATTTATTAAAGTTATGCTCCTTTTTCCTTTCCAGGTGGTGAGGATGCTTCGTTTGTTCATGCGTGTTTATCATTAGTCTGTAAGCAACACGGGAGCATAAGCCAAGTGGCTTAAGATAACCCAAGCTGGTACTGGATATCTTCACACGCCGTTTCACTGCGCGAAATTATATAATGAACACGCAAACTCGCCTTTGTTCACATCATGACTAGAAGCGATAGAATATAAAATTATTAACGTCATTTTTAGGGTTCCGTATCTAAATCGCAAAGCAAAAATTCCCTTACGGAGTCGTCATCTCTGTCTGTCTGTCCGTCCGTATGTCACAGCCACTTTTTTATTGTTTTTTAAAATTCTGCCTAAACTTGACGTGTGTTCCATGAAATTTATGCCTGACGATTACCCGTCCCTTTCCTTTTCGGCGGATAAGAGAATGTCAGGTACAACTCAAAATAAATGATAAATTTAGCTCATAACTTATCACAATAAATGATTTGAATTGAATTGAATAAAATTAGGAGGCGTGTATAGGAATCAGTACCGATCTAAATATAAAAAGCTGCGTTTTCCATCTACAACCCCTACCCTTCCATCTACCCTTTTCAAAAGCAAATAAAGAGTATTTCTATTTCTATTTCTACATTAAACACGTATGGTTTTTGTTTTATAAAATTTCTTTATGAATATATTAAAATACAATACATACCCTGTGTACATATGCCATTTCTAGGCGTATATAACAGATTAGCAGGCTGAAAGACACCTAATTATAAACTTTATGACACTAACCTTTACACACTAAGAGTCACAACTTCAAAATCGAATAGATTCAGATGAGCTAAACTTATACACACCAATTTGTCCACTAAGTATATAGTCGACAATTATGACATAAACTCAGAGAACTAGAGTTACATATTATAATTGAAATTACTAAGTTACATTACATTTTATAGTAAATATTTTTTATGCCGGTAGGCATAAACACGTATGGTATGAACAAGCTTATTGGGGCTTCAACAAATCCGCGTATCTTCGCCTGTGGGCAATTTAACAATTTAGTGAAATCTCAATGTTTCCAGGTAAGTCAGAAACAATTGTCTCTCAGAAGTGAGCCAACAAAAGACAAGAATTGGGTCAAGTCCCGAAGGTGGGTAATTTATTGCTCTCATTGTCAATTTCTATGCTTATGCAACTGGATTTGAGTACAGTACAACAGTAGTCCGAATTCTAAAGGTGTTTACGTGTTTTGCATAGCTTTCACTTTTATTGTTTGATCTTAGAATGAATGTTATTGAGACGAATTTGCAATGTACCGCAGATGATCGGGTCGTGAGTTGCATTTTTAAATACTTGTTATTATTATTTTTTTATAATTGTGGTTTGTTTTTTTTTTTTTTCAAAAAATTTTTAGTCATAGTGTTATTTTTATATTATTATCCGTGTGGTTTCTGTCCTGTGTTAAATGTAATGTACCTGACTGTCTATGTATGTGGTGTCTGAAAATAATAAATGTTTCTTTCTTTCAATGTTTTTTTTTTTGTGCGGTGAATGAAGTTACATCGAAAATGTTTAGTTTAAAAGTTTTAAAATCGATATCTTGTCTAGTTTAAGTTCAAAAGTTTAAAATTCACCAGCCCTAGTAAAAAAGTATCTGTAAAAAGGAACTTTCAATCAAGTTCCGAACATTTCATTGTTCTGAAAGAATCAGAGTCAAACCGTAAGTAAATTATTATCATGAATTACGATTGAGAGATATTTCAAAGGCGTATATTTTATGAACAAAGTTATTTTTAAAATAACAACAAACATAATAAGCAGGTATTCAATAATAACCCTGACACCAGGGTTGTTGGCTTGGTAATCCACCTCACAACCCACACGATAGAAGAAGAAGCAGGTGTATTAAATCTACACAAATTATTCCCTAAGACAGCGTGTTAAAAAAGCTTAATTTATCTAAAATCTCATTAAAATTACTTTTTTTTTAATTAAGATGGCTCTGCTCTGCTCTTGACTTCGTTCTTCCACAAGAAGAAGAGATCGACGTTGGAACGAGCTTACCCAGAAAATGCCTACTCACCCGTGATTTAAAGGACCCCAAGTTATAAGAGTCAGGAAACACCGACGCCGGCAGCCCATTCCATTCCTTGGCAGTGCGCATTATGAAGGATGAAGCGAAGCGTTTGGTGCGGATTAGTGGTATGTCAACCAAGTAAGGATGGTAACCCGCCGTACTGAACTAGATTGTATCATTACTAACAAAATGTGAGAAAACAAAGTTGTAGACCGAGTTTTTAAAAAAAGCACCCTCACTCGCTACACGTGCGCCATCTTTTTATCCAATAGTGTAACAGCAAGCCTTCCACGAACCAACCCTCGCAACTTGTGTACAAACCATTTCAACCCCCGAGACAACCCTCCACCAGCTCAGATACAAACCACGAAAACCCCGCGATACTAGCGCCATCTCTGGGATGGCGCACGAACTTTTAATAAAGCTCACAGTTCCCAAAATATCCGCCGCGGCAGCACCATCGTCGAAGCTTTTGAATGAAACTTTGCTTGGGGTTCAGAAAAGCGTTTTACGCGTTGAGAAATAAAGATGTTTTTTGGATGCTAAGACCAGTTACCAGTGGGTAGAGTATGCAAATCAGCTGGCCATTACATGGTAATTTATTTGAAACGAATGACCACTTTGCGGTGTAGTGCATCGAGCACTACGTTTATATGGGGACCGTGACCTTATATCGCGTCAATTTATAGCTTGAAGCCGTTAAACGCTCTTTTACGTAACAGCTGTTGTGTCTAGAGTTCCTTAGCATACTGACCTCGTTTTGCATAGGACTTTCACCTGTTTCTTCAGCTGTGAAAGCTGACCCTAGGTCAACTAGCTCGGAAGCAAAGGGACGGGGCGCTTGGAATAGCAATGCTAGATTCACAGCATTACTATGCTGACTATGAATGCAGTTGAGATCCTTTAATAGATATGCTTTTGAAGTAGTGATATTTCCACTTTTTAGAAGATAAATTTTCATGGGAAATAAACTATCATGGTTAATATCTTAACTAGACTGACTAATTTGAAACAGTGGTCTATTTCAAATGTAGCAAATAATTTTATTCAAGCATTTACCGCATTCAACCATCACAGCAAAGAAACCAACAAATTATCTCCGTAATAAAGAAAACGAGATATTACACATAAATGAGTCAGCTCAATCCTCATGGATTGAGATCCCAAGTTTATCAGCACTTGGGAATGAAGACGTGAATACACTGTATTTATGAGTTGGAACAATGTGTTTGCCTGCAAAGTGATTTATGTGGACGCTGGCCGCAGCGGTCGAGATGCGAGAAAAAATGTTTAATGGATTTGTATTGATGCATTGATGCTACATTGATAGCGATTGAAGGTTTGTAACCGCTGGGTTTATGAAGGATTAGTTGAGTCTTATATCTATAGTGGTTGTCAAAGGATTTGGCCGCTGGATTTAGCTTTTGGGATGATTAAAACAGTGGTGATGGGTGCAGTAATAGGATCACAGTTAGTGGTACTTATGTACGATAAACTGCAAAAGTCCAATCAGTTTCTTACAAAGTAATAAATTAACGACTTCCGTGGCCCAGTGGTTGAGCGTTGGGCTCACGATCCGGAGGTCCCGGGTACGAATCCCGATTGGGACAAATCACAAAAAATCACTTTGTGATCCCTAGTTTGGTTAGGACATTACAGGCTGATCATCTGATTGTCCGAAAGTGAGACGATCCGTGCTTCGGAAGGCACGTTAAGCCGTTGGTCCCGGTTACTATATTTACCTGATGTAAGTACGTAGTCGTTATATGAGTCATGTCAGAGGCCTTTTGGCGGCTCAATAGTAACCCTGACACCGGGGTTGATGGGGTTGGTAATCCACCTCACAACCCACACGATAGAAAAATAATTAACTGGTTGCACTTTAGACCTTCTGGTTACATGTCGTTTCTGTAATAGACCAAAAATACCTACAAAAACTTAAATTTTATAATTATGACAACTTATGATTCACAATTTCGCCACTGTTTACAAATAATTCGCAGGGCTCAGTATCTGAACTTTTGCTCTTTGATTGTACTTGTATAATTGGAAAATGATTAAGAATATTAATTACCATACCAAATATGACATCAATGAACAGCAAGAGATAAATGTATAAAACGTACATTGGCACCGTTTTAAAGGGTTAGGTATCTACATAACATTATTAAATAATACACGTTTACTTCAACTTTTAAGCTAGCTAAACTTTCTTGGAGTAGAATGAGCTAAAATATGGATTGTGCAACTAAGTTGGGTTAGAGTAAAAAGTTTTACGTAACTTTCATGTATAAATCATTCAATGTCTTAACTTGGAACGAAATGTTTCAAAGTATAATTATTCGAATATAGTAAAGTAGCTCAAAATAGTACTGTTTATAATTTCAGTGTAAGTTTTTTTGTATTTATTCAATATCAAAAAAACAATTAAATCCCTATAAATAAAATAAGACGCTCCTCTAAACAGAAACAGTACAGGTTTATGCGAGGAGTGAATGAATGCGCTTAACTCGCTATACTTAATTGGTAGGTAGGTACTACATAGTTTAACATGCGCCCAGATAATACTTCTTTAATTCTATTTTACATTGCTTAGTTCCTACACACATGTCTGTGTGTAGCCCACTAGGCAATTTGTTTAAAATATCTGGTAGTAAGTATTCCCACTTCCTCATGCCATACACATTATTATATTTCGTTAGTTGGTACATCGGTAAATAAGATAGTTGACGCAAGCGACTTGAAGTAAATGGAGTTCTGAAGTATGAGAACACTCTCATAATTTGATGATTAATACTAAAAACTTGAAAGAAAACCATAAAACACATAATGTTGAAGGAACGCAATAACAAAACCATTTGCAAAATTAATGTCTCATCAATTTGTCACATAAAATATTAAATTGAATTATTGTACGCGAAACTAATTGGAAAGATAAAGATCGGGTAAATAAATCGTTCAATTACTGTATCACGGCGTAATGACTACGGGGGTTGACAGGTTCATTATGGTTTTTAAAACCAATTTACTTAAAGTCATAACGGTGATAACTTGGTCATGTTATCCATAAGAATATTCGAATGGACATTGCAAGAAACTTGAGTTTTTGCTCACACTGTCATCAGCGACGTGTCGACGCGACAACTACTTAAATTGGACTCGGACAACCCGACAGTTTGTCAGTACAAAACTCACTAATAACGGTATCATTAAACTGGATAAAACTGACGAAAGAAACAAATCTTATTAACGCGAGCGTTGAAAGACGTAATTAAAATCGCGATGTATCGCAGTACGGAGCAAAAACGCTTCAAAGGGAACAAAGAGCTAGATCGTGGAAGAAAACGAACAATAGTGGTGCGAATGTTACACTCGATATTACAATAATGGTATCGATTATAATTTGCGTGCGATGCAGAGGGCGATAGGGCGAGAAGCGACACGTAAGCGACAGGCGTCGGCAATCGGCGTCGCGATCGGCGCAGGCGCAGCGCACAATGCTATCGTGGTGCAGCGATCGTCGACATGCTCTCTCGCGCCATTACGATTGGTGCTCTCCGCTTATACGCACCTACGTGATTACCTATTTTTAAAATAGTTTAATTTTTCTAGTTACTTTGTGGTATTGTTAAGAAATTTCAAAAAGTTTTGGTAGATATTTTGTTTTAAGATAAAATGGAGAACTGTTGGACACCGCAAACACTACAACTTGATTGAGATTATAATGAAACATGGGTCATTCTACGTTTTTCTTTTCGACTATTACCGTGTTTGGGATGTTGTAGCTTAATAGTATTTTTTTTTTTGGATTATAATGAGCATGTCACGTTCATCTACAACCAACTAAGAATTTGATAAATGGTTACAACATTCAGAAGCTTCTTACAGCATTAATATTTACAACGATATGTTACTTTCCATCAGAATCAAGCTCCCAACGTCACCTTATTCACAAATGAATTAATTAAAGCTCTCTATACCAATAGAAAAGACCGCCCAAGCAAAATCTCATTTACTTATAACCAATTCAATTGAATTCCAATAGAAATCCCTGATCATGGGTACACTGTAGCCACTAGAAGAATCTAATTCCCATGGCTCATTTTCTACTTAACATTCGTAATTCAAAGGCCATAAAACGACGGTTCACCGTTTCGTTCTGACTAGTGTAAGTTTGGAGCGCTAGCGGATGTTGTTTTTAAATTATTTTATCCTGAGGTCCTGGATTCGATTCCCGGTGGGGACACATCACAAAAAATCACTTTGTGATCCCTAGTTTGGTTAGGACATTACAGGCTGATCACCTGATTGTCCGAAAGTAACATGATCCGTGCTTCGAAATGCACGTTAAGCCGTTGGACGCCGTTACTAATTACTGATGTAAGTAAGTTGCCGTTACATGAGCCATGTCATGGGCCTTTGGCGGCTCAATAGTAACCCCGACACCAGGATTGATGAGGTTGGTACTCCACTTCACAACCCACACAATAGAAGAAGAAAAATTATTTTTTTGAAAAATATTAATCAAACCCGTATTTAAAGTTGCTAATACTGTGATTGTGAAATTACATTTCAATGCGTAAAAACAATTCATGGTTTGGGTTGGAATAGACAGCATTAAATATCACAAGTTTATTCTTTGACATCAATCACGTTAGGAATAAAAATAATTTCAAGTTGGAAAGGGTTTTGGAAGCAATAAGTTCCAAAATATAGGAATGGTACTGACTCAGTTCCGAAATTACTACAAAGCATAGGCTTTTTTGAATGAGCAATTGTTTTAACGTACTGTAATTAATCCTTCATTGCTTGTACTTATACCGCAGAGTACACCCGCAAGCAACCTTGTCAGCCGGTCCGAAGAAGGGAGCAATGCGTAATAAACACGAGCGTGTCAATAAAAGTCACAGTTCCACCATACATATGTCCCTTTTCAGCCAGCAGGTGTACTGCCTAGGACGAGATAGTAGGGCTGCTTTGGGAGACAGTAGGAAATGCCTTTCTAGACATTAGGATAGAAGAAATAAAAGAAGAATTGGTTGTAAGTATACAAGATTTGTTTCCTTTGATTAGCAAAATAGGAGTGATAACTAGGAGGAAGTCTATAGAGATATGAACGTGGGAACTCTTTAGATTTACGTAAGTATCTTAGATAATAGATAAATTTTTATTAATAAAATGAAAAACACAGATTCTAAAATTCAATAAACATTTACTATGAAAGTTGTATTCTATTAATATTATTAGAACTAGTAAGTGAATTGAGTATGTTTCAGTTGAGTTTTTTAGTTTGAGTGATTTTGACGAAGCTTCTGGACAGTCTTTTTACAAATCAACAAATTGTACTCATTTCTTACATGCAGTGAATGAGGTATTAACGGAATTAGATTTTACAAATATCCCTTTAAATTGTGACAACATAAAACTTATGGCTTAAATATCAAGTTTACAGTTAATATAATTAAAACTAAACAGTGGGGGTTAATTACTCTTTTCTTAAAGAGAAGGAACAAGGTTAATATGCAATAACCCTAGCTATAAACTCGCTAAATACTGCAATAGACACAGTAGGAGACATTAAAAATATAGACATGACAGTACATAATGTAGCTTAAATTACGTGACTAAGAGGATAAGTACCTAGCTAAAATATTATGAGGAAAGTTTCAGCTAAAAGTGAAACCCTGACAACCCTAGAACATTGTAAGCACGTACATGTAAATTCACTGGAGTGTGGACGAAAACCATCAACATTTCATACTAATGTTGAAGCTTTAACCACGTCGTAAAAACGCGGGCATGTTATTTACCTTGTCTACGTGTTGACGGAAGTAATTAATTGGCGACAGAAAGTAATTGAGGTTTTTGCGGATTATTCCTATATTTATGAATTCATAATGGATGTTTATGTAGAGAAATTTTATTTTTGAGTGAATTTTACTTAGTCGCTAAGTCTGTTACGCTTCTTGACCCTTAAAACGTCTAAGTAATTTTAAAACTTCTATCTTGAATTTATTTGTCGTGGATATCGAAGATTTGAATTGTCAGAGTGGTACGTGTATTTCACTTTTAAGAGAATCACCCATTTATTTTACACTCGCTTATCTGAAGTCGTTTCTTTGTCAAGTTGAAAGACAACGGACTTTCTTCACAATTGTAGAACAAACTAATGCCAATCAAACGCATCCGGCCTTACAAATCGTGTCTGCCTCAGTAGTCGGTGCAACCGGCGCAAACGTCAATCTAACACGAAAGCCCGCAACGAGGTGTTTAATGATGCAATAATTTGCATACGGGTCTGTTGCAGTGCTACCCAACCTATTCTCACGTCCGTCTGGCCATCTGTAAACTTGCCTTTTACAGAACAACTCTTGTTATGTGGGACATGTGCTAAATATCGCGGTCGACTTCGTGTCTTGTTTTTTCGATCACCACTACGCCTTGTAGATCAACGCCTCTAACATCTGACTCATTACTAAGGTCAGTAGCTTACCTTTTAATAGATGCCTTTCTTTAAACTAGGTACTGGACGGCAGAGTAATTACCTGGAAAAAGAAAAAGAATTGTTAAATTATCATACAGTTAGCGACAATCGTTAAAGTCGAGCTCACGCTAACGTATTCATTAAAAAGAAGTTATAAATGAGTTGAATCAATTAGGGAGTCTATAAAAATGTGTAAAATCGTACGCCTTATTTAGTTCGAAGTCCCGCGCACGGGCCGGTCTGCTAAAACCCGGGCGCGCAATCTGACATTTATGAGTGCCATAAAAACGCTCAAGCAGTGACTTTTACTACTTGTTTAGTGAACATAAATGTCTTTGCCTTACCCGCGCTCAACGTCGTCCGTATTTAAAAGCGCACAGTTTCGTGCACAGTTTTGCTCCTTTTGCCCCTTTTTATTTACTGTAACTGTACTGTTATGCAACTGTATAATGCTTTGGTTACTTTTCAGCGGCAATTTATGGGTGTCGTCTTTTGTCTTTATTTTTACTGCTGTGAGAACATGGTTTGTTTTAGTTTTGTTTGGAACGCTTGAATTTTGCATCATGACAAATGAGTCTTTAAAAATTCAGGGTGTTTTATGTTCGTCGTAACGCGCCGTCCAGAATTTTTCGTATGCTCGGCAGCTACTTTGTGTGCAGGAAAGATTGTAAGAAATCATAATAATTATGCATTACAACATGAGGGGCATTGATGTGTTCATATCTTGATCGTGTTTACATCGCTCGTAAAACTAATTAGGCGCGTGCGTTTATTATTCAGGACTCTTGAGCTTCTGTTTATTACACAGTCAAGGATTGTATACAATTAGTGGGTAAGTATTGTGTATTTGCATAAAAATTGGCGATTTGGTGTTTCTATGATTTATGAGACGGTTATTATCTATTCCAGTTAACCATCAGAACGGTAAATGTATAATATATGCTATTTTCCATACTTAGTCTTAATGTAGATAGGGAAAATCAAATCACACATAGGAATTTTAATTGTGGTATTAGCTGCATGTTGAGCCAATCATAGGTTTGTACATTTGTTTTGGGTTCCTAAGCACACATCATATAACGAATTTTACGACAGTTCCTAGAAAGTTGGGGATCATAAAATGCTGTTTACTTAGATGGACATCGAACTTCCTATAAGGTATTCTGTGGCCGTCTGAACATTAGGTACGCTAGCCCCAGGCCACCCACAGCCTATGACCACATACTACCAGGTACATGCTCAGGCTATCGAGGAATAATAATGTTACACCTATGTTGCTCAAGGCTATAAAAACAATAGCGGCAGTTGATTGCTTTCTGCCCTTTCCCGTTTCATATTTATAATCATTAGAATTTGCTTCTGTTACTGTTTTTATCTCGTTAATATTTATAGATGTCAAGAATTTGAAAAAATGATCGAAATGGGGATGTTAAATTATAATGACACAATAAATTTTAATTACATAATGTGCAAACTGCGGTTGGAATAGGTAGGTGACGTTCTTTATGTTACAGGTTAATATTTGGTTTAGTTTATTTTATTACCACTTACTGTAAATTACTTGCTTGTTCAACGTTGAAAAAACAATGAGGCATGTGGTCAGCTGTAAGGATGTACTTCTACTATACATTTATACATTTTGTAATCGCGACAGCGTCTTGTCGTGTTATTGGTATTTCAGTTGCCTACATACCAGCTGTATTACAATCTTTCTTTTTAGGTCAACTTGATTTTGCCTCGAAAGTCTACGGTTATTTCAAGACCTATATAACAGTTACTGCTTGCTATTCTCTACCAGCCTTTGTTTACTTCCCGAGCCAAAAGAAAGTCCTTCTGCATACCATAGTAATATATTCGTCCGCCAAACCATACCTTGTTTTCGCTACAAATTAGACAATTAAGAGTCGCTGTGTGCTGCTAAATCTATTCAATTAAAGCTTCGTACGCAGTGGTCACCTACCGCGTTGATTTTTTCGTCATATGTATGCATCGTGCGATTCGCGTTGGCTTTTCGCATATCAATGCGATGGACGAATTGATAAAAAATTGCAGCGCGTGTCGTACAGAGATACCTAGGTGTGGTGTGATTTTGAAATGTTTATGATTGCGGTGTCACCTGAATAATATTTGCAAATTAGAGGTATATGAGGCAAGGGCCTGAAGAATTTGTACAATTAGCTAGGTGCTAGAATATTTCCATCAGGGAGAAGGCTTATGTAGATAAATAATTGATTTACTAAATCTCATTGATGAGTAGTCTGAGAATAGACATCCCCTATATTTTGTAATGTTATATTTTGTTAATAAGTATGTGATAAATTTATGTACTACCTAACTACCAAAAGGTCGGGGACAAAAATAAACCACAGATTCTTATTCAAGATTCTTGGCTTATCTATTGCTTGGATTCCCCTGATAGAGATTGTGAGCATGTGAGTATGTATACAATATTACATTAAGACTACCCTGACGACGACACCGCAGAAAATTTAGGGTCACGTCTGAATATAAAACGTTCCGAAATTTTCTTCGACAAGGAAGCTAATCAAATAGACAACAACAAAGGAACGTTTCTGATAATTGATCGGTGGGTGTCGATAATAAATATAGTGTGTAATGTAAAGGTGTTTTGTTTATGAGGCGTGCTGTGGTCGGATGGTCACGCGCTAGGGAGCGTGGATCGCGCGGCGATTGACTGATCTACTGCCACCGATAGTTGAGGATCGGACACACTGGCTACATTAAATGACTAAGAAGAAAATCCACCTGATGAAGGCAAGATGGTACACAATGATCTTTTTCAATCAAACGCGACTCAGAGTGGCTCTGTTAAAGTAGGATATCGGACTACCAGTAAGTAAGACAGGGTAAAACTTGCGACGATCTCACCTACAAATAACACAGAGTAGATTAGATAGCAGTGAGTGAAGACATAGTCTCTTATGGCAAGTGTCGATAGCAAACTGTCATGCATTTACGTTTAATCTTATTATAAGTACTTCGTATTTGGTTAGGTATCTTTTTTGACGTGACTTATTGTAGATTTGTGACTTATTGCAAATGGCATTATCTACTTGGCCGGATGATTAAGTATCTACTTACTCAATGTAATTATATTCGTCAATATTATGAAAATTATTCTGATTCAAAATTATTTCGAACAAACAAGTAAGTTTACATTCTTGTAACAAAAAACCATCTCTATATAAGTTGAAGAACAAAACGTGTTCATGAATTGAAAACATAGCGGTATCATGACAATCCCATAATTTGCACTTAATGAAGTTTTGTCAATTAAGGCATCTTGTTAATGAGAGCACAAATGTAGAATTGTTATTATTATTAACATTGAAACTATTACCACTTTTATGTATAAAGATATAATGTTTGCAATTGCATAAATTTGTATTGCACCTGCACCACGCAAACTTATAAATAGCATAGCAGTGTTAAAGGTGTGTTCATTCATAAACTGTGATATCAGTAGTGAAGCAATAATTACGCTTAATTACTATTTGAACACAGCTACTGGGAGCTACTGTAATACTTTACTTGAATAGAAATAAGGCATTTACTATTTAAAAACTGACGCTGATTAGAGCACTAACGCGTGCAGAATTGTAAAGTAGAATCTTACTATATTGATTACTACCGCTTCCAATAAACTTTTTTCTTTTAATTTATTCTTAGTTATAAACAGAAAAAGTATAAGTAAATGAACCCAGGCAAAAGTAAATAACATTCCTTTTTGACCTGAAAGTGTACGTATTTCAAATTTATCATTACTTGATAACCGTATGTCCACATCTGGAACGCAATTTGTCAGCTAGCGTTATCTTATCAGACGAAGCCAGGCGCCTAGCCAGTCAGCTGTCAACCCATTATCTCTAAAGTAATAGTGTAATAGACACTCACTAATTGAAGACTGATACATTACTAGCGTTTTATTTACTCGTTAACTAGGCAGTAAAAAGAATCGCTTGTTAATGTGGACAGAAGCGAAACTTGATATAAACGTGTTTACCCTCACTTGTATATTTCTAAAGCTATCTAGATAATGATTAGATATTAAACGATCGATAAAGAGATTATTAAAGTAAACAACTCTTACGTTAAGTGCGCTTATGTACATAGATGAGTAACTTTATCAAAAGCTTTATATAAATTCAAACAAAAGCTCGGTCCCTGAGGAACATAACACAGAGGTAAACATCTGAAATGCGAGAAAGCGTTTACATTGTGTACTAGGCACGGGGGGCAATCAATCAACATAGTATGTATAAATCAATCAATCTCAAGCTCCCTGTGCCCTCATCTTGCTCACGGTCTATCGATTGCGACGAGACATTGCCAAGCCGACCAAGCCAACCGAGCGGCCAATCCGAGCTCAGATCCAAATGTTAATCACCAAAGTGTCGAAATTATTAATTACTGTGTGTTACGCATGCAGATTGGTATGCTAACGAATGATTAACTATGCATGTGTGCGAGCTCAGATTTAGATCGAGCCGCGTTTGGATAGGTTGTTGGTGTAGTATAGAAATGCTGGTGCGTATCTATTGTTGAATTTGTCACTATTCAAGATTCTAAAATGTCTCTTTCATACCTACCTTAGCCTTTAAAATTATGTTTTCTATTTTTAAATTATAGATATATTTAATGGTTTAAACTGACACCTTGCTATTTGTAAAAAGTAGGTAATCAGTATGATTTCAATGTTAAAATGGATTAGTAATTTAGTTTTGTACTTTGCATTGGAAATAGAAACAAAATATCTTTAAAAATAACAAATTATTACTTAAGTATATTACTTCGTATAGTATTTCACAACAACCGATAGTAGCGAAGTGAATGTAGATATATATTCTATTCATACCCCCTCCCCTGGACTAGGAGAAACAAGTCCAAACCCAGTGTTTAAACGTGTAAAGGATGTTTATGAGTTTATTATTTATATTAAAGTACCTACGCAGTTGACTTCCTTAAATGATATAGTAGAATAGTAGCAAACGAGGCACCTTTTATGTCAAATGAACTGTATACAGAGAGTTTTAATCTAATTACAATCTAGCCTTTAAATTGGCATTTGTCGTACGACACCATTTACTTAATACTTGACATTTAATGAATTCAATCGTGTTTAATTAGAGCAACTTGTCTGACCGCAGTTAAGAGCCTTTCTGTTTTAGCCCGTGACCTTGTATGGTACAAAAATGATCTTATCTGCATTCAAGAAGAACGGTCATTACGAGGTCTTACCAAACTATGCTGAACAAAATAACATCCATTTTAAAGAGGCCATCAGTGAACCGTATGGTGAAAGGTTATGAGTTATGAGCTTCATAAATAGTTCATCATTATTGGAGAGGACCATTAAACTTTTTCGACTTTTACGAAATGATCGGGATGATAAGCAGCTGAACATTTTGTTTTATTTACAAATTAAGGTGGATAAGTTAAGGTGGATCTCCAAAGGATTACGCATCTCCTGTAAAACTAAGAGATCATTACGATTCAATCTCTACAAAAGCCAAAGTAAAAATAAAATAAACAAGAATACTTACTCAAATTATTGCAAACTATTGAAAAAATGCATGTTTCGGGCACAGAGGAACTACAACGACAAACGCCTCCAAAACAGTAACAATATTGGTAGAGATTCATGGAAAATTATAAATGAAGAATCTGAAACTGTAAACTTGAAAAGTGACATTACAAAATTAAATATAAAATCAAAAATAATCACAGACGCGAATGAAATAGCTGAAGCTTTTAACGAATTTTACATACATCCAGCTAATGACATACATAGTGTCAAATCTCAAAGGGCATACAATTTAGATTACCTGCCAAATTCCTTTTTTCTTCAACCTGTTGGTATAACAGACGTTCTAAATACTATACAATCACTTAAAAACTCAAATGCTTGCGGCCATGATGAAATATCCACGAAAATACTAAAAAAAAGTAAAATCGAACTAGCTAAGGTCCTCACTTACCTTATAAATCTATCATTTGAGACTGGTTGCTTCCCAGAAGCTCTAAAGCTTTCAATTGTAAAACCAATCCACAAAAAAGGTAATAAAGAAACTATTGCGAACTATCGACCTATTACGCTAATCCCTGTTTTATCAAAAATCTTTGAGAAATGCATACATAAACAAATTATGAATTTTTGTATTAAATTTAATCTCATAAAGCAGGAACAAAATGGATTTCAACCAGGAAAATCTACAACACTTGCAGCCTTTAATCTGGTCCATAAAGTCGTTTTAGGTCTTGACACAAAACAATGGACGACTGTACTATTTTTCGACATGTCCAAGGCTTTCGATTTTGTGTCGCATGACATTTTGATAAAAAAATTGTACAGCTACGGCATACGTGGACCAGCCCTATCATGGCTGCGAACCTATCTTGAGAACCGGAACCAATGTGTGGAAATTAACAAAATAGATGACCTTAAACTTGTTACCCCCCATCGCTCTAGAATTAAATCAAATAAATTTGGTGTACCTCAGGGGAGTGTCTTAGGACCTGTATTATTCTTATTGTATATCAATGACTTACCACAAATTACAAGACATGCATGTATTATGTTCGCTGATGATTTATCAATAATTATAAAAAGTAATCCGGATAATATAAATATTTATGAAGATGATATTAACAACACTATTAAATCTGTAGTTGAATGGCTTGACACTAATAATCTCTGTCTAAATCTAAAGAAATCCAAATATATACAATTTAATGTGAAAGGACGTAAAGAAATAAACCTTAATTTAAATTACAATGGAATTACACTAGAAAAAGTAGATAATGTGAAATTTTTAGGCATAGACATTAATAGTAAACTCAATTTTGATAACCAAATAGAAAAAGTTAGTGATAAGCTAAGTAAATTTGTTTACGTCCTAAGAAGACTGTCTAGACTAACTTCACAAAGAGTTACACTACAGGCTTACTACGGGTATGTTGCCTCAGTTCTCAATTACGGACTCCTGCTATGGGGCAATGGCAAAGATAACAAGAGAGCACTTGTAGCTCAAAAACAGTGTATTAGAGCCATCTGCAACAAAGCACCTTATATTTCGTGTCGTCCGCTGTTTGTAAGCTTACGAATTATGACAGTCCCTTGTATGTATATACTGGAGGTGTTTAAATTTGTTAAAAAGCATGGACATTTGTTTAAGACAGCAGCTGATATTAATCCTAGAAGGAGACGACTACCACACGAACTAGCAAGGGACTACTGTCCAAAAACTACACTTTGTTTAGAAAGTCCTCATAACATGTGCATAAAAGTATACAATAAGATACCTGATAAATTTAAAAACGGACCCACTAAAGTTATGACTTTTAAATTACGCGAATGGCTTATTACTAATAGTTTTTATAGTATTAGAGAATTTTTGAATTTTTGACATTTGCATGCTAATTATAATTAGCAGGATAGAGATGCTGTAACACTGCTTTATACCATATTGTGACTCTGTACCTACCTATCCTAAGCGAATAAATGATTTCTGATTTCTGATTTCTGATTTCTGAAATTAAGGACAGATGGCAGTTGCTTCTGCAAAAACTAGACATGGCAATACCTGCAGGTTAGGTAAGCGGACCGCGGACGATAAAACCTAGGGAGATGATGATGATTTGAAAAATAATGATCTAAATCCACTAGAAGCCCGCAGGTTCAGAGGTAGGCAGTATATTGTGCAATAACATCTCAATAAGTCACTGCGGCGTTTCCGAGCCATTTGCCGATGGACGTCGTCGATGTGCAGCCACATGATTTGTGGCGTCGAAAGCTCAGCGGTCGATCGTATCGACTCATCGACACTGCTGTTCGTTTCTCGATGAATTTTGATGAGTTTCGCTGAAGATTTATTAATTTATTGTTGGTAACATCAAAGTCTTAATTATAAATTTTACTGTAATATTTTTTCCTATGGCAATATTACAGGACTTTACGCTACGGACTTTGCCGACGAGGCACGTTTTCTTATATCTCGCTACTTATGTAAATAATTTCCTTGTTTTTAAAGTAATACAATCCACTTAACATCTCGAAGGGTTTTATTTACCGGGGCAACCATCGCCTTCAACATTTATAACAAGTTAATTTGTGACTTATTTTGAACTTCTTCTTTTGAAAATTTTGCATCAAGTGTATTATTAGTATATTTTTTAAACTGTTGTTTGAATAAAATGATTTCTTAATAAATCTGGCGACAAGGTATGGAGCAAACTGCATTATACTATTGAACTGCGGATTGGTAGACTTCTAAAAGACGGTAGGTACAACTGATGATAAGTCTATAATACGTCTGCATGTTCTTAGTTACATTAAGCTAAATCAAAAAAAAACGAGATATAACCATGTAACT
This sequence comes from Pectinophora gossypiella, assembly GCF_024362695.1. Taxonomy (NCBI): domain Eukaryota; kingdom Metazoa; phylum Arthropoda; class Insecta; order Lepidoptera; family Gelechiidae; genus Pectinophora; species Pectinophora gossypiella. The sequence goes on along the minus strand of NC_065413.1, from coordinate 10,604,539 downwards.
TTCTTTAATCAATTTACGTCACGTAGCTAATAATGTCTCTTTTGATGTATGATAATATCATGGGTTCAATTCCCATAATTTATTTACATGAATAATTTTAAATTTGAGCTAGCAATAGGGTATATATGTCTTTGTTTTCATATCTAGTACTATTGTAGATAGAAGTCAAAATTAGGCAGCTTGCTGATTGAAAGACAGAAGTCTACCAAAGCGATTTGATACAGAGTAACGTGGTGAAAAATATCTAAATTGATGCGCGATTCACTGAACAGTATTAAGGTATCAAAACTTCTGTGTCCAGCAAATACCTTGAAGCTCTTACTAAAGTTATAACATACGATTTAACCCATAGATAATAGTTATTCAATACAACACGACCTCGCCCACAACTTTCTTCGCCAAATTCGCCACCGGGTTAACCAGCTCCAAAACAAATCCTGGAATCGCCATCGATACTTCCGGGAAGCATATCGATGTCACTACGCCCCGGCCCTACATTAACATTCACCGAACAATTGATCCAAGAGTTAGCACGTATCGAATAGAATAGAGCCATAATATTTTATTACCCCTTGTGCGCCTTACTAGTCGACGCATCGAAGTTCGAATTTTAAATAAAACCCAGCGTGGTTATTGATTGGTATCGATCGATTAGTAAACAACTTAACACTGACAGTTTTGTAATTGCAAGTGCTGTTTGATGTTATCAAAACAATAAATACTTATATACGAGATATAAATCAAAACTTTAAGTTCATTAGACGATACTTTTTATATAGAACGTTAATCATTTTAAAAGTATCGATCGATAGTTGATGTACGAGTATAAAAAGTTTATTTTCTTATATATATTTTTCATTGACAGAGTAAAATAATGTTAAATCTTCTCCTACCGTGTGGATTGTGAGGTGGATTAACAACCTCATCAACCCTGGTGTCAGTGTTACTATTGAGCCGCCAAAGGCCTCTGAAATGACAAATGATATTAATATACATTTAAAGTCATGAAAGCCCACATCTGTACAATCACGTTTACCAATTTCATCACGAGATTTTCACGAACATTTCTTTGGTAGTACGTGTGGGCAAATGAACTCATAATCTTGGTTGAAATTAAATGCAGATAGAAATAGGGCTAAGAAATGTTTATGCATGGCCCACAGATAGTACTCGTTGGTGCATTGCATAAAGCTTGCGTGCTATACCAAATGCTTATTTGCTCTATTGTTATAAGATGTACCGTAAGCAGATAATTCTGCTTATAAAAGTAATCTTCAGTGCATGTTTCACTAACACAGTTGACTCGACCATTATAGAGGGCGATACGGCTCACTACCTATCACGTTGGTCTAACAGAAAGCTGGTGAGGTGTGGGTACTTAGTTCATCCTGCGATGGGTATACCCTCTGACTACCTCAAATGGGATATAGTCGTAGTTTATGTTATGTTATAAAAGTAATATTACAATAATATTTAAAGTAATATTACCTATCACGTTGGTCTAATGGAAAGCTTGGTGAGGTGTGAGTACTTAGTTCGTCTTCCAATTGGGATATGATCGTGATCTTATGTTATGTTTGTATTATGTTAGTAGTATTGTGTACTTCATTCAATTATAATTATTAATAATATATAAGTAATATTTTTTGTTGTTCTGCTGAGTTGGGACCGAAAAGCCATCTAGCTACTTTTTTTCCCGGGCATTTGGTAAACACATTAACAACATACTATAAATAATATGGTGGGCAAAGTCACAAGTAATAAGAAGGCAACTAGCCACTTTTGATAGGTATAGTCCGTTCAAGAATGATCTTCATAAAAGGTAAACAAATATGGCTGCCGATATTTTTTATCTGTGTCAAACTGCATACTAGTGAAGTGCTGAATTGATTTTAGCTCAAGTTATTTTATCAAAATGAACTGACTCTCTTGGGTTGTTTGAATATTTTGTATGATAATATTAAAATATATATTGTATGTTTCTTTGTGGTTATACTAACTCACTTTGAAAGACATTTTTTCTGCGCTTTTCGGCTTATTAAGTACAGTACACTCACTTAAGTTATTCACGGAACTGACTCGTTTTCCTGACCTGAATGAAATGTCTCATCACTAATCGTCAAATTGACAGTTAGCCACAGATTAACAAGAATTTATGATGTCAACTTTTTTGTGTGAGTTTTTGTTTGATTTTTGTTTTTACATGAAAAAATGTGTTTTTAATAATTATTTTACGTTAATTTCACATTTAGCTAAGAAATCATACATCTATTGAGTGCTACGGATGTTATTAGAAGAATACTTTGCGTAGTTTAGGTGAAATTCGAACATTCTTTGTAGTAACAGGTTTGTTTACCTTTTATGAAGATCATTTTTGAATGGACTATACTTAAATCTAAGATCGAAAAAAAATACACGGAGAGGATGATGATGTAATTGTTAACAGCTCGTCCTGGCTTAACAAGAGCTGCGTGTTTAAATTCCGTCCGAGTCAGAATTTTCGATTTAATTTTCTCTTCACACATAATATTGGTTCACCTGACTTTCTGTTTTTTTTTCCTGAATTATGTTATGAGTTCCGTAATTAACTTACCTACATAGAAAAAAAGCGACTTGACTACGTTTCTTTCCATCTCTGTCTAACCTAAGCTTTTTTATCCTCGGTTTATTTCAAGCCAGTTTTGCTATCTGTACGTAGGATTAGAACGTTCGCTGCACTAGGCAGTCGGCTTGCATATGTTCAACTGATTTTTCACGGCTTGGAACCCCGTGCAAAGGGCACGCATAGTGTTGCAATCACGACCCGTGATCACGACCAACCTTTACATTCAAATACTTGTAAATAACACTCTAAACCTTTACTTATAAGGACGAAGGTAACCGCAAATCAGACGCGGCCATTTCAGTTCTCTTTTCTGCAGTTGTCGCGAATGAATTAAGTCTTTATATCTGGCGAAGTAAAGACGGTAGTGACTGTACATGAGTGTGGTAAAGAGAATGTCTTTAGACCGTGTCGCTACTAGCCTTAAGTGCACTAAGTTTGTTTAAGAGATAATAATCGCTTCGAATGCTTTGTTTCATAGATAGAGACGTTGCAGTTGATTTATTTTTATTCGCCGGCCTTAGTGCACACGTGAAATAGTTTTAGTAACAATTTAGGTTAGCAAAATTACTTTTATAGACATTGTTGATGTATGTTAGAGGATTTTGTTTGTTGAAAAGGTTTTAGAAGTTACTTAGTAAAGAGACATTGCATGGTGTCTAACAGCGCTTATAAAATTATATTATTATGCATTTATAAAGCTAAATAATTACAATAATATAATTTTAATTTGGAAACTTATCATTTCTGACAAAAAAACTTAAAATGAAAAAAAAATATGACGTAAGCTCGGGTGAGCGCTATAAAAACAAAAATCATTTATTATTTCTGCACTAAACATCTGTCAAAAATAACTTTACCAATTTACAAATAATAAAATCAATTTAATCAATTTTTTTTTATTTCAAAAAATGGCAAAAGGGATCATTTTTAATTGAACCTTAACTATAGAGTCCCTTTTGCCATTTTTTGACTGAATTCGTACATCACGCTCGCAGCGTTACCCCGTTGGATGGCGAGTGAAATATGCCACAACATATTTCCATATTTTTCAACATATTTCCGCAATTGGATCAATTAAGATATCTAACGAATGCCGAAGAGCCGTGGTAGCCCAGTTGGTAGAACGCTTGCCTCTCACTTTGAGGTCGCGGCTTCGAATCCAGCACAGGCCTAAACCAATGATTGTCGAATTCATGCTTGGATCATATATGATTTTCACGTTCTCGGCGGTGAAGCAAAACCTCGTGAGGAAACCCACATTCCCGAGAAATGCATATTCGAAAGTATGTGACCTAACCTGTATTGAGCTGGTTTTCATTTCGCGGATTGGAACTACAGACAGGCAGTCGCTTCTGTAAAAAACCGGACCTGTCAAATCTTCAGATTAGGTAAGCGGACCCTGTGAAAAACGGGATTATGCTAGGGGGCTGAAGATACCTAGCGAATGCAGGAAGTTCCTTTCCTACATTTTATTGTATCCAACTTGATCGAAAGTATCCAAGCATAATTGCATATTCAAACTTCCAGATCAGACAAGAAATACCAAATTAATAAAAAGTTCGTGTCAAATAATTTTCCGAAACACATTTCCCTTTCTAGAGAGGAAAAATCCAAAACATTCGCTAACCTGGTTTATTAAAATAATTTCGTAGAAGTGCGTGCGGTGCGTTTCCAAACTGCTTTTTGTCACGCGAACTCTATTTACAAATTTACTTTTACCTTCCCAAATTAAACGAGTCTCTATCCAACACTTTCTTCCTAAAACCATAAGGTCTAAAGTCTTGTATGTTATGTTTTGGAAAGTGAGAAATAATTTGGTAACCTAAAGCACTTTTTGGGAACCTAATCAGTGGTTGTGCCTGTCCCTCTGACTTATTGCTCTGGTACAATCATAAATATATGTAGATATAACGTAAGTTACGTTTTTAATTCACGGAAAAAATGATTAAAGTTTTCTATAGTTTTAATATTTATACGTTTCGTTCCTTTTAAAGTTATTACTTTGAAAAAAGTAACTAAATGTGAATAAAATATTTTGTTTTATCACTTAATGGGTAATGAATGAATGAATGAATTGTCTTTAGACAACTTTTTGTCTATAGACAATGTTGTCTTTAAAAAGTAACTTAAACCGGAGTTATTCTTTAAGGTAGACTAAGGGGTTTCTTTTTACTTTTTTTTGCGATAGCCTGTTGGAGTACAAGAACTATACGGTCCACTACTAAGGCTCCATCTGACTAGGACAACATCTTTGCAGTTGTATAAACGCAACGCCACCTGGTGTATTTATGGTTGCGCAACCAACAAGACACCAGGTGTCAACTGCATAGATTTTGTGGCGCCTCTTTGGTGTCGTAGTCCGGCCAAGTAATGACATTTGCGGCAAATCTACAATAAGTCACGTAAAAAAAAAACATAAGTAAACTTGGTGTCATAGTGAAGTATTTATTTATTATACAGTATTTATTTATTTACTTTTAATAGGTACTAGAACTTATCGATAGGAACTACAGACGTGATTTTAAATACGTAAGTAAATACATTTTTTTCTTAATATAAAAAATAATATTATGTATCCAGGGCAAGCTTAAGTACTTGCAAATAAAAGAATGTAAGCAATACCTCTGTTGCATTGCACATGATAATGTAATTTACAATACAATGAAGTTGAATTTCGAACAGAAATGTATCGCATTCTTTACATTCCTCTACTTCGAGATATATATCTGACTTACTTATATCCCACGGCATAATATTCGTATCAACTTTACTTTTCATAGAATTTTTCATTTTATAGCTATATAATTTTATTGTCATTGTGATTAGATAAGCGTAGTGTAAAATTTATGTCATGCGAACATTACATAATGAATGTACGAATACGAAATGACTGTATTATGATGTAGACTAGGTATAAGACGCTAACAACCAGTATCGATCGATGTCTTATGATTACAAATAATGAACCGTACGTTATATACATACATACATAAACAGCCTATATACGTCCCACTGCTGGGTACGGGCCTCCCCTCAATCAACCTCCCCTCCGGTTGATTGGATATGGAGCATACTCCACCACGCTGCTCCAATGCGGGTTGGTGGAGGTGTTTCTACGGCTAATAGCCGTGACCAATGGCTTAACGTACCCTCCGAAGCACGGAACCATCTTACTTTTTCAGACAATCAGGTGATTCAAGCCTGAAAAGTCCTTACCAAACAAAGGACAGTCTCACAAAGACTTCGACAATGTCCCTATCGGGAATCGAACCGGACCTCCAGATCGTGAGCCTTACACTCTAACCACTAGACCACGGAGGCTATTAAACCGTACGTTGAACCGTATGTAATTAAATTATAGTTTATATATACATACATACATAAACTCTCGCCTATTTCCCACCGGGGTAAGCAGAGACTATAGAATTCCATTTGCTTCGAAAAACTTGCTTTGAATTATAGTTTATCACATTAGTAAACTTGTAACGCTAAGCAACTAAACACATTCTCCGTTTTTACTTTTATACACCCAATCCAGAACCAAAATATGAAAGTGTAACAATACCTATAAAAATGGTTTCCACAAAAGCAATTTCCAGCGTTTTGTTTACTCCGATACACGTTTGTCTCGAACACCCCTTACATCTCCTCGAGTAGATATTTTCTCAAAGGGGGGTGCCCCCCTCCCGGACATAGACAAATGACACAGCGCCCCTGGCGGCGGCGGGATGAATTATTGCCACCAATCGAGAGCCATCCCGCCAGTCGCCATTTTTAATTTTTAGGGGTAGCGAGCCCCTACCGGTTATTATTATTAAGTAAGGGGTGCATCCAATATGACGGATGTTGATAGTGAATGGGCAGTTATGATATTAAAAAGTGTTAATCGTTTTTTTGTTAATGAGGAAAAGAGTATGGCTGATATTACGAGTAGTAGTTGCCTACATAAAAATAATTATACTTAGTCATTATTTTATATAGTTAAATATGGTGTGAAATACCTAGTAAGTAATGACGTAGTGTCTTAACAATCGATTCATGATATTTAAAAAAACATCCTATTACCTAATGCTCTTAGAAAAGGTCACATCACGACCTTATAAATATTGATTGTTTATTGTCAAAATAAAACTTTACAATGCACATATTGAAGTAATAAGTTACGTCGAACACAAAAAGCTACGCAATGAGCTTTTGTTTTATAGCTCATTCATGAAGCACTTCAAAAACAAACGACTTAAACCCGATAACAATTTTCGGTGCTATAAATTAATATCCCACCTTGCAAGTAAATCCCTAGTTTATCGATACTACCGTTCTATACTGTAAATATTTAAAGAACAGGCCATTAAAATGAAGTTAAATGCGCTATAAAAACTAATGCGCTTATAATCGTCGATACAACAAATTGAACCATAAAGGCATAAACAGGCATCAGTGTACATATAAATCACGCCATCTAACGCCGCGGTATCGAACTACAGGACACTCGACGCTACACTATCGTCTCAATCTCTCGGATGATGAACGACCAATTTTATTGCGGCAACACGCTTGTTTATTTACCGCTTTGTAATAGAATGTCAATAAACAACGTTGATAACTGTGCGGCAGTAAAATAATAATAAAACACGACATTTATGAGTGGAGGTGGCATGGCGCGGGATTACGGGAGGTACCTTTTTTTTGGACTGCGACATCTAGCGGTGAGTAGACGAAGTTTGTTCTAATTTCGATTTAGCAAGAAAGAGTTGTGTTGCCACGTTTTTGTTGCGACGACAAATTGCATTGGTTCTTGTTATAATTGATTAAGAGTAATTGGTAATCACTAGTTGTAACGTCACATCAATAATTCATTGCTAATAGTACGGTATGTCTGACATGATGAGTGTAATTATCAGCCCACCCAGTTTACCTGCAGTCCGCAGTACATTGGCAGACGTGTTATTGAATTATTTATCTTTAGGTTGGCATTGTTCACCTATAGGGTAAAAGCCACTTCAGTTAAGATACACGTTATACGTAAACATTCCGATTTTTATCTTTAGGTTATACAGGCATTTTTTACAATTACTTACAGACATAAAATAAGAGGACTAAAATCGATCTAAAGCTTATAATACTATTATGGATTTATTCCTATTGGAATTCGGCATCCGTTTTAAAAAAAAGTTTATGACCTGTCATTGAATAGTCTATTACAAGTTACTTACTTACCGGCTTTTGACAGTTTCTAAATCATCACAAAAAAGTGAATTATTCCAATATGAACAGAGTCGTAAACTAGTATGCCATTACGAACAATTATAAAGGACATTAATTAGAAAGCATTCCCGGCTTCATTACAAGGCTTCGGGCCTATTCGACCCTCACTGACCCTTGAGGAATGCCCACAATTAGAGGACTAAAAATTAATGTCCTAACTTTTGAATAAGAATTTCTAGTTCCGGAATTTTATGTCTTTCGGTTATAATGATGTACCTGCTTACTTCCAAATAGATATATATATTGGTTTCCTTTCTTATAAGAATATCGCCATATGGGAATGCCCTTATAAGTAACCTTTTATACATAGGTATTCCTCCACAGTTTCAAGATCTTGTTCTAAAAAAATGAATCCTTACCTAATTATCATCAAAAATTTTTATCATAAAAGACCAATAATAATCTCCAAAAAGCCTATAAAAAATCCATACCCACACTGGAAGCATTTAACCACCCAATAAAACAGCGATGGACGTCGCTAATCACCCTAATCATGTCTCCAGCAGTATAAATAACTCTAACGGTTTATCTATGCGAGTTATTGTACATTATGTGGGAACAATTACACGGCCATTAATCAGAGAAGTCCTCCGACAGTATATTGTGCTTCCGGCCCGAGGGCTTCAACCCTTCCTGTTGAATTACGCCCTTTTAGGGCCGAAAATTTCGGCCTGCCGGGCCGAATCGACCCGACCGTCCGACAGCTCTTCCGTGCCTCTCAACTTAGTTACAAGTTTACACTTGATTAGCCACGCTGAGTTTTCCGAAGTGGATCCGAGGATAAACTTTGATTTATAGAGGATGTTTCAGCTTAGCTGTGTGTAAAATGTGTGCCGTTGATGCTAATATGGTCGGGGAAGGGCTGCCGCAAAAATGTGGTCTGCTTATGTTAGTTGAGAATTGCTAATTCTTGCTGTTAGGAACATTACAACCATTTAAACTAAAACCTGATAAGACGTATATTTATGTCAGAAACTGTGTTTTGTTTTTTACTCGTACTGAATTCAAAATGAAATCCTTCCAAAGGTTTCTGTTATTTTCGGCCAGCAATCTTACCCTTCTGTTCCAAATCCAATTACTCACAAAATTATAATTAAAGCGATTCAACATACTTCTACCTAAGCACGTCAGTTGCACAGGAGGTACTAACGGCGTTTTAAAGAGCGACGTAAGCGCAGCCGCGTGTGGACATTAATAATTTTGGCGGGAACAAATGACACAGCTGATTAATGATTTACGTAGCCAATTCCGTGTCCATGGAACTCGCCAGGCAAGCACATACGTGAATATATGATGCTACATGTGGGTTACTATAGAATATATATAGCAATAGGTGTACAGGTAACGGTCAGCGAAATTTTGTCGTGGAACAATGAGCTTCTCTGAAACGATTGTGTACTCATTTATAGTTAAATTTTCCGACGACAAAATATAAAGTTAAGCTGGTTCAAATTGACATAATAATATTATTACCTTCCTAGGTAAGGAACTTCAATAATTTGCTATACATATTCTCTTCCGTGACAATAATAGTCAGATGTAATACAGGTAAAAAAACGTACAGTCAATGCACTAACGGCTTCCGTGGTTCAGTAGTTGAGCGTTGGGCAATCTGATGGACCCGGGTTCGACTGCTGTTAAGACCATATCACATAAAAGATTGTGATCCCTAGTTTGGTTAGGACATTGCAGGAAGATCACCCGATTGTCCAAAAGTAAGATAATCCATTCTTCGGAGTGCATGTGAAGCAGTCGGTTCCGGCTGCTATTTACTTAAGTATGTAGTCGTTACATGAACAGTGTCAGGGGGCCATTGGCGGCTCAATAGTAACCCTGACATCAGGGTTGATGTGATCGGTTGTTCATCACACAACCCAAAAGAAGAATTGTATTAACATAAGTAAATATGTTTTTAGGACACTGTTAGGGTAAGTGGTTACTTATGTTACCAACTGTACCTACCTACTTCAAATACTGTAACTAGCTATAGGTATCCCCAAGTACCTTATTACAGCATGCATCTGCGCCAAGTCAGGTGTCCCTTTTAAGGGTGACCACTCCAAAGGGTAGAGCTAGGCCGCCATGATTTATTGCACCCTTATTGATATCCATTTTAATTTTCCAATATACCTTCTCTGGAGTATAGCCCTCTATGGATGTGAAACTTGGACACTGACACAGAAAGATGAAGAGAGACTCGAGGCCTTTGAAATCTGGTGTTGGAGGAGGATGGAAAGAATAAGTTGGACTGAAAGGTTTACTAAATAACGAAAGGGAAGTGCTAGTAAGAGTAAGGGAAAAAAGACAAATATTAAGAGTTACTGAGAACAGAAAAGAGGCAAGATGATTGGACACTTAATAAGAATTAAGTATATTTGTCTCTTTTCCCTTACTCTTACTAGCACTTCCCTTTCGTTATTTAGTAAACCTTTCAATCCAACTTATTCTTTCCATCACACATGACGAATTTATTAAAGATAATCATAGAAGGGAAACTACAAGGAAAGAAAGGAAGGGGAAGACCAAGAAAAGCTTACACGGAACAGATTAAAGAAAAGGTGAACGTCGTGTCTTATAAAGAAGTGAAAGAATTCGCCTTTGATAGACAAGAATGGAGAATGCTACACCGACAAGAGCATGGATCTTAAATTAGTGATGATGATCTACTCTCGTGCTTCGGAATGTACTTAGAAAACTACTTTAATTATACTTTTTGGGGTAATTAACATTAAAAAAATGTGTAGATGCTAGGTATGTAAGTATACCTAACTTATGTATAAACATTGGAACCTAATTGCATGTGCCAAAAGAATTGCAGAAATGATAGCATACTCTTGCACTGATTATAAATAAATATCCTTATAAAAGCTTTAAACAATTCAAAATATTATTTTAAAGATGTTACAGGAAATTCTGATAACAAATAATAAATAAATGGAGAATGTTATGCTCTAGTAGATGTGATTTTAAAATAGTTTAGAAACATAAATCGTTTAACTTCCGACCAATACTAAGGGGATAATTCAGCTCTTTATTCTGAGTTAATATCACCGCAAAAGTATAGAATTGAAAATAATTTAAAAGAAACATTAATTTTGCCACGAAAAATTTCACTTGATACCAACTCAGAGTCATGGTTTGAATGATTCTTCAAAGTTTTCGTTAGGATGTCACTAACAATGTAACCAACACCCGTAGTATATAAGTAACTTTATAAAACTATTTAAATTATCGTAGTATTTGTTTACAACGTGGGTTGTAACACATATGGACGTAGGTAATTTAGCGAAATCACTTGATTTATCGTTTTGTCTTTTACCGCTAAACTATTTTATTTTTAGAATGGAAATAAAATGGAGAATCGGGTCGGATTTCATATAAGAAATTATTTTTATTTATGTTGAACAGATCGAAATTCTTCCACAGCGTACGTGTCGTCAGAATTTTCAATTTTATATGGAATAGTCACTGTTACAGAACAAGTAAGGTCGATTTTTATTTTCTTAATTTGAAAAAATGTGATGACGTCATCAGAAGAATGCAATGCGTGAAGTAAATGGATGGCATCAGAATTTTCAAAATGAATAATAGAAGCGAACTTCTCTGTTTTATTATATGAAAGTTCTGACAGCGCGTACGATGTGGAAGAATTTGATCAACTTTCAACATAAATAAGAAGAAAAGCGTGGGATGTAGATGTAGCCTCAAATTTCTTGAATACTGTTAAACTTATGCACAGACCTAGAGGAATATTAGAAATTATTTTGTCAAAATGTGCTAACCGCAATACTTATTAGGTATGTCACATTTGATAGCGCTTTGAAATTTCACTTAGAAATTATTTCAGTTAACAGTGAACATCTAACATAAATACATATTCCCTGTACTTCATTATTCATATATTCACTAACAATAGATTGTATTCATTGTAATACAATATAAGTGCTGCTATTATGTGTCTGTTCTAATTCTAAGCCGTTCTTTAGAAGATTTACTTGCTGGATAAAATTGTCTGCCATTTAGCATCCGCGCCGATATCACAATACCCACTGCCAGCCGATTTAAATTTATTTCGGACGTCGGTAACTTCCAATTTAAACCTCTTAATCCTCTATGATGTATGTCGGTATTCGGCAGGATTAAAAGTTCCACGGAAAATAACCGGGAAAACCTTTTCCGGGGTCGGATTGACCCGGCCAGGAGTGGGATTAGGAGCACGGGATTGGATATACATAAATCTTGGCGAGGCTTTAGGGCGACGCAATTAAGCTGGGACACTGATATGTCATTTTGTGACGAGAATCGTGCGATACTAATCTATGCTAAGCTGTGTATGTAGGGCATAATTTCAATATTAAAATTCAGCGGTGGCTGCGTCGTCCGCACAATGGTCGGTCTGTCGGGCATGGCGTCATAAATAATTCAATTTCATAGTAATAAAATACGCGTGACCGCTGTACGGCGTGAAAACTTTTCAGCAATTATGGGTTGAATGTAGCAAAAAGCGGTCGATCCGACACGGGGTCCGCGAGGTCCGGACGGACCGTAACTCATGCATCAGCTTGCGGGGAAGGGTTGCCCGAGTGCACCGATGACTTATAGTTTGTATTAATACGCTCCGAACACTGCCTCCCTATCTGAGAGAGCTTAATTAATTTATTGTGAAAAACGGCCGCTCGAAGCCTGGGCACAATGTTTAGGTTTGAATGACCTTATCGTTAAATCGATACCTACTTACTTAAGATACATTTAGCGACAACAATTAAGAGACCTGCCTAAAAAAGCGTTACTTCGCGACAATGCTATTTAAAAATTAATGAAAATGGGCTGAGATATAACTGATATAAAAATAGTACCTACTGAAAACTTATGATTACATGGAGTGGCATTTATATGGACAGACCTAAGTACCGTAAGGATCTAAACCCGTAGCCTTATATACAAGGGTCTTATATAGTTAATAGTTCATGTTAATTTACATTTTTGAATAATTGTTGTTATTGTTTTTTTTTTTAACTTTTTTATTCTGTTCAATTGAACAGGTATTTAAAAAATAAATAAATAGTTGAAGTTTAGATAAAGTATCACAGAGTACGAAATACAATCATTCCGTATCAAAAACTGTGTAAGCACAGGTCATTAAGTATGGAAAGAATTTAATTTTAAAAACATAAAAGTGGGAATGAAAATGTATGCGTAGTTCACATTGGCTCGACAAAAAGCGCAAAATGGACGATTGTGTGTATACAGCCTTTATCTACGGGCTCATCAATAATACCAATAAATTATTGATTTATTGCACTTTGATTACCTACAATTAGATACGCCTACTCTTAGCGAGTTTTTAGTAGAATATATCTGCATTATGTAAACAATAATCTCGTTAATTGCATTCAAGTTCAATACTAAAAGGAAATTGAATGATATGTGATAAAATCTTGTATAGTCCATTGTGTAAATACTACTCCTTTACTGAAATGTTCAGTTTCAATGGTGACAGGTAAATTATTATTAAAGAATGACCAACCTGTGAAGAAAAAATAAACGCACCTATAATACATAATAATATGACACTTTTCCGAGTTATTCCGTTCTAATACCAAAAACTAATACCATTTAGTATTAGTTTATTTCCGAATTTATGTTCCATTCCCAACGAGTACCACTTTTTTTTTAATAAAAATTCTAATACTAACGAATACCAAAACTTTAGTGTTTATACACTTAGCTTCACAAAGTCAGGTTTATAATTACCTACACCTTGTTGAAGTTATCGCCTTGGGCATGTGCCTGTATGGTAACTTATAGTTGTAATTATTAGATAAATAAATAAATAAATAAATAACTACAAACTTCAAATATAATTAGTAACAAATAACAATAAAGGATAAAAGTAAATCATCATCAAAAAATCTAAGACAGAATCGGTATCCATGCTTAGCCGCCCGGATGTATCACGAGCAGCCATTAAAATTAGGGTTGGGCCACGGTCTCGCTAGGGCTGGGCCGTGGCTTGGGGCCCAAAAAAAAGAGACAAAAAACACACAATGAATAACTGCCGGCACCGATGTCGATGAGATGAGAGATTTCTCCACATCCCAATGTTGTTCTTGTTACATGTAACTCAATATTGAACTCTTTTTGACCTTATTGTTTGACTTTATTGAATGCGCCGGTGAATGTTGCATGGATGTATTGGAAATGCAAGTAGATTAAAAAGTTGAAGAGAAAATTAAAAAGGTTAATAATATTTAAAAATATAACATAAAGTGAAATGTGTATCGTTAAAAAATAGGGGACGTATTAGAATATTATTATTGCTTTTAAAAACGTAATAATAAATAAAAAAATATTAAAATATGTTTAAAATAACACTAACTATAATAATAATAAAAAAAATAGAATAAGTTTATCCTGTCAATGTTTTGTAAATTTGTGTGCAATAAAGTGATTTTTATTTTATTTTATAATAAAAAAGTCCAAATTATTATTACGATTGAAAACGACTACCTAGCCGATTGAAAGCAAAAAAGATCTAGCAATCAAAATTACCACTGAGGAAAATTTTGCCGCCTGCATTCACCCGAGCCAATTTAACACTTATGCGACCGAATTAAAAAGAATCCGACAGACAATTACACCTTGTAAAAAACGGGTTACTTCGAAAATTATCCGGGTACGAAATTATAAAGCAATTTAGTTACCGTTACTAATTTAGAACCGGCGCGGCGGAGCTCTCAATTTGGGAGGGGCGAGGGGAGAGGGGCGACGAGGGCCCCCCTTGGAGGGGCGCAGGGAGCCCTAATCTAAAAGCTGTCAGTTAACAGGGCTAGGCAGCTGTGCACGCCGCCTCGTCTGCTATGTATACCCCGCTTTATATTCCGGCTAGCTAATGCACGCGGGTTTGACCGTCTCACTTTTTAAACAGAATAAACTAATTAGATACCCTTTTTTATAACAACTGTATTTTTGAATTCTTAAAATAGAACAGCTTATGTACCTAATTTACTTCTTGGCACATTTACAATTAAAATCATTTTCCTTTTCATAACTTCATTGACAATAAAGATAACATCACGTTACGTGCCAACATCGTATGAACTTATATTAAAGGGTTAGAGTGTCAAAATTAATTTAAACTGATGATAATTTTAATGTACAAAGATAACGTTAAAGATATCATAAAAAGTATAAAGTGTCCGCGTTAATTCCCTTTTTAATTTAATAACAACTTTCAAGCATCGAGACAAATTAATCACTTGCGCAGTGTCATTTTGATTTACGACTCTAATAGAGCAAGAAAACCGAATTTCCTCATTAACTGATAATTTTTAACAACGAAATTTATATTAGAAAAGGCCAATAAATCTACTACCCACGTTGATTAAAATCTTTTTTAAACACCGTCTAATTCTCGTGCGCCTACGCATATGTAACTAAATTTAAAATTTGAACGTGTTCTATTGGAAATATGAACAAGGCTTCTCGCTCATGGTGAAAAAAAAAGGTTTTTATATTGAAAAGTCGAGTAATTAGCATACGATAGAGGTGAATTCGATGTTTGAAGACACTAATTCGTCGATTCTATTTATGATATGTGTTTTTTTGGATTCGACCATAACTCTATAGATTTTATTGCGACACGATCACATAAAGTTGTCTTACAGAATCGTGGTGTCTGATTTCTAATCAGATTCCGAAATAGAGACTATACGAATACAGTCCATAGAAGGAAATTATTAGTAAGATGAGACAATTTGCTTACATTTAAGCGTTTAGAGTCTATATATTTGTACTTAACTCTTGAATTTTATGGGTACAAGAAGCAGACCATAGAGAGAAAATCACCGCTTACTCGGGTCGATTTGTTTTCATTTGAATAAAATGGATAAGATTTTAACATTTCATTAAATAGATGTTTTAAAGACAGTTGGTTCTTGTAAGGGTCCGTCCAGACTCACCGAATGCGCCGCGAACGCTCAGCAGATACAGCTTGGTGCGCAACTTTAGCGCAGCACGCGAACTTGCATATTTAGAAATGACGTGGAGCGCATAGACCCCACCCGAGTGGTCGATGATGGATCGATTAATTATTTATTCTCAGACGACGCCCAGGTCCGAGGTTCGCGCCCAACTGGGCACCCTCAGGCCTCTTGTCTTAAATTTTGTACCCTGTTAGAGACCTTAGCGGTCCCCATTTGTCCGGTCAAGTAGTTAATGTCATATTAGGCAAATCTGCAATAAGCCACTTCAGAAAAGAAGCACGAGCGGCTCGCGAACAGATGCAATTCGCAAGCCTTTCGTAAAAAGGCGCGTTCGCCAATTCTGAACGCAACTTAATCCTAAGTAAATATTTACTTAAATTTTTGATCCATCAACACCGCCTCTTATAATTCACATACTCGGTAATAAGTCAAAATGTCCCATGCGTGCTGACGTACGCTTGCAACAGAAATATTTACTATAACAATTACCTACTGCCTACTGTATATATAATTTTCTTCATACCTACCTACACATATGCTGTTTGAATAAATTATGTATAATATTACGTAAAGCTATTTCTATTTTATTTCCCCGCACATAAATTATTTCCTTATCCAAATAGTTTTCTGTAATTAGACCGACAAAGGCAGTCAGTTTATAAGAACGGGAGCCATATTATCAAAACATTCAAATGTAAAGGAAGATATAGCGAACTAGTATCAACTAATTTACTTAAACTATGCTTCTTCACCAGTCTCGGAACTAGTTTCAAATACATTTTGAAATAGACTATCCACTCTTAATTAATTAAAAATAACAAGATCTTGTTTCTCACAATTTATGAATTTTTAAGTAAGTAAATATTTCGTCAGTAATTGTACGTAATTTCAAAGCTGCGTACTAGCGCGTAATGTTTAATTAAAGTTTTAGATTTCATTCAGTATTATATATGCAGGAATGTCTACTTATTATCCTCAAGAATGCATTATTTGAAAAAATTACGTCGTTATTACAGTACAATTTTAGTTTAAAAGAAGTATTTATTATCTACGTTCTCATCTGTCTGTAAATGAAAACGTGTTAATATGAACGTTCGATTCATAAATAAGTTTATTTATATGTATTCCAAAAATGAAATAAATTAGAAAATTAAATTTCAATAACTCTGATGTAAAACATATTAAACGTTAGCTATTGGCAATATCTCATGATATCAAAATGAAAACTTCTTCGCTATTCAAATACCAGTTTACTCAGCCCAAAGTAATCGGGAGATACTATAAATATAAATACACCGATTATGTAAAGAAGCTGGCACGCTGATAAGCATAATATTGTTGTCATTGCTTGAAAATTTCTGATTTGTATTACTTCACCAGATTAGTTTTTCTATCCCATGTAAGTAGGTACTAGATATTATGATCGAAAAGTCAAAAAAACTAAAATGATCCGTATAATACTGATCCTTGATATTTATGTGCACGATGTGATCATTTTATGGATTCAATGATTAAGAAACATACGATTTTATTTAAAAAAGTACTTGTTGTTACATTGTGTATTAAATTGCTTTAGGATTTATAAGTAGTTACATTTACATACATAAGAATTGTATTAAGTATGTTCTTTTTGTGATTTGTGGTAATATGAAGTGGTAGAGAAATGTACCAATATACCTATACCAGCTCCTAGCGTACGCACAAAACCGCATTGCAATGATACTCGGTAAAGGTCAGTTACAATTTATCAGTTATGATTTTTATGCTTTTTTAACAAAAAATAATGTAAGCATGATAACAGTGACAAAAGTGCAACCTTCACTGACTAAATTTTAAGACAAAGGCAAACAAATGCTTCGAAAGGCAAGTTAAAAGGAGAAATTTCATTATCCGTTCACTTTTAACTAAAAAATCTTTGGCCAAACGGACATTTCAATAGAGACAGAAAAAAATACTAAAAAATAAACAATAGAAAAAGCTCACAAGGCTACAGTGGAGGCCGGACGCCAAATGAAAGAACTTTGTAAAAAAGTTTGACACATTTTTAGAACATCAGGCACGCAAACGCAACGTACAGGCACCCTCGCGCGGATCGTAAATTTTGTGTTGCGTCAGAATGAAAAAGGGAACATCATTGTTGAAAATTTTTGAACTCGTCCCGTGCTTTAACTTAAACTTTAAACCGTAAATTTGGTTGACGGTGAAAACATAGTTTGTTCGCACTTTCGTTTTGGATGCATTCTCGAATATTTATGAGATATAAAACCATTTTATGACTGCTTATCTCGAATCGGAAACATTTAATAGTTTTTAATTATTTAAAAAGCCAATTTATTTTATTATTAATTGTATTATAATTATATATAATATAACACACATTATATAAATAGCCTTGGTAGGTAAGTATACCTATACTCCGCCAAATAATGGTGCTGATAATTATGTTGATACTAAAATTGACACCTGTTATCACGACGAAGGTAAAGTCGTAATAATATAACTTGCACATTCAGTTTTTGTGTCTTATAAAGTTGTAAGACAGGTTTCCAGCCCATCATAAAGTAAATATGATGTACTGTAAGACATTAATTGATTCATTAATTATCTAGTCCCGTAGAGCACAGGACTTGTTTGAACTAGAGCAATATGCCAAGTAAGTAAGATGTTAATTGGGTCGTGTAGTAGGTTCACGTTTAGAATTCTGATTATTAAATGAAAACAGATGTAAAACTAACAAAAAACTTTTTCTATTTAACTTATTTATGAATATTAATCGAGAAAAACGTGATAATAAATCCAGCATTTTCAAAAAAATCAAAAAGTATTTATTTTCTTTTCTTACATGTTTTTCTTAAACTAGTTACTGGAGCCTCCTTTTAAGCAAAATATGCCTGTATCAGGAGACCCCGCTCTTCTATAACAGTAGTAAATAGGTAAGAAAATTTCGTTACCTTTACGTTTTACAAATAAGCAATTAAAGAATGTTTGTATAATGTGTGTATGTGTGTGTATATGTGTCTGTGTGTGTGTGTGCGTGCGTGTGTGTACGTGTGTGTAAGTGTGGGCGTGCTCCGGCAATGAGGGTAAATTCCTCCTGTCTAGCCCTACGACGAAAGTCTTGGGGACATTTTATCTCACCTATGACGTCAAAGCGTGCTTTTTCTCATTTTGACGTTTAGTAAATAGTAACTGATTTGACTAGTTGGAAACTAGCCTATTGTTTGTGAATTAAAAATGTAAAATCACTGTACAGTGATTATCATTTATACTTCGCTTCTTCTCTTCATGTGGGTTGTAAGACCAATGATCGTCATCATAAACCCTGGTGTCAAGGTACCTACTTCCTGTTAGGCCGACAAAGGTCCGCGACATGGTTATTGTAACAACAACATACTTAGGTTTTTTTTTTAATTTATTTAAATGAAAAACTTAAACGGTAGATTTACAAATCATCCCCGCCAAACTTATGAAGTTTGATGGCGAGTAGCGCTCATATGCTTATATCTTAATTTACCTACCTATTTATTGATGGTTTTTTATTTAGGTAAATAAAAAACATAATATATATAAACCACTTTGTAAGCTTGTCCTTTGTTTGGTAAGGACTTTTCAGGCTTGAATCACCTGATTGTCCGAAAAAGTAAGATGATTCCGTGCTTCGGAGGGCACGTTAGCCGTTGGTCCCGGCTATTAGCCGTAAAAACATCTCTACCAGGCCTGTGCCCAGCAGTGGGACGTATATAGGCTGTTTATGTGTATATATATACATATATATAGCAAAAGCAACCCTCCTACCGAAGCAACAAACACAATATTATACCCTAAACGGTTTCAATCAACGTAATCCACAGTATCTGAGTCATTCCAAATATTTACTCCAATACGATTCGGGAGTTCCACAGATTTTTCCGCGATTCCCTTTTACAATCAGATGTTGCTTATTGCACTCACTCCCTCGATATATTTCCTCCGAAAGAAGTAAGCTTCCAAGAAAGCACGATAAGAATTTCATTTCCTTGCGCGTGAAAGCCTCCGCTATCTAAGGAAGTCACTGACAAAAATACCTAAGTGATAAAAGCTGAATTCAGTTCAGGTGGCTCGAATATTGTGTCGTGGATTTTATTTGGAATTTTCGCGGCTTACGAGAAATGTTTCGGTGGGGAATTGTTTATTTTATTTTACTTTACTTTTTCATATACTTACATAAAATACTGAAAAAAATAAACAAATATTTGATGGTACCAACTCATGAAAAATTGCATGTTCCCTTCTGATAAATTATGAAACTCTTTATAGTAATATTACGGATCTCAGGCGTGAGTTTAAAACTAGATTGATGGAATAAACTTATAGGTACACAAACTTTATATGAACATACATACTATGTAGTATGAAATTTCAACCAGTTATGTTTTTCTGTACAGGTAGTTACCTACCCTTAGACCTAGAGAAATGTGTCAGGATCGAAGCAAATGGAATTCCATAGTCTCTGCTTACCCCGGTGGGAAATATGCGTGAGTTTATGTGTGTATGTGTATTGGTAAATACTTTCTTAACGGAAATTATATTTATATTTCAAAGTACGATATAAATAAAATATACCCAACCTTTATTCATATAAAAATAAAAAGTTGACTTCTCCGAATAACAAAAAAGACCGAGCGCTTTGATTTTATGAATTCCCAAAGCTAGGTCAGAACTTTGTCCCGATCCTTAAAGAAAAACGAATAAAATCAAAATTCTTCTCTTATATCAACAGTGACTTTTACTTTGTGGATGATAAGGCTCTAAATTGAGTGCGAGGAGGCCCGCACATGGTTTGATTTCGCTCTAAGGTCTCAGAATCCGGATGACATCTTTTATCGCGATGAATTCCGATTCACGTCTTAGAGTTACAGAAAAGCCGCTTTAAGTAAGTATATTTTAGTTTGAATAAAAATATTTTACTATTATTTATAGTTACGACGAATAAATTAAAGTTTATTTTTTTAATAAAACGCAGCAGTAAATAAACCATTAATGAAATTAATTGTAATAAAATTTTATTATGGGAGTACCACAGTCATATAACATTTAAATTTAACACCAATGACTCGCCATTCGATATATAAAAATTCATAAAGTTCATTAATGAAAAATTATGTAATTATGTAAATAAAAAGCACATAATACTCACATTAATTAAAATCCTTTTGAAATCTTCGTATAAACACTCTATAAAATTAATGTCGACACTGATACACTAATAAACAATATTCATTAACACTTCAACGCACTATATCCAGTATAAATTCTTCTAAGTTTCTTGTAAGATCACTATGTAATTAAAATAATTAAGTGAAAAGTAATTAATCGAAGCTATTAATCTGTTAGTGATGAAGTCCGTATAAAGCGCATCCACTTGTTCGATACGTATGGTCTATACAAATCCTTATTTACAACTGACACTGTTGTCCATACTATAACAGACTCGTGGTCGGAGCTAACCTAGCGCGGAGAAGGCATCTGCCCGGCATCGCACAGAAACCCCACAATAAACGCCATATCAAAACCAAAATTTTCAACACTACTTTACGACCCTAACACACAAGATCGACTGTACAAAAAAAAGTCACGAGGTAGGGGAAAAATTTCGTAAGCCATTATCCGGCTTTACACAAAAGTTTTGACACGAACACTTTGCGCTTGGGCACAGTCTATTTTAGTGAGGCGCGAGACGGCAATACTCGTTCTATGACTAATGTCTGCGCGTGGGACAGGGATGGCTAGACGAATGTGTGTCGCATTTGAATAAAGTTTAGGGGGACCAAAGAATATCGTGAGCCACGGGACGCCGAGTAGGTGGTGATAAAGCATCGTAGCGCGCTCGCTCGCTCTCAAATCGAATACGATGAGTAATAATATTTAAAAAGCAAGATTTGTTACCTGTCGACCGCCGGAGATAATACCCGGAGTTTTTTGGGAGAAAAATACAATTAACTAGCCCCGGGTATAAATCATTTTGTTACGAATGCTCGGTTTCAGGTTGTACAATTATATTCCCTTTACAAAAAAAGAAAGGTGACGGTAATAGAAAATTGTGGCGGTATATTTAGTGGGCAGTCGAACGGATCAGATAATTAGTGTATAACCACGGGTCTGAACGAAACCCGGGCTCTGGATGCAACAAAAACTAATGGAAGCTTTTTACTGGAACGTAATGAAAAATCATTAGATAGGTACTTAATTTGGCGTTGTTAGTTACATCCGCAAATATTTTTTGTATCATATTCACTTGAAGACTTTTTTCAAGCTATAAAATACAATCGTTTAAAAAGTTTAATAAAAATAAAATAAAGAGAAAACGGCTCTATTGTTTTAAACAGCAATTTAATGAATCTCCCACGAAGATTACAGGCATCAAACGTAAATTTAAAAGCTCTTTGGTTTCGCTGCAACGAGTATGCAATAAGAGGTGAGCACTCAATCGATGTAATTTTAAAATTGCGACCTGCCCCAAGCCTCAATTACAATGTGGGACTCGGGCACCTCGGCTCTCGCAAGTGCACCAATCGGAAATTGCCCGACAAGACATCTTGGAAATTGTCGGTCGAGGGCTTTCGGAATTGCGGAGCCGACCGACAAATCGGGACCCGAACAACGCAAATTACCGACTCAAGTCGATTCGAAAATTGCATCGAGTCGAGACCCGCAATCGGGAGGTCGTGCACGGCCTAATGAAGACGTTAAGCTAAATCGTGGCCGCTTTTATAGAATGTTATGGTGTTTATATTGATTTTTATGAGAATATAATTTTATTACTGCCCGCGCGCCGCTGTGGGCGTTACATGCCGGGTTTATTCATCGTTGTTTATCACCGATAAGTTTCTGTTTCATTTCCAAATCGATTTTTAGTTGGCAACGATGTGTAAATAATGATCGGAACAAGTCCAAAAATGTTTATGTAGAGAATTAATGTGAAACGCAAAGGTGCGTTCACACCACACTGAAACGGGAGAAATAAATCTCGGCGCATACAAAAAGCGGTGTCACAATAATCAACACAAGCAATTTAATTTAAGCGACATAAACACGGGGCTATCTGGCACTGGCATCGATATTAAGGGTGTGTTAAATGACAAACTGCGGCCGGGAGAGAAATGCTTTAAAACGGTGTAATTTTTACTGTTTATCTTGGGATCGGGATGGAGATCGTGTATTAAAAATACCGTCGATGAGTGTTTAACATACCTTGGCCGCTCGCGCGAATTAAGTTCATCTACATATTAAAATAAGGGACGTATAAAATGGCGATTCGCTCCGCGGTTTCGCGAACTTACATTGATTAAAGGCTTTCGCTATGTACGCTCTGAATGGTCTTCTCTTTTTAATTAACGCTTTTTTGGTTTTATATTACTATTTCGAATTCACAGGCATGTAATTTGGATGGAATATAAAATCGGTTGGAGGTAAATTGTGGTTTACGCACGATAATCATGTTGTCTACATTTCCTATGCTACCCTGCTGTGATGGTTACAGTCTAAATACCGTACAGTACCTTTCCTCAAAAATTTAAATGAAGTCAATTGAGTATGCAAATGTTATTGTTTATTTTAATATTCTTTATGAAAGTTTGAACAACGAAATTTTAAATGAGCGTAATATTATAAAAGTACCTAACACTCAATCTTTCCCATTGCTCGAATAGAACTGAATCAAGCAACAAATCGTGCAAGTGCCTCTTAAATATAAACGTTCAGTAGTATATGCAGGGATATATGAATATTACTGCGGTATAATCGATTGAACACACCTCTTGATGAAGATATTATAGTGAACAGGTTCAGGTTTATTTCTGGACCGGTATGCATATCCTACCTACATATAGATGTATACTGTAGGATGCAGAGGTTAGGTTTAGATGCAGCAAGCCGTGTTGCGAGATCAAACGTAAGTTCTACATCATAAGACTCAATTGGGCAATCGCTACAGCAGGTTCACAAGGAGTAAATAATAACTTCAGAAGTTGTTTAGAATACTATATTATGCTCATAATTACCAACTTACTTCCGTAGTCATTTCAAGAATTATTTCAATAATATAAATTCACGACTATAATTAGGTACCCATTGGGCTAGTTGGAGGTACATACATCGCAAGATGAACTGAGAACCCCCGTTTTACCTAAGCTTTCTGTTAGATCAACGTAATACTCGTATATGGTATATAATGGTCGAGCCAATAGTGTTAGTGAAAATTGCACTTAAAATAAATTAATAACTCTTCGGTGCTAATTCGGTACCGGGGTTCCAACGGGAACTCTCAATTTGAGAAGCTTGTGACACACAGGACCACACTGACTATAATGTTCTTAATAAAATTCTTAGCATCACCTATAAATAGAGGTAGGTACGCATGGTCTACTATATCCATAGTTTTATTTATTTATTTTTATAGCCAGAGAATATTAATAACGTAAATAAAACCAAAATAATTAGTAAAACAAAGTTAAAAACAAGGTTTTGCTCTAATGCTAAATAATAGCCGAGTTATGAACCGCACTTTAATAAAAATAAAACATAATTTAAAGCGATACTTCATAAGGCGAGTAACTTGTACAATATTTCACGAGAGTGCCGTTTCTGCCACCCAATATTTCAATGGCCAATAAGCTACTAACCCTCGAACGTCCCTGTAATCTAAACGACCTTTTTTAAAACTAATAAAAGAGGTCGTTAAAAATAGCCACCGAAAATCTCAAGTGTTCTGGAGCGGACTTATCTCTGTAAACAAGAGCAAAGTTCTACCGCTGGTATAATGATAGACATCCATCACGATCCGTTTGTACAGTATATTGGGTACTACATCTGGTTTTAAAATCTCTCATAGACGCCGAGAGTGTCGTGGTTAATGTTCTTTCCGTTTGATAAAAACGTTTATGTATGCAACAAGTCTTGAATGAAAAGGCTTTAGCGATAGTTTTTTTTTAGATTCAAACTACATTGCGAACAGAAGTAATAAACTGACCAAAACACGTAATTTCTTAATTAATAATATAGAAACAAGCTTAGAAAAGAAAAACGTACCTAATGTTCGAAACACAAAACAATTCCGTATCATCTTCAAGGAAAGCAATTCTTGCTTACAGATACTTATTAAGCCCTTTACTTTCAAGGTTCCAATCGACTTAGTAAATATTGAAGCCTGGGAATTGATTAAAACCAATCGGATACTCATTGAGATACAACTTTATAATAATACAAGAACAAAGCCTGCGGTGTTGCGAAGGCTTTATAATTCTGCTCTGATTACAAAGGGGAGCCGGCGGCTGCTATTTCGTCTTGTACCGTTCGTGTAGTACATAAATTATCAGATATTGATGAAGACATTAAGCTTACCCGGACAACAATTATTAAATACCGCTTTTTTCATTTCAGATTGCAGGGCTGTGAGACTGCTGAAGAAATTAATGAAACTGGAGATGAGTTGGTTAAGGAAGACGAAGTAACCGCTGGTGGAATTAGAATAATGAAGTAAGTTACATAATATCATAAGAGATCCAAGTGACACACAAAGTACATATAACAAATTAAAAAATATATTTATTTTCAATAAAATATAAAGGAAGGGATAGACGATCGTCTGAAAATGGATTAAGTATACATTTACGATCATAATATTTTGTTCCAAGTTCTTTAAGAATATTATTTTAAAATGATGATAACAGTATATAATTTTAAACTATTGCACTTGACCTAGACAAACATATCTAATTTTGTTTCTCGCTCTAATTCACTCAATTCCTGAGTCTCAGCCCTACTGACCAAAGGGAATCCCGACAAGTCCTTCATACGTGCCCCTAATTCAGCATGAGGACATTCGTCGACTTTCATTTCCGATTCAACCAGTGTTTTGCTGGTCCTTTATTAACAAGCGATTGTTTTCGCGTCAGCTTTTGCACTTTGCTGTATCCGTAATGACGAACTGGATTTTTAAACACTTATTAATTCCACTTCTGTCAGTCAACGTGACAACCTGTTTCGCCTAATTCCAATGGTAATGATCCAGCGGAACAAATAAGATTTATTATATACAGTTCTGGCTTGCAATTATTGAATGCTTTTTAAAATTCTGTTACATCTCTTTTAAGGGTTGTTTGTGATTTTTGCATCATCGTCATTTTTATTACTATTGACAGAGAATACGGCAGCGATCACCGCAATTAGGTTCGTATTCTTGTAGGTTTTATTATTTAAAATTATAATCGAACAATCGCATTGAAAGACAGTAAATGATTTATGTGGTCTCGCGCCTTTGCTTTAAATAAAACATCGCCGTGAGCTTTCAACATGTACGAATGAAAGTCACGATTGTAATTTTAAAACGTCGATACGGATGTTTGATGATTTTATTATTATTTATACTTTATTTACCGTCTGCATTGAATGGAGTATCAATGTGTATCTAGGATATCTTTGTGGGGCGATGCGACAAGTCGTGCCACTTGCGATCACATACATGGGAAGTAACGAATACATCTGTCTGTGCGTCCTGATCGAGTATGTTCTCATTCATATGTTTGAATAGTGAAGTGATAAGATCATTTATATAAAAGGTACTCGCTTCTTTTAAAAGAGGTATAGATGTAAAATTACTAAAAGTTATTAGGTAGGTACTACAGGTAGTAAATATTACGGAGCTTCTTGAAACTGGCTACTAGCTTTTAATATAGTCAGTGCTATCATCACTGCTTTTGCATACAACAATGAAAAGACAATAAAAAAGCGATAATATGGCTATAAAATAGATTTATAATAAAATACAGAATAGAAATACGACATACGACAATATAAATTTTATGACCAGGTGCGAATTGAATAATGTAGGTAGGTATGTGTATTTGCACACAAGTATTTTTTATTTGCTATTTCGAGGGAACATTGACATTGACTATTGACGCTCATAAATGGTGAATCGAAGTCAGAACTGTTAAGTTAATGAGGTCAATACTAACCTCAGTAGAGCTAACATGCCCAACGTGATAAAATTTTGTCACGATCATTTTATCGATTCTGTCGATATAATTATGTCGTTTTGTCGATTGGTGCTAATATGTGAACCCAAATAAGTCATGTTGTTCTGTCAAAATACGAACGAAATCACGTGACACACATGTTAG
Source organism: Pectinophora gossypiella (assembly GCF_024362695.1). Classification (NCBI taxonomy): domain Eukaryota; kingdom Metazoa; phylum Arthropoda; class Insecta; order Lepidoptera; family Gelechiidae; genus Pectinophora; species Pectinophora gossypiella. Next base: position 10,577,525 of record NC_065413.1, on the reverse strand, counting down.
GGAAAAAACAAACTTATTGACTTAGACAAAATTTATTTAATCGATCGATAATTTTATATGGAGCTTTAGGTAGAGCTACGTACACAATGAATGTCATCCGGAATGTATGGCCATTATGTTATATATAAAGAATGATTTTTATATAAATTTTGCATTGAGACGGACCTTTTTAATATATAGATAGTTAGTACTACATGTAAATTACATATTTGTTTTCTGAGACTAATTAATTTCTACTCATAAAGATATTACAACCAAAATATTTATATAAGAAGTTAATGTTAGCTCTAATGAAGGTATTTGTATGACGCTACCATTTGATATGGAAATTAAGATTAAGATAAAATTACACTGCTTATAAAATCGAATAAGTAGGTATACGACATTTTAAGATAATGATTACTGATAAAAGCTCAATATAAATAAACGATTACAGACGTTACGATTCGTTGTCATTTATATTAATTAAATTATTCTAATAGTGTGTATCAATGGTTAAAAGGAATTTCTTAGATTAACAAGTCTTAATTTAGAAGTTATTTTGTTGAGAAATTGATAACGAAATCACACATTTCTTTCGTAAAATACGGTTCATTTATTAACTATAATGCAAACGCTATGCTACGCTATGCTATGCTATGTGTCTTGTTTGTATGCAAACTAAATACCTATCACATAACATGACATATGGGATATGGGGTATTCAGAGGTACATCCATCGTAAGATGACTAAACTAAGTACCCACACCTCACCGAGCTAAATAAATAATACGAAAGCCAATTTCCACAAAACGGAAATTTATTAAAATATCAACAAGCGAATTCACGAGCAAAATAAAGACGGTCCCGTCAATGCTCGGTCTTTGAAATGCATGTGACAACCAGGAGGACCGTATGCGAAAATTCCCCACATTGAATATTCGCCGTATGCAAGCGATGTCAAGTGGCGTGTGCTAGTGAATAACAATCGACGACCGCTGGCAGCCGCGGTGATGAGCTCAGGTCGTACTACGTGCCCTCGGACAATGACTCATCTAGTTTAGCTCTTGTTCCGTGTATGAAATGTTAATACCGGAGTGGATGTTTTGAAAATGAAACGATAAAAATATTTACAGTTGTTGGAACTTCCAGGAAGATTTTCGCATACGTTAGGACACTTTAGGGGTAAATGACAACTTGTAAATGTTTTCAATGAGCACATTCTATTTATATACTTCTTGCCTAGCTCTTAATTCAGACATGAGACCTCAATGTGACATTTGCCGTCCGATCAGTAACACTATTTGAAAATAAATTAATTAACTCCAATCCAATATTAGATTACCGCCGAAATTGAAATTACTATCGAGTTGCTTTCGAGTAACACAACGTCATCGAAAACCGATAGTAGCGGCTTCAGTTGTCATGATCTTGGAAACGAGAGGGAAGACAGTCAGCTTGGAAATGAACCGGTGACGCCAGCCAGGACTTCTGAACGCCATGTCCGGTATGGATTGGCGTGGGAACTTGAAGCAGTGTAAATATTACTTTATATGTATTCACTGCTGCTATTTTTTTAGACTATGGATTAATGAGGGACTTTCCAGCGCTACGTTCTCAAAAAAAACTGTAGATGGCGCTGTACAGTTTTATCTTCCTTTAACCTTCTAATTTCATGGATAACAGACATATTGGCCCCGATTCCTGCAGACACCGCCTAATTTTATTTAAAGTTATATCCGTCGTTTTCATATCCGTCGAAAAGGAAAGGGACGGATGATTCACAGCTCTTAATTTTAGGAAGAATGAGTGAATGAATGAATAACCCGGGCGAATCAAAAGGTACGTCGCTGGTATGCAATCCGTTTGACGTGCTGTCTACTTAACTGTGTCGGGTTATTGACGGATGTAAAATTTTTAGACGGTTGGTTTAGATTTGTGCTTAAAATTGACGTGTGTTCCATAAATTTTATGCTTGTCGATTACCCGTCCCTTTCCTTTTCGGCGGATAAGAAAATGACAGATATAACTTAAAGTAAAATTAGATGGTATTTACAGGAATTAGCACCAATATGCATCTTTTATCTTCTTTCTTTTATAATATATAAATGATGACCCTTCTAATTACAGCCAATATATTTTCTATATATTTTAATACAATATATTTACCAACCATTAGTATTCTGATCAAAATGAGAAGAAATATTTAGGTCGCAACATAATTCTATACGTATCTGATCCAAATATAAAGTAAAAATTATTTTTATATATGCCTCTTCTATTCATCATCATCAGCCCATTAACGTCCCCACTGCTGGGGCACGGGCCTTCCCTATGTCATAAAAATAAACTTTTAAGTAAGTATAAAGTATTTATTTCTTCTCCACTTATATATCTACAGTTACAGTGTAGATGGTAAATACAAAATAATTGAATGTGAAGAACTGGAGTCTGAACTAGGATACCCTTTGTTTCAAAATACCAGGACCCCTCCTCTAAGATAGTGATAGACAACAGAAGTTTAACAATATTAAAGTTGTGTAACAAAATGAAAATAAAATAATTTAATTACTTACTTATGTGTGCCTGCCTACTATTAAGAGAATCAGTGTCACTATTGGACGAAGTAGCTTCTTTGTTTATTCGAACAATATTTCGAGGAACACATCAAAATAAATACCTACCACGGTGGTAATAATTAGCCGTTTAACACGAATGACACCGTATCAAATCGAATTGATGCCAAAATAATGACTAAATTCTGTTTAAACACACACATTAATGTAAAGAGGAACTCAAATTACTTAATGCCGTTGTGCGGGCCGTCAATTTATCAAAATGCCGGTAATAAGCCTCAAACACCCGAAAAGTTGCCTTATTTTTCATTCGAGACAGGTAATTTTAATGCATATTTAATGGGCGATTCTTGGCTTCAAATTCGCTAAGATAAGGTACGACTATAATGCATGCAGTTTGTTCCTGTGTTATTTATTGTGTGATTTTTGGCAACAGAACGTAAGTCCGCTACTTGGCATGGGTAGATGTGCAATGTGCAATCTTCATAATGCATGCACTTTTGCTGGGTTAACGCTTTGGGCTTTTTCTACTGCCACACTGGCGTTAGTGTATTTATGGGCGAGATACGTCATCTTTGACGAAAATTGTCTCCTAGATGATGCCAAAGTCATAGTTCCTTTAAAAAACTACGTAAATTGTAGATACTTATATGATTTATGACAATATTTGATCAGTTACTATTTATAATGACACAAAAGTCGCTTGTTTATTACAAGTCAAATTAAATACACTCTACTCTGTAGGTACATACATAAACAGCCTATATACGTCTCACTGCCGGGCACAGGCCTCCCCTCAATCAATCGGAGGGGCATACTCCACCACGCTGCTCCAATGCGGGTAGGTGGAGGCGTTTTTACAGCTAATAGCCGGAACCAACGGCTTAACGTGCCTTCCGAAGCACGGAATCATCTTACTTTTTCGGATAATCAGGTGATTCAAGCCTGAAAAGTCCTTACCAAACAAAGGACAGTCTCACAAAGTGATTTCGACAATGTCCCCATCGGGAATCAAACCCGGACTTCCAGATCGTGAGCCTAACGCTCTAACCACTAGACCACGGAGGCTACTCTGTAGGTACTCTGTCTCTCTATTTAAGAGCTGCGCTCTTGTCGGTGGAGTAACCGCCATTCCTCTCTTCTTCCCGCCAAAACCTTCACCTCCCGATACGACACGACCTGCACCTTCTCTTTTATTTGTTTCATAAATGTTATCCTAGGTCTACCCCTTCCTCTCTTCCCTTCAATTTTTCCTTCTATAATGTTTGTTATAAATGAATCGTGTCGTATCAGGTGGCCAATCATATTTGCTCTCCGGTTCTCTATAGTCTTCAATATGGTTCTCTTTTCTTCAACTCTTTCCAGCACTTATTCATTTGACACCATTTCAGTCCAGCTTATACCCTCCATCCTTCGCCAACACCACATCTCAAACGCTTCCAACCTCTCTCTGTCTCTCTGTGTCATAGTCCACGTTTCACTTCCATAGAGTGTAATGCTCTGTAGGTACATATACGTTAAATTCGAATGGAATCAGTACTTTTAATATAACAATAATATAAACAACCTACTCATTATACATCCTTCTAGTGAACACATGTCTTCTCTCAATCTACCTTTATAGAAGTATGGAACATACTCCACCCCACTGCTCTACTACGGGTTGATGGAGTAAAGTAGATGTGGCCTGTTTTTACATCTAATAAACACTCAATATCTATTACGTAGGTAACGATCGTGTAATAGCTTATTAGCTACCGTAATAATAAAATTTACATTTCACATTAGCTCTCTATTAATTAGCCATAATTATGTCATAAAAGTTAAATTACGTTACTTATCATCATCTCCCTAGCATTATCCTTATGGTTGTCTGGAAGAAATCGCTTTAAGCGATAAGGCCGCCATTTGCCATGTACTTAGTTAAGAGACTTTTTGTAATTATTTCTTTTTATTTTGGTGCAATAAAGTGTATTTGTATTGTATTGTATTGTATCCCGTTATACACAGAGTCCGTTTACCTAACCTGAAGATTTGACAGGTCCGATTTTTTACAGAAGCGACTGCCCGTCTGACCTTCCAACCCGCGAAGAGAAAACCAGCCCAATACAGGTTAGGTCACATACCTTCGAAAATGCATTTCTAGGGAATGTGGGTTTCCTCACGATGTTTGTCCTTCACCGCCGAACACGTGATAATAATTTATGATCCAAACATGAATTCGGAAACAAGTTCGACAATCATTGGTTTAGGCCTGTGCTGGATTCGAACCTGCGACCTCAAAGTGAGAGGCAAACGTTCTACCAACTGGGCTACCATGGCTAAATTACTTTCCTTATCAATTAGTATAATTTCAGAGGACTTACATATTTGTGGATATAGGCAGACAAAGGTGACGATTTTCCTCAAAATACACGTACCTGAAAAAAAAGGCGGACGTAATTAAAAGAGGAAATGCGATGCGTAAATATTTTATTATAAATTATTTCGTCAGTGATATGTTGTCTGGGCACGTCATGAATAATTCCGAACTCATGTCCGGTCCAGACGCTTAATTGAGAGAACAAGATTACGTTTGACGATATCGAAGCGTGTGAACTTTTTTCTGAATCTTAATAACTTTGTTTCGACATCGCATATAGATTTACATCACGTACGCAACACCCCACATTTCCCACCTTGTACATTTTCGCTCAACAAATCATAATAAAAAGGTGACACTTAATATAAGATTTATTTATAACGTGATTTATATAGGTATGTAAGCCGAAATACCGATCGGGCTAAGCACCGCCTACGTCCCGAGTCCCGGGTCACAGATAAATCATATTGCGACATCTCAAAAATGCCAACTTCAAAAACATGTTTGCCCGTGGCCAGTACAGCACGCACGAGGAAGACAAGAAAAACAAACGTAAAAAATAAATTACTTTTGTATACCTCCTTTCTTTCCCGTTGTTGGACGCCGAACAACTCATAAATCACAGAAAGATAAGCATAAAAAGATTGTATGAGGTGGGTACACGGTAGAACTAAACTTTTCGTATTTTGTTATCTTGCGTCAAGCGGGCCTCGAAAAAAGTACCTCCTACGCCTTTCTCCGAAATCAAGAGCGGAACGAGCGTGGCAGGAACGTCTGTCTAGGCTTTACTTATCTACTTGTAAACAAAAGCTATTAATCAAAGAGGAACGTTATGTGCCTAACGTCGGACTCGATATATTCCGAACGGAGAGGTTAATATCCTACAGAACCGATCGCCCACGCTATATCACAGAAAAATCTTAAATCTTCCGCGGTCACCTGCACGTATAACAAATTGCTAGCTACTGTACCGTAACCACATGAGGTGCCATTTGTCAGGGCAAGCTATACACGGCGCCTACTGAGCAATTAGATTTGTTAGCTTGTACCCGTGGAGTTTCATCACGCCCCCGCTCAACAACAGATGCTTGGACTAATAACCTCTCGAAGTTTCCCCTCCGTCCCGCCCCACGCCCCCTCTGGGCACCTGAGCTACCCCAGCCTCCCCCAGCAACCCAACTAAGATAGATTGCGCCACCATTCTTGCAATTTTCCTGTCGTATCTTGCCTCGTAAATTCCTAGTGATATATTGGTTTGGATCTCTCGCGATGCGACCAGGAGCATACTCGAAATATGATAAGAGTTATTTATTATTGTTCTTATTGGTTTTCTAAGGGGGTGGCATGTAATAGCATTTCTTTATAGGGTGTTTCATGTGCTATTGATCGCTGTTAAAAGCGTTTGCATTCCAGTCTGGAGTCATATCTTTGTAAGTCATCAGCGATACGACTTTTGAAATTAGTCGGTGACTGTAAATACGTGTAAAAGTAAGTTTCATTTTGAAGTAATATAGCATCGGTGGATAAACAAAATGTTTCACACTTGTTTGTGTAAATAATTAACTCAGAGACGAAAGTGGATTAAACAAAACAAGTAAACCAAATTACTTAGAAAGCCAGCATTTTCTGAATGCCGCAACTCCTGAAATGAAATAACGGAGTCTTCATTAATTTTGGCGCCAAATTAAAAACACCCGAGCCCTTCTGCAGCAGCCGCCATTTCCATATTCTAATGGCAATAAATTATATTTGCCATCAGATCGCTGTGATGTCATTGGCGACAAAACCAAGCTCCAAATTGCTGTAGAGCTTATTTGCTTAATGCAAGCGATTATTTCTTGTACAATATTATAGTGTTTGACAAAAGAGATGAATCTTCATATGGATGTCAGTATTCGTGCTTAAATAGGTAGTTTATAATAAGAATTTCAAAAATGGGCTTCAAAGTAATATAAATCAAGACCAGCTGCATTTACCGGGCCCAAATTTCTAAATTCTAATTAAAATATTCTATAAAGGTCCTCAAACTACAACCGAATAAAGAAAGACAGACAAAAATGTTAACACCTTAAATACTGTTAAGTACCGATTATCTTAGAAGAAGAGAGAAGAAATACTATCAAAACTATACACGGAGATCAATGACCGAGCTCATCAGCCCTAGAGTCAGGGTTACCATTGAACCGCTAAAGGCCCCAGACACAGCTCAAGTAACGACTACCCACATACTTGCTGCAAATGAACGTGAAACAATAATCTTTTTATTTATCCCTAAAACATACAATACTAATAGATAAGACCACAACTTATACAGCTTATTATTAGGCCAGCACAGTATAATAACATAACATAAGCTTACGACTATATCCCAATTGGGGTAGCCAGAGGTACATCCATCACACGATGAATTAAGTACCCACACCTCACGGATTTTTTTGTTAGACCAACGTCATAGGTGGTGAGCCGCATCGCCATCTAATAATGGTCGAGCCAACTGTGTTAGTGAAAACTGCACTTAAGATAAATTAATAACTCACAAGTCTGGTACCAACGCACAGTATAATATGAATTAATAATAGCCAAAAGAAGCGTATAGACAAAACAATACATAGATATACAAAAATATAGATAGGTTACATCAAAATTGCGTATTCGGCGAAGTTATAAACAACGGCGAGGAAACCGTTCCCTCGCAGACGGCGGAAACGCGCTGAGTGTCGGCACCGGAAGTGTTATTGCCAACACGACTACTACTTCCGCCTCTGTAGACTTCAAGTCTACTCTAATGTTACTATCTTTGCCATTTTCTAAGATACCTACCTTGGAGGATCCTGAAGGTGTTTTACTTGATGATAGTAAGTGAAGTACAGTATGTCCAGAAATATCTTCAAAAGTTAGGGTTTTAAAGGTTCTCATTTCACATACCTAATACAATCAGTATTTTTTTTGAAATATGAATTTATTTCAGATTTACAATGCTTCGAAATGATTATTTTAAAAAACGTTAAAGACAACTGAAATGATTTGCTGATATTATTATTTAATTATATATTAATTTAGTTCTGTGCAATAAAGTATATTTGATTTGATTTGATTATCATGTAAGCAATCATCCAACACTTTTGTAGGAGGCAGGCAAATAAATAGATTTTTAGGAAAATATCCTAATTTAATAATTCCTCAACACTATAAGTTAAAATAACATCGAAGAGTAAATGTAATAAAATATTAATAACGGACAAATTAATTATGTTCATATTAATGCTGTCGCGTTTCGGCACTTTATCATGCTCACGCGCAAGTACTCATACTGAAATATCTACGGATATTATATTTATCACGGCGGTAACACACCTATATTATGCGGCGCCGTAACGCAACTATCTGCAACGCCGAGCTGTATTTCTCATTACTATTTTATTTTCATAAGAAGTACGTCGTCATTATTATGACCTATGTCAGGAGCCTCTAGCTGCTTAATAATAACCGTAACATACCTAATGAAGAAGAACATTATTAAATGCAATATAGTTTTTACGTTGCGTCGCCGAACCGTTTGGGTGTGTTTCCGCCCTAAGTCATAACTCAGAAGGTATGTAGCGATATCTGAGCTGCATGAATATACTATAACTGTATCTAATACCTATAAGTAGGAACCGCACGTAGTTATATTATGAAATGTAAACAAAAAATCTGAACTAAAACGATGCACTTATTAAAACACACCTATGATCAGAATAAAGTAATAGGGAAGCTAAGTTATTGTAAATAGTTAATTAGAATTTCTTCTTTGTAATGAGTAAAGTGAGGTTCATTATTATGATTAATAAAAGGAACGTAGGTATTTATGAAATCCCGTAGAAAAACAACGTACGTAATAGGATTTTATTAATTTAACCATATTGTAGCTGAATAAGTATACTTAGGTATTGCATTCACATTAAGAAAGAAAGGAATGCGCTCTACATCATACAATTTTTAATTACGAATAATTATAAACACTTTAACAGACGCGATACCCATTACTTTTCAATTCCTTTAACGGCCATTCCCGTTTCGCCAAATCCAATTTAGTTCATAACCTTAAGAATGCAAAGGACACGAAGCGATTTTTAATACACTCAACACCCTTTTATGGTTACCCCAGACTGCGGTGACATTTGAAACCCACAGCTCAATAAAAAAAGCAACGCTCGAAACATTATGCAAATGCCGTTATGTTCGTATTTTTGTACATTTCGCCAACTTTATGAGCCGAACAGAAAGGGTTAGGGGTTAAGACAATCGTAGAGTAAAAGTTTTGATTCCACATTGTATCCTTTCTAGTTTATGTAGTGAATAAATCCACCCCTGAATGTAATAAATATGTACGTCTATCAGAATAAAATAAAACGGTGCAGTTGCTCTTTTGTTTTGTTGGCTCGTAAAATTGTATCTGGCTTTGATTTAGTTTACTAGTTCTTTATTTGACTCTATTTCGTATGAATGGAATAAAACGAACTGCATATACCTAAAGTGCAAAAAGTTATGTTATAAAGCACTGGAGTTTTTTTTAGTGCTTAACTTTACATAATTATAATGTATTTTTTATTAAACAACTGTTTTCTTTGTGTCAGACAAAAATATATATAAATAGCACAGCTAGGTACAGGCAAAATATTTCAGAATCATTTTTCCAATTCGTAGTAAATGCATTCTTTTCAATTACACAGCAGTTATGTGTTCCTCGTAAATTACAGCACTAATTAAACTAGCTCTTAATATATACAGAAGTCAAGAAATATGATCCTTGGTAGAGAGATGGCCAGTCACTAATGGTCATTCTTAGCATTTCCGTATCCGCATCATTGAGTGTACAGTCCATCTGATATGGACTTAATAACTTAACGGATCACGCTTTTGGTATGTCGAGTCAATGCACCTTTAGACATCTGCCATAACCTGGTATGCTGAACATCAGTCATTTTATCATGCTATGTTTCTTTCTATCATATTTAGGAATACATGCAACTGCAAGAAAACTATTTCCTAGACGTGTTTTTCTCGCGTGTGATGAGTTTTTGTGATAGGAATTATTTATTTTTTCAATTAAATACGAAAAAGAATAAAGGATACATTTAGTAGGCGCTAAAACCCTTAAGGACTTCTCTGTGTCACATCTGACTAATATACAATATAAATTAAAAAGAAGATAAAATATATTAAACAACATAATATACGCAAATAATAAATAGGTCATCAATCGTTTGTCATGTTAATCATTTCAAATCTAACATGATGAAGCTACGTATGAGAAAGCACTCTATTTTATCATATTTATCTTTAGCCATAGATAGAGGTCTTAAAATGTTCTGTTATAAATCTCACATAAATATGGGGTTGAGTGTATATCGTCGTTTGGGCAAAACTACATACTAATTTCGACCATAGGAAGAATTTGACAAAGCAGTAGAGTACTAAATATGCACCATATGGTATTCTTGTACCGTAAGCTAATATAATGTATTACCAAAGGTAAATGCACTGACATGAGGTGGGTGGATGTCGGCGTATATGACAGGGCTTATTAGAGGTAGATCTAAACCGTGGGCGAAGCTTAGATCATATGCAATAACGTTGTTGTGAGCAATATGTTTTAGTACGGTTCTGTATGAGAAAGTCATGAAACATTTGATTCGTTTAACTTTATTTCTCTTATTTGTCTTGTATACACAATATAATATTACAATTGTTACTATACAGGTTATCATGAGTAGGTACCTGAAATATCAGCGAATAGTCTCTTAAACAGCCATGCAAACAGGGATTTAAGTGTATTTTTACTTTATTATTTTTCCGCAATTTTACACAGCGATGTGCTGTTCGCAAGAGTTCCCACTTGGGAAACGTTCCCGATAGTAAAAAGGCACAAAACTAATTCAAAAAGAGCTTTATTAACTTTTTTTTTTTCTTTTATTAAATAAAGATAACAACCTTAATCTAATACAATTTACTGTCCACCAAAATGGAGGGCCATTTGAACGTGGACTAGCCATCATCACTGGCGTGACGTACAAAGATGTATTATTATCCAAGATCGACAATTAGTTGAGTGTAGGTACGCAGCGTGAGCACATCTCGTCACACACACACACACCGATATAACTTACAATAACCTATTATGCGTTATACAATTCAAACTTGCAAACGGGTATCTGCAACATCGCATACCTAATATACCTCTAAAAGAAAACAGTTCAAGTCAGTTTGAGTACACAACTCGACTGATGAGCAAAACTTATACCTCATGTTTTATGTTTTTCATATAAAACTCTTTTATTTTAGTTTTAACGGAGCTATTTTTTTTCAGATTCAGGACTTCAGGCAGATAACACCAGAGTACAATAAAGAACAATTTGAAAAAGAAAAGCAGCCTTACTATTAAAGATCTTTTACAGCATACGCATTTTGAGAACATTCCCGGTAATGGCTAATCACTGGTTTTACAAACATAAAACGTCTCTCAGATAATCTATGACAACCTCAATCTGTCTCGTAGAGTCTCCAAGAGCCGGTTCAGATTAAAGATTCCAGTTTATTGACCTAAAACAAGATGAATTCATCGACAAGACGTAATTTTCTTCAACCTAAATTGAGGATGCCAGTTATCAAGACATTTGACGAATCTTTGATGAAATCTAGCGGTGTCACGATAAACCTTGGTAGCACGAAACGCTACCAATTTGTCCCACATAGCAACCACTGCGGTATTAGGTAGAAAAAACAGTTTTAAAGTAAATTGTACAAAGGAAATACAAGCTAGTTCGTAAGAAAGTAATCTAATTCACGTTAATTTGGAACTCCATTTTTGGAGATTTTTGTTTTATAACTTAATGTTTATATAATTTAATATTATTATGTTTTAACGCCAGTGCTCAGCAGATATTTATATACGTACTTATACATTTCCAAAATGTACATAAAAATCAACGTTATTACTTTTCAATAATACAGCTCTTAGCAAATACTCGTATTATTATGCCGTTTTCATTTCACGTCGCATTTTCCATCATATCACCAATGGCATTGTTCCAATAGAATCGAAATTGAAATCATGTTTGCATTTGCTACTTATAAAATATATGTAAATGCAATAATATTTATTTAGCCACGCGTATAAATTTAGAGTGCATCGTGCTGCATAGAGCAATATTTTTGCATCTGTCATCATGGTGTGTCCGACTCTAAAATCAAAATTATCATGCAATTTTAGTTAAACCAAAACGCGTTTAGTTGACAGAATGAAGTATACCGCACACGTAAATTACATTTTGCGTGTTTTAGTAATGTTTAACAAATGTGATCTGAAATAGTTTCGAATGAAATTCAGGAATTGTGTTATGTTGATCTTGATAATCTTAATGATAACATTTTTTCTAATATTATGGCACGTGAGGCTGCTTTATGTTGGTAATACCTACTCATTATGATCATTGATCATGGTACGATTGAAAACAGAAATAGAATGTATAAAGGGCTTTTATGTTGTATTTATTACAAGAATTAAGACGGGAGAGAGAAACACTACATCAATGTAGAATGTTGAGTGTAATTATAAGCTTGTAAATGCATTGTCTAACCATGTATAATATGTAACAACGGACTGTAGTTATATCTTGTAAAGTAAGAATCATTCTATCGAACAAAACTCAAGATTTATACAATTTACGATGGATTTTCTAAGAAATACCTATTGATGACGCAAGTTACATAGATAGATAAAGAAATTCAAAGGCTAACTTCTAGTCAACCAGGCAAGCAATGATAACTGCTTGCCTAATTATAAGTGATGTAATCGAAAATTCTACGAAACATTCTATGTAGCATGGTTTGAAAAATGGTTATGAGCTAAAGAATGAAAATAAAGAAATTCGTTTTACAACAGATCAAGCATTGATCAATGAAACAGAAAACAATAATAATAACAATACATTTAAATTTAACAATATTCATGGTGCTATTTACGTGGAAGATAATGTACCCAGTATTCCATGACGTCAAAGGAATATGTAACTCACAGTACGTGATTGATCATTTCCCACTTCCACACATACATCATGAAAATTGACATAGACCTGTGCATGCAACCTAATAAAGAAAAGCGAACTATCCGCGCCTAAAACAACAGCCAAACCGACACATCGAACTAGGCGCGAGTTTAATCAAGTATGTATTGTACCCCGTCACCCGATACATCATTTGCATATCCCAAGCACATGTGGCCATAGACAAAAGGGTCAAATGAGCCCCGTATTTAATTTTCATAAAACGACTCTCGTTTTAATCTGCGCCGGAATAATAACCCTTTCTATTTCAAAATTGGCTTCGGTTGGCGGTCGCAAAATTTATTGTTGGTCGTGCTTATGTGTTTTACTTTATGTGGATCGAGAAACTATGAATGCATTGTTTATTAATTTACTATACTGTTTAAGTCAAGCTACTAAATTGTTTTACCTCTCGTTTGGTTTAGCTAAGGTTGTGATTTAAACTCTTACCGTTTTACTTCTGATTACATGATTCGTTATTTAACCCTGGTTTATGGCACGCGAATGCATGTAGCAATTTTCTAAACTGGACTTAAACACCTATTATTCATAATAAAATAAAGTCTTTTTAGGTTACTTTGGCTACAATTTTACAGCACTTAATTTCCTATTTGCATCACCATCATCGTTTTGCACTCCAACCAATTAATTCAACTTAGTCTATTTGTCTAATTCCAAAGTGATAACAATATACATATTTTCATCAGGAACATTATTTTAGTCTGTTCTCAATCTCAATTTCAAGATGAACTAAGTACCCACACCTCATCGAACCTTCTGTAGATGTTTTGTTATGGGATAGATGAACTGTATCGCCGTCTGTAATGGTTACAATATGGGCATTATTCTCAAAAGTCTGGATAAAAATTTCAACGATTATTCCTACTCATTTTTCAGTTTGTTTACAAAGTGCAAAAGCAGTGAGCGATAAAACAGTTATCACGGCATCCATAGTTAGATTATCACAGGCGGCCGCGGCGCAATGATTTATGAGCCCCCACACCTTTGCTATGATGCATAATATATTTGGTTCGCAAAGGATAATGCACTATAGCTTCGTGATGCATGGTATACTATAGGGCATAGGTTGATTTAGAGCATAATATGAAACGTCATGATGATTGGATCAGTAAGTATAATGGGTGCACACCGAAAAAATAAAATTCGTTCTTTTTGTTTTATTTCATATTCCGTATTACATATGTCCTTTATAAATGTGATAAAAGATCTTTGCATTAAGTTTTTAATAATATATGTACATATTTGCTCTATCGGATACGTAAGTAGGAATTTCGTATAGGTAAAAGGATTTATTATCAATCATCGATTCTTACATGATTCAACCTATCTCCTACAAATTCATTTATATTTCTTCCATAAAGCGGGTGTAATCGAAAAAGGTATATTTAATTCGCTTAATAAATCATAAGCCATTTCACGCACTACCCTCTAAAAGAAAGACACAAATTCATTCATTCTTTTCTATCTTATCTCCTTTCCTCAAAGCTTGCATTTCCTTGCGGATGTTTTTTTTTGCAAAGCTTAGAAACGCGCTGTGTTACCAACATAAGTTCAGTTACAACAATCTTATTTATAAGGAGCTAAGGTTTATTGTAAAAATAGTAGGCTGTTTTATATTTTTGCAATTTTCTGGTGCATCTTTATCAGTGCTAGCCAGTGGCTCGATGCGTTTAAATTTATTAACTGCGATACGCGTTCAGTGTTGCCAGCTAAAAGGTGACTTAAATTAAAATTCATTATGGCCACACCTCTCTAATTAATGTAATTCACCAGATAAGCGCCACGATTTGAAAGTGACAGGGTGATTCGAATTTTAAATTGAAAATAACATTTTTTTAAATAAACTGTTTTAATTACAACACGCTCTAAAGAGTACCGCATTTGAGAATGATATTAAAGGTATGTACCTACCTAAATGAGTCATTATTTGGTTAATCACGTTTGGCTCTTTAAACATGCCTTTAGATATACTTAATATGTAAACGAAATCGGAACTAATTTAGTCTTTGAATTTAATTTAGTTTGACATTAGAAATTGTTAACTTTATTATAAAATACTAGAATAGTGTTTTTATGAGTTATTGTAAACTTAATAATTATTTACCACTAATAGCATTTACGCGTCCATCCGTTACTCACTAACATAATTTAAATTTAAGGTATATTGTATTTCTCTAGAAGTGAATTGTATTCTTTTGGAGAAATAAATTTCTTAAACCGTTTTATAACATGAAAACATACTGAATCTAAAGCTGTCATATTTTCTTATTTCAACTAAACTAGCTACATTTTACCGTCGGTGTGGATATAGATAAGTGTGTATACTAAGCACTCATCAGTTGGTACAAGCTACGCACTCACAGTGTGGATTAATCAAAGTTCAAAACAATTCCGTGTTGCGAGGCGAGCCAAGGCGCGGGAGTTAAGGTTCAGACTTTTTGTTACCAGTTGATAATGTAACTGGTTTTAATTGTATTGTACTTATTTGACTTTATTTTTTTTAAATGTATAGTAGGAATGGAGTAATATTGTGATTTTGTAGGTAGTTCGCAAGGCGTTCAAACGCAGATTGCAATTTTGTATTTCATTATGTCGATAAGTAGTTGACTACGAGTATGTTCGGAAAAACAATATTTAACTATAATTGATGGCATATATACTTAAACTCACGCCTGTTTCCCACAGGGTTAAGCAGATTCACATTGATTCGGGGTGAGTAGAGGATTTATATCGTTGAGTTTTTTTTAATCTTTATTTAAAGAGCTTAGTCACTACTGACTATGTCGCTCATCGTTGAGTTTTAATATTACATATTTCGTACACAAAAGTACAAGATCAACTTTTCTTTTGATACATTATAAGTAAGATACGTAATTGCATTTGCCAGTTTAACTAAAGTAGAGCTATGTTATGTTATGTTTAACTAAATAAGTTTAAAAAAGCTCTTTATATAACTACGATTTTACCAAAACTAAAACATGAAACAATCTAAATAGAATTTTGATGGAATATAGTTTTATGATATCTTGTAGCTTTAGTAGAATAGAGCCTTAAATGTAAACTGCAAACAGACCGCAGCACAGCTCTAGTACACGATAATATATTAGCTTAGACGAAGACAGTTTAACATCTCTATTATACAATGAAAATTGAAGAAGTTGATAAGATAAGTTTAATAAGTTTATTTTATGAACAATAATGATGTTATGTTCACAGGCAGATAATGTATTACATACAGGGTGTTAGTGACATCGTAACGAAAACTTTGAGGGATGATTCAGAGCATGATTCTGATTTGATATCAAGTGGAATTTTCCGACGTAAAATTTATACAGGTTGTTAGTGACATCGTAAGGAATACTCAGGTGGGTGATTCAAACCATGATTCTAAGATGATATCAATTGGAGTTTTCATAAAATTTATATAATAATAATATTTTCATAGAATAATGAGCTTAATCATTAAGCTAATCATTATTCTGAGTTATTATCAAGTGGAATTTTCCATCGCAAAAGTATAGAATTGAAAATAATTAAAAAAGAACATGAATTTTATAAAAACTCCAATTGATATCAACTTAGAATCATGGTTTGAATCACCCACCTGAGTATTCCTTACGATGTCACTAACAACCTGTATAAAGAATGTATGAATCATAAATGCAATGATACAATTATATTTAGGTAAGCCAGTACCTATCTAGTGGGAAAAATACCAAAAATGTTTAAGTAGTTAATAAACGGTTAAGATTTTGTTTAGCTAACAGAAAATAAGCTTTTAAATCTTCAAACCTATCTATGCATAAAATATTATCTATTGCCGAATATCCGCCCCAGCGTTACGCAAACTTTTCAATAATGTGCAACTATATAGAAGTACTCACTCCACATATCTAAAACCTATATCTTTAACCTTAATAGATGCACAATAATTCTCAACCAACATAGAAACAAAACAAAACTGGAATCGAACAGCTTCATAAAGGCGTACACACACGCGCGGTTCGCAATAAATATTACGCACTCGCTACGCTCAAATTTCGCCACCGTCTGCTTTATATTGATATATTGTATTGTTTATGGTGCGGCCGAATCAAAACGTGATATATTGTACAACGCGTGCGGTGTTGCGAGCAACTTTCATATTTGGAAGGGTTATAGAGGTAGTTTTTCGCTAGATGTGGTATCGAAAATAGAACGTTATTGTATTTTAACAAGAAAGTGGTTTTTTTGCTAATAAAACATACCTATTATGACGTTACAGAATATACCTAGTATCATTTATAATACCTGGTTGTGCTTGGAGTTTTTGTGCCGTTACATTTGGCGTTATCCTTATCATCTAGAAAATGATTCATTTCTAATTTATATAAAAATAATATATTATTTCATTTATATTCAAGTTCAAATTGTGAGAATATTCCTTATAAGAATACATTACTATTTTTTTATAAGGTAGCATTACAAACTGTATCGCCAGTAATTTGTTTATATGTGTGTCAAGATATCCGGGCGTATCTATTCGAAGACAAGTTACAATTAAGTTGCAAGGCTCTTCCAGTAGCATGTATACAAGAGCAAAGTTAGATACATAGATGTATGCCTGAGCCAAGGGAATAGTTGGGATGAGAAGGGATAAGTTATTGCTTTCTACAACTATGTGTCTGCACCATGTGTTAGTGTACGCAGCGTTTTAAGTTACAGCCATGAGTTATGTGTGTACGCAACTTTACAATACACCTAAATAAGCCAAATAAGTAAATGTGACATCTTACGAAAATGGCGAATGTTTTAATGATAATTATAATGAAGTTAAGACCCAAATATTTTAAGTTCTAAGTTATTTTCATTACACTTGCCAACATATTTTTTAAATTATAAATTACGACCGTTCAGTCTACAGTAAAATAATAAAATAACAGCTTACCATGAGATAGCGTTTGTTGAGATATTAAATATAAGTACCTAAATGAGTATATAAAAAAACATGAACAATACCAACGGTACGGATGAATCTATTTCTTTTAGATCAACACGTAAAAAATAGGTTACTATGCGACTCTAATTTGTTTCATTACTGCATATGGATTTTCTTTAATGTTTCCAAGGAGCGTTACAATTATTTGAAGGTTACCTGTATTGACAAATGCGATGTATCTTTAGGTGCTTACGTACGTACCAGTACCTATTATGAATAATAAGGTATACAGGCATTTCTGGCAGCTTCTGGAAATGTCAACCATTTTATTAATTAATGCCAAAGGTAATTACGATTGTAGCAACTATGTTAACAGGTACTGCATTTCGTGAAGTATTTATTTAATAATCGTTTCGTTACGTTACGTTGTAACACAACGATTATTTCGGTTATAAAATTGTCTAAAAAGAAACAACTTATTAATAATATTTATGTATTTGATGATGAATATGAGTTTTGTTTGATGTATCATGAAAAACTCTTTTGCAATATTTGCATGTTTCTTTATATAATAGATCATATGCATATTTTTGAATAAACAGAAAATATAACAAAAAAATGAAAAAAATATACCTTGTTTTAAATAAAGGCTACAAATACATAGCATTACACAAATATCTTCAAAAATACAGTTCTAGATAAATAATATCACTAATTTGTTGATAAATAAAACTGTTTGAAACTTTTATTGCCCAATACTCTGCCTTGCGGTGCACCAGCAGATACGTCACAATTAGAAACATAAATTATAATTTATAATACCATAAGTTACGTCTAAACAAAGAATTACAATATAAATAACGACACTGTATTAAAAATTCGAAGAAAACGAATCCTTTTCTGAAAAATAAAATTATTCATTGATATTGATAGTATCGAAGGCTTTACTAAAATCCGTTAGCCGCAAAACTTAACTGTTGATTATCTACTTCTCAAATGGCTTTTCATACTTAATTTCGTGTTTATGTAGTAATTAATATCATTTTTCCGTATAATGCGAAAGGCGTGTAGGGCGGCCGAGTGAACTCAACTCTGAGAAAGTTTTAATGCATAAAGTACGTTCTCTCATCACGGTTGTTCCCAACTTCACTAATGAGCCATTGACACGAATGCGAGTGAACCTTTTAATACAGCATACATTTTTTGGAATACACGTGTTTATGAAAAAATGAATTTTGAGGGTTGGATTTTGTTAGGTTTTTAACACGATAGGTAAGTTAAAAAAAATGGTATTTAGATACTTTCGATTTCTTTTTAGGGTACTTAAATCAAAATGGATTCAGATTCCAAATGTATCATAAAGTACATAGATAAACTCATGCCCATTTTCTACTTGGGTAAGCAAAGAATATGAAATTCCATTATCCCATGTTTTAGTTAAGATGTGTGGTATTACTAAGTTGTCTGTTTAGGTATTAAAACATGACATTTAAAAAACTAATGTCTAGTGCAATCAATTATTTGGTCACATGCCACTGTTTTAATAATATCAATTCGTCAAGTGCGGTTGCTGGTTGTCATCACGTATGTTTTGGCAAAGACACGACAATTGGCCTCTAATTCGCAAAATGATTAGTGAATAGATTTGATCGCTTTGCGAGGGCGAGTAGTGCCATGATGCATTCATACTTATTATATGAATATCTAGTAGGTATTAATCAGATGATCTGTCATTAACATATCTGCAGCATGCTTGTTTTTTTAAAATACAATGTATTTGATGGCGATATGCCATATACCTACACATAAACTCACGCCCGTAATCCCTGATAGGGTGGGCAGAGGCACAAGTAACAATAGACAACTTGCTGCCACTGTTGATCCTGGCGACGTTCCAACTGGGTAATATGACGATATTACTTTAAAAGCAGTAATTGCATCGACACCATTATTACTAGTACAAGATGGCCATGATCATCATATTTGTCTATAGCCATCTGGCTGACCAAGATATTCAGCGTTGTTTTTTAGATTTTTGTAATATACGCATTTCAAAATTGTATCTTCGTCATTATGATATTACCTACGAAAATTAAAGCGCGATTCCCAACTTCATAGGAGTTATTCCTAATATAATATGCCTACTTTATAAACTAGCATATTGGTCAGGTTTACTAAGATATATATTTTTAATAGCGTCACTGCTGTCTTGTCAAATGGAGAGCGCCCGTTCGAACCCCGGTTTCGGACTTGCACCAATGAGTTATTAATTTAACTTAAGTGCAGTTTTCACTAACACTAGTCGGCGAAATGGCTCACCACCTAACGCGTTGGCTAATAGAAAGCTCGATGAAGTGTAGGTACTTAGTTCATCTTGTGATAGATATACCTCTGACTACCCAAATCGGCATAAAGTCCTGAGCTTATGTTATGTTGTCTTTTTAATGCATTTTTTTCTAGCAGAATAATCTTATAGAAGCAGGCGTCAACAAGTCAATAATTTATCAGTAGGGTGTTGATTCAGTGGTGAATAAACGTAGACGCCACAGGAGGCGTCGCGACGAAAATAATTTCATACGCGAAATATTTTCTGAACGATTTGAGGTACGTTCACCGGCCGTTTATCGAAAATGCTTTTAAAATCCAACAAGATTTTATGTATGAAGCATGGTAAGCACTCAAAGATTCTATAAGTTATTTGTTGGTTTATGCTTAGAATATTTTAATTGGTGAAATGAGAAATTTGCAAATTACGAAAATTTTCGTACATAAACATGCGTCTGTAATCCCTTCTGTGGTAAAGTTCAGTATACCTAAAGCTAACCGGCACCAGATGACAGTTTTTGTATACTTTAGTAAACAACAAGGTAAGTAAACTCATTGGTAAGTACACTACAACGTACACACTTACACATAAGACCACGCCTGTTTTCCATTGAGGTAGGCCACGGAATTCCACTTACTACGATCCTGACTCACCAATTTCGCTTATTACATACCTTCATACGTAGGTACATAAATGAATGCAAGAATTCAGAATATATATTCAATTTTCTTTATTTGTATACTATGAATATTTAATGAAAAGTTTGATCTGTTAATATTGTAGGCTGTTTAAAGAATATTAGAAAGGTATGTACTAGGTAGGTACCAAAGAAAATTAAATAATACAGATTAGCAGATATACAGATAATAAAATTAAATATTAAATTTATTCGATTAAAGCAATTGTACCTAAAACCAACCTCCTCTTTAAAACAGCATTTGATTCCATCAGCTTACAAATTATTTTCAACCGGCGATTAGTTTTACATCGACAATAAGTGTTGAGCACTTACCAGACGACGCGTCCCCCACATCGGTCCCATATTTCTTAAGGGTCTCGAAAAGGGGACCATCGTAAATGACTCTCGATACGCCCTTGTCCCGAACACGCAGAGGAGGGAGGGTCCGATAGTGTCAAAAAAAGATAAAAATAATATAAATTGCACTTTTTCTGAATTTTCTCCCTAAGAACTTTTATTTTTGTTTATTTGGATGACATGCTATTTGCACTGAGCATAAATAGTCTAAGTCAATGCTTATTCACATTCAGTAAATACGTACCTAGGTAAAAAAGGGCTCAGTAACTGAGCTCGGATAATTAAGCTAACATAATATTTTAAAAGGATATTGAAATTTTATCATTCCTAAAATATTGACAATTATTACTATAACAACGCTTAAAGCTGTTGAAGTAGGATACAAATATTTGAAGTCAATAAAATAATATTCAAATATGACTCAAGTTAAACTTCAGAATTTTTAAGAAAAATGAGAATTGCCTTCCCAAACAAAACAAATGCCACGAATATAGGTGAAGACATTAAGTACATTAAAATCACATTAGTACCGAGATCTCGCGGAGGGTGAGAAATTATCTCCAAAAGAAAAAATAAATTAATATAAATATACCCAACGTTTCATATCTCATTTGGGTGGAGTAAGGAAAAATATTAAATTGTATGGAAATGATAACAAACGAAATTAACTTGAGGTAATTTAGAACGACTTTTGGTGAAGATACAAAAATGCGCTGAAGATATAAATTTCACATCCAATGATCCAAAGCTGTCTACACTAATGACGTCATATAATTCGTTAAACAAAATTCTACTCGAAAATAGGTGACACCGGAAAAAAAATTAGACCATCGTATCTCAAGTACTCATTTGACCAATCATCTGTCGATATTACATCTCCATTTTCATCAACAGAGGGTAACCATGTGACCGCACGATCGCAGACAAGCTCGCAATTTGCCCCAGCAAGGCACGTTTAATATTAGAAGTCCTGATTTATGTCCTACCCCCGTAATGAAGTGTCTCCACACTACAAACGTGTGTGCACCGCACTAATTCACTACCGACGATTAATAGGGGCAAGTGGTGATGTTGATGACAAAATGCGAGCAGACATTCGTTATTTGGGTAAAAAGAGTAATAAAAATTATGCAAAAGCAAAGTTTGAGATACCTAGTGAAAACACAACCAATGAGAGTCCAATATAAATTGTACAATTTTATCGATGTAAACTATTACATAATCGCAATAAATCAACAGAAAAAATGACGCTACCATTTATTTTGCCAAAAGCTGATGTTGTTTTGTTTGTTTAATAGGGAAATTATAAATAACAAACGAATATTTAGTGATCTTGTGTCCATATTTCATAATCAGGAATCGTTTCCGTGAACCCCGGTTGAATAAGATTTAATACTGAATTTCTTGGCACAACCACTCTGCATGACATTTCCAAGGCATCTGCAGCATCATCAATAATTTATAATTGACGTGTAAAGAAACGCGTTGAAACTAATTTGTTGGATAAACTGTTTCTTACTTTTGCATATGCAAATTGAAATAAATCATATTATCGCAGCTGAAATAATTCCTCAATTGTTTAAGATATCGCCTGATTCATCAGGAATTAAGTGTACGTCTTAAGTAAGTCTTTCAACTCCAAAACTGAAAGCAGTATCGTATATAATTCCTAATTTATCGTCGGACAGGGATGTCTTTACGCTTAAAGTTATAGATGGCTATGTAGCGCGTACATCTCTTAGGAAAGACGAAATGCAAGTGGACCGTATAAATCCAATTAGTTTAAGATCTCATTAAATCAATTCGTTTAGCGGACAGTAATATATAGTTGTCCTCTTCCTCTTTGTTTGCAATGGCTACAATCCAAACTATTTGTTATTTCAGTGAGCTTGCGGCTTCGTGCGAAGTAAAAAGACCCCAGCAAGTCCGCTTTTAACGTTAATGCGCTAAGTTTTGCAGGTTTTGCAACAGTTAACTAAAGTGAAAATTTTATTGAATTTTTGAGATGATTTTCACATGGAGTAAATAAATTTCCTAACCCTCTGCTGACTGATGTTTAGTTTTTATCTGTAACATAAATACAGGTTACAAACTGTTTTATTAGTCGCAACATTTTTTTTTACATTATACAACATCCATTTTGCGTTTAATAAGCCACACCCATTGACTTGTAACTCAACATCGTGTTTCTCTTAACTCTAATATCACGAGCTTCTATCAAAAATACTTAAGCTCACTAATTACCTCCAAGTTGCAAACATGTTAATCCATCTAGAAATATATTTCTCATTCCCAGCAGATCCGATACAAAGGCCGGTAGCCGTTGGAGGAGCAATAAATTAGAAGGAAAGCTGCGATCCAGGATTTCCCTTGGGTTTATTCTCACTCAAGAGCGCTACACCTAATCCAGAAAGCCTTATTATGCTACCCTTAATACAGCGCTCAAGACTACTTGAAAATTTTCTCAGGAAGTAAACGGTTTAGTTTGGGATTTTTCTTTGGGCAGTTGGGAAGTTTGTACGCCTTGAAATAGGATTTCTTAAATCTAGTTAACTTTTACATGTTTTCTTCCGTTTGTTTATTTGTTTGTTTATTTTTATTGATTGCTTCAAGTACATAATTATTATTGTAATTGTTCAGTACTTCTGTCTATTTAGTTCTATATACATATACATTTATAATGTTCAACGATACTAATTAATTTTGTTATTAAAAAAGTAAGTAGGACTACACCGTACAAGCTCATATCACTTTATACACATCTATGTACTCCATCTTCTGTCCTCGAATATGAACAACATGTTGACAAGTCCCTGTAATATGTCATCCTTCAAGCGCATTATCTACATACATCGACGTTTGTCCGTTATTACCAGTTCCTCGAAGTACAGCTACCAATTTCTCCAATTTAAATTGTCTATGAGCGCCGCTCGACTGAAGTCAGCCGGCACATTCCGCGGTTATCGACGACGCGGGCGCAGCGGCTGCTCGCCACGTGAAAGGGACAGCCATATCCACGAAAATCACGTGAAACAAGGACGCACGCACACGCAACATGCGTTCGTTTTTTAAATAATTGAGTCAGGAATGACGATAGGCACCCGGCAATGCGAAGTATTTTATCGAACTGGCAACCCTAGCGCGGACAGTGGCCGTTTAATTTGCTTCCTTGAGAGTAAACATTTAAACTGATCAGATATTTAGTTTTTGTAACCGTCATCATCATGATACCGACACAAATAGTTGTTGTTGAAACAACTCGGCTGCATTTGTAAGTACACTTATTTCATAAAGACTTCCGACTGATTTCTACAAATGATATAAGTCCGAGGATTCTATTTTCAATTAGTTAGCACGCGCCACGAACGTCGTTCCTAATTTGAACACTGCCTATAATTACTCCTCGGGCACTGATTGGCTGCGTAGCGCGAAGTTCCTCTGCTGCTTGTTTATTTTGCCATGCTATCTAAGCACTAGCCAGTCTATCTTTAAAGTGAGGCTTGGCGAGTGTGGCGACATCTTTTATCGCGGTTTTCGCTTCTATTTTGTTTGTTTGTTTTCGAACTGCGGGACCATATTGCGCCCGTAAATTATTACTCGGGGAGATTTGTTTCCATAGTTCTGCGGCTGCAATACATCAGCGTTCGCCGGATGTTAGTTTATGTTGACGCGCGCTTTGTGTTTGGCGATTTCGTGCTTGTCAAGCGTTATGGACTTGACAATTACATACATATCTCCGTCTGGCCTCTCTTTGTCGGCTTTCCTAGATTGACATCGACAAGGCATTCTTGCTTGTCTCTTCAATCCGCTTTAATGGAAATCTCTCACTCTACTCATATTTTTTATCACTGAAAAACCATAATTCCAGTTACTTATAGTTTTTTCTTATACATCCAAAGAAAAAAAATCTTTTCGATTGTACGAAGATTGCAAAAATCAACTCCAAATAACGAAATTATTCAAACAGTATCGAACTTATTGATATCTCTGATCCCCGTGGGACCGTCGCATCTTTTACTATTCGGCAGAAACATTCACTAGATGATTCTAAACGGTTTCACTTGAGGCGCTATACAGAGCTGTTGATACAACACGGAGAATAAAATAACTTTGACACACAACACATGTTATCTTTGGATTGTTTATTTATTGCACGCTTTGTTAGTGCTTCCTGCTAGCTAATTAATTTATTAGGTCAGCTTGAAAATGAACGGACTCAGGAAGAAATTTAATGTGTTAAAATTTATGACGGCGGCTCATGAAGGATATTATTTTCAGTCTTTCTAATTTTAGGACACTTCAGGAAGCGAACCTGTAATAAACACTTTGAATGAATAACTACGTCTTTGAGGTAATCTACAAAATCATTCATTCTCTTTGACATATCAAGTAATTTATTGGAAAAACATGACTCAAAAATAATACCCGAAAAATTCTGTCTGTAGGAGGTTTTGACGACTCTGAATACATTCGTCGGGGTCGGCACGACTGCGTAATGTTTTACGGTATAGGGCGAGACAATAATGGCTTGCTCATAACATTACTCGTCCTCGGGCCCCCTGTACTATGCGACTATACAGTCTCACTCGATTTTAGATACTCAATGAAGTCACATCGGAGAAGCTGCCGAAATTTTACGACGAGAATACGGGATCAGAGTATCATGGTATGAGGCGCTCAAAAGCAGTCTTTTGCTCCAAACGCGCTGTTTATTTTGTTTGAAGGAGTAGAAATTACTCCGAATTAATTTTCAGTGTGCAAAATCTCGCTCTCTCGTCGCTTGTGCAAATGTGTTTTTTTAAGGAAAACGGTTTTATTTTTGGAAAATCCTGGTTTAATTTATTAATTCAAGTGCTTGGTAATCCAATTTATATGGTAGGTGAGACTACAACTGGACAGCTTGCTGTACAACTGGTTATTACTCTTCTGTTATATGTACGAGGTCTTCTTGCCTTGCAATAAGACGTTAACGGAATATATACTAAGTAAATATCGCGAGAAGTTTAACAAATACCACAAACAAGCTGTGCAGTTAGACTAATTAACATTAGATCCATGTAACTAGATAATTGTATATTCGAATCACGACTGCTTATTCATAAGTTTATTTGTTTAAACCTACACAGATTGCCGCGATGAGGATAATATCATTCAGTGGGTTGGCTCAGATTTACATAGAATGAGGAGCGCATGCGTCTAATTAGACTGCGCTTGCGACTCATAAATCATCACTGACTCGGTGTCAGTCAACGCAATGTCACCCACCATCCTTTCTATTTCTAAGTTTCAGTTTGATGTATAATTTTCCTGACATTTTCAACATCATAATTTCGTATCACTAAACTAGACATCTTTATGAACACACTTGGCAATTACGAACTCGTACCTGGCTAGATACGCGTAAAAATAAAATGTATATAGCTTTGACACTTGACGACATTTCACTTATTTCCGATAACGACTTTCCTATTTCTACGAGAATCATGATTAACGGAGAAACGATAAATAAATACATTTTCAAACATGTCGCAGTAAAAGGAGAATCCTCGATTGAGGCGATTGACGAGTGAGAGGCAACATGCCCCGGCGCCGTATTGGCGACGATACTGAATGAATAAGAGTTAGTACAAAGATAGCCTTTTTTATAAAAACGTTTCAGATTACGTCAACGCTGTCTCAGGGAAACACTTTAGGTATTATAATTATAATTGACTTAATAATAACGTGAAAAGATGAACAAAAACAGCAAAAACTACTTTTCCTTAACAACAATATTCATCTAAAAAGCTTTTTCCTATTCAATGACACCTGCAATTATTTACTACACACAGTCAAAACTGTTCACGCTACTCTGATTTCGCATGAATGTAATATAACTTATTAATGGCTCATAAACTTTGGAGATTGTATCTTTGATTTTATATCTGTTATTTGGTCGACTGTATACAACTGTGGCTTTTAAATTGATTATGGTTGTAGTTAATTGAAGATTTTACTTTTCTCGGAGCATGTTGAGTTTGGATTGTTTTTTAATTTGTGCACGGCAGCCTTTTAAGCCATCAATCAAGCATGTAAGTCTCTGGCTCGGGTTTGCTTCAAGCGCACTGATTCGCCGTTGCAAAGGTCTAAAGATGTAGCAAATGTATTTTACAGTACAAGTTTTATAGAACAGGCTTTTGTATTACGCTGAAATATAACTTGCTAGTAGATTGTTTCATTTATGGCTCTTCAATATGCTAAAAGTACTTGGGCTGACTCGATACGTTTTAGTTTTATCTACACAGTTCCATTTTGTTATCTACTTTTTGAAGTAATATTAGAGTTTCATCAATTGTTTTAGCGATTGGATTTATTTACATTATCGTTACGTGATGACTGTAAAATCTTATAAACCAAAGTCAATGACACTATCTGTTTAATATTATTTATCATACAGATAAATCAATTTCCACCTTCGAGCATATCGTTGCTTTCTATCAGTGAAGACAGCTTTCTATATGCATCCAGTCCCGAATAAACATCTACATTTCCATTTTATGCTTCTACCAAGTATTCGTCATACAAGATATTCTTCATATCTTTATTACGAGTGACTGCATTCTATTTTTAGTATCAAACTTAGGCCATCTACTAATCAGTTTGAAGGATCAAGTCGCCTTGTGCCTTCTAAATGTATTCCGTAATTGTGAGCTGTGATACCTAGATAGATAACTTGTTGTGACCACTGTCTATATTCAGATGTTTGAAAGCTAAAAGCTGTCTGTTTTAATAGTTGGAATATTCGGTAACATGGTTTTCGGTTTCATATTATTAATTATGATTACAAGGAACAGCGTTTTATTCATGTGGTGTACCAATTTATTTTATGTCAATTTGATGTTTTAGTGATAAGGTGATTTTTTCATATCAATGACTTACTGTAATAATTAGCAAATCATTTGCTAATCTGTTGCTTCCACTTAAAGAAAGTATAATGTACATAGTAAGCAATATCTGCATATATGTACTTCAGAACTACTATGGTGATAAGAAATCAAGTAGTAAGTATATACGTGTATTTGTAATATGATGCAGTTTTATATTAAATATCATGTAATTTTCTTAGCAGTTTAGTTCCTGAACACCATTTGTTAGAAGAGTAAAAATATATTCATTAATGTTCATTTTTTTTTACAAATTCATAGTAATCGTGTCAGTTTGAATTATTATTCTATTAGTTAGAAACAAAGTGAAGAAGAAGCAGATGTGACTTGTCCAAAGAATACCATTTATACATAATATCGTAAACTAATAGGTATAAATTGACTTGGAATTGCTTAACAAGCGCTAAGTAAAACAGGTGATGAACCTAACAACATTGTAATTGTAGTAGTTGTATGTGTTGTAACTTATAAACGTGGGATGAAGGTGTAATTTGGCTTATGACAAGTATTGACGATAAATTGCAACAATTACAAGCTAACAAAAAAGTAATGATGGATTGCGAAGTGACGTGATCTGATAAGATTTCATGGTCCAATGAAGAGATGAATAAGATTAAATGTATTAGAGGTTTGTAAGACAAAGAGATTTCGTGACAGTAATACACTAACAGCTTGAGTTATGAGAACAGAGACACTGTTTCATTTTATAAAACAAAATTATTGACAAAAGTAAAGTCAAAGAAATTCATAGTAACTTCCTTACAAACGTTTCTTATTAATAATGGATAAGTTTTATACAAACGTTTTATATCTGCACCTTGCTCGAATAAAAACTCGAAACAATTACCCTCTCATGACACAAGAACATAAGCGCCACATAGTCACAGTTGGACAATTTGCTATCACCCTTTGGACAAAAAGTTTAAATTAGGTTGTAAAAGATTGGGATCAACGGCGTTCCGAATACATGTGACATTCCGGTTTCTTCACCGCGTTGCATTTTCATAGAATCGTTCGCGTTTTTCCGTCACCTCACAAATGCATGTTTTGAATTCTAGAAAGTCATACACAACACTATAATTATAGGTAGTAATTAGCTCAGTGTTCTTTAAGAAATACTTTTAAGTGTCTCACACTCAATAAATTGCAAAAGCTATGGAAGTTTTAAAAGCTATAGCTATACACATATTGTCTATTTGGTTAGCGCATTTGTGTTTGAATTTAATCAATAAGTAGGTACTTAATTGAATCTAGTTATAAATATTAAACATTTTTATCCAAGATGATTTTGTTAAGGAACAAAATACAATTAAATATAGTAAAGACTCTCAAAGTAATACAAGAAATAGTACTAAAATACTAAAAGCCGCAAATGGAATAAAGTAAGAGCATAAATAAAAGGAGGTTTTGCGGCAAGCTGAAGCTAACGAGACGAGGGAAGTTCCACCAGAACTCTTAGAGTTGGATTCTTCAAGTTTGTCGGTCGCGAAGTTCAGGTGCGGTCGCATTCACCAACTTAAGGCAAGGGTTTCAATTTAGATAATTATCGGGTTTGAGTGTGTGTTGTTGTGTCTAGGGGAAGATACAAAGGCTGTTGTGGTTATGGCTGTCGCTGTGTTAGGACAAAAACATTTAAAGAGTTGCTTGTCCTCTCGAACATGTTGAATTTTGTTGATGGATTGGGAAGAATGATAAAAAAGCATTTGTAGAATGCTGCTTTAATTTTTATTTCATGTTTAATTTTTCTATTACGCCACTGGCGAATGTACGAAAGATATTTTTATACACACATGCATGTTTAAAATAAAAGCACTAATAGGTACTGACTCGTAACTGCATTCAGCATTAAAAAAAACAGCAACTATCAGGAAGATCGCAAATTCACAAGCTTCTCTCGAACGACCTTACTCTAGGTATTATTACCATAGTAAATTTTCACATGAATTTTATTCCCACACGCAACAAAAGGAAAATTAAAAGTGAATCGAGGATTCCTTCAGACGCTCACGTAAGTCGTTTAGAGGTTAGTGGGCTGGAGACAACCGGTTTGTCACATGGTCTCTACCACGTGCGGCCTCCACACTGTTCTATATCATGTACCATATATGTATGGTATAAAGGACCAACCGACGCATTGTCCGTTAAGTCTTTATCGCTTAATATGGTAAACTCTATAAGTGCATTTATCACATTTTAAATTGTTAAATTGTGCTATTGTTTAAACACTAGACAGTTTTATTGGTTGATTGGAGTAATTAGGTTCTAATATCATGAAAATGTGTTGCCTATTGGGTATGGATGTAATAAATTCGTTTTATAATTGGTGAGATACCTGGTAAAATTAACAATTATTTACATATTTATTGTTTAAATATTTATTGTGCTAATTGTACAATAACTATACTATAACACGTATCTACAGGGGATTGAAGAATAGATAAAAACCTCCATTAGAGTTTCAACTTCGATATCTAAAAGTTATCTATTATTTTATATGAAATTTATACGTAGCGCCGAAAATGTGACGGCAGCTTCAGTGTTACAACATGTTGTAATAATTCTAGATCTGAAGTTACTGTTGCATCATCGAATGTATTTCTATATGAAGGAAGCCGATGGCCGTTACAAAATCCACGTGTAGATATAATACCAAAATATTTCACATTAAACCTTTTCTTCCGCGTCTCATTAACATACTGCCTAATTCACAAAACCCACAGCGGTCAAAACCCAAACGTGTTTTGTTAAATGAAGCGGGCGGCGCAAGAGTATATTTTGATCAAACTCAGGAACAGAAGTTGAACACAAGTCCCGGGGTAAGGCACGCACGAGGGGCGAAGGGTGGGCAACCACCCTGGCTCAAACTTATCGCATTATTCAAGCGAACGCGACTCTTGAGTAATTTTGAAATATTACAATTTTCGAGCCGAACCTCCGAGCTCGCGCACTTCGACGGACCAAAGACCAAGTTTTTGTGTGAAATAAGTGGCCTTTTAGGGTATTTATTGCAGTAATTTTAGGTTACACTCTCACACTTATAACAGAACATAGACTTGCAAACATTTCGTGTTATTAGCACTAGAATTATAATTAAAGAGTCGAAGTCTCCCAGGAGTAACATACAATACATGAAACGCAAATTCCTACAATAAACCGTAACAGGAGAAATAATAAGATTCCTATATTTTTTGTTGCTAAAAAACGATGTCAATTGTTCGTAAATTATAGAGACAGTAACAGCGACGAAACAGAAGCAATTTACAATAAAGCAACAAAACACATTTTGTTCAAAGAATAACTGTAGTCATAACATCGACATGTGCTGGCATTCCAATTGACTATGCTTAAATGTAGATACTTACTAAAAAAATGCCATGTCGCAACAACTCTCAGTGAAATAATAAAGCGCCTATTGTCAACTATTATGATGCTAAAGAGAGAAAAGATGCAAATGCAAAATGAAATATTACAGCAACCGTTATGTTTACTAAATTCTTTTAAGGTCCGTTAAGCCGTAAAAAACGTGAAAGGGCCGAAATATGCAATGAGAAACAATGACAGACCACAATGAGCGTTGCACAAGTCCACAAAGGGAATCTAGACAATGCCCATTTCTAACAATTCACCTGCTTAGGCAAGCAGGTAACCAATTATTATGCTAATGCTTTTGACAATTAATTTATAACACCAAATAATGTTTTGGAGAATTGTGGCCAACGCATTGCACCTTGAGGTAATTTATAGTTCTGTTTGTGCTGTTCATAACAAAAGTACGTTTCCGTGTTCTTTATCGGAATTCGTTTATCAATTGACATGGAAATTTACAGCTTTTAGAAAACTAAAAATAATGAAAATTGTTAAAAATCAGCATTTGTTACTGATATAAAGAAATCTACGAGCAAAATCTGATTTTAAAGTCCATTAGAAGTGTTTAAAAAGACGTAATAAAATAATTAAGCACTATTTGTTCGGCAAACAAGCTATTGCCCAGATGCGGTGAAGTTTATGACGGCTAATAGAGTTTATGGCTTTTTTATTGACATTAATGTTCCCTGAGTCCACCGTTTACGACCGCCTCATTCATTATCGAACTGTTGGGGTCAAAACATCTCTAAATCATACTTCTAATTGTACGCTAATTTTACTATCAACACTCTTGTATGAAGACTTGCATAAGTACAGGCGTTTCAATGAATGTTATATAATATATTGATGTAGAAATTTTCCATCAGCACAATTGGAAAACCCAAATCTAAAGAAAATAAAACAGGAATGTTGGTTATTTTTACTTACTTAATGTAAAACAGTTTACATTAAAGACGAGCCAATGAATAATTTTAACCAGTTTTATTTGCAAAGATTCAACGGTTAATATCGTATTCATATATTTAATGCAATAAATTATGCACCGTACAAACTACAATTAATTACCATCAGCTTTTTATCTTAGCACGTCAGGTAGCATTAAAATAAACTGATAAGATTCGATCCAGCTACTTTTTTACGCGCTGCGCATTATGACAATCAGAATGAGGCATGGTGTGTTCACGATTTGATTACTTTAACGATTTTAACAAGACATTGATTAACTTACGAGGTACGAACTATACAAATGACTCAGCTATAACAGAACAATTTATTGCCTATACGATAATTATGCGGATTTAAAAGCTGAAGTGCGGTGCTTTACGGTCAGGTTACGGTTCTTTACGGTATCTATTGGTAAGGGAATTTGCGTTTTGTTGCTGCAAGTGTAAGAGCGATTGTGGGCAATTGCTGTGGTTGGAGTCGAAACAATCGGCTATTTGCTTATTCCGGAGCGGCAGCGGGACACTCGCTTGCCACGTTTGAAGTGACTGCAATTTGTCTCCAGTGACGTATTTCAAGTAGATATGATCGTGTGTTTACGACCGATGCTTGCATAAATTTCTCACTAACAGATGTTGATTTTTTACCTCTTCTGCGCGGGAGGTATCGGTCACCTGTTACTCTGTAATGTTTGACGCGACGCATCGATTTTTTGCTGAAATTAAAAGTTCAATAGCGCTTGATCGACCGTACGTGATGGGAATCCGCGAGAGGACACAGAAACCGAATTTTGCGAAATGACTCCGACTGTACAATTGAACAAAACACTCAGAATTTTATGGAAGAGAGGCTAATGTTGATATAAAATACGATATAATTTGGACTTTGGAATGACGAGTTTAATGCATTTTTCATATAATTAAATTCGAAACTAGAACACATCTACTCGTTCGTATTAATTATAACAAAGAAGTCCAACGAAGACAATACTTTTGTTGAATGTTTGGAACATTTAACATCTCTAAATGCTACTTGGAATACGGGCGTTTTAAATAAATATACGATAAATAAACATGAACTTTAATCAAATTCGATAAAGGCAGATGCGCGACGCACTCGACTTGTATGGCAATAACGACCGGCGACCGGTAGCATTGGCACTTGTGCCCCCGACTCGCAAAAACTCAAGTATTGCAAGAATCACTCATTAACTTATTAAGATGATAATTTATGACCGCGAGAAAGACAATTTCATGCTCGCTATAATAGTACTTTTGAATTTATCTGCTACAGTTTTTATTGATAGACGGCAAGGTATTAAAGCTGAGGAAACGAAACATCACCATCACATTTTTTTATTTAAAATTGTTTCTAGTTCAACTAACATTATCGACTCATGGGAAAGGCAATGGTATCAACAATAGGATGTCTATAATAACGAAGGATAAATCCTGTTTTACGTTGAAGACGTTTAAATTATGTGATAAACTGCAACACTTGAGGGTGAAATAGAAAACTGCCTTCGTAAAAGACTGCCGACAAAGTATGAAGGGAACGTGTTCCCACAAAACGAACTGGCTTCCTCAAAGGGAAGCTTCAAAGAAGTTCAACGGTCACAATTTGTTTAATACCTACGTGACGTGTGTTCAGCGAACCAAGACTTAGGTTTTGTTGATTCTATTACCATAATTATCAAGGCAAGTAGATGTGCTTGTTGAAAAACTCCATCAATCAACCGCTAATCAGACTTGTGAGGAATTTCATGAATACATATTGCTAATGTCGCTTTTATGCTGTGTTTGATCAGTAAATTGTCTACACTTAATTAATCCTACGGGACATTTATTACTTCGGAATAAACTTCAACTATACTTTTCATGATGTTTATGCTGTACTGAAATATTATTATATGTCAAGAAAAATGTAGCAATACAAATCAGACATTTTTCATATGTCATTTGTGTTATTTACCTTGAAAAATACAGCCGGACTAAATCCAGTTTAATAAAACCGAGGACGAACAATGACTAAGCACTTGAGAGACGAGCTAAAAATGACAAAAAGCAGTGAACAGCATCACTGAATAATAAGTAGAGATTGAGATCTAACAGGGTGATGTGAAATAAGACAAATATGGTTGCGCACTTGAGTGGAATCTCAAATAGAATGCGCCAGCGCACTGGAAAAGACACTCCCTGTACTAGTTTTTTTACCTGCCTTCTTCTGGGCTTTGAGGAAGTGCCTTGTAAAGTTGATACGATTTTCAAAACTTGCTTTGGTGCAAGTTTTTCTTGACTTGAACTGAGTACTAAGGTAAAGTGCATTTTTTATTACATTGATAAGCAGTTTGTTTCAATTTTATTGGGCAGCATAGTACACTTACTGTTTACGTATTTATGTTGAGTTAAACCCATTTCATCTATAGTGTTATGATTTGTTTTAATATTACAATGTTTGTTTTTATAGCTAAACAAACACTTTACATATTAATCATAATATACATATATTTCATATATTGTAGTAGACAATTTTTAATTAATGTCTAGCCAATTTCATATATTGTCTATAATGTACCCCGTGTATTTGGCCCTTTAAATATCGTGCAAATCGTGTTACTGCTTACTGTTAGAAACTATCTTTAGATGTGGGATAAGGGTGTACAGAATTACAACCAATTTCCTGCTATGTGGTTTCATTAGTATCTATTTGAAGATTAGAATTATTCGATTGAAACTGTTATATTCACAAAATATATATTTATTTGTACACAATAAAACAGACACAAGGAACATACAAAGAAAACAGATAGTACAGGTGAGCTTATCTCTAAAGAGAATTCTTCCAGCTGACCTACGTGTACGTACGTATATATTATATAGTACGTAGGTAGGTAGTACCAAAGCCCTAAGCCCAAAGTATAAATACAGTCTTATATATAATCACAAACTTTTATCCTATTGTAGTATACAATTCTAGTACAAAATTTGCTTTTAACTTGAATCATTTCCAATATAACTGATGAAACGGACTCATTTATTACACACTAATTGTCCGAGCAGATGGTTTGAATATATTTGTGTATCTTTAAGCGTTTAAGCTTTAAGACAATAATAAATCTCCCTTTAAAATATGTGAGGACAAGGAAAATATTGCTGAAGACGATGCCAAATATTCGGAAACAGTATGTTTTTAGCAGTTTTAATAACAAGTATAGAGCAGCATTTGATTTTATCTGTTTTAAATTGAATGCTAACATTACACTTGAGGTTATCAAAATGCTATGTAAATGATATTTTAATAATATATAATTTTTCAGATGAATCTATTTTGGTACAGTCTTCAATTATGATGTTAATAAATTTAAATTGCTTTTAATTGGTCGTTTTATGTAGATAAGAAATAATTTAACTCATTTAATAATTACCTTCTAGTTGATAGAATATGTATGATAACAATGTATGCCAAAAGATTTTTATCTTGAGATGTATTTTGAACTTTATGATCTTTGTAGGAAAGTCTGATTTTCAAATGGCAAATTTGACATAACTGAATGAGATTTAACATGAATTAGGATTAGTTTTATGTAGAAGTAAAATAATTATTTTATTTAAAATTTGTACTGTTATAAGTTTTTAAATAAAAATTCTATAAACAACCAATTTTGTATTATATATTTTAGACACACGTGTCATTTTCAATCTTATGGGATTGGAGCATGCTCTAATGGGGCCTCCCCACAGCGCTGCTCTACTGCGGGTTTGTGGAGGATGTAACGAGCCAATCAAAATTCAAGGTAAGACTGTTACTGGTAGCTAGTGGTAGCCGCTGTACCTACATCTCTATACTACTTCCGGTCTCCCCTCTCTTACCTCATGGGTTATGGGATAATAATTGAATCGCTATTGTAGAGTCTATATTACAATATGATTTTAATTTTTTTACTTAAGTATAACAATTTACAATAGTCTGAAGAATCTTAATATTGATCGACTTTTATTGTAATGTTTATTGGTGGTATTAAAAATGAAATGATAACTTACATTATGAAATATTATATGTAGCTAATAATATTTTTCTTTTCACTTTACTTGCTTTGGGGAATACTAATTAAATAATTGTATAAAACGTTCGGTAAGAATCCTTTATTGGCTGTATTGTTGGGAGTATGAATTCATAAAATATGTTACAGCTGTAGAATTTGTGTCTGTATTACTGTAATGAAGACACTTCTATGGCATTTATAGTGTGTTTAAACTGTATGTATAGCTCGTTAAATGTGTATTGTTACAAACATTGGCATCATAACCGGCGTGTAGGTATCATAAATCGGGCTCGTAAACATTTCACGCGTAGTTTAGGCTATTCCCGCGCAGCTTGGCTCGCTCGTTTGTCACTTCAAATCATACCAAAACTTGTTGACAGGTTGAAGAAAACCCGCGTAAAAGTTTGTTCGACAAACCAAACTCGTGTCGGACCTTCTAGTCCCAACGGTTGTGAAGTTGGGAGCTATAAATCGGCAATAAACTCACCTTAAGCCGGGCGGCCGCGGCTCGCCGACGGCGAACGCGCTCGCGCCATTCCGCTCTCTAACAACTTCTTCACAAAACTCACAGTTCCGAATAAGAGTTCCGAGAGTTTCACTCTGTCAAGTCACGTGTCAGCGTTTTAGATGCGGCATGAGCGCAATACGTAATGACGGTAATGTCGGCGCACGTGGGCAAGTAGTCGGCGGTCGTCAGCGGAGTCGAGCACGTCGTGTTGTTTATGGCGCGCTGTTACGCAACGCGTAGTCGCCGAGGCGCGCGTCAGTTGAATGTGCGGACCGATGCTTTACGAGCGTCGCCGCACCCCCCGCCTGCGACGCGCCCGCC
Source organism: Pectinophora gossypiella (assembly GCF_024362695.1). NCBI lineage: Eukaryota > Metazoa > Arthropoda > Insecta > Lepidoptera > Gelechiidae > Pectinophora > Pectinophora gossypiella. Next base: position 10,540,121 of record NC_065413.1, on the reverse strand, counting down.
GCGACGCCGCACTAAATCTGCGACCAACAGAAAAGGACACCACCACCCCGGATAATCCAGCACCATTGATGTCCGAGAGACAGCGTTAATCGGAGCGATTAATTGAACGGTCCGGTGGATCTCGCGATAGAATTGTATCGACAGCGCTAGCCGGCAGCACGGCCGGTCCGAGCAAGTGCGGCGTCGTAAAGTTTCTTCGTGTATCGTTCGATGCACCAGACGTTGATACCGGAACGGTCGACGTGAAAGTAGCTCTACTCAACAGAATATGTTCCGCTCTTGAAGTAATGAAACATCGCGAATATGATTTTGCTCTTGATTAACGTATGCAATCATGTTGCAAAATATATTTTTTCGTATAATATTAAGAAACTTCTATCAGCTTATTTTTTACCCGTTGTGGCTATATTCTTTGATAATGTACCTAGGTGCAAAGAGAACATTACTTAGATGATACTAAGTATTACTAAGCCCTAAGACGGATACGAAGCACACTAATAAAAACGTATGGTGAGAGGTGATTAGCCCATAATAGTACTTACCTTCCTAAACCTATTTGACTATTAGGACATGACAATTTTTAGGAACGAAATTACGTAGTGAAAAAAAATATAACAGATTGAAAACAACAAGAATAAATAGTTACAAAATATAAGATCATCAGCGAATAAATATATAATACATAAGTTACGTCAAAAACGCAAATAAGGAATATTGGGTCAACGAATACTGTTGGATTTGGCTCGATTTGGATTTTTTTCTAGAATGTTTGATTAATAGTATTGTAGTTTCAAGATGACTCATTGTTTTACTCATTGACATGTTTGATTATTGTAAGAAATAATCGAGAAAATAATACTTACATACACATTCTTGACTAATATTATTTTTTATGGAAATCGAATAAAACAACTATTCGCTCAAAATTATAAGACAATTTGGCCCTTGCAGTCAATACTTAGCTTGACACAGAACACGCCGGCACGAATACCTACCTCTGTCATCGTTGAAATTAAAAGTGTGAAGCGTTTCACATACCAGAGTGTGGGGTCCATTTCAAGACTGACAATGAGTTAAGATCACTTCAATATCAGTTTATTTTTGTAAGAAGCAAACTACAATATTTACTTAAATATTAATTACTTACAAATTCTATATTGTAAAACAAAATAAATAAAAAATAATGACAAAAATGAAATTTTAACTACCAAACCGGCTACACTATTTTCAAACCATCATATGATGCAGGAATTTCGGCGACGAATGGAGATCAACGAAGACGCTCGTCCGACCAATAGGGATCGTTTATTTGGCGGCCATGTTGTTTCCCCACCATTGCTATAGGGAGATGAACGCGGGGAGTCCAACTCATCAGTCACAGTCAAGATGCTGCGCAGACGCTGTGTATACCTACCTACCAAAGCTGGGCTGTTTAAATATAAAATTAATTTTACAATTGTTGAGTTTTATGCTAGACCTGATCCACTGGTGAATTAAACTTTCATTGTTAGAAGAGTAATAAACGGCATTGTAAGTAGATTTTACATATTAAAATTTTTGTGTTTTGATCTTTTTCTTAAGATAGAAATACAGTTTTTTTTTATTATTTTTTTCCTTATATTTTTAATATGAATACATGGTTTAAATGAAATTTAAAATTTTCATTCGAATCATTCATCTTTTTTATTTTTATTTGTATGTTTACTAATAGGTAATAATGTTGTCGATATTTAAATACAACGCGGAGTTATTTATTTTTTTAAATGCTGCGTATAGGTATTCTTTCAGTCATCTGAAGAATGCAGCAGTTTGATACAGATTAAAATAATTAGTTTTTTGATACTACAAGTTTAATAATCCAGTACTGAACCAAACTATTATACAATTATGAGGGTTAACATTTTTGATCTTAAATACGATACGAAGTAGGTACCTTTTTAAATTAATAATGATTAACAACAAATGACTTTGATCTCGGTCGGTAGTTAAAGTGTGATAAAGGCAAAAAAAATAATTGCGTTAGTATATTAGTATCATAGTAATTCTAAGTATATTTTTTTATTTTAAGTAAACAGTAGTGTCCTTGAAAATAATCCAGAAAGATATACATAAAGCTTAGTCTATGGTCAATGTTTATTACAAATATGTTCACGTTAGACCGCCATCTCAACTGATGGTAGGAGTAGATATCACCTAATGACCACCTTAGGCCACGCTTTACATTAATGTTTAAAAAATTCACAATTGGTAAAGTCAACATCCATCGGACGATGAACTAAGTATCAACCCTTCACCGACCTTTTGTTAGACCAACGTTATAAGTAGCTGGTGAGTCGGTCCAGCCAGCTGTGTTGAAAATTTGATTAAGACATTTAAGTCACGCTTACCTAGTCACTACTGTTTTGAGGCTGTATTTGTAAAGATTAATAAATATGTAAAGTGGATATTTTAATATAATTTGATAGCGCCTCAAAAAGCTAGATAGGTACTTCGGCCAGCGCGATTTATGGCTATTACAAATGCTGCAATGCAAATGTTTAAATGTTATATTTTTGCTGGGACCCGTAAGCATTATTCCTTATTCTATGCCCGTAACACGACTGCTCTCATTGTTGTTAAATTGTAGTTGAAATGTGTTTTCAATTTGAAGTTGCAGTACATGACTGTGTATCCTAGCCTTTACGTAATTTAGTGTTATCTGGGAAGTTTTATTATAATAATAATTGGAAACGACATACATATTAATAATAATAAATAAATCACATTTAGATTAAATTGTCTTAATGAGCCTCTACGTATTGGCTTCGGCCCCACCCACGCCTTTCAAAAGTCCGGGACTCCATAGGCCCGAGATATGGAAACGACATACATTAATAATAACTTATTAGTAAGTTAGAAAGAGTACTTACATGACTAACTAGTTGCTGGATTAAAATAATTACTGTAGTTCGACTGAATTCACACATTTTTGAATTTACACACACTGGCGCCGTACGCTACCAGGCGTTTTGAAAAAGAACTGACATCTGCTGTGTTTTGTTTGCTGGAAGTTGACGTTGACACGCAACGATGCGTTTTATTGCATTTATTTTCAATATAGCAATATAGGTAGCAACGTAATTCTGTAGGTACATAATGTGATCCAAATATCAAGCGAAAAATATTTTTATATTATATACCCGAGTAAAGAGAAAATAGGTATAATCACGTTTAAAGTTAACAACGCCATCTATATTGTTTTAAGTGAACGTAGCCAGGAAAGTCCCTCATTGCCCAACAGAGTAAAACAAATTCACTAATCCGCAATTTGACTAAGTAACGAATTCATTTTCATAAAGTTTTTTTATTTTTACTTATACTTGCTTACAAATAGTATTTTCCTTCTTATTATTTCTATTATCCTTTTTTATATAAAATAGAGAGCAAACGAGCAAACGGATCGCCTTATGGTAAACGATTACCATCGCCCGTAACAGAAAAAGGCTGCTTATCAGAAGGCTAGCAGCTCTCATTTGGTTACCAAATCAAGACACAAGGGTGGCGTGGTAAGGTATCGGGTTCCCAGGATTCACAATTGATAATATTGAACCAAAGACTTGGTCGTTGTCAAGGACAGTAACAGAATTAATAATAGTGTAGAATTGATTCATTTTCACACGGTGTGCTGCCGTCAACATATTAATAACATTGATCATATTACACTTCACATAAGATAAGTAAATGAAAAAGTGCATCGTTTCCCAACTAAAAAATAAAAACGAAGTAGAGTAACTTTCCCGTTCACGCCAGAGCACATTTCGTTCGCCACATTCCTCAGCACGTTTAAAGCATGCCCTAAACAGCTGATTTCGCCGGTATAGTCGCATCTCTTTTATCGCGTAGTAAAACACGTAATAAAACAGAGAAAACTATACTTTATGCGCTCCCCGTAGACTTGCGCGGACGGCGTGCGTAACCTACATGCGGCCATTTCGAGATTTACGATCTGGGAATTGTGTGTTGGAAAGAGATAAAAATATTAAACTCTCTGCCGACGGCTAACTCGAACGTAGCGGGCCCGTTGATACTTCGAGGACAAGGCTCGCGCAGTATACGCTGAAACGGACGATGCTTTAACTTCAACCACTATGCCTTAGTATCGCTTTCGTATTCAACCCCGTAAAAGAGCTGGTCATTCTCATTCCAAAACCAATGTTGCCTAGAATTTCACCCTATTTCGACTCTACCACGCCTAATTTATCTGAAAATTACAAGCATACACGCTCATCTGATGGCATACTAGCTCATTTTGTTGCATCTGTGTGCGTAAATTAAACTATCCGCAAGGGACCGATGAACGTTATAGCTTTCCCTTTTGTTTGGCTAAGTTATGGGTGTGTTAGAGCGAGAGGTCGTAAATCGCGGCGTGCGGACCGAAGTGACATGTTTATGGGCGGAGTGCGCGTGCCGCGTGCACGGCCGGGGAGGGAAGCGCGGCAGTCGAGAGTATGGCGCCGTCGTGGCAGGATCTCCAGCAACATGACCATGGGAGTCATTACCTATAGGAAAAGTATGCTTCAAAAATAACCGAGGATGCGTTGTGCTATGCGATGCTAGGAAAATAAAAGGGCTCCTTTTTATTGATTTTTACTTCCATCTCGTTTGAGTACTCATCTAAAATATACACCAAATTATTCATATTCCCTGATTGATATAGATACTCAAATTTGAAATCCCACTTACTCTACATATATAATTCGTCCCTACACACATCTCTGGTCTATATCAAAATTAAGTTTGTAGATATCTTTGGTAAAGCAAAATACTACCTAATATAAAAGCTAAGGTTAATACGGAATGAAAAAAGTAGCGTTAGTAATCGGGGAAATCTCTATAGAGTCAATCTACAGGTGGGAAGGTGTAACCCAGCCCTTAATGAGAATCACCCTACCGCCATAAATTATCGCCATACTTCGCACTAAACTTGTAGGCATATCCCTACCCTACTAGTAAATGGTTTTTTGTTTAATATTGTATATTCCATGATGCAAAAGTATAGGTAGGTTAGGTTCGTTAGGAAAAAAAATAGTTTTTTTTTAAGTGACTGATTGCAGATTTTCCGCAAATGGCATTAACTACTTGGCCGGAGACATGGAAAAACGAGTAATTCAGAAGACAACTTGCAGCTACTTTTAATACGAATTCCTAAAATAGATAGATAATAAAGAAAATTACTACATAGAACATCCGTGATTTGCACTGAATACATTAACTGTACTTTAACAGAAAATTACTAAGTACATTCCATAATGACAGCGTGACATGCTTGCTTTTAAGATCAGCCCCGATAAATGGGAGGACCTGGCCAGTGACCGGAATAAGTGGAGGACGTCTTTGGCCGATGGGTGCAAAGCACACGATAAAACCTGGTTCCAGATTCTAGCCGACAAGCGCGAGAGGCGACACAGAAGTGAGAGGGCCGATTTACCACCTATACCATCTAATAACCCTCAACTACAATGCCAGTCATGCGGCCGCTACTGTCGCTCTCGCATTGGACTTTACAGCCATTTTAAAAGCTGCCACAGAAACGCTGTTTGAATCATCTGATAAAGATGTAAAGGCCTGTGATGTCCATAATGACAACGTTAGAAATGACCTAGCTTGCATAAAGCGGTAAACGATGAACGACTAAAATCATTTATGAAAACCACTTAGCTACCACAATCTGGGGGGTTAAAAAGGCCACATCGAAGCAATTCATCTAAAAAAAGCAATATTGCAATTTGACATTCGCGCATGAAAAAGTAAGTGCGCAATACAAACAAATGTCAAATAGCAATATTGCTTTCTTAGATGAATTGCTTCGATGTGGCCATCTTAATCCCCCTGTACAATCTACAATCAATAGCTACTAAGCTAATGATTATGATGATCATGAGAGCAGCCTGTAACATTCCGGACTAAATGTAAGACCATGACTTTGCGTAAATTCACATAGGTATTTACATTTTCTCAAATAAAATATTGTTGGCGGCATGCGCATGCGACGTAAAAGCGAATGACTAATAATATTTACTGTGAATACTTATTACCCTGATTTTATTGTTAACAACACTTTCATCCATTGATGGAATTGCATTTAACTTCACAAACAACCTACCACGTTAATAACGTAGAGAAAGCGCAAGCGCAGTTGCAAGTGCAACCCTATATATCGCTCAGACCCAAATATCAGTGCTTCAACAATACCATATGAGGTGTTGCACCAAGGCAGTATCTATTTTGGAGTTAATATGCAGATTAGTATCCAGGCGATGCGCAAGCGACGAGCCAATAATCAGCTATTCCACTGCAAGTCACGCTGCCTCCACGTACAGTTTCACCTCCTCAAACGAAGTGGAATGTCATCGATGAAGTGGGCTATGCAAATGGTTCGAGTATTTCATGATATTCAATAGGTAAGTGTTCGTAACGCCCTACATGGTCCAGTGGTTGAGCTTCGGGCTCTCGATATGGAGGTCCTGGGTTCGAATACCAGTGGAGACATACCTATCACAAAAATCACTTTGTGAGCTCTAGTTTGGTTAGAAGGTTGTATGTAGGCTGATCACGCGATTGTCCTAAAATAAGATGATCCGTTGGTCCCGGTTACTACTTACTGATGTAATCATTCGTAGGGTAATCATTGTCAAAGGCCCGTCATGACTCAGGCCAGTCATGCATGACGGGCCTTTGAATACCAGGTTTGATGAGTTTTGGGTATCCATCTCACAACCTATACGATATAAGAATTATTTTAGGTAACTATACCTTGATCTAATGGGATATTGCCGACTTTAGTTAGCTTCCAACTATGTCTGGAGCAGGGTAGCGGTGCAGTACGGTTGTCAGGTATGCTATACAACAGGAGAGTGTTTAAAAATAGTAATAGTACCTAAGTATATGGATTAGTAGTATGGAGTATGAAGCGTAATCCTCCATACTGCGAGATGTGTCACCTTAATGATTTAGTAAAAAAGAAAGCATTCATGTTCCAAAATCAAAAAGGGCTCACCAAACTTTTAAATTATCGTCAATAAAAAGGTCCACATTGGAAATTAGTCGGAGGGAAGCTTAGCATTTGATATCCCCCTGTTAATAAGATGCAATATGACACGATTTATTGACTCGGAAATCCGAAATCGTTGCGCATTTTTGGAAATGTTTTGGGAAATGTTAAATCTTAAATCAGTAAGTATATTTATTGTATTTTTTTATGGGCTGAATTGCGAGGTATGCATTTGTTGGCACTTACAATCAGAATACATATTGAAATACTTTAGAGATAGATATAGATACATTTATAAAAATACTTCTAAATCATTTTTTTTTGTATCTTGCTTTGCAAAGAATACTAGCTTGATTTATAATCAAGTTAAAAGCTTATAGCGTCCCCGAAAGTTGTTAGCGGTATTGCGGAAAATCTTTTCTCCTTACCCACAAAAGACGGTATTACATTAGAAACATAAATATTATTAACTAGCTTTTGCCCGCGACTTCGTCCGCGTGGCGTGTTATATAAGAGAGAGATCTTTGTGTGTGTGGGAGTGCATACTTATGCAGTTTAGATTTTTTCATACAATTTTTTTCCCAATAACTCCCATTTTTCAAAATACAGCCAAAAATAAACTTTATATTTACTAAGGTATGCATGCATGCTAGATTGAATCAATTGATTGAATTGTTTTTTTTTTTAATTGATTGTTCATTGAGTTTTAATTTTAATACACACTTCCTCTCTTCCCTTCAACGTTGCTGTGCCCTACAGGGTCCATGTTTTAGTTCCTATGCCTATGTAACACCCCATTGTACTACATGGAATGCAATAAATAATTTAATTGAATTGAATTGAAAACATCTAGTTTCGATTTTTTCATACAAATGTTTTTTTCCCGCTAACTCCCGTTTCCGTGGGAATTTTGCAATATCCTGTTGCAACTAAGCTTTAAGTTAACTAAGGTACATGCATGCCAAATTTCAAGCGTCTAACTTAAGCGGTTTAGATTTTTCATACAAAAGGATTTTCCCGCAAATTTCCGTTCCCGTGGGAATTCCGGGAATTCCTTTCTTAGTGCACCTCTACGGTACCTAAGCTATGTCCCTTCCAAATTTCAAATGCCTACGTTTAGCCGTTCAGGCTATGCGTTGATATGTCAGTCACTGAGTCAGTCAGTTTCTCCTTTTATTTAGATTTGATTTTTTCATACAAATGTTTTTTCCCGCTAACTACCGTTCCCGTGGGAATTTTGTAATATCCTGTTGCAACTAAGCTTTAAGTTTACCTACTAAAGTACCTGCATGCCAAATTTCAAACGTCTAACTTGAGTGGTTTAGATTTTTTATACAAAAGGATTTTCCCGTTAATTCCCGTTCCCGTAGGAATTTCGGGAATTCCTTTCTTAGTGCACCTCCACGGTACCTAAGGTACCTGCATGACAAATTTCAAACGTCTAACTTGAGTGGTTTAGATTTTTCATACAAAAGGATTTTCCCGCTAATTCCCGTTCCCGTAGGAATTTCGGGAATTCCTTTCTTAGTGCACCTCTACGGTATCTAAGGTACCTGCATGCCAAATTTCAAACGTCTAACTTGAGTGGTTTAGATTTTTCATACAAAAGGATTTTCCCGCTAATTCCCGTTCCCGTAGGAATTTCGGGAATTCCTTTCTTAGTGCACCTCTACGGTATCTAAGGTACCTGCATGCCAAATTTCAAACGTCTAACTTGAGTGGTTTAGATTTTTCATACAAAAGGATTTCCCTTCACTACTCTGCTCCTATTGATTGTAGCGTGATGAAAAGTATACTATAACCTGTCCAGGAGTGTGAAGAATAATTGTACCAAGTTTCATTAAAATCCGTCCAGTAGTTTTTGTTTCTATAAGGAACATACAGACAGACAGACAGACAGACAGACAGACAGACAAAAAATTTACTGATTGCATTTTTGGCATCAGTATCGACCACTTATCACCCCCTGATAGTTATTTTGAAAAAATATTTAATGTACAGAATTGACCTCTCTACAGATTTATTATAAGTATAGATAACAGTAGCTCACTGGCTGAAGTTTCATTCGGCCACAAAAGAAAAACTCCGCTGTGTAACCTATGCATTGCCATCTATCTTTTTCCACAAAAGCCGGACATTATTGTTCGGTCCAAACACTCCTAAATCTTCGGAAAAGTAATATATTTTCGTTTTGCCCAGTGTGGTGTGCGGTACATAGACGCAGTCAGTTTTGTTCGCTACTTTTCTGTATCTACTAATGTTTTATACATTGCCCGTTTCAGTCGTAACTCTTTAGCGTTTGTCGCGACTCAGGAGCGAAGGAAAAGCGCACAAGATTTTCCTAGCGTAGATCGTATTTTTGGGCGTGCATGCAGTTTCGTTTAGGACTATTCGACTCAAACATGGCCCCTTGTGTGTATCTTTTATGTTGATGTAATAAGGTGCTATTTTGGTCAAAGTAGTCGTTCTAAAATCTCCGTTATTTTGTACTGCATAAAGGTCAGTTTTACTGTTGAATGTGTAGTAGCGAATTCGTTTTGTTTTGAACGGTTGGCTCGGCAATTGTCAGTGTAAGAGATGAATGTTAATACTAATTCATAGAGTAGACGATATTTCTTTCCATCAAAATTTAATTACTCGGCTACTGTAGAGGGTAATTTACATAATTCTTGTAAATAATTATACTTAGATTCGAGTATCTTATTTCAGCGAAATTGAATCTTGGAGCTCTAAACTTAAAATTTAGTAAAGGTATTTGATACGTTATGACTTTTTCTCTAAAAGTTTCCTTCGTAGAATCCTGTTATGACGTACAAAATAAAATAATAAAAATACAAAGATAACATAAGAAACAAAGTTAATCATACACTTCTCGTAAAATAAGTTCAAACGTTCTAAACTAGGCGAGTTTCGAGTTACCTCGGTCCATTCTCGGTATTACATAATGGACGCGCGTAATTCGAGAACAAAAACCGTAAAGCAGCGTCAAAATATGTAAAGATTTTTATCTTTTCCGTAAAATGGCTTGGGAAAAAACATAAAGAAGGTGGTGTCACCTGATCCCGACAGCTGGGATTTATTGGCGTCGGTGTGGCCGCGGCCTTAGGTCGACTCTGGAGTTATGACACTCGGATATAATTTACCTACGTGTGACAAGAAATAAAAGTATAAGGATAATGATCGAGTACCGGGACTGACTCACACGGCGGTTTTGAAGCTTAGACGTCGTGTGAGTGAGTGTGGATGAGTGTTTGACGTTTAATAAGTATGAAATTTAATTATAAATGCTCTTCCTCGTTGTAAATCCTCCCCCTAGCATTATCCCGTTTTTTTCCTGAAGATTTGACAGGTCCGGTTTTTTACAGAAGCGACTGCCTATCTGACCTTTCAACCTGCAAAGGCAAACCAGCCCAATACAGGTTACCTATGTTTGAAAAGATAGAATGCATTTTCGGAGGTATTATGTTGCCAAAAATGCATTTGTCGGGAATGTGGGTTTCCACACGATGTTTTTGCTCTCTTGTTACTTCACCGCTGAGCACGTGATAATCATTTATGATCCAAACATGAATTCGAAAAAAAAAATTCGACGATCATTGGTTTAAGCCTGAACTGGATTTGAATCTGCAATCTTTAAGTGAGAGGCAAGCGTTCTACCAACTGGGCTACCACGGCTCTCCCGCATTGTAAATTATTATTATTTTCCGAAACTTAAGAATTGAATGAATAAGTAGGTAAATACAGAGATAATTCTAACAATATGTAATCTAAGTTATAACGAATTACATCAAATGATGTAATTTAAAAATAATATTCAGTAAAAAATCATAATTACTATAAAAACAGATTCATTTACTTCAAACTCAACACGAAATCCAAATAAATGAACCAGTCCAGATGCAGTTCATAAAACAATTTCTCCCGGACTAACAGCCCGAATCTGGCAGGAATCAAATTAAAATGAGGGCTACCACTAAAATCTTCTCATTACAACCAAAAGACATTAGTAAAGGGCGGGAAAAGAAATGCCTGAGCCTTCAAATGTACGCCGAATACCCCTAAAATGGAAAATTCATAACGTCGAAACCCTCATGAAAAATTCACTCGAGAATAAGCTCTATTATAGAAGGGAATAAAAGTGATTGTTTATTGAACGGAATGTGAATATAAGTCGTTTTGGTCGATGGAAGTGGAAGCTCAAGTAAAGTGGTAGGAGTCCCCAAGAAAATTGGCACAAGTGGTTTTAGCTGGGACGCAAGCGGCAGGAATATGCAGTGTAGCGGAAAATCAGACAGAATGTTGTTTTGGGAATAATACTAACATGGGTGCTGCCTCAGAGCGACATGTTGTTATTTGTTTAATGACGTACAGTGGTACTAACTTCAGCTAGTAGTCATGAATGTATGTGAACAGGTAGGTAAGTATTCAGTATGTAGCTAAAATTTTAATTTATTTCTATTTGTTTGGCTCGCAGTATGTTTGTTTTGAGTAGTATTATGTAGTATCATAAGTCATTTCCTATTTGGCTTCTTCATAATAAACTCAGTAATGTTAACTTTTTGTAAGGTGATATTATTTAAAACACTATACATCCATTCTAACAGCTACAAACCGGCGAAAATATTTTAATTAGTTTATTATCAACAACTTGCGTATTCGACTCTATTGTCGCTTATTCTTTGCCAGTGGTATAGGGGTGGCATTCGAATGTTCGCTCAGAGATAGGGCTACCGACAAGACGTATTGCTGCTTACGAAAAATTTCAACAGTCTCTCTATCTATCGGCCGAACGGAAAATAAGAGGGGACGTCGAAATAAATGAACGCTGTAAATATCTCTATGACAATAATACAGGTCAGCAATAGATTATTCCAGAGATAGCAACGCTATTATTAATGTAAGAAAAACACAGGAAAAAAGGTCGATTGATGAGGGTAAAGATAAAATAATGGAATCTATTGACAAAGTTTGCGCTGCGACGCTCTTATTGGTTGTTGACAGTACTTAGATGGGATTAAGGGTAATGCCAACTTTTTTATGGGATTAGCTTTTATTTAGTTAGGGATGTTACTGGCTACTTATACATTTTTTATATTGTTAGTAATTTTTAGTTATTGGTTTAATTTTACTACCTTGGAATTCAATGTACTAAATATTTGAAGTAATTTACTGAAGTAAGCTCGCGCTCGTACTAAAATAATTATTATCATTTTTAGGGAGCTTAGTAAATAAGAAAATATAAAAGTTTCATATATAGTTAAGTACTTACGCACAAATTTACATTAAAATCTAGAACACATTCATCATCATCATCTCACTAGCATTATAACGTTTTTCACAGGGTCCGCTTACCTAACCTGAAGATTTGACAGGTCTGGTTTTTTACAAAAGCGACTGCCTGTCTGGCATTCCAACCCGCGAAGGGAAAACCAGCCCAATACAGGTTAGGTCACAATAATTCTGAAAATGCATTTCTGGGGAATGTGGGTTTCCTCGCGATGTTCAAATAAAATAAAATCAAAAATATAGAACACATTAACGAAGCGAAAAACATCTAAATCAAAGGCATCAGTGTAGCAGACTATAAATTAGGAAACAGTTAAAAAAAGACCAGTCAGATACTTAATAAAATGTAGCTTATCATTTTTTCAACTCTTCCACTTCATCAAAACCAGGGCGCAATAAATAACATATGAATGTAAAGAGTGGCAATTCAATTAAAAACCCAAATCACACGTTCTAGCGAAACCGTCGGATTTTTCTTTCCAAATTTATGTTCGCGACTCTAGAGGGCGCTGCTAGGGGATGAGAAGGGGCAAGGGGGAGGGGGCGGGGTGCGACTTCATTTCGCCCGCGTCGTTTATCTTGAGAAACATAACTCAGGGACGAAGTCTCTGTCAACTTATTCCTATTCTTTCGCCTAAGCGTAAAATGGGTGTTTTACTTTTCTATACTTTTAACCGATGAATTTAAAATTGGAACGTGTTGTTTATTTAACTCAATTAGTTGATTAATTTTAGAATATTCCAATTCTGGATTGCGACCTTGTGCGATGTGAAGCTTCGTACATAGTTCAAATCAAGGTTTGTTGTAATCTAGACAAAATATGAAATTACGTAACAATTCCTAATGCAAAATTCAAACAAATAGATAAGTTAATGAATACCGTTCCCACTTCCAATACAGTAAGCCTAATAAGCATTTTTCTCTCATCTAGAGGGGGAATAATGAATGCGTATTATTTACGAGCAACAGACTGGTAGACGAGCGATAAGGCCACCCCCACTACCGATATCATTCTGCCATTACATTCCAAAACTGAGTTATTTTTCTTCTAACTGCTATGCTTTTTTGTTATCTCATCAATCTTCAATGAGGATACCAAAAAGAACCTTGATATTTCTTAGCGGTTAGAGTTTTGTATTATAAATTACCTACCTCCTATCCTATATTCTGAAAAAATCTATGAAATTCAGATATACTATCCACTTTGAAAATTTTCGACATAGAAGCAGAAATAAGAAATAATATTTAAGTTATTTTTTAATAAGAAATAAGTAAAAGCTTACTTATTTGATGATGATAATTGCCAAAAAATACTTAATGGGAAAATACTTATGTTTCAGTACTTTTTTGCCTTAGATAGCATAAACAACATGAGCGGACAAATGGATAGCGCTGATTTAAGACAACAGGGGGGTTAAAATGGTCACATAGAAACAATTCATCTAAAAAAGCAATAAAAATATTGCAATTTGATATTTGTTCCCATGGCGCACTTATTTTTATATGCGCAAATGTCAAATTTAAATATTATTGCTTTTTTAGATGAATTGCTTCAGTGTAGCCTTTTTAATTCCCCAGGTCTGTAGGTTTCCAGTTAGGTGCGAACCTCGTCTCAGGTTGTCATCTCAGAGTGTCATAATATTTGAAAGCATCAATCGATATTAGTGGTCCAATAGCAATAAGCGCTGAAAGAGGGAAATCGTTGACCACGCCGACGGGGTCTGGGATCTGAAGTGTTTATTGTCGCGAGATGAGTGGCCGCCTTCGGCTAGTATCGTAATCGGATCCTATATTACCTCCTTCGTTTCAGAAGAGATACTCATACGCATGTGGGTCGTTCTTCTTTTTTATCGACAATAAAAAGACATTTTCTCGATTTATCGAATTTAACATCTTTAAAATTATAACGGCAATAAATATTTTAAAACATCATATAAAGATGTGTCTGTAGAGGACCATTTAGTGGTTCTCTTTATCTTGGTAACATACTTTTCTTTGCAGGCGCATTCCAAAAAATATTGTGACAGAGTGGCCCTTTTCATCGGAGACAGCATTTCAATTTACCACTCTGTCACATAATTTTGTGAAAAACGATCAAGCTACGTTAATAACTAATTGAGGAACCGATTAGTATTTTGTTTGTATTTTGAGTATAATAAGATAACTATACTTTTGGACAATCAAAACATGAAATAAAATTCTAAAACATAACTTATCAGAAGCAGAACGAAGGACAGATCATTGTCGATAAAAAAGAAGAACAACCCATGTACGTTAATTAGGAAGATTCACGATCAGTAGTTGTGAACCATTTGGAAAAAGAGATGAGTGAAGAATTGATTGTTTTAGCATATGGCATAGATTTTCATTGACGTGGGCCTCCACGTGGCTACCTAGTCTCCGGTGAAAATATAGAGAAGACTTAGATGATTCCAAATCAAATCAAATATGCTTTAACAAAACATGCAACAGTACAAATGGTGTGGTCTAATGATTTAGTTTTGTGCTCTTTATCCGCACTAGCAGCCTGAGCAAAAATAATTATAAAAGAATACAATTTGTCAAATAATCAGAAACATACGTAATTTCGTCACATCCAACTAGACGCTTAAATGTTCTGAGTCTGACCTGGTCCAAATGTACACATTACACCAGCGGCATTGCTGCGTTGCACAGTTACTGATAGGCGTTGGACCAGGTAAGACGCAGACCTAGGGTCACCCCCTCTGACTTTGAGTCTCCAGCCGATCTCCCTGATCAATTCCTTCGCCTCACTACCCCAAGGACCTGCAGTCTTAAAAGCCACGGCCACAAACACGTATTTAGCTTTCAGATCCGCGTAGTCTGTGCATAATTATTTATACGTATGTGTGGTACATAAACTCATTGTATATACTCGTCTAGCCCGAACACAATGATAGAGACAGCTCCCATCACGCGCCACCCATCCATAACCTATCCGATAATACGTTCAACCAATACGTCATTTGACGCAATAACGGTCAAACAATAAATATCGCTTTGCGAAGACAACACGCGCAAAGTAATATATGAAGTTAAGAATAAATAGGCAATTTGGATCGGGACGCACGTCCTACCGAATATTGCCGAATATAGCCGACTATTGCCGACGACGAACGAATTTCCATATCGTATCGCGATTCGTGGGGTGCGTTTATGGGGTAAAAATTAAGTCCCTCTAGTTTGTTCGTTTTCAATTGGATAGTGAGAAACATTTGGTGTAAACAGTACCTACCTATCTAAATACATTAGCTGTTAGGAAATATTTTAAAAGATTGATAGGATTCTGTACGAAAAGTTTTATTAAGTAAGTAAGGGTTATTAAGATATTTGTTTACATTATTTTTTTGGAATGAAACCGCTTTTAAAAACAAATAATTACAATACATAATTTTGATTCATAAATATTATAATTTAAAACAAAACAAACGAGTCACTTTCTCCTTCGTTGCCTAGCATAAAAACTGCCTGCATCTATTTGTACATGTTGTCATATTTTTACAATTATTAGGCACCCACTATTAATTAATTCTAATCAATCTCACAGTACATCCACTGTAACTGTTTAAACTACCGAACAAAAGAAAATCAGCGCTACAGTATTTTTTAAATTTCGATTTTCAAACACGCTTCACATAAATCCGTGGAAGTACATTCGTATGGAAAAAAGATCCGTTGAGCATAAATTCAGCGGTAAGACCCGATAGAAATGAGAGAATTCACATTAAACCTCTCTAACAGGGCGATAGGTGGCGCTTCGGCTAAGCAGCGCCGTAGAAGACGCTGGAAAACACATTTTAATAAGGGGTACCTAGTTTCGCGCGTATTTACGAGCGTAAGAGATCTTGATACATTTTTAAAAGTTCTTTTTCAGTGCTTGAACTTTAAGCTTAAAAATAAACTTATTAAAATATTAATAGAAAATAAATATTTAAATATTGGTTAATTGGTTGGTTTAATAATTATTTTTTGAAAATAATTTGACTGTTGCTACTTATTTGCCTGACATATTATTATTTAATTTTAGTGATACTAAGTGTGATATAAATACGTGTGCTACTCTTAGTAAGAAACTATGTAAGTAAGTATAAGGAAAATAGTATGAACATGATTATTTAAGAATTAATCATCAGTACAATTAATACTGGTTGAAATATGTTCGTAAGTATTATTGTTTTTCTTGCATAAATAAGCCGTAGAGATTAATTACATCATATTTTACATCACATAAAAAAGTGGTTAGTATAACATATTCCATACACCTACAATGATATAATGCATTTTTTAACTGAATATTAGTAAGTAATATCGAAATAGTTATTCTTACAAGAAAAAAAGGCATTATTTATAGGTAGATAGGTCCTGAAATGTATATAGGCCCAGAAAAGGATAGTTGTAAAAAACAATTCATAAATTAAGCATGTCAATAATTTATACTGATGAAAAGTAACATATTTGATTATTGTTATGGATCTGTAATATTTGTTTTTATGGTGATTCTTTTGCCGTTACTTATAATACAAGTTATTTTATCGAATACATTATGATTTTCAAAAACTCTAACACATGTAATTTATTTCGTTAATTACTTTAAAATTTTTGAGCCATATCAGATTTTGAGTCATATACCTCCTAAGTGCCATCACCATCTTCGATATTTAAAAATATTTTTCCAATAAATATTTATGCAACGAATGGTTTACATATGTCCAGTACCAAGACCCTGCAAGCCCAGTATGGTATTACCTACTCCGGGGGTGCGAGAGCGCGCGAAACGAAATGTGGCTTTAAAAATTTGGAACACAATCCGGCTATTTGTCTTTCCAACGTCTCTTATAAATCAAGGAATAAAGCAGCCAACAATGCTTTATGGCGGAAAAAAAGAACCTACATAAGACCGGGAAATAGCAAGACCTTTGCACATACATTATGAATGTTAGTGTTGCGTAAGGAAGCGTGTGTTACGCAGGAGAGTAATACGTGATCTTGGGTAACTGCAGGTAGAACACAGTGACTAATGATGCCTCACATAGTCATTTGAGATTTCTGTATTTAACGCCCTTACGGCATAGATAAAAAAAATAAGAATTTTATGAACTTGTTTTGAAGATCATGAAGAATGCTCGGCGCAATAAAAGTACCTACAATTCTAATATTACCTAGCTAATAAGAGACGTAAACAAAATATTACAAACAAACGCAACGAACCGACACATAATTTATGATACGTCAATGCGCGGAACCGTAGCAATTATTTAAAGATATTATTTTTAATATAAATATTCGTCCGCCATTTTAATATCCGACGTCATTATTTAGCGCGCGTCACTCCCGTCCGCACTACTCGGCAGCATTCGCAAAATTATTACCGTGTAACGCACTATATCACGGCAAATTTACGAGAACCTGAATATGATAGATTTTCAATCCGGCCGCCATAATATACGACGAAAAACCCTGTCAAAATAGAGAAATAAATAAAAGCATGACAACCAATTAATAACTCGTAAAGTGTCAGTGTTGAGGACAATAAAAAACTTGCCGGGATAAAGGGGCAGAAAAAGGCGATCACAATGGCGGTATGAGGAGAAAAACGCCTGTAAAAGCCCCGATATCGTCCATAAATTTGGACGGATTCAAAACAAATCGCCCTTATTCATTACACGTATGACTTATTGCCTCGAGAGGCACCAATTTATAATGCACTTCTATAGAGGAATAAAGGAGCAGCAAAGCTTCATTCAGTGTTATGAAAAACAACTTGAAGCGAACAAAAACTGACTCGCGCTTCATTAGTCACGTTTTCGAAGCTAAAATTAATGTGAAGCAACTTATTGAAAAAACTAAGCGTTCGTTAATAGTTCATTTGTAAATTGATTTTTTATCTAATAGACCATAAAATGAAATGTTGTTTTTAAAATTTATGCCTTTGGCTAATGCCCCAACTGAATGTGCAAGTAGATACAATCCAGGGTGTGTAAATAAAATTAAATGATTTGATAATAATAAAATCAGTTAGGAAAGTCAAGGATGTGATATACTAAAAGAAAAAAACATTTAAAGAAGGAATCAACCCCAAAACATGCAAATCGAATCAAGCAACCCGAGCATTTTATTATCAGATACCACGTAACGATACCTTCATCAAGTGCACGAAGCGTTATGGAACGTCGAATCGAGAAATAAATGGCGTTTAAAAGTGTGATCCAAGATGTACAAAAAAGGGAAAAAAGGGGGGAGAAAAGGGCAAAAAAAAAAGTCGAACGAAATGATAAATTTCCCGCTCGAAGTGAAAAAGTGAGCGTTTATTTATGACATTGCAGTGTATTGTGCTTGAACGAAGGTCGGGTTATCAGATCTGGTTGGAGCCTTGCATTTATAATGTGAGGTTTGCGCTTTGACATTGGGGCAGCGCGCCATTTGGGCATTGTTTAGGTATACATTAATCTTCAAGGTATGCGACCTACAATCTGAATCTCCGTTTCTTTATTTTATCTCACAATTTTAAATTGACAGTCGACTAATCAGCGGTTGAGTTAAATATTGAAGTACCTGGCAGCGGTCGGTAATAATACATTTCGTGATTATATTTTAAAAACATAACATCATGTATAAAGATTAAAATAAAAAACATAATTAAAACAGAAAGCTTCCGAAAGTCTCGCTTCAACGAATTGAATTTGAAACATCACGAAACTTACGCAAATATGCAGCTTCTGCTTATTTTCAAAGCTTTTATTGTTAGGTACCTGTACTCTCTTGTCATACTTTGTCATCACGTCTTATTTCACAAAGAAAAGATGGTCATAAATTTTCTCCTTCCTATGTACCTATTTCCTCCGTATGAGGGTTTCGTTGGATACCGAAAAGGGAAACATTTATGTAATAATATCACGATCCATCTTTTGTTAGTAACAAATTAAAAAGTTTCTTCCGTAGTCCAATATCGTTGAGTAATAGGCGAAGAAAGATTTAGGTAAGAGTAATTTATTAGATTTCTGTGGGACTTTCAATACCTGTAAGGTACGTTGATTGTAGATCTGGACACGCGGGGCGTGTCAAGCCAAGTTCAGCAAGTCACAGAAGTGGCGAGTAGCACCGTGTGTATATAAAAACTAGCCAAGTCGGACCTTAGGCTACAATGTATTATCTTAAGTTATAAGAATAAATTATACTTTATGTTGTTATAAATAAATTTTAGGACTGACCATTGAACATGTCACCCATTTAGATCTCACTTCTTTTGCCGTTGAAGTCAACAAATAAGGCATACGCATGTCATAATATTGAACTTGGCTCTCATTTCACATTTATGTTTTTGATGAGATTATTTTTACAAGGCGATGCTTGCTGACTGGATACGATGTCAAGCAACTCTCGAGGAGGTCAGTCGGCCAATACACTTTTTATTGATGAATTGATTGTATACAATCGTATAAATAATGTTATTCAGACCACCTAAACACTTAATTCAATTTTAACTTCACCTAATAATTCTACTTAAACTTGTAAGTGATAGGTTTTCTAACTTCGCAAACTCTATGTAAGCTGTTGAAGGCAAACCTAGGCAGTAAATTAGGCTAAAGAATGATGCCCCAATCTCTTTCTCAACCACAAATCACGGCTCCTCAAGTAATTGAAAATGCATTACGCAACCAAATTAAAGTGGAAAGTGGTACAGGAGGGGCAGGTGCCGCGACAACCCCCACCCGCGGAATGTTTTGGCATAAAATATCGTTTCAATTATTTACTTGAAAGATTTATAGCACTTAGAAAAGTGCGCCGCGAAAAAACTCCTACCGACGTGTGCACGAAAAGTGTTTTTCTTGGAAAACTTATAATGGGTATGAGTGTAGGAAAGTTTTTGAATCTCTTTTCTATGGTAATTTGTTTTGCGTTCGCTTATAAAGATATTAGTGTTGGTTGTTTGTTCGACGGAATATGTATGAGATGATGAATTTATACTTTGAAGGGATGGTATGAAGGTGCTTTATCATAGTCTTGTTTCCTTCCTGTATATTTGAATGAAAAATTGATTCTTTTTTCATGGGTAAGGCGTCAATCTACGCCTTTATCGATAAGTACCTCAGTTATTCAACTGCCTATAACAATTTTTTTGTTTTAAATAATATATATATTTTTTTCTATTTATTTTTTTATAATTATGTTATTGCACTAAGTAATTGTAAGCGGATTATAGCGCCGAGACAAACCCGTGAGGGGTTTAGCGGTGTTATTTTATTGTTTTGTAAATTTTTCGTTGTATTCAATAATAATAATAATAAAAAAAAAAACTGTCACAATTTGGCAATGTGTTTTTACAATTTTTTTTAGATGCTAAGAGTATCTATTTATAGTTCTTGATCGACGTTCGTTGCAACATACGTTGGATGTTGAGATATGATCGTCTACCATGCTCGACGAGGGACCACCATAAACAGACAGTAACATTTAATTTTGAGTGTCTACTTTTGCAAACTAGAGGATGAATTTATATTCGTTTGAGGACTTTTACGTACTCCTGACGCGCTCAAAAGCTCCAAGTTTTGTCACGGTCTCTCAATGGGTACGGTCACGAGCATTAATATGTATACACTTTGGTACCATGTCACATTAACTTTTTTGACAAATTGAACTGTAAGTCTCACTAAATGTCAAATATGTTAGTGCGACAGAGTCCTAAAGTGGGCACATTATATTGCTCATGACTGTACGCACATCACAAAATCAAACCATTCTCATGACCTACCCCTTGAACCACAAACTCGCACAGCACACGTTGTATAACATAAGTATCACGTACAATAAACGTAAGGTTAAGCTACAAAATAACGTTGGACTCACAAACAATGTTAATACGCCTAACATCGCGACTCGTATAAAACGGGTGTTTATTTTTCATTTACAAGAGCTATGGGCGTAAACAGTGGGTGAGGTATTAAGTGTCGCGATATCCGATGAATGGCTAGCTGGGGTGGGCGGTGGTGTAATTTTGGAAGGTATTATAATACACTACCGCCTGTAAAGATTTCGGTTTAGTAGTAAGTAGATTTGTGATAAAAAAACGGGAATATTTAGTACTGGGATATTTTTTAAGGTAACGGGAACCAAATCAAACGAAACAATCAAACCACAGTCAAGAGAGGTTATAGTCTTTACTCGGCCTGTCAAACAGTTTTCAAATTGAAGTATAATGTACCTACTTACTTATTATAAAATCTTGTGTAGGTATATAAAAACTACTCTGTGTGTCCTAAGTTTTCTCACATAAGTGATTTTTTATAAGTCTTATAATTATGAGAAATAAGTAGTTAAACCTTTAACCAGTATAATTGTTTACTTTTACCGCCATGAACTACTTTTAAACATCACATCACAACATATTTGAAAACCACACAAGAAGGGCCGTGTACTCATCTCGCCACTCATACTTTACGTCTGCGTGATAATCTTCAGTAAAAATTTAATTGAATCTCGGAAGCGGGAGCAGATGGGACGCCATTGTTCGCCTTAACGGGACCTCTTTGTGCCTTCCTCGCGGCCTCTGCCTCGTCCGAGGCCTTCCTTTTTAAAGGCCTCAAGAATGCCTCAGCGTTCTTTTTCATCTTCAAGATGTTTTGTGTTGGCCTTTTGTTTTGTTAATCAAATGATGGCTGATGACAGCCAAAGGTTTAAGACTAACATTATAAAATAAATACGTTTTTGTTTGCTTAAAACCGTGCAACGTAATTACATTTTATTTTAGGAAAAAAATACTTTTACTAAATAAAATATTAATAATCCCTAAAAGATTGTAAACACAAAAAAGCATATTCATAATTATTGTCATTTTTCGTAATTAAAATTAATAACACGATTCCTCATGCAAAGAGTCATTATGCAACAAAATCCTCGTCTCAACCAATTTTTTTAATTACGACCGCGTCCAATCTGCAAAAATTATGATAAGAATCAAAACGCATTTTGGAACAGTAATATAAAATTACCAGTTAAAAGGAGCGAGTAAAAATTGTGTATAATAATTTGGTAATGATAAATAAACTCATAAATATATTGTGCGCGTGGATCTGTTTACAGCAGATTACATTTAAGATATCGCGAGCGCTTTGTCGCTAATCTCCTACCAACTTTGAAGCGAAAAATTTAAGCTCGCGAACTGTGTAATGAAGAAGAATTTGCGTTTTTCAGCTTCACGATGAAAGTTTTGTTTCTGTCCTTTTGGTTTTAGTAAATTATTATTTAATGCCGCAACTCTTCTTCCTCATTAGTTTGGTTTTTGTGTAGTTTATTTGAGTATTTTAAACAGGTACTTACTTATCATTTTACAATGTAATCCTACCTATATAATCATTTATAGATTTTGTCTATTTGAATTGCTTTAGATATGCAACTTTTATTGGTTTCATTGAAAGTCCTTCCATCATTCGACACGTATCTTTAACTCCTGTGAGTTTACCAACATTATAAAAGTGACAATTTTACCTCAGACTCTACATTAACTACAACAAAATGGTATATATATATATATGCTGTGTGTATTCAAATATACCTTCATTTACAAGTCTGGACTCGAGTCCCGGTATTTCGAAACTCATCCACATTTCAAATTAGGGATTCCTGCAAGACGAATTGCGGAAGCTTAGCTGCCTCTACGCCCTTAGCGCATTATGCTAAGGCACGCGCCCGAATGTTTTCACGTATACCCTCATCTTAGGACCAACCCCTGGATATAATATATCTGGCAAACTTTACATATATTTGTACCGTAAATCCTCGTAATATATCGCTCTATTTTTGTACGTTGACTGTAAATTTAAGGCGAGAACGTAAGTATTTAATGAATGTTAATGTGGTTTCACGCGGTTCGCAATTGGTGTAAATGTCTCTCGGAATTCGTTGTTTGCGCAGTGATGTACGAATGCCGCGAGTTTAATGGATAAATCCTGCGAAATCAAATATGTTTAGCTAAAGTTCATTTTCTGCTAGATTTACCTACCGTTTTATATATTTACTACACAACGCGATAAAAGGAAAAATATCCACATGCAACAGTAAATAACGTGTTCTTTCATATAATCAAGATTTGTCTGTTATTCATTTTCAAATATTTGCTTAAGCAATTTTTAAGCCTTTAGCCAATAGGTATAACTATATACCTGCCTAACAGTATTTACCTAAAATTAAATGTCCCTGTTACAAGTCTTTACGACACATTTCTCAATGAAACTGAGACCCACCATCTACCCAGTACCTAATTACGTTCCAAGGCAATTTCGAAGGCATACAGCAGTCTGTTCAACATAAAAATTTCATGAAAAAAATTAAGATAAAGCGAGCGATCTGAAGACGGATGGCGGTGATTCGTAATGTGAAAATGGGCAGGCTTTACCCACGTTTGACGTAACGGATAAATTGATATTTATAAGTTGAAGGGACAAGGATATCGTTTAAAGGGATTCCCTTTATTGCCTCTGAAGGGCGGATGGCTCGTGTCTAGCCCCAGGTTATTATGAAATATACCAAGTTCTTCAAAACGTCGAAGGTATATTTATGTGTCGCCGCGTGCAGGAATTATCTACCGGGTCGGATGTACGGAAGCCATTACCATCCTTTTATTGGTATAATATTTAATTTTGGGCCTTTAGCTAGTCCTCGGTAGTGTAGACACATATAAATCGGAGAATTATTTAGTGCACCCTGATAACGCGGATTCTGTGGGCTTAGGAAAAATTGCGTGTTGGGAAATTATTGTAGGGTACGGAAAAATTCGGAAAAAATAAGTTTTGTGACGTCTTCTTCTATCGTGTGAGTTAAGTGGACTACCAACCTCAGCAACCCTGATGTCAGGGTTATTATTGAGCCGCCAAAAGCCAACATGGCTCACGTAACGACCACGTACATTAGTAAGTAGTAACCGGGACCAACAGCTTAACGTTCCTTCCGAAGTACGGAAACGACGCGACGTTAAAAAACTTTTTAATTTTTACAGAAGAGGTAAAATCGATATTAATATTTGGATCCGTGTGTTGCTAACCCGGTGTGTTTTGAATCCGGGGAGTACTAACCCGATTTTCAACTAATACATTAACGCACTAAAACGAAATCGGGTTAGTATACCTACCCCAGGTTCAAAACACATCGGGTTTGCAACATACGGACCCTAATATTCTGCTTACTTATCAAAGTTCAGATTTTTCAAAAAGACGCTTACGTGGTTATATTACGAAGCGAGGTTATCGTGTAGGTATGGAATGTCTATTAATAGTATGGATTCTTAATAGCTCCAAATTGTTTAACTTAATTGGTATCTAGTATGGATAAAGTAGATATAGGGCCTTACGGAATTAGTTCATTTATTTATGCGACCGCCCTGTCGGGATAAGATCGGGGTTGTGTGTAAATCAGGCGACATACACGCATGCGCAATAAGCCTTAGAAAAGCATTAATTAGTTAGGTAGCTAAAAAATATGGTGTACTAATACAACAATAAAAACATCTTCGATACTTGTAACGTTGTAACTGGAATGTGCTTACAAGCGTTTCAGGATTACTACCTAAAGGTGCTGATATAACTTTATAGACTAAGTATATCGGTCTCTCAAACCCGGTCAAAAAGACCGGGTACTCATCATGAGGAGAAGAACATTATGAAAACACGAGTCTTGATATCCAACGTAGGGTCACGAGCATTAATATGGATACACTTTGGTACCATGTCACAAATTGAACAGTAAGTCTCACTAAATGTCAAATATGTTAGTGCGACAGAGTCCTAAAGTGGGTACATTATATTGCTCATGACTGTACTCACTTTACCGCTAAAAATGACTAAGTTGTGAAAAAAGGAGACAGTAAAGACTTGTCCATAAAATACTTATACATAACATAGCATTACGCCTGTATCCCTAAAGGGGTAGACAGATGTGTATAATACGTTTATACTCATTCCCCGCCATCCATATCCAAGTGTCATAATATAATATGGTGCGAGCTTATCGCCATTAACCGGACACATTTCCTGGAAACCAGGTGATATCAATTATCTATGATCCAAACAGTAAAAAGTAAGTAAGTCTATAAATTATGTAATACAAACTGGATTAAAAGAAAAGAAAGGAAAACATGAAACAGTAGGACTAGGGCCCTGTGCTGGGAGGTTTTCTGGCCACGTCTTTCCCTCAGCGTTACAGATTCCGATGTGGTAGTAGTATTACAGCTAGTTACATAATATGTAATTTAATTATGTTTGACGTTCAAAAAGCGCTAACTTTGTAAGCCAATTTTGAAAAATAAATATTTTTGAATTTTAAACATGAATTCGAACTTATAAATTCGAATTCAGTGGTTTACAGCCGAGTCGGGATTCAAACTCATGACACAACATGGTGTAAGTCATGCGTTCACGGAACACGACTATCGCGGATTCTAATAAAGCTTTCATTTAATCAGTCATGAATTATACGATTAATTATATTAATTACGATTAATTATAGTCATGAATTATAACTTATCTTACAAACGTTTAATTATAATTACATTTTAGATATAAAATTAGTTATATTTTATTTATCCGCAGCCTGATGGCTTCGCATCGCTTAGCGGCGTTCAGCACATAAATCAAGAGTCGCAGCTGGTGCAGATCTTTTCAGGAGGCCGCTCTAAATTATAATCTGGTCGAGACAAAAAATATTAAGGATTTATTGTTCACTTCTGTAGCTATTATGAGAAGCCATTGTTTAGTTACGTCGTTTGGAAGAAATTTGTGGAAGTTTACTTAGGTTAAAGAATAAAGAATAATAGTAGTATAATTCGTATGGAACGGTAGAATAGGATAGACATTTAGGAGTCGCCGTCGCCGGACACGCCTTGGACGCGATGATGATGATGATAGAACAGTAAGTCTCCGCCCCGCACCAATTCGCATCAAGGGCCAACCTCACCCCCTCTGGGACTTTAGTCATAAATGGCCGCTGAAAGGTAAGAGGGACAGCGCGCGAACTGTGTCTCATTTGCACTTAAGGCACACGGTAAGAATAAGATCTTTATAATTAAAATACATAACAACGGGTTCTTACCGCGTTTAAAGCAGGGATATGAGACTCCTGATATTTCGACACTGTTGCAAGTGCCATGATCACGGGATGACTGATGATATTGGAGTGGAGTAGGTAGATCCATAATTTTCTACGGGCAGACATATCTGTCTACCCTCTTTCTTTGCCGCTTGTTTATGTATTTGATATTGGAATGTTCGGAACCATCTGAAAACGCACCAAACTCACTACGACAAACCGCACTCACTGTGTCCTCACCTTTCGTCGCCACATTAGGCTGTTTTAAACTTTTTACACTTATCACTGGATTCCACATGCTCGATTATTTGATTTTTTTTTAAAACGCGGTAAGAACCCGTTATTATGTGTTTTAATTAAGATGATAACAGCGTAAACTTAAAACAATGAATAAGATTTTTATATGCAGTGCCCAGGGTATGTTTAGGTAAAGACTAGTTTTATATAGAAAAGAATCGATTGACCTAAGTATCGACGTCACAACGCTAGCTTACGTACTTTGACAGGTCTAATTCTTACCGCGCATTGAGACGATTGTAAAAATATGTTATCTTATTGAAATATATTCAACAATAGGTATGTTTTTTAGTATTTTAGCTAAGTGGGAAGTTTACATAAGTATGTAGTCATTACATAAGTCATGTCACGGGCTTTTGGTGGCTCAATACTAATCTTGTCATCAGAGTTGATGAGGTAAGTCATTGATCTCACAACCTTTTGAAAGAAGATAAGTAGAACAGTTGTCGATTTTAGAACAATCCAGCAGGATTTCCGACGTCTGTCGGTTTGTCACTAAAGGCTTTCATTCCTTAAATAACCCTCATTAATTAAAAAGCAGTGTTGCTGTTGCAGATTCTTGTAATTTCTTCTCCTCAGACATAACACCTTGCAAACTGACGTAAATTCAAAAATGTTAAATTGACCTTCAGCAAGTTTATCCATGATAATTACGTTGAATAAATGATTCCGATTTCTGATTTCCTTGTCATAGAACACTTAATAAATGTAACTCAGTCAAGTACGAACCTTTGGAAACCGAACGGAAGAAAATACCTCTGAATTTAGTTGGATTTTAGCCCACAATAACACTGAAACATAAGAACTAAACTCTCATTTTGAACTAAAAACAACATATTTTCGAATGCCTAAATTCAATATTTCCCTTCTCGCTAATTGATAATCCTTTGGCCACGTTCGTTCAGAAATTCGTTATAAACAAATATTAATCGGGATTGGTGGAAGACAAAAGTTAGGACATTAATATATTGCGATCGGCTGCAAGTTTCAGAACGGGTCAGAGGTGTTCGGCCGGGGCGGGCGGCAGCAATTATCGGAAACTACGAGTTAGTGCTACTGGAATAGACTTGTAAAGCGCCTCATATCCAGATCGAGAGTACTAACGGCGAGCACGCATGAAGTCTTTGATACGAATAGAGATAGTGAAGATGGTGTGTCAGCATTATACTTAGTAAGTGCAATCCATACCTACTCCAAAGAGAAATGGGCGCGATCTTATACAAATATACATATATGTATGTATAAGACAAGTAATTAAAAGTTACCCAGTCATTACTACAATTTAAAATGTAATTTTGTCTTAATAACGGGTTCTTACCGCGTTTAAAATAGGGATATAAGACTCCCGATACTAATATTACTATTATTTTATTATGTGTTTTAATTATGATAATAACCGCGTAAATTTAAAACAATGTATAATTTTGTCTTCCGTAACTCTTGCTTATTTTAAAGCAACTCTCTTCTTTTTCTCACTCCGCCTCCCTCTTTCTCTTCTCCGCTGTCACTTCCAGCCATCTATCTCTCCGGCAGCGTCACCCGCACACAGTAGATAAAGTAAAGGCCCGGGGCGCGCGTCACCCGCCTGATTTATACGCCCGCCCTTATCCAAGATTACGATGACCGCCATCCACTTGCTTAGCTTAATACTCTATACATGCTTCCTTATGTATGGTATTGTAATGTAAAGGTTATGTAATGAAAGATTAAGGCGTAGATTAAGGAGTGTCTAGCGTGTTTTCTTCAGTTTAATACCGAGCTACTATGGTTGTAGTTAAGTATTGTTTCCAGGATTTGCGCCCGGTTAATATATGGTACGGTTACGAGCATTAATATGTATACACTTTGGTACCATGCCACATTAACTTTTTTGACAAATTGAACTGTACGTCTCACTAAATGTCGAATATGTTAGTGCGACAGAGTCCTAAAGTGGGTACATTATATTTCTCATGACTGTACCTATGAGACTTAAATATAGCTGACGAGGAATGGGTGTATATATTATAAACCTCTGCTACCCCTCCAGAGATACAGGTGTGATGGTATTATGATCGTTGTTATTATGGTTGCCCAAATAATAAGTATCCTTTGTAGTGCAAGCAGTATTTGTTAAAAAGCAACTTAAGACTCTTTTATTTTAAAACAACAAATCCTACTCAAGCTAATATTTGTTTTTTTTTCATCTACATACAAGCAAGCAGATTATGACAATAAGTGCTATTTTTGAAATAATAATTCGTTTAAACTTAACACTATATTGTATATAGAGAATTGGCAATTTCTATGTCGATATAATGTTAAAATGAAATAATACTCTTACAGAGTAGCTGAGTAGGAAGATATTTACTTAGTCCTAACTAGAGCTTAGTTCAGACATTTATATCGTTTAAATATAAAAACTGGAATATATATACACATATATAAAAGAAAGTAAGTACCTACCTAATCCGATTTTCCAGTTTTCCATATTCAAAATAAGAGTAATGTGTTTGAATTTGATTATAAAGATCCGTCGGGATTTATGTGTGGTGCGATGCAAAGGGTGTGTATTTATTAAAATGCTAATTTTCTCTCGCCAGCCTTTAGATACACGCTATCGGGGATCCGCACACTTTGTGTACCGCCTGTAGATTTATACCATACGGTGAGGAGGTACTAGTGGTTCTCGAAGGATCATGTCGTCTTAAATTTAACTCCACGGAAGCACCTTTTTAAAAATTTTAATCACATTCAGACGTGATTTTTTGTTAACAAAACCTCACAAAAGACACGCAAATTTCAATCCAGGTAAAAAAATCTAGTCCCAGTTTTAACTTGAAACTAAATTAATTGTAGGTTCTGTTACAAAAAAATTGCATCACAATGTCATTTTTCAAAAAGTGTTTACGTGGATTTCAGAATATAATTCCACGATATAAAAGAGAAGCTAGTGGAGTTGCAGTCTGCGCGCAAGTTCTTGTCACCGCCCGAGGTATGTGAGCGATAGGGCGGGAGAAGTAGTCAAGAATTGATTGGCAGACTAAGTCAGCTTGACACACAGTTTGTCAATCAGTCAATCGCGCTTTCCCCCGTCTCACCACATCAGACGATGAAAAGAACTGGCGTGCGGTTTATAGGTAGTAACATTTGGTAATGATAATTTGGATATCGATAAGAACATGTATCGATGGAACACTATTTTTTAATTATTTACACCAGAGAGTATTTAAAGCGACTTCTAGCATAAATAGTGTTGTGGTTTATTTTTGACGTACCTATACAAAAATAATGATTTTCAAGTTATATTTTGAATGTTCATTGCCTCCGTGCAGCCTCCGTGGTCCAGTGATTTGAGCATTGGGCTCACGATACGGAGTTCCAGGGTAAAATCCCGGTGGGGACATACGTATGACAAAAATCACTTTGTGATCCCTAATTTGGTAAGGACATTACAGGCATCACCTGATTGTCCGAAAGTAAGAAGATCCGTGCTTCGGAAGGCACATTACGCTGTTGGTCCCGGTTACTACTTACTGTTATAAGTAAATAGTCGTTACATGAGCCATGTCAGAGGTCTTTGTCGGCTCAATAGTAACTCTGACACCAAGGTTGATGGGTTTGGTAATCCACCTCACAACCCACACGATAGAAGAAGAAGAATGTTCATTGCGAGTTCGATTCGAGAACCCGGAGTAAATAAAGATGGATACGCACATAGCGTAACGGGTTAAGCACATGGGGTCCGCGGAAACGCAAATTCAATCATGGCAGATTAGAGTCCCCTTAATATTTTAATGCCTGACCACCGTCCGCAAACGCCGAATCGATACGCTCGCCCTCAAAACAAAATATATATTTTGCAACCATATATCTCATACCAGCTAATTGGGGTCGCTTAATATGGCTTACGGACGTAAGTACGTAATTTATTTCCTTCGTATTTAGGTACGGATGTAGGGAAGGTAGCATTAGCTACTTATTAGTACGGCCAATGATTAATGCCAATATTTTTCGTGTATATTTCTAGTGTAATGGATGTGGGAGAAAGTTTTTCGGGTTATGGAATCGGGTTTATACGGAATTAATGTTGTGATAAAGGGTCCTCCCTTTATCAGAATACTGTTTCTACGGTCTTGTGTTCTATTATCCTTTCAATTATCTACCGGAGTTACTCACAGCAAATATCATCCAAAAATAACCGCATTTTCATACTCTGGCAAGAGGTTTTTCCCGCTTATTTCTAAAATGTGTACCTTTACCCGCATGTCTACTAACATACTGATATATTTAGAGAGATAGTTTCAAAGTTCGATCCAAATGAAATATATTTTAAACTCTTGAAAGACCAATCGAATTCAAATAATCGACCGCACACAATCGCAGCAAGCGATCTCTACGCCTTAACACTGACATTAACAACACAATTAAAAAGTCCATCATTGGTTCACTCCATTCCATTGGTCTTTGGTGTTTTCATTTTAAACCTTGGACAAGAGGCGTTTAAGGGTCTAAGTATGTGTGGAGTAAGCTTGGTGTAGTGAAGTGTCCTCAGGGTACGCACGCGAACGCCACGCATCGGAATAAGGGTCCAACAAAAACTAAAGTTAAACTTCGTTTAACATGCAAATTTGAGAGTCACCACGACAGAATGAGCGTCGATACTTAATTACTTGTTTAATCGTTCAATCTCTGTGAATTAAAGTGGGTGTAGGTCCGGTCCGGTTGCGTCGCGTGTGTCGGTAGCTACCTTTATGAGATTTTTATGTCAAGATACTTTTTTGTTCTTATTTCGAATTTTTTAAGAAGAAATTGGTTGGTTATCTCGCCATGCATTCATGCATCTGTTTAGTGTCTGTGTTTTAGATTTAATGCTATTACTTACTACATAATATATTTTGGTATGAGTACGTTAAAAAGTATTCGTTACGTTTATCGATACGTCGAACATACATTCAATGTTAATAAATATATTAAATTACCATAAAAGGAAACATTTTCTTATAAAGAATATCCAACGTCAAACATTTCAGAAGAGTGCATCAATGTTTATCAAATCCGCACACAACACAACCGCCACTACAAATAAACAAGTAGATGCGTTTTATACACAAACGATTTGATTTACGTTGGTGTGTGACTCAGTGAAATGCCCACTGAAATAGTTTTCAGCGTTTGTGATTTGATAGATGTACACACGCGTAAATATCTGACAATCTAGAACACTGGAACACCTAAACGCTTGTCTAATTTATATAACATGTTAGCAGCTACTAATTTTAAATTTGATTTAACAAAAAGTTTCATAGATTTTAGTTTATGACCTAGCTGTACCAGGCGAAATAATAATGCTTTCATGAAATAACAATCTCGAAAACGTAGATACGTGTATATTTTTCGAGATCACATTATTATTTCGCCTGGTACAGCTAGGTCAGAAATTTGAATATAGAATTTCAACTTACATTTTCTAAAGTCTATTTAGTAATCAATGTGAAGTAGTGTAAGTGTACTTAAGTATGTATGGAATATAGAACTAGGAATAAAAACATGACAACACGTTGCGGCATCGTACCGCAACAGTTACACAGCAAGAAAGTAACAAGTAAAGTACTTAGTAGCAGGATTGATAATGTGTCGTCGCAGCAGATAACTGCGATGCTACGCCGCACCGTAAGTTGTCTTACCACCCTTTCTGTACTGTTCCCTTGTAATGTTATTTTTATAATATTACTTTATTTGTTCTTACGAAAGTCCGATTGAGACAGTACTTAAGACCAGGGTAAACAATAACCGGTGTCATGACAAATGTAGCGCGATGGATTTATCGCTTATTTTTGTAGTTTTTATTGCGATCTCCTTCGAAATATCTTTTACGGGTGATTTATCTGAGCGAGAGGCGTGGTCAAAACAATTGGTATTAATAAAATTAATGCGCCGTCGTACTGCACGCGAAAGTCCATCAAAAAGTACATAATTAATAATAATTCTTAAATAATAAATAACTTGTAATGTATACCCTCATTGGTTTTTAAAAGATGTGTTGCTGTTGCAGTTTCTTGTCACCTTGCGAAATGACGTAAATTCAAAAATGTTACATTGACCTTCAACAAGTTTATCCATGATAATTACGTTGAATAAATGATCCTGATTTCTGATTTCTGCTATGAAAACTAAAATGGGTAGGACAATCAAGATAGAATGGTGAAAAGGTCGATGGGCAGACCAGCAACCCGGTGGTCCAACGACAGTGTGAAGACGGTAGTGAAGATCTGGTTTATACCGGCACAGGGCATATTAGATCTGCAAAACTTAATAATAATGAAACAAACGATTCTGTGCTAACAAAAACTGTTAGTACTGATACCTACGCCTTGATATTGCTACTAGGTTTCCAAATCCAAACATTCAACGGTTTGAAAAACTAAAAGCTTAAGACGTGACTAATTACTTGCGTTACATCTACGCTACCGGTCACTGACTGATAATATCAACATGAAAAGTAGTTACGAATTATACGGCGGGTGGCCTTTAAAATTCATATAATTCCAGCATTATCGAATACCCGAACAATAACAATCAATCGAATTTTATATACAAGTAGACAGAAGTTATTTATGAACAAAAGTCACATAATTTATATCGACAATGAACCACAATTTCTGACTTTCTCTGCCAAAAGTTATGACCAGGATACGTTGAAATACCAACATATAATTTCGGCTATTATTTTACTAAGGCAGCGAGAAGGCTACTTGTATGTAACCTAATGTATGTTGTGTACCTATTTCGTACGAACTGAAAATAATCAAAACTTTTCTCATAAAAATCCAAAACAAAAATGCATTATTCATACTCGCCACTCCGCGTATCATTTTGCCAATATAACTTGATCTTCTTCGTCCCCCTTTTGATTACTAAATAAAGGTAATACAGGAGAATACTAAGGGTCATCGTGGACCATGTTATGTTGGACAAGTGTACGGGAACTCGAACGGACATCGCGAGGAAAGTATGGAACTCTCACAAAATACATAAATATTGTATGTAGGGGACACGTATTAGATGCGATCCATGTATTTGATTAATAGCTTTTCGACAGGTTTCTGAAATACTAGTTTTCCAACATTATTACTTCTGTTTATATTATACTGTAGATAGATATTATATTTTCTTACACAAGGTATCACTATATATTTAATAATTATGTGAGTTATGTTGGTTGTGTTTTACTTTTCCTAATAATTTGATCATTGGTGTCTCAAACAAAATCATTGACTTCATAAGAACAGTCTTCACCCAGACATTGTTTTATTTAAACAATTGTAGAAGATTCTATACGTCTGGGGTTATTGTTAATGTTACATTTTTAATACTATGAAAATGGTCAACGTCAACTTAATGTAAATATACACAAATTATCTCTATTATTTTATGCATCTGCCTAATACCCACGGAAAGCCAGAATAATCTCTACAAATCCAACAATTTACGCTAATCTTGCACCTTTCTAAAACCGCCCAATATTTCAGTGGAAACTTTACCTTTTTAGTAGCGACTCGGTATCGACAACAAAGCGATTGCCCCAGGCACGTCCCGGCGCCTGCATTGCCGGTCTTGGCGCAGATTTATACCAACTCTATCAAAGAAAAAGTTGTAGTGCGCTGGCAACCCGCGAGGCGCCGTCACATACCCTAACTGGGTTACAGAGCGGGTAGGTTGGTGAAAAAACGCCGCGTTTCCGATGACATTATGAGATGTGGATACTTACACTAACTTTATGATACCCACAACAAAAGTCTCCTGTACTTGAAATCACTTTTGGTAATCGGCATCCTTTACTAAATTGTGTATAATGCTTATTTTGTTTTGTTGAAATAACCGTCAACGAATTTATACGTCAACATAAAGACTTGTAACTTCTGGAATCGCGATGATCTCTTGTGTACAATTCGTGTTACTTCCACGCGATATAATCACAGAGATCAGGTCATTTCCAATTGAGGTGCCTAAGCAGACCGAATAATTTAACTTCATACAACCCTCGCTTCTTTCACTTTCAATAAAATCTTCGTAGGCCTAGGTACCTATTGGCTTGGCATTCCTTTAAAATTATCCTGATTTCCTGAATTCGTGGTAATGAAGGTTTCCTCTTCTGACTTTAACACTAACATCCGCTTCATAAATATGTTTCCTTAGTCTTCTTTCATTTATTCTCTCTACATATCCGAACCATCTAATTTTCTTTCACATCACTACGCTCTCTTATCACACAAAGTAAATATTTGTTATTTTTTCCTTCATTGTCGCCACACTCATACACACCAGTGCTCACATTTCGTCTAAAATAATTCCATTATCATGTCCTATAACAGCAACTTTTAGTTTAAAAAACAAAATATTCAATGTGAAGTCATCTTTAGATGGTAGTCGCGGCTCTATTCTGGCATGCAAGCAGCTGTTTAATACGCTGTCAATTCCAACGTTGCCATTTGTCCGTTTAAGTGCCTAGCTCGTATTCCACCGAAATAAATACTATTTCTTTACTATCCATTAATATTCAAAGGAAATGCTATTGATATCAGATATTTTAAAGTTTATTATTGAATTATTTGAGAAGAGTTGGTTAACAAATTTCAAATATTTGGGATGAAAAGTAAGGTAATTTTATTGATGAATAAAGTAGGTAAACTTGTTTGAGTATCTTGTAAAGTTACAGTCTACAAAAAAATAACTTATTAAGTATAGAGTAGACTTGATTTCTAGTAATGATGATGCATTTTTCTATCCCCTTATTTCCTTAATTTTTATAATTATAAGTACACTTTACCTTTAATGACCTCATCTGATTCACAAGTATGTTATTTTTAATGCATTTTGGTAAATGAAACTGTCTACAAGGACATCCTTGTTCATACTTGTTTTGATGTACCTGCCCAAGGTACTAAAGTTTCCAATTCAGGAGTAATTGTTTATTTTAAAGTAACTGGGAAATCTGTAAACATGTTTACTGTTAGCCGAGCTGTATTTCTATTTTCTCGTCGAGGTGTTTCACTGCGTTCTAGCTTAGATCAATGATATAGAATGTCTAGATGATTATAATTATGAAGTAAGCTTACAGAAACAACTAAACATAAGATTATAATGAAGAAATTAGGACTGGCTGCTATTTTTGTCTTCTTTTTGTGTTCGGATTCCGGTAATATATCACAAAATCACTTTGTGATCTTTGTTTAGAACATTGCTGGCTGTGGTTGATCACCCGATTGTCCAAAAAGTATGATGACTCGTGCACTTTAAGCAGTCGATCTCGAGTAAGTAAGTATATTACACGAACCATGTCAGGGATCGCATAATCACAACCCACACGAGAGGAGAAGATAACGGTTGATAGTAGTTTTCTGAACAATCTGATAACCAAACGTTCATAGACCTAGTGCAGAAGCAAAACATTATATTTTTGCCGGTTCAGGTATTAAAGTATCAGGTAATAAACCTGTCCTTATGATAAGTAGAAATGTTTCAGTCAAAATTCTGTATGAATTATCAGTTTCACTTCCTATTGATTCTGCAGCTTTCCATTTGCACCGTCTATTCTGAACTAACCCCATCTAGGACAACTTTATATTAGTGTTCGCGACCAAGCGATGTATTTCAGTCGTTTCTCTCTCTGGGAATATATTCGTTTTTGGTCTCTCTTTTCATGAGTTCTGTTGAATGTGGCCTGCTCTATTCATTCCAGCAACGTCCGACGGATTTTTATGCGGCTTAAACCCGGATTATATTTGGTCCAACTAAGTTTTGGTCAAAATGTGATGGAGTATAATTTTCTTTGAAGTGTCAACTAGAACCCTTTTATTGTCAGCCGTCAACTCTACGTGGAGTGGCTTTTAAGCTGTTTATGTACTAGGGATTTATTAAACAATTGAGTGCACCTTCTATCAAATTAATACCATTTTTATTCTTATACGAATAGATAGTATGTCATACGATGTTTATACAATAGTCCTATCCATTTGTTATTTTGTTTTGGCAATCACACGTTTAGAACAAAAAAAAGATGCTTTAAGTTCTTATTTTATATAATAAAGAAGTCGTTGTATTTTTTCCAAATTTGGTACCTACTTTACAGATTGATTCTGTCCTACAAGTTGGTCCAGTGGATGCGAATGAAATTGACTTTGTACAAACGGATGCCGCGCGAAGGTATTGCTAACTCTCAAGTACATAATGTGGTCTTATAAGTACGAGTTGGTCTATACGATGCTTGGTTTGCTATTGTCTTTGCACGGTTTGTTTACGAGTCTTTAATGTGTTTAGATACTTATTTGGATTCCTAGACGACCAATGCGGTGAGGCATTTGGTGAGACTTTGTAAATAAAGTAGAAGAGTATCAAAACGTAATCACATCTAGGTATTGGTTGGAAAATGAATGAAGGAAAACAGCAACGGAAAATATTGCGTACTTAAGTATATGCTTAGCATGTTTTAACGCTGCATGATCAATAGTTTCATAGTCATATTCGTCTATTGCTTTATAGTTTCTTAAACAAGAATTAAATCACACATTGTTTTGTAGTTCGCTCATACGTATATGGTTTAGATCTTCCATTCCTCAATTTATTCCTAAACTCCTTTTCGATACGACTTTTTTCAAAGGCAAATCGCGATTTTTTGTATAATCAAGCGCAACATTCATTTTAAAAATTTGATATTCAGCGTACATCCAAAAAATCCTTATATAGCTCAAAATCTCCTTCAACTGCCAGTCCCTGTCTCAAAAACATTACGTATTCTATCCTTATATTTGTTTCGTCATTTATAACAAACAGTGCAGCCGCTTTATTAACATTCTTTGTACATCATAATTTATAGTGGACTCCATGGCTTAGATTAAATATGTAGGACCGGAGATAATTGTGAATTTGAAAAGAACAATCAGTTTTCAAGTCAGTGGTCTGTGGAGTACTTATCATCGTGTAGAATGCTAAGTGATCTTGAAAGTTCCGCGAGGTCCACTTTGAGGTCGATTCTAAATTTAGAGTGCCATGTGACTGCTAATAGTGTTACCTTTGTATGGGTCCTTTGCCGGCACTATAGTCTGTAGCAACAGTTTTGGAATCGATATCGTAAAAGTGTAACTGGGGGTTTTAGTCAATCGTAGTAATGCCAATGAAATTAGAATAAAGTTCCAAAGTAAAGTAAAGTAAAGTAAAGTAAACCTTTATTTGTGTGAATACAGTAAATATTACGTTTAGACTACACTTCCCTTAGAACTAAGATCCCTTTATAACCACTAACACAGAGACCTTTATAACTTTATTTTTATGCCTTTCACGTCCTCCTTCCAGCAGATATTATAGGTATTATACAGGTTGTATAATACTCTATGTCTATCTCTTATTCTCCTTTAGTCTTTTACTCTACCTAAAACATTTCTCCATCAAAAGCTCTCTCGTATCCATTATTATAACGTATAAACCCACAATTTCTAAACAAATTAGCTGCGCCACCAAGGGAACTGTTCAAATTAAAAAATAAAATTAATTCACTTAATTAACTTATGCGCGGACTTCATAAATAAGTTTTTAGAAGCATAATTCCAAAGTACATCATCTCTGAAACGGGACATGCAAATTGTGAGTAAAAAATAAAAGATGATAGC
The DNA here is from genome assembly GCF_024362695.1 of Pectinophora gossypiella. Taxonomy (NCBI): domain Eukaryota; kingdom Metazoa; phylum Arthropoda; class Insecta; order Lepidoptera; family Gelechiidae; genus Pectinophora; species Pectinophora gossypiella. The sequence continues at coordinate 10,501,769 of NC_065413.1, read as the reverse complement.
GTTTTTATAAGCTTCCGTCGGCGTGAGCTGTCGGCAGAGACATTTAGATGATACGGTGTGTTGCTGTGGGAACTTCAATGTGATTACGACGAAAAATATTACCTACTGCCTCTTGTTAAATTAATAATAATAATGAGTTGGTTGGAACAAAAACAATAGTAGCCATTGTTAAAAGGGTGATGAAAGAAGATTGGTTATATACATAAGAGGCATATCACGATTGTTTAAAAAATGAACTAGACTGTTGAATGAAGGTACTTAATAAAAGTATAATAAGCAGGAATATGATATATATGGAAAACTTTATGTACTTATAAAAAAAAAACATTCTTATAACTAGCAGAACAATGCTCAAGTGAGAAGTTGCTAAAAAGAAAGTGCTTAGTGGGACACAAAGTAGGCTACGTAAAAAAAGAAAATCAATCACCTAAAACTTAAATTCTATTAATTTCAGGATTGGCTAGGTACGTATCTGATGAAGAGAGAAAGACATTCAACGTGTAAATGAAACGAAAAATTTATAGATTCAAACACTAGGCATCAATCGCAGAAACTCCAGCAACACCTAAAAAATAGTGAACACTTAAAAATGAGACTACACAATCGCAAGATTTAAAAGCCTCTATAAATTTAAAATTTGCAACGAGGACGTAGCGAAGAAACGGCGATGAAAGGGTAGACAGAGATGATGACTAACAACGCGTTAAATATGTACAGACCCACGCGTGACCTGAGGGTTGAAAAGGACGTGGTCAACTTCACTCAAAAATTAGACCGTAATTAACTGGGTACATTTAACTTTGTGATGTTGAACAACAAGTATAGAGAAGAATACAATTTTTTGTAAAAATATCTGAAGATGTGCAATAATAAAATGCAAGAATCAATGAAAATTATTGTAGATATTTAATACCGTGTGCAGGCGTAGATGTAGTAAATGAGTTTTAACTTCTCCTAAATACTGAGGTCAAGGTCAAGAAATTAATCACCCACTTTACTGTTAATAAGATTTTTTCTACCTATAAAACAAATGGAAAACATGACTATAAGCATTGTTAACTGAACCTTAAAGTGATATAGATCTAATTACAAAGTACATCAGCAATTGTCAAGAAGGTAGACATAATAATTCCTCATTTATAAAGAACAAAGCCACTAAATTACGCTTTGATTCCCGTATAATGAGAAAAATAGCCAAACGATTCGCCTAGTCGTAAAAAAATGGACGTCCGCTGTAAGCCGGCAAGACGCATAGCCCTGAACGTGTCTGCCGAGGTAATTAGTGAAGATACTAATTTACATTTGTATTCAAAATTCGAGCCGCTCTCTCTCGCCATTCCCCGTCGTCTGTTTATTCTCATCTCTCTTTTTTTCCTAAAAAACCGTACCGCATTGCTGTGTTTTCGCGTAAAAAATTACGCGGTCCCCTAACAAATGTTTCATGGACACTGTCTACCAAATTTTCGTAAACAACTTAAAGAATAATAAAATTCTAAAATATATCACTGGCTGACTAGGTTTATTACTTTTCCTAGAGTCTGGAAAACATTTTTTCATTTCAGAATATTTAAAAAAATGTTTTGAGAGACGTCTGTCGTTACGTTTTTTTATCATATGTCTGACCACTGACACTGTATAATATTTTTCACCTTTATTTTTCAATTCTATTTACACACTCGTGTCTATTTGAGGGTAAAAAAATATGGAATCTGTTTTTACGGTTTGCCTTTTATGAATTTTAACTCGTACAAAACTGGTGGTACACAAATTCACAAGACTTGCAACTGGGCGAATGCTGGGGCTGAATTTTAAATACGTTTTGGCTTCGTTAACAATTCCACACATTTAGTTATTTTAAAAATATCCCTGGGCATAGAATCCACCGTTTGTCTGTGTATTCACTATAAATAACAACACACGTTTTCTAATAGATACTCTTGTCCGAGCAAGTCTTAAATATTAAAAAAGTTTTAACGAAACTTAAAATTAAAATCTTTTTTAAGTTTATTTTCTTAAAGTAAGTACTTACCACTGTTTATACTACTTTTGAAAATGCATAATATAGAATATAATAAGTCAACGAATAGGTAAGGTTCATGTGTAACCTAATCGACGTAGCTCTAAGATTAGTCTAGATCATAATCTTGTAAGTTAGTTTTCTCAATTTTTTTAGTTGTTTATATTATTATATCTAAAATGATCTACGTGTAAATATGTTCGTCTATTTACAGTTATGTACTTTATATTGATGCATGCGTGTCACATTGTTCTGTATTCATGTCTCAAATTCAAAACAACACCTTGTTAGTGCTATAAATAATGTTTCATAGCTTAAAAATAAACATTGATGGTTGTACATCGGCTATAAAATTTTACGATGTGTTCCATACTCATAAAATTTAAATCAGTCTTATATTAACAAAAGTTGTCGTAGGTCAACGTCTTGATATTATATAATTCAAGGTTGGGTGTGAGACAGCAAGATTATAATTTCGCTGCTAAAAAGGACTTCAGCAAAAAAAAAAACATATCTCCCAGTAACATCATTATAACACCATGAGCACTGTAAACACTATAGAACCCTGTCGAATTGAAATGTTTGACATTTAGAAGGATTTTCGGTACAATTTGTTAAATACATTTAATGTGACGTGGTACTAAAGTGTGTACAATAGATAAAAAGTAACTTGAAGACGCTGATTTTGGTAGTTAGAAGCTACCTTAGATTAAAAATGACAACAAAAGTATGTATAGGAACACAGAGAACGCTGACTTTCTCATTATTATTGTTGAACTGTAATTCCGTATAAGTAATTCCTTCTCTCTGCGTTTTACAAGTCACATGGAATACAAGCACATATTTATATAACAGTGTACACAAAGAGCAATGTACGCGCACTTTAACAGGCTTAACAATGGATTTTAATCATAAACTAACATAGCCGGTACAAATAATATTAGGCAAGCGCAGCTTTTAATGAAAACATGTTGTTTTTAAAGCAGCTTATTAAATACGACATGAATAACGATCGTACGCATTACACACACAATAATAAATGTTGGAAAATAATACGAAACGAACCATTAACGAAAGCACGTAAAATCCATTTGTGCATTTTCATTTCAATTTTATTTAATTAAGGCTTATGCGGTGAGTTTGCGCGTAATGCCATGTTCGCGCGTTGTTTATTGACTAGCAATATTTGGATTTTTAATTAAATATCCATTTAAGAAATTATTCATGTCGAATGATAAATTTAATATCAATTTGAAAACTGGATTTTTACGCGGCTAAAGTTCTTCACCATAATTTCCACTACCTTTGATGTTGACAAATTCCATTCACCTGCACAAGCCATCTCACGGAGACATCTTAATTCCTACTTAAAGTGTCTTTCATTATGTGTACAGCATTTTGGCGGTCTACAAGGTCCTTCAGAGGACGCGTTTTATCTAAAAATAAATCCACTAAGTAATTTAATTTAATTCACATTCTATATTTACTCGACTAGACATACCGTATATGGCACTAACATTTTGCCAACGAAGATGACGTCAGCAGGCGCCAAACTCGTAACTGATTCCGATGGAATCGATTAATAGTCGCACAGTGCACTCGGAACGTGACCGATTGGTAATCAATAACAATCGAGATACTAAATCTTTACACCTTGCCTACCGCAGACTGTGGTCAATTTGTCTAACAAGTAATATCCTGTAGATCTTTGTGATAGCAAGTTTTGGATTGATTGGAGTAATGCTGTCGATATTATAGGATTGTAGCTCATATTGATAGAATACTAGAATCAAATGAATGAAAAATGTGCAGACTACCTATTGGTTTTGGAACCCATATTATGTTATGATTTGGCAACAGTGGTATGACCTAAGGCAAGTATATCAATGTTATTGACAAGGAATATGGTATGTATAATAATTCTGAATCACTGGTTGATGTGATTTCGTTTTGGAACTTTTAATTGAGTATTGTATACTGTATTGTAATTTGAAACATGGCTATGTCCATAACACTTGTGACAAGAAATTCCTAAAATACATTGAAACCGAAAGACGAGTTTACTGACTTACTTTTGTACCTATAGACCCTTTAAGTATTTCATTTTTCAATATTGTAAATCTATACTGATATGAAGGATCATTACTTACGAGGCTTGTTAAACCAACGTGAAAGGTTTCTTATTAAAACTAACTACCAATTATATACACAATCTACAAACGTCTAAAGGTATATTCAAAACTCCTACGCATTTATGATTTATAGGCAAAGTCAGATGGATACGTGACGCATTGTAATATTTGTATTCAACCTCAACCAGCAGTGGTAAGAAAAACGTTATTGATATTCAACCACATCTGCCTTCCACCTGATGATTGACAGAACATTAGGCAAGTTTAGAAGTATGGACATTGCTCATGCTAATCACCTTGACATGTCATGTTGGTCCTTTCGTTGGTGGAATATTGAACGGAACGATTTGCAAGTTTGACGGCAATGAATGTGCGATAAGAATCATGTTGTATATTCAATGTGTACTCTATTGTCTTGAGGTGGTTGAAATGCAAAAGTGAAGAATGTTATGTTCGTAAAGAATGCCTGAAGAAGTGTAATTTAATGTCAATAATACATTTTCGTACATAGAAAGAAAAGGCGACTAACTAAATAAAGATTGTAACATTTGTTTCCTATTATACCATAAACTAACGAGTATCATGCACATCATCGTGTAGTTCATGTTGTAGTTGTAGTATGTCGTAATTTAACAAATATTAATAGAAAAACAGGGCTTCTGTTTTGTTAATGGAAATTAGCATTCATAAAAATTTATATTCGGAAAAACTTTCATTGCTGAAGGACATTAAGAAAATAGAATTACTGCACCTAGGTAAAAAACAATATTGCACTTCATTTATAATGACCAATGACCGTTCGTTACTTCGCAATTGTATTTTTTTTTAATTTTAAACCATGTTCTTTCCTCTTTTTACCTTTACCTTCACATTCTTTTTCGCAATAAATTACTGTATTGTCGATGTTTTTAAAGTGTCTTGGAATATGAAGAATTTCTTTTGCGTCACCTCAGGTTAGCGGGTGGTAAGCCTTGTTACAATATCTGTGAATAATCAGGTCTTAAACATTTGCAACAATATTCTCTACCGTCACTTTTCCAAATTGGAGTCGCACTTGACATTTAATTGCTTTGTCATAAGGATCATAATTGAGCTGAAGGGTATTTCTGAGGTTGTAAATGTTATAGTTGTAAGGATCTATAGTGAAGTGTACAGTAATTTATCGTCTTTGCAAGGTAATTGCGTAAATCATACATTTATGACAGGCGGGCACAGACAGCTTTGTCTAGTAATCGCCGTATTCCTGCGGTTCACTTTATTGTTGTTACTAACGTAAACAAGTGATTTTGGATCTATTGTTGCACTTAGTGGCTTCTAAACAAAAGTTCATACTCACCTGTACGTTTTTGCTTATTAAAAAAAAATATATGATACTTAGTTTTGATCACGCTTGCTTAGGGTTATTTAAAACAACATTTAAAAACTTTATCATGCACGTATATAATGGTAATTAGTGTCTACTGCAGAAGTATCATGTAAGAGTGTTTGCATCGCATCCGCATCCGCCATTTTTAAGTACATAATGGTGCTAATTATAAAAAAAAATACCATATAATTTAATTTTAAGTTATATCTGTCATTTTCTTATCTATCGAAAAGGAAAGGGACGGGTAATCGACAAGCATAACATTTATGGAACACACGTCAATTTTAAGCACAAAACAACCGTCTAAAAATTTTACATTGGTCAATAACCCGACAGAATTAAGTTGACAGCACACGTCAAACGGTTTGCATACCAGCGAGATACCCTTTTGATTCGCCCGGGTTATTCATTTATTTACTCATTCTTCCTAAAATTAAGATGTGTCAATTATCCGTTTTGGCACTATGTATAACTATTATTATTTTTTTGTTAATTAGTGTTAAGTATGCCGAATAAATATTTTCTTTCTTTCTTTCTTTCTTCTTTCTATCCGTCCCTTTCCTTTTCGGTGGATAAGAAAATGACAGGTAAAACTTAAAGTAAAATTAGGAGGTGTCTGCAGGAATCGGGGCCATTATTACATTATTATTATATCGTTTGGAATTTGACTTGCCATTGTGGTGAAAGGATTCGCCAACTTTCGTGAGATCCTATGAAGATTGCTCTGGTATAGTGAACGTGACAGAGATAGGTACATTATATTTCCAGTAAGGGGTTTTTTTCTGTACAAAATTATAAGCTACTGTACTCTCTTGAATAAAATTTCCTGTAATTGATTTTATAACCGTATTATTATCAATATCTAAATAGACAATCATCTCTGAACATGCATATCAGTCAACAAGACCGGTCTAACCATTAATGACAGTTTCAGCCCACTCAATCTATGAACAAATAAGCCTATAAAAGCATATTGAAGGTAAAGACTTAATTAGTGGACACTGCGGGGTTGCGCACGCGTCGCGGTTTATCTTATCTTGCGCGGCGCACGATTCGCCATGTCGCTCGGCCACGGGACGCTGATATTCCAGACAGGATTTATGTTAGAGGGCTATGTTTCTGTACATACCTATATATATGTATAGGTAGTTTATGGAATTATTGAGTCGGATTTGCCTTTAAGGCATTGTTGGTTGTTTGCTGAGGACGTCAAGGACGTTGACGATAAGATTGTAATTATAGTGGATACATATTTAGTTTCAGAGTCAGATTCTCTACGAATATATAATCTTGTAATCTAACATAATGATACTCATAATTTAGCATCTTAAAATTTTATTACTTTTACCATCTTGCAATAGAAAGTTACACAAGTAACAAAGGTGAACTATTTCTAACATAACACTTGGTAACTTAGGATATTTTCTCAAGTTGTAAGTATACAATAAAACAGCTTCTAAATCCATGTAGGAGGAACTATCGCGTCCACATCGCTTGGGTGGCTGAATGCCCTCCTCACTAATTAAGATAACTCAATACGTCGAACAGCGAAATATGTGCGCGCACGCAAGATAGATAGCGCTGTATGCGCCGACGGCATGCGCGTAGCAAATTGTTGTATGACAAACGAGGAAACCTGGTTTAGGGTACAGCTTTGAAGAATATAATGTTTTGATGTGGATGGAAAATAACCAAAAAATATATTCTTTTGTTCGAACCTGTTATCTTTGCATTGTATAGTGTCTTGTCTAAAATAATTATTATTTCGTGTCTATTTAAAGAATGATTATTCATAATCTTGTATCTGAAATTTATCCTACGCTATGTTACTAATATTACATCGATATTTGCATCTATACAGGACACATTTGGTACTCTATTATATTTAAGACAGTTAAAATCACGATGTTAAATTCTTCAAATACCATAGCCCTGTAATTTTTCAATACCAAAACCAACCACTCTTGACGAAGACAACACATCCATTCCAGCTACAAACACACCAAAACTTACCTATAGCGTAGTTACAGAACCCATTCCATTAGAACCGGGATTTCTAACATTATTTATGGCTCAAGAAACTAAGCTCCATTTTTTATAAAACACGTAAATTTGGCGGTCCGTCTGTAGGCTCTCATAAATCTAGGTGTATTCACCGGATTACGGAGAGAGTAATGACTTGAGTCCACCTGGTGAAGGGTCGCTATTATTCAGCTGTTTGTTGGAGCGGTCCTCTCAGCCCTTTGAGCATAGAATAAGGAATAATACTACGTATAGAACGGCAAATCTCTATTCCTCACCAGCGGCTGAGCTAGGTTTACCTCACCCCCTCTCAGTGTTACTTTAGTCTTCAATCGTATGGGCGTCAGGCATCTTACACACAGGTGCGCATGTACGATAACGTCTATGTGTAGTGTCGGTGTAAAAGGAGATTTTGTGTGTTCAGGGTGTGCTTTGGGGTAAAAGACATGTCCTATCCTAGATTATTCGGTGGTCTCAAACAGGGAGGATATATCTAGATATCCTCCTAAACTGAGATTGAGGTTGAGGTTGAGATCATGGTAGTGTAAATTTAGTCGGATATAGCGGAAGTAAAATGTAGTCTAAGTTGATTCAGATGAGTAAATTAAGTAAGTATATCGAATTATATTGATATCGATTTTTTTTTATTTGTTCAAATCAACAGTTGGTTTTAGTCCGTTAAACATTTGTAAGTTCAAATAGACCAAAATTGTGAATAGATAATTTAAAAGTAACCTCTTACCGCTAAGATATAAAGCAGCCAAAATTACCCCGTAACAGGAATCCGGTCAAAAATTAAGTCGCTTGCAGAGCTAGTCTTATACACAAATTAAGGCTCCCATGAAAGGCTTATAATTAACGATCTAATTAGTAACCTGAGACGGTTTCTTTATTAGGTAGAGTTTCGTGACGCCACGAGAATGGTATCGGGTTTGTGAACTAGTTATAATTAGGTATTTTCGTGTTACACGGTATTTTGTTGAAACTAGGGAATGCGATCCTGACTCGAGATCGCAAATTCGAGGTCCCACGGGATTGGAAATATCAATCCTGTGGCTGTGATGGCTGTAAAGATGAAAACTTTTTGTATGCGATAGTGAGGTTAATTAGAACAAATTTATTTTAGAAAGAAAACAATATCCCTTATTCTTCAATATTACTAACTAAATAATTAAGTTTACTTATCTAATCAAAAAGTATAACTCAAGGAGAATCACGTCAATCTTGAATGTGATCCCGTCATATTATACTTATGATTGATCCCGAAAAAAATTTGACGAGATCTCGCGAGATCGGGAAACTTATACTCTGGGAAATACGTCTTTAAAAAGGTTAAGCAGTATTAGGCTGTATAAATAAAATTCATCATCATCATCTCCCTAGCATTATCCCGTTTTTCACAGGGTCCGCTTACCTAACCTGAAGATTTGACAGGTCCGGTTTTTTACAGAAGCGACTGTCTGTCTGACCGTCCAACCCGCGAAGAGAAAACCAGCCCAATACAGGTTGGGTAACATACCTCCGAAAATGCATTTCTGGGGAATGTGGGTTTCCTCACGATGATTTCTTTCACCGCTGAGCACGTGATAATCATTTATATCCAAACATGCATTCAAAAACAAATTCGACAATCATTGGTTTAGGCCTATGCAGGATTCGAACGAAAGTGTATAAGTAACTAAATAAAGTTCAGTAGATGAAAACCTTTCTCGTCTAAAACAATATCCAATACACAAAATAGTATAGTAACCATTAACTAATTCCTCTTGACATCAACATACGCAACGTGTCAACTTTTGAGTTACGTAAATCCAAAGTGGAACGAACACAAAGTGGAGATGCTCGAACAAGGGATTGAACCCCACATCCCGTGGCGCCGAGCATGCTAGCTTCCTGTTTGGCACGACACCACGGCTACTCACAATACTGACTCGGCAACATACTTACGACTCATATATCTGAATAACTTATACGATTCTATCCTGATTTTGTTGTTGATTCTAGAAAGAGAGATTGAATTTATGTATGTGTTTTGATATTTTTGATGCGAAAAAGGGTACGGCTTTTTGCGAAGGAAAATGAAGGCGAAGGAAGGCGAATTTGGCGTTTTAGGTATATCAGTCGTAGTGTTAGGTATTCAAAATTCGTCATGATTATCACTTTTTGAGACGTTTTTGACTTTTAAAACTCGGTTTTACTTTCTTCTTCGACGAATATTGCGTATCAAATCTCATATATATAATACTTAACTTTTTTTCATATAAGGACAAACAAATCAATTTTATTTCCATTTCTTGTTACTTTATCTTATCAATTTGGTATAAGGTTTCCTGGAAAAATAAAAAGTAATAAAAGCAAAAATATACAGTAACAGAATTTTATTTAATGCAGATCCATTTCGCACTATAGCCGATATTGTACAAAAAAATCATAATATCGCTTTCCACTCATAATGATGATAGGTAATAGAACATTATTACACTTTGCACACAATACGATCATGAAACACAAACATTTAAATCATTGCTACACTAGACTCCCTCGGTTTAAGTATTTCTCTTCATATTACTAATTAATAATTATGTTACATTACAATAAATTGGGCCTACCTAATATTTACGTTTGACAAATGCTTTGTTAAGGACAAAATTTACGTATATCCGTGAGCTTTTTATATCGAATATAATTATATTGGACTGGATGACAGCTAAACCTTCTAAATTCAAACTAAAATTCAGTGATAAAAAAACAAGTGTTCAATTTTGATTTCAGAAATGTAAGTTCTATAAAGATGCGTTATAAATAGTAAGTATATAATATTTACAATACAGTATGTAACAAAACCGACTGAAAACTTGAACGCAGATTCTTTCTGTGGAAAATGGCAAATCAGTATTGATTTTCTTAACTGCCTTGGTAAAAAACGTATTACAAAAACAAGGAACATTCAGAGGTAAATACCGTAAAATATAAAATAAATTTGGCACGTTCCAAAATCTTTAAAAAAGATGGAAAGAATCTCGACCAAATTTTGCGTCACCCTATGATTTACAGAAGAAAAAATTACGTATATGTTTATAGGAATCCAAAAATATTACCACTACTGTATCTTAAAATAAATTACATTATTACTTAATAATATTAGCTATTCGTATACTGGGCACAACTAGTTTTGATTGTTGTCATTTTTATCTGACTATAGGTAAACTATTTGTTCTAATAATAAGTTAAGCTATCGACTAATGAATGGAATATTTTTCATTCTAAAGCTTTTGTAGTTACGTATTTAGGATCTCTGGCATGACGCTGTGGTACTAAGTATTTTTACATTGTCTATTTCTCACTATATTGTTTATCAAATGTTTCGCTTCTTATTATTCACTGTAGAGATTTCATAAAGACAGCTCGTATAGGATTTCATGCTTATTTGGCTAATACCTAAATCAAACGAGTATACTATGTGTTAACTTTTGGATAATAAATATAATCACTATTATGTTCGCGTTTCTTCTCAATTTTATAAATAGATTGTAGTCATGGGCTGTTTTTGATATCGGTATAAACTTATGTGATTTTCGATGCCATAAGAGTTGTCAGGAAATCCGCCTTTAAAAGAATCAGACCATTTATTAATCCATTTATTTATTAAAATATTGCTCGTGTTATTGAGGTGCCAACAAATCAAAACTCTTCCGCATTGAACTCGCTGTCAGAATTTACAATTTTATAAGTATGTATTATAATCACTAGGTACTATAGAACAGAAAAGTCGATTTTTGTAATTAATTTTAAATAAATATTCCAGTAACATTGACAAGTAATCCAGTGAAATTACGCGTCGAATTCTTTCTATGACGTCATCAGAATTTTGCAATTTAAAAAACAAATATTAACCTTATTCATTCTGTCATAATTCCAATAAAAACTGAAAATTCTGACAGCGCGTACGATGCGGAAGAATTTTGGTCTATTTTCAGCTTTAAAATTAAAAATGTTAGCCACACGCGCCAGGCCAGCACAAAATTAAGTAAGCTATAGTCTGTTATAAAGTATCACTATCATGTATGTCATGAAACGTATACAGACGTTGTACATCAGATTTCACATACAAATAGATACTACGCTAGTCTTAATATTTACATTAAACAGTAGCACGTTTACTGCAGTAACATTAAATATTCAAAACTTCTGTTCGTCAGTAGATTTAAGTTTTCAGATTCTGTATTGAAGTAAAAATATATTTCAACAAGATATTCTCATAAACATTAATATGAAATATGAAAGTTCAAATACTACAGAGAACGTGCTATATTATTATTACAATAAGTTGAGTATTTCAAAATTTGTAATGTTGCCCCCACTCGATTCACACGTGACGGCTAAATGTTTGTGGCAAGTTTCAAAACACGTTGCATATCGTATACACTGAATAAATCGGTTTTAATAAAACTAGAGCATTTTAGACAAAAACTATGTGCGCACATAAACCGGTCTTGAAAAGTAACTACATAGAGCTGTTAAACGCGCGCCGATCCAACTCCGCGTTTTGGCAGATAAAGTGCGATTTCGAGTGAGCGATAGTGGGGCACGATTCGCACGATAAATAAAAACACAATTCCATTTGAAGCTCGGCGCTGTGGAGCGGCGGCCGTGTCCCGTGTACCTCAGCAGGCGTTCAAGATTTATACAGGGAGATGCGGAACAATATATCACGGGAACGCGGGAACTCAACCTATTCCTAGCGCGAGCAGCCACTGTGCCGATGCAGCCCGATAGCAGATCAGCCGGCGCGATAGCGACAATCGCGCAACTAACACCATGTCCCGGACATCGGCAGCCCGCGCTTTCTAATGGCTCCATCTACAGCACATTCTAGACACTTCCACATGTGCACACCCAGCCCGTTCCTTCGCTGTTTACGTAACATATCGACAGAAGCTGATTAATATTAATCGATAATTCTATTTAATATCGTCTCCGATAATGTATTCATACATAAGTCAAGCTAAGCGATAAATAAGCGGACACGAAACCGCGTATTTTTCATCCGAGCTTCATATAATTTATAGTCGACGATGATATCGCGACTGGTTCTTTTATTTGTGAAATAGTGATACGCGGAGTGTGCTCGGGAAGCGTTACTAACGGGAAATTTTGACAATAAATCTTCGGCAGTCGATTGCCTAAGCGTTCGTGTGGGCTGGCACAAAAATTTATTCGACGATCGACTTTGATATCTTGATTTTTGTACGTCAAACTGTAGAGGCTAGCAGGGTGACAATCGAAAACCTTACAATTCACATTGAAAGACAGAGTTTTCATCTTGGAGCGCGCTAACTTACGTTTTATGTTCTAAAACCTACCAAAGCATTGAGAACGCTTTACACGCGACGACCACCTGAAACAAAAGGAAAAGCGAAATTAATTAAAATGCCAATTATAAAAAATAAAACAATGCAAACAGCGTGTTTGTTTTGGCAAATAATTCAAAAGCATTATTAGATTCGCGGCGGAATTCTAGTTTTGTCTTACTTGATTTGCGTGTTATGCGATTATAGGTATGCCAAATACTGCGATTTTTTCGTAGTTTAAACATTTAATTTTATCTAATCCTATTCTTTTACCGCAAATATTTTATCACGGAATGCGTTCCCATAAACAAGGGCGACTTAAAATGCAAATAATTTCGCGCAAGCCCCCTGGGCATGTTAAAACAAACTCAGCATTCTAACAGCTTTTCATTATTTATCGCTTACGCGCACGGAAAGGCGATTTTTGGATTTTTTTTTCTGAGTCGCAGTTAATATCTAGCTTAATGTGTATTTGATAAAAGGTTGTATCTCTGGCTGCTCGAGCCAGCTGAAATTAAGATGTAACATGATGCGAGAACGAGCAAGAGCCGCTAGATTTATTGCTATACCACTTTGCATATGCTGATTTACAAAGACGGCGGATATCATATAGGGCTGCTGGTAGTGTGATAGTAATGACACATACTGTGACAACTAATACTGTGTCTAGACTTGATCAGATGGATTTATTTGTCTAATAAATTGCGTGAAAAGTTGTAATCAGACTCACTGAATATTAGTAATTATAATAAAGCCACCACTTATAAGGTTCCAGTTCCAGAAATAATATTCTTTCTATACAAAAAAAGTGGACAAGTCGGTACATAAAGCAGTCTGACATGTATAAAATTTTGATGCCAGTCTCATCACTGTTAATACATATACCTAGGTACCTAATTTAAAATGAATACTAAAAATGTGTTTTATATGCGTAAGTTTAAGACTTGAATTAGTTGAACTTATGGATAGTAAAATTATACACAATATTTTCTACATTTTATGATACCTCCTTACCAATGTAAATTCTATCAAATCAAGATTAAGATTTTTTAAGTTATAATATAATGTTCATTTAATAGGTTTACGGTTTAAGAAATGTATTTCTCCAAAAGATAAAAATAAATAGGTACTGAACAAAATTTAGTATTCGGAAAAAAAATGAATATGAATTCATAATTGGCTATTGTTATTGTTCCAGGGGCATGTAGCAGCTCTAGATGGATCCGCGAGTGCTGATGCGGGCCATTCTCGGCGCGCGCACGACGTCTGGCGAGCGATCGCAGTCAGCAGCAAGGAACGCAACTAACTTGCCAGCTCGCTTTGGCTTAGCTTGCGATGTGCACATACATCGTTGTAAAGAACGAAACAAAATATATTTGTTATTTTATGTTCTACGTTTTGTTTCTACCATGAACTTTTATAACGATCTATATAATATTAGTACGTCAACGTGAATAAGCGAGAAAATTCAATAGAAATGTATATTTGTAATCTATGTTGAGCATATGAATTCTTCTTATCTTGTGGGTTGTAAGATGGAACCCGGCATATGAATTGAAACGCCTCAATAGCTTTTTTTTAATGTTAGTTGATTAAGCTTCCTGATTCTAGAAGTTGCGTAGTACTGAGACGTGTATGAGGAGTTATGTAAGAGATTAGCTCAACAATATTATAGGACAACTCGGGCTGTATGTGAATAATGGGAGGTAGGTTATATTGTGTACTAGGGGAAAAAGATAATTCTGCTGGTTCTTAATAAGTATAGTACACGCTATAAACTACCAACTTAGCGCAAAGTTAGCGCTTTTTGAACGTCAAATAAATTAAATTACATATTATGTAACTAGCTGTAAAACTACTACCACATCGGAATCTGTAACGCTGAGGGAAAGACGTGGCCAGAAAACCTCCCAGCATAGGGCGCTAGTCCTATTGTTTCATGTTTTCCTTTCATTTTTTTTAAATCCAGTTAGTATCACATAATTTATAGACTTAAATACAATGGTATTCCAATTGCAGTTGGTGAAGGAGAGTGAAAAATAAGACTGACAGATTCGTTCTTCATGTAACAATAAGTAGTAGATATAAGTATTTTGTGAATATACATAAACTACGCGCTGCTTACATACGTTATCTAAAGTACGTTTTTTGTACTCAACTTAGTGGGTAGTATTTCTTGAAGTGAAACCGGCAAAAAGGCGTACCTCAGGGAAAGTAATAAAGAAGAAGGACGCCAACCGAATAATTGATACGATTATGTGTTACTTCTACCAGGGGTAAGGACGGTCGCACACAGGAGTAGAATCACCCTGAAATTGTTTTGTTTATATTACTTTAAGGAATATATAGAGTTGTTAAATGTAACACCAACAATGTTTGTTCTCTGTTTGTCAGGAAGAAAGTTTATGTGATAACACCGGCAAGTGGTGTGCAAGTTTAGGTTACTTTTTTGTAGAAATGGGTACATACAGTAAATTGATATTGAATGATTTGTATACGGAGCAACATATTAGTATTAATCAGATATCTTTATAATATCGTAAATATTCCCAAAAAAGGTCGAGTTGTTAAGGTTTTGTTTTGACAGAAAAATCATAGGTCCAGATTCTCATCAATAAAAACGAAACACTTTCGAATATTGTTTAACAAAAAACGAGTTTAATGAAATTTAAATTTGGAACATCAACAGTAATAATAAATACCTACTACAAAAATGATATGTCCCAAATATTCATAGGTAAGTATTTAATATTATTCTGGTATTTTTTTTATGAAAAGTGTAACTATGGGTAATTTTATTGTCAACCAGATTTGAAGAACTCCCTTTGTTAATACGTAGTTCATAAACGAACACAAACTAGAATGCACCGGTCATTGCACCCTAAATTCTATTTCCAGATGGGTAGTCTGAACGCAGCTCGAAGAACAATGGAAGAAGGGAGAGTCCTCCGTCAAGTAGTAGCGGCCATAAATCCAGCAGACGCGCAATTTGTTGAATTACAACATGCGCCAACCAGCCACCGGCCCAACGTGAAATTAGCTCCCGTAGAGATAAATTGACGGTAGCCAGCTAAATAAATTATTTGGGAAAACCGAGAAAAAACGGCGTCTTCCCTTGATAAGGGTTGCACGCATTCTACCGTGAAAATAATGAATATCGACCGCTTCGAGTGTTGAATGTGTATGTGTTGTCTCCTTTATAAATTATACGTATAGCTTTGAGTAACAAACAATTCTGAATCCAACTTCTATTTGATGTCGCATTTTGGAAATGACTGTAAAATAAACCTATGATTATTATGTCCCTTGTTGCTTATGTACAAACATAATATTAATAAGAAATAAGTTATTTAAATAAATTAAAATATAAAATTTTTACATACTAAATAAGAAGCTAAAATTATCATTTGTACATAAAAATCCAATATACGCCCCACTGCTGGGCACAGACTTCTCGTCAATCAACCAGAGGTACCACGCTATAATTAAAAAATCCGAAATAAAAAAATAATAATTCATTTTTTAGACCTAAAAAAACTTACATTGACCAAATTGAAGATTTCTTTAGAAAAGATTCAGTACGATCTACTCTGAATCGTCGTGTGTATATGAAACGATTGATGTATGTGGAGGAAGCAAGAGAAGTGTGTCAGGATCGAAGCAAATGGATCTACTACCCCGGTGCGAAATAGGCGTGAGTTTATGTATGTATATATTTATGTAATTCACTTTAAATAAAAAACCTATGCAAAAGTCGCATACTTCTTGACTTGATTTGGAGTATAGGTACGTTCCATTTAATCTAAGCAACTGACCTACTCTATTTGCAAGTTCCCATTCATCAAGTACTTAGATAAGAAGAAAATCTTCTTAAATATGCTATATAATATAACAAGCAATATGATATAACAAGCTGGACAATTCCCTCACTGGTATGATGATATAATACAACCAATTCATAAGAACAAGAACGACTTAGTATGTCATACAAAATAATAGGCTTATTTCCAACTAATTAAATCAGTTACTTTTTTCATTGGTTATACCTACATTCATGACTTTATGGTTATACCTATTTATTAATTCAATACCTATTTCACGAGGAGTATATTTTAGTAGCGTTATTTAAGTAGTTAACAGCTTCAGTGGTCTAGTGGTTAGAGCGTTAGGCTCACGATCTGGAGGTCCGGGTTCGATTCCCGATGGGGACATTGTCGAAATCACTTTGTGAGACTGTCCTTTGTTTGGTAAGGACTTTTCAGGCTTGAATCACCTGATTGTCCGAAAAAGTAAGATGATTCCGTGCTTCGGAGGGCACGTTAAGCCGTTGGTCCCGGCTATTAGCCGTAAAAATACCTCCACCAACCCGCATTGGAGCAGCGTGGTGGAGTATGTATGCTCCATACCCCCTCCGGTTGATTGAGGGGAGGCCTGTATATAGGCTGTTTATGTTATGTTATATTTTAGTAAATATGGGCCGAGAATAATATAGTGAAGAGATGACCTCGATTGCTTTGAACATGAATAACTGAATCAGCTAAAATAGGAAATTGATGAAAGAATTAGAACACCGTGGAGTAGGAAAAAGTAGGTAAGTGGGAATGACGTAACCATAATGTTGTTACGTTACGTAAAACAGGTACATAAATACATGGTTGCTTGGTTGCTGATTGAAAATACTGGCGATTCAGTTCACAGTTGAATGAATTATTATGACTGACTGTAGAAGAATAACTGTGTGTGAGCTAGAGTGAAGTCATTGAGATCCTGTACTGTGGCTTGCTTCACAAATGGGGAGTGCCGCTTCGAATTCCGGTACCGGACTTGCGCCAGTTGGCTCGACCATTCGTTGTCTAACAGTTCTCGTCACGTTGGTCTAACAGAAAGCTCAGTTCTTCTAGCGATGGGTGTACCTCTCTAACCTAATTGGGAATATAGTATATGGCTCATAAAAAAAAAACTTCCCATTCGCAGACCAGAATAAATTCTGGTTCTATTTTCAAAATTGCAATTTGAATCTTTTATGAATTCCTTGGACTTTTCAAAAGGGTTGTACCTAACACCCTTTCTTTCAACGGGATTAATCTTAGTTGTATATTCGAGATTCAGCCGGCAATAAGGAAGACACATAGTAGGCTTACTGAGGGGAGCGACGCAAATTGTCTCAGATTCGTTTCCCCATACTACTCTCAGAGGATTTTATTACATTCGTTAACGCATATTAGATTAATGTGTAAATACTTTGTATTTGTATGCTAATTGCTGATTCCGTCAAAGGGTTTGGGGTTTTCATTGTTTTCGTGATAATGAGTTTATTTATATTATATTTTTTTCGTTATCCTTCTGAAATATAACACTTCTCTATTAGAAAGAACAATAAAGTAGGTTACCTACATATTTTGAATTTTTTATATTTGCTTTCCTCACATAAGGGAGGTAAGTACTTGTTTGAGGTTTACGCGGTTTTTATCATAATTAAAACACATAATATCGGGAGTCTCATATCCCTGATAATAACGCGGCAATAACCCGGTATTATGTGTTTTAGGTATGTACTTATCCATTTTTTACTATATTCATTTAACACTTTGTTTAAAATTCCCTTTTGCTTTTATTTTCAACCTATAGTTAGTCAGTTACAAAATGAAAGCTCTTTAAATATGGTACACTTGACTCGGTAAAATAATATTACTGTTACCAAACGTCAAAATTCCTATTTCGAAATTCGGAGCTTCCATTTTTAAAAGACGCGTGGGGCGGCCACCCTACCTGGAGTGGCCATCCATCCTCCCCTCTGCGTGACGTGTGTACGCTGCCGAACGTCCGCCATTATTATTTTGCTTTGTTGAGATATTACCTGCTCCCAATGTGTGTTGGTTGGTAATGTGTGCAGGTAATTATGTGGTAAAAAAGTCCCATTCTTTTTGTAAATTAGTGAAAAAAAATAAAACGTAAGTATTCCGCATTTTATATGAAGTAAAAAATAAGAAAGAAAAAACAATAAGTTTGCGTGTAAAACCAATCTTCTGACTTTAGAACCCAGAGGAGATATGCAGGGACTAGACAGTACAAATAATAGTAGATTCGTAGTTTAATTACAGAAATATTAGTCCGAAACCAAATTTACACATGACAAGGATTGTGACAAAACATTTCCTAAACACTTAGGTGCGGCATTCTAACATTCTAAATATTCTAATACAATTTGCTTAGCAAGCAATTTTAATATTAAAGGGTATAGAAGAGGTTTTTCCATCGGATCCCCGGGCAGAGCCATTTATCAGGATTTTGGACGGCCAAAGCTAAATTTTGGACGGTTTAAGCCGCGAATAAATTTGGCAAAACATGACACGATGGAAAAAAAGAGCGCCAAAAAGTTACTCCAAACATTTGCTCGCGGAAATTAAATTAAAACATAATCAAACACTGTGTTATGCGTAGGCCTGAAATATTTTAGTGTAGCTTTTTAGGTTTTTAACGAGGTAATTTAAAGCTCATTTGAATTGAAATTATTTTACCGGGCATTTTATATTTAACGTTTCTCTGAGGTAGGTAAACAATTTATACTATAGTAGTTATATTTATTTGTGAAAAAAGAAGTTAAGTTTTTTTTTTTGGAAAATCTGTCATGTATTCATTAGTCTTCATTGCCATTTATGTTTTTTACTAATGTGCACCTCTAAAAACCAGAAATTGCCGCCGTTAATAGCTATACGGTAAATTATTTAATCATTAATCAACATTCTGGTGACTACATAAAGTGAAATATTATGGTCTCATCTTGAGTATAGGCGTGAAGAAAAACACATTCCTTATACAATATTTTATCCTTCATACAAATACCTCAACATACCTATCTGTCAAAGACGCACACATGGCAATATTTTTAAAAGCTAACAGTATGCGCATACGTCGTTTGTCGCCACACTGAACTTTCACACCGATCAGATTAATTTTATTTTTGGGTACAACGCTAATGTGAGCGACGTGCTCAGACCGTACTTGTTTTTTTTTTACTACATCCGGGACAATGTTATGTTCTACCATTAGTCCAGGCATGTGAGGGTTGCAATCGAAGATATTTCTGGGCTTAAAGATTTAAGTGTTCACAATTGGATCGAGATTGATGACGTAAGTAGGCTTATAATAGTTGTGATCTTTGATGTTGTGTTTAATTAGCAGCCACTAATAATATGTTCACACTTTCTGAAGTACAATGCATGAGAAAAGTCTCATTATATTTAACAGGATACAAGAAAAAGCAAAACGCTCATTACGAATAAATAGGTAAAGTGCTCATACTATACTAATATAGGTCTGTCCATGACCTAATTACAATGGTTATTATATCGAGAGTAAGATTTTGAAAACAAAACTAAATTAAAACATATTTCACAAGACTAAAACATTAAAATACCAAATCCCTATTAATCCACAACCGACGCTCCCAGCATTTTAATTAAAACACAAACAGAAAATAAAACTAGAAAAAATCCGCTGCCAAATATTGGAACGAGAAAAACTATTTAATCTGAAAACTTTAGTAGGTTGGTATACGGTGATAAATCAGAGGATAGAGTCGATGCCAAGGAAATAAGATGAGATGGTGTTGGCAACACTGCAATTTATATAGACGGTGCGGCTTCGTACGCATAATCTGTCATTGTTGGTGCAATGTAAAAAGGAATTGTATTTATTACTTGTATTGAGATATTTGGGTTTACTAACGTGTTAAGTAAAAATAATTTAAGGTCAAACTAAGTTTAATTAGGGCATAATTTATGAAGATAAGTCGAAATTAGCCAAAATATAACGATGCAATAAAATATGGCACAAATAAATATTTTAATAAGTTTTTTAAGTAAGAATGATCCATTCAAGACCTCCTATAAACTTTAAATCATGCAAATCAAAGCAAACTGTAAAATGTGGTGATCTGAATCTTACAGAATATAGGGGATAAGAAATCAAGAATTGCCGCCTCTTTGTGTATTTGTATCTAATACATTTTACATTTATCTGTTCAAGACAAGGTTTATGTCCTAAAACAATATATCAATATTGTCAATGTAATTAATCACTTTGTTTTTGTCGTTCGTATTTTTTTTGTTATTCCGCTCCTGGACACTAACACGATTTTCATCTTTGGCTTTTTGTTTGTTTTTAGTTGTAACCATTGTTGTTTATTCAGCTATTTAAAGCTTAATCTCATCTAGATTATCTATTTAATTTTATTATTTTACGAATAAATTACCGATTGATAAAAACTGTAACTTATTTTTATCATCATCCATTAGTGTTGTAGTATGCTATTCAGCTATGAATAATGATGTGACGACATGTGTGTCTGTCTGTAACCAATTGGCCGGAACTAATTGCTCATTATACAAGTAGTTAGCAGCATTGCTGTGAATTCATTTTTTATAACTCTTTACATTAGATAAAATTCGCTTACTACACTACTGCTACACTTTTGTAAGTTTCATAAACTGAATAATTAGATAATCTGCTCAAGATTCTACGCAACAGTGGAGTATTCTATATTGGCAAGAAACTTATTTTATACTTTCTAATATATTTTTTTTAAACCTTAAGATAGTCCAAAGAAATATTATTCCAAACGATTCCAAGATCACATAGCAACAAGTATCTTACGTATACTAACGCGAATTAAAATTTTTAGCAGCAAGATACAAGTTCCTGTGGTTCGCAGACACATCGTAAATCTGCTTCTGATTTGTAATAAAACCATGCAAGAGGCACCCAGCTGATTCCGACAACCTCTCCTTTACAATTAAGAATTTATTATTGCATTTCCAGTTGTACTCAGTTTAGCTTTCTTTACTATTTTTTTTACTATTTTATAGGTTTGCTTACTATCGTCTCACCAGTAGCCAGTAAGCACTTTCGAACAAATCCTGTTCTACTTACTTGCACCTAGTAAGTCATTTAGCAACCCCTGTACATACTCCCATACACAGCTTCCTATTTGTCGAACATCAGCTTATAATAATCCCTCATCGGAGAACAAACGCGAACAAACAATTCCCGAGCGAAAATTACTCCCAGGAAGCTTTCTTTATTACACCAAATCACGTGATCTCACAATAAACTATTTTTCATCACAGTTATTTACCGAGGCTCTATGTTCACACTTTTTTAGTTTTTTCTCCCTCAGGTTTCGTAAGAAAAATAACAATCGTAGCTATTAATCAATGTCTCGAAGCTCGTTACCGAAATCACGTTTATCATAGATCACATTTGTCTAAGGCTTTGGGTACCTTTTTGGCTTTGAAACGTAATAAGAACACTTTCTTCTACAGATAAATGAAGACTTTCTTCTTAGTTGGTGAAGGTGGAAAATTATATGAAGAAAAAGGGGGTATTAAAGCGAAATTATAAGAAAGGTGGCATAGAAGAGTCGCGAGCCGCACACGACGAAATACGAGCGAGGCCGGGACGCATACGTGAGTTATATGACCGCGACATATAACATTTCTGATATATTACCCAATGCCGTTTCTGACATATTATCTACTTAAGATTTTAAGCGTGTCGCGGTCGACCAAATCAGTAAAACATTAACAGAAATAAAAACCTAGAATGATAAACAAGGCATAACTAGAGAGGCATTGAAAGAATAAACTTTTCAATTCTCTTAACGATATTAGACTTTTTGGCGTTACAACTTATACACTAAACGGTCTGCAAAGAAACATTGTCTTTGAAAATTTCGCTTCTAATTTAGCAGCAACATAAATATCACTCGGAGTGAGAATTACGCTTATGACTCAAGAGCGAGGACTTCATGAATTTGTATTAAGACTAGGATTAATCCAACAATACGTTGGTATGCGACTCAGATGTATGTGCTGAAAGCGTTTCCTGGTGCGAAGCATTAACTCTGAACACTGTTTTCTTCAACGGAATGTCACAAGATGGCGCCGGGCCGAGACGCGATTTGTCAAAAGGAAAACAAACACCACCGAAATAGTTCCAGTTGACAAGTTTATAGCACAGCGCTTTCATCGTCTATCTAGCACTGTTACGAAATTATACCAACTGCTAAGGAATTTCATACAAGACGTAGGGCTTCCTTTGCCGCGATGAAAGCGGATTGCTAAAAGATTTGTATTCTAAACCCCAAATTATTTTGATCAATATGCAATAAACTGACTGTCCGCTGAAATTTAAGGTGTCTGCATACATCGTAGCTGATAACATAAAAATCATAGTAAACATACAAAATAAAATGAATCCAAGAATTTTTTAAACAACCATTTTAAGCTATATCAGAACAGTAACATACTTGTCTACATAGTAAATGCGGCGCAAACGTCGGAAAATTATTAATTTAAAATTTAATCACGCCTTGACCCGTTAATAGAAATACTATGTAAGTATATTTAAAGTGCGTGAACCTTTAAGAGTGACTAACATACACTGCTATCCCTACTGTATCCTACTTACATATCCACAGCTTACTTTAACAGTTTGTTAAATTATTTATTACTCAGCGTCTATCTTTCGTTACCAACACACATCTCCACATAATAATGAACGTACCTACGTATATACATCATACATGCGTTCTTAAACCTTCATAGTCCACAAAGATGTATATTTTAGGTAATATATTTGAATAGAATATCCGTCTCAGTCTGGAGATATTTGTTTGGATAGTAATCCAAGCGAGCAGTCGTACAGCTAAAGGTTTAAAATGCTACACAGCGATTTAGAGGGAAGCAAAAGTGGTTATTTCATTTTAGGCAATACTACTTGCTTGTAAGATTAATAAGAATTAAGTAAGTATCACAAAAGTAGAAGTACACTTGTGTGCTTTGTATTTCATGATATATACAGGGTGTTGGTGACATAGTGACGAATAATGTGTGGGATGATTCAGACCATGACTCTGAGTTGATATCAAGTGGAACTGCCCTCTTGGAAAATTCATGAAATTGTTGGGTTTTTAAATTTATTTTCAGTTCACACTTTTGCGACGGAAAATTCAACTTGATATCAACTAAGAATCAATCTTCAAAGTTTTCGTTACGATGTCACTAACACTAACAGCCTGTATTATTATTTTCTAAATACCTAATTAACTACTAATATTGACTTTGCTTGTGGCTATCACCTTTTGCTACATTAACAAAAAAAGTTTAAAAGTTTATAGCAGGTACTTTAGAAATACATCTGTCTTTACTCATAATTTATCCAAGTGACTTTCTAAGAATAAAATATAAGTTTTGACGTCACAGGTGCCACGTCTGCAGTTACCCTATCGAGGGTAGAAGTTCCGCGGATAAGAGCGCAACAAGAATAATACAAAATGTTTTTCATTTTCTTTATGTCACCCTCGACACTCGTAAAGGCATTAAGCGTGACCAAACTTTTGTTTGATACCACCAATGTAACTATGCGCGCAATGCCGTAAGTGCTTAAGTCGCTGTTTTGGGGTTGCACTATGCAACGGATGAAGATAAGGTAAAAAGAACTAATTTCCTAAAATCCATACTGATATTATAAATGGAAAAGTGTGTGTGTCTGTTTGCATGTCCGTCTTTCACGGCAAAACGGAGCGACGAATTGGCGTGATTTTTTAAGTGGAGATAGTCGAAGTTTGAGAAGTTGTTGAGGGTTAGTAACCTATAAACGGCCAATTGATAGTTACAACATTCCTATTATTCTTTAAAAATCTTGTCGTCATCGTGATATAAAAATATGTAGATAAAAATGCTAAGGGTGGTATTAATAAACGAATCTCAGCTGAGACTGCCCTCAAAATCATGCTTAAGTCTCTGTTTTTATATGAGAACTGTTACATTGACATGATCTTGAGAGCTGTCTCGAAGCTGAGATTAGTATATTAATACGACCCTTAGTTCGGTAGTTGGGCTAACAGTTAGGTACTTCTTTTTTTTCCCTCCTGTGGGTTGTAGGGATGTTCGACCTCATCATCCCTGGTGTCAGGATTACTATTGAGCTCCCATAGGCCCCTGACATAGCTTTTGTAATAACTACGTACAAGTACGCACCATAAGGTTCATCACATAAATCTTGGGACTTCGTATCAACAGCCACAAGTTCTCTTCCGATTGCTTGTGGCTCTGCTCATCCCATTAGGGATAACGGGCGTGGGTTTATATAGTAGGTAAGTACGTAGGTACGTAAATATAAAGGATACATACGTAAACTCACGCCTATTTCCCACCAGGGAAGGTCGGGAGTGTGCTGTTGTAGTTTCTTGTCACTTGTTCTCCTCAGCCGTAACATAACACCCTCACAAATAAAATCTTGCGAAATGACGTAAATTCAAAAATGTTACATTGACCTTCAGCAAGTTTATCCATGATAATTACGTTGAATAAATGATTCTGATTTCTGATTCTGTGAATAAAACGTATGATTTTATGAAAATAATTAAATGCCAGCACCCCTAAAAACCTTTTCCAATTCTCAACTTTCTGACGCAACTAAAAGAGCCGAATAAAACTCAGTATTCACTTTCCCCTCAGATTGTGGGGTAGAAGTAACATATGTATGGGGATGTTTCCAGTTCTGTCACGATTCGTGATCTTCCCGAATACCTCCCCAATGTTCAAGGGATGTTAATACAGTCGAGATAAAAGGATGACTAATAAATTATGTGGCAAAAGAAAGTGTTTGTTATAACTAATATGGATGTGTGGACGTATGAATACGATGTACTAAAAGCTTTCTGGATATTGAGATTATATAGAGAGATATACTATGTCTTGAGAGTAAAGGCACTTGGCAGTTATTCATTAAGTTGTTAGGAAAATAGAGGGTGTTAGTGACATCGTAACGAAAACTTTGAGGGATGATTTAGGCCATGATTCCGAGTTAATATCAGGTAGAATTTTCCATCGCCTATAGAATTGAAAACAATGAAAAAAAAATACATATTGCGACGGAAAATTCCACTTGATATTAACTCAGAGTCATGGTCTGAATCATCGCCCTCAGTATTCGTTACGATGTCACTAACATCCTGTATTATATTTAAGTAGATGAATTTCTTAATCGTATGAGTGATGTGCAAAAAAAAAGGCGTAAACTTATGTCAAAAGAGATTTATTACCTTACCGTTAGGCAAACAAGACCAGAGTAAAATAAAGAACAATTTGAATAAGAAAAACAGCCAGTGTCCTTAATATTAAAGAGATTTTATAATGGGAACATTCTCAGGAAGGCCACTTCACTCCTCGCATAGTACTTCTAGTTCTTAGCCTACACATTTTGATTAATAACTTATCATCGGCTAAGTTTCTTATTTTTGTTGTGGAAAAAGAAAATTATAAGAACAACTAACTGTGGGTTAGTTAGTACAAGAATAATGATTAGTACCTACCTATAAATAAAGATACAAATAACAATATTACCGTATGAACATTTCATTAAAAAATAGATCTTTCAACGTACATTTAGATAAGGCGTGTACGTAACTCTAATTGGAGGAAAAATTAAACAGGTAATTAAGAAATATTTTCGATATAGAATGGTAGTAAGTATATAATTATTTTATCGGTTTTTATAATAAAGAATGCGGCTCCCCTCTATATGACTTTTGAAATAACTATTTACTTTAAACGCACCGGAGCTCTATAATCAGGTTGGTATTCGAAGGTGTTATGCTAAGAATTTTGTATGAAGTTACTTTAAAAATCTATTAATATAAAATGACCCTTATTCGTTTCATTTCAGTACTAGGTATGTGTTCAAGGAATCAACTCTACACGTACTTTGAACACTTTACTTCAATACTGTGCGATTGACGGAATACAATTTTTATCTTATGTTTGATAAAAATATTAAGATTTACTTTGATACCTATCTGATAAGGGATCTTCCTTAGCACTTTATTTACATACATAAGTACATAAGATCACGCTTAGTCTCCGTTGGGATAAGTAGAGATCACGAAATTCCACACTTATACCACTTAAACTACTACTACTTTTTACGAGGTAAATATCGCAACGTTAAGAAAAATGAGGATTTAAATTAAGAACCCATAAAACGTACAAGACAATCTTCTAACGTGTGGGTTGTAAGGTGAATCACCAACCCCATCAACCCTGGTGTCAGAGTTACTATTGAGCCGCCAAAGGCCCCTGACATGGCAACATAATCTAAACGGACTACTAATTTACACCCGATTCTCATCAAATTCTCGAGATTGCATTAAAGATCTAATTTGCTAACCCTACCCACAGGGAGCCACGAAAACAGCGAGTAATTACTTTATTAGGTGATACCGGAAGGCGCCGCGAAATATGCTGCTACCGTTACGGTCCTAGTGAAAAACGGTACCGGTGTCATTTCAACCGGTACTTGATGCCGTGAAAACGCAAATGGGGTTTTTGATACTGTAAATTCTGTATCCTTGTAAGTTTTGAATGTAGCGAAAAAAAAAATTATAACGACGCTTTATAAATACAAAACGGTACCAGGATGTTCCACAAGTAGATAAAGAATGATGATGGTAGATGATTGTAACACTAATACATACATAATAAAAATTATAAATTCAATACCATCACAGTTATTTTTTATGAAAAACATATAAGAAGAAATAATTCGAAACAAGGGATCGCAGATATAAGTATTACATGTGAATTTCAACTTGATTCCTCTAAGCGTTCGCGTGATAGAGTCTTGAATCTTGATAAACATACGGACAACTAAGTGTTTATATAACGGTTCTGTTTTTCCTTTTGAGGGTCGGAACCCAAAAAAAAGAAATTAATGCCTAGGCCCGCATTATATTTGCTTGTAATTCTAAAAATAAAATGCATACGAAACTTACCCACTTCCTCGCTAAACGTCACAAAGACACGGTACCACAATAAACAGCGAATTAACAATGTCAATTACTTAGAACTACCAGTACGGTATCGCACCAGCAATGAACTAGCGACTGCGACCCGAACCTACCTGTAGCTCCTCCTAATAGCTCGGTAATAATATTTTATGGCTATTACCTTTGTAAACACGGATAAAACGCTCTTACCGGTAAAAAACGAGCGACAATTGCGTTAACGGTAATTCCTTTTTGAATACAACAAAAGCTCTATTGACGCGTTCCATTTTTAAAAGATTCCTTTTTTTGAAATTCGTCACGCTACGCAATTTATTTATTTTTTTAAGAAAAATGTCTTTGTATTTTTATTATGCCAAGAATAGTGTTCGATTTTTTATTTTTTGGAGAAAGCATTGTGAAGTATCGTTGTAGGAAGTCGCCGACGGGATGGGGATGTGCCAAAAAGAGATAAAGTAGTTTTATTGATCTATACGGACGTTCGGGCGGCGCGAGTGTGAGTTGAATGAAACGAAGATAACTTGCCGCCCCAGCTTCTGCCGTCCTTGTTTCTCTTATATGTTTTTGGATACATCCGTCCCTTACAGGCCACGTGACCTAAGCAGGGTGTAACTCACCCTACAGCAGCCATAACTTACTCATAGCGATAGGCGGTACGGTCGCGAAAAACATGTCTACTTTATTTTTATTTTATTTTTTTCATGTTAATTTGATTTTTATTGGCTAATCAATAAAATGATGAAAGTTTGAGTGTAGTTTTAACAAAGAAAATAGGCGAAGAGTTTTATGGGATAGTAAAACGTCATCTGGCATGTTTACTTACTTCCTTAAATACGAATAGAAGTACCTAAGCAAAAATAAAATCCTATGTAAGTACGTATTCTTTTATACTCGAGGTAATTGAAGAGTAATATATTTCGTTACTGTAAGCATAGGTGAATTAGTACTTTTTCATTTTACAGATATAAAGGAAACATTAATATCATAACCATACCAGAGTGTAACTTTTTATTTGGTGCTGTTCGGCCCAAATGTGCATCTCATAAATAACACCGCTCCTTCAGTGTTTCGTTCTCTGTCTTGGCATTTTTTGTCTCCCTCCCACTCTTTATTAACTGACTAGAATCCGCTGGGGTCCTCTTCTAATTTATTGCGCGTCAAAAAATAAAATTACAAATCTGTTCTCGTCCAAAGCTTTAAAGAAAAATAATAAAACATGTAAGATTATACTTGAATAAGCACGAATATTGATTATATTTTTATTATAGAACACCTACCTAATATTTTTGTGATAACTTATAAATTAAATTTAAAATACATAATTAATTAAATATAATTTATAAGTGTCAGTCACTTAGGTACATTAAAGAATATGAATATTCACGAATTCAAAATTAAGACGGAAATGTCATTTAATTATTTCTAAAAAGGCATTTATATGAAAATTTAAATAATAAAGAAATGGAATTAATTTGAGATGACCCACAGACACTCTAAAGTCTTACAAAAAAAGTTTATGGCGGCAACACATTAACCAAATTTTGAAAGGTAACGGAATGAATGCGCCTCAAATCACGGGCAGAGGTGTGAAGTGATCGTAAATGTCAAATTAACGATGACGATCGTCGTTAACGGATCGTAAAACAAATAATTAGCAGCAGTAAAGTTTGACGACTCCTGTCTTATCTAGTTAAGCCGAAAAAAATGTTTATGACTTGTATCCAAATAAGGAGGTTTACTACTTTTTAAACGATCACGCAAACACAATTTTTATTTACACTCTATTCTTTGTAGATACGGCTGACGGTCAATTAAAAAGTAATTTATTATGTAAATATCCATTAGTTAATAATATAAGACTATTCAGAAAGGAGTTCTTGAGTATAATGCCTATACAGTAATAAAATACATACATACATAAACTCACGCCCGTAATCCCTAATGGGGTGGGCAGAGCCACAAGTAATCAAAGACAACTTGCAGCCACTGTTGATACGAAGTCCAAAGATGGATATGATGAACCAAATAAAATAAAATAAGTAATAAAATAAGTTCTTTATAAACTAAATCAAGAGCTATATTTTGAATTTAATGATCGTAACTTACAACTTATGAAGACTAAAGACTAGACTCTACTGAGCTTTGATATTTAATTTAGTCTTTGTATGTAGTAACAAAGAAGATAGTTTAGTTTTACGCATGCCACGCCATCTTTTATCGAATAGCCGAACTAACATCGATTACCGACATAAAATTTTTAGCTGAAATTAAATACAAATTACATAAAAACTAGGCCTTGAATTAATATTTTAAATGAACATTAATATATCATAAACAGCCTATATACACCACACTGCTGGGCACACGCCTCCCTCCATTAAACAAAAGGAGGGGAGGGGGTATGGTCATACTCCACCACGCTTTTCTACTGCGGGTTGGTGGAAGTGTGGCTAATAGCCGGGACCAACGGCTTAACGTACCCTCCGAAGCACGGAATCGTCTAAATCAGTGGTTAGAGAGTAAAGCTCATGATCTGGAGGTCTGGGTTCGATTCCCGATGGGGACATTGTCGAATTCACTTTGTGAGACTGTCCTTTATTTGATAAATACTTTTCAGGCTTGAATCACCTAATTGTCTGAAAAAGCAAGATGATATGAACATTAAAAAATAACCTACCCAGCTAGAATGTATTAACAGGATTATAAATTTCAATGGGGTAGAAAGGGGACTTATGAGTAGCGATAAGGGTGGCATCGTGGGGTGAACTGTTCTCTCTGCCTACCCCGGAAGCGATATAGTGTGGTTATACATACAAATTATAAAAATGCAAATGCAATGCAATCAACTATCTGAACGATTGACATTTCTGTAGTCTAGAATGCTTGAAGTTTCAGTCATCACCTCTGTTAACCCCGTAATGGATACTTTATGAGTAAACAATAGGTAACCTAACTTTTATAGATGGGTAGCTACTTATTAACATTTGTAGTATTTGAAAATTATATTTACATTTAAAAGATTTAGAAATCTATTACATTAAATATTTTGATATAAAAAGCCTATTAAGGCGCTAAATATGACTGACAACCCGACAACCATTAGAATGAAGCTTTATAGCGCCATAAAACACCACTTGCCGTAATAAAGTGATTTATCCCATAAAATAACAGCTGATCGCAGTGATTACGTACAATACGACCGAACTCATAATTTTACAGCCAATTTACAAACAATAAAAGTCGTTCTCTTGTCTTACACGCCCATTCGCCCTCCGATATCTCCATATTCGACGAGTAAAAGTCGTAACTCGTAACTTTTATATCCTAATAAAACCATAACCCCAAGTGTTCAAACTTAGGAAGCGAATAACTCGACTACGGAGTATAGATGGCGCGCGCGACCGTACAGCGCCATCTGTGAGTGAGCCGCTGAAGCTTTTTATGAGCCATTTGAGGTCGTCACATCGTAAAGTAGGTTGTTTACGACCTCGAGTGATGCCGCTAGTGTAGCGCTGCGGTTTGACGCAAGCGACTGTCGATGAAAAATGCATTCATGACATCCTCGACTTTATTACAGGCTGGAATTTATGCATGGCGAATGATGAAGACGCTGTTTAATAACGTTATGACAAATAATATCCTGTTATGGTATGACTTATTTATGACAGAAATTCAATCGCGCTTTTGAAATAAGAAGCTTTTAATTTTGAAACTCGGCTATGACGTCCGTTTCGCAGCAAATAGTAGAACTGTAACAAGGTAAGGGAATATTTAAAATAAAACAGAAATGGAAAATGTTACGGAAACTCTCAAAGAGCAGGTTTAAAAGAATCCCAACCTGTCGTAGTCGGCAACTCAGAAGTGTATTGTCGTGTTATATGAAGTGCCTTGCAATATACGAACTGTAAATTGCATCATAAACATTCGCCACCCGCCCCACTGAGCTTTTCCCTCGCTTTAGGTTTAGTACCTCAATACGCCACCGTCACTCATGGCGCGACTGTCGATCGTGTAAAGCGACATCTATGGCATATCGTTTGAAGCTTTATAACGTAGAGCTTTGTAAAGAACCACAAACGTTCGAACCTGTCAGAGCTTTTAAGTTATGTGAGAGAGCTTTTGAGTTTATTTCTATTATTTTGTGAGTAAAAAGCACATAATAGTGTTTCTTTTTTCAGTTTAAAATGTATTACAGGTGAATTTTGAACATTGTGGTATCATTCACGCTCGATGCGTTACGGGGTAGACAGTATAATTGAAAATTAATGTTTGTCTATCGCAAATGTTTCTGGTTCATAAATTACAATGGGAAAACAGATGGCGCTACTATCGAATAATTTCAGTCAGTTTTAGTTTATGTATGAACATTATGCCACATAATAACTATTTAGTTATCTAATTTTTGTAATTTAGCCAGTTTAACATTTTGTTACAAAAAACCTGATTGTGTTACAACTATCGTTTTCGCGCGTTGTAAAAGCTGTATTCTCACCGTCTATTACTACACAATTAAAATAATCAAGTAACTTATTCAAAAACATTTCTTAAAAAAATCATTATGGTCATCATCATCCTTCTGCCCTTATCTCTCTCTAAGTGGAGTCGGCACAATATGTATTCTTCTCTCTCTCATCTTTCTCAGCTCTTCCATTCATTTCTGTCAGTCATCATCAATACTCACTCGTTTCACACTATCTTTCTTCACATGATTCTTGTTGATTTTAAGGTAGATTTATTAACAAAGCAGGGTCATCATCATCATCGGCCCATTAACGTCGCCACTGCTGGGGCACGGGCCTTCCCTATGGATGCATAGGGAGATCGGGCCTAAAACCACCACGCGGGCCCAGTGCGGATTGGTGGTTATTAACGACTGCTAATGCAGCCGGGACCAACGACTTAACGTGCCTTCCGAAGCACGGAGGAGCTCGAGATGAAAACTTTTTTTTTCTGTGGTCACCCATCCTATGACCGCAGAAAGCAGGGTCCTTTACTTATAAATATTTTAATACATACACACTATATAATTGAGTGATGGATTTTTTTGTGTAATACAATATATTATTTAAGACCTTTTCTGCCACTCTAGAGCGAATAAATTATTTCACTTCATTTCACCATCCACACTTCCTTGCATAGGACTCATTTTTGTTAACCGGGTACAGAGACACATAAAAGTCATTCCAGTAATTACTAATCTCACTGCCTTTACTTCTGGCAACAAATGCACCATTTACGCCTATCTTCCAAACAGAAAGCGGGTCTTAAGCAAGGCCTTTTATAAGCTCAGATTACCCACAAAACATATCCAACTTTCGGAATCCCACAATTACGTTCCAGCCAGGGCTAATCCACTGAAACCAAACCTAAAACTTTTCCACATAAATCCAATGAAAAAGTTACCCGATATCTAGGGTAATTATAAAAGGGAGGTGGGGTGAGTGACAAATCTCCGAATAAAACAACAAGGAAATAATTTCGGGCGTAAATCGCCCCTCAGTGTGAATAGAATAGCAATTATTTGGTTGAGTTGCTACTCTCTCACTGTGTTACTATCGGAATCTACTCGATTCTAATTCGATGAAATCTCATATAGCTCTACTCATTGCAAATAAGATTCCTTTTCTGTATAAGATACTGATACGTTAGATTAATTAAGTCAACTATTTGGGCCGATTATAAAATACTTAGTATCCTACATCGAAATAATTTTAATAATACCTATGTACTGTACGTACCTATTTTCTGTGTCAAAACATACCTTAACATTGAAAATAAAATATATTAAGATTTCTTATTACATTAACAAAAACATACTTACTGATTCCAATTGGTCTAGAAGAATAGATACATTTTATTAATGTATTTTTCCAGATAATAAAATACAAGAAAAATAAAAGTTATTTTCGAACGACTTCCAAAACTATAGTACCGTAGCCACTGCGCATTAAACAACCATTCTTATAAGACCCACCACATACTTTTATCGCTACTAATCTCTAAGCTCAATGGGGTGTTGGGACAATATGAAATAGGTCTTATTTCATTGGTCGTTATTTTGGGGACCTGGTTAAAGTAGGCGTGTGTCAGGAGTACCGTTTTGTTGTTTAATTAATGTTGTCACGTCTTAAATTTTCCAAGAGCCAATGTAAGTTTACGTGGGGGTATTACTTATTAAATTTTATGTTTATTGCATTAATGATAAATTGTTATGTTTAGGGTACATAATGTAAACGGTATAACTCGAATCTCATTTTGTATCCATCCAAACATGGCGAAGCATGTGCTCCGTATACCGTAGGCTGCGCGGCTTGCTATGTATTATATATACGTAGCATATGTATGCCTCGCTGCGGATACGAATGTACGCACATAGCGAGATGTACGGCACATGCCACGCGGGGCACATGCTTCATAATGCTTATTTCCACCTTAATGGTGTCCAAAATTCAAGTCTATTTGTTGATTTTATACAAGATCCAATTAGGTACTAAAAGAAATAGTAACAAGCCTGAAACACCAATTTGATATTTGTAGTGCGTTTCGATCCCACTTATAACTGTCTAAATAGGTATAGTACACATATTTTTTATACAGTAACCAAATTAAAAAGCAGTTTTTCGATAAGACACCCCTTGATCAGAGTTTTAAACAATTCCGGAATATATTTGGGGTGATAAATAAAAGAGAACGAAGATAAATTAGCTAAGTATCTCTTTGAAGACGAATGGGGGTCGAAACAGCCCTCGAGGAAAAACTTGAGGGCTCACCCGCGCAACCCTTCCCGATTATATACCCAGCTCCCTCTGTCGAGCTTTGATAGCTTTTGTTTTATCCTTATCTATTGATAGCTTTCTATTCGCCTACTTTGAATTTCGAAGCAGTTTTTTTTTTAAACCGAACGTATTCAAATATATTTCCCAAATTATATATTTGAATAAGGAATTTAGTCTGTCACTTGACAGAGGTGATCATTGATACGAGTATATAATGTGTTACTCAAGTAATCACTCATTGGATGTGATAAACATTTACGTTCTCTTTTGAGGAATAAACCTTTTGCGATTCCAAATTCAATTACCTATGGTTATAATACAAAGCTCGTCCATAATTACTCTGTTAAGAGTAATTGGAAGAATTATTGTGAGTTACACAGACTATTTGACGATGTGCTCTAAGGGTTCTGAAGCGAAAGTATTTGTAAAAGATCTTTGAAGTATTGGGTATTTTCATTGTTTCCAACAGAAGACGTTAGATGAAATGCCGTAGTTTTTACACTTATGTATTTGACATACAATGAGTAGCTCGGTGGCGCAGCGGTTAATGCACTCGGTCTGCGATTGTTGAAGTAAAGCAACTTTCGCAAAGGCCGGTCATAGGATGGGTGACCACAAAAAAAGAAAGTTTTCATCTCGAGCTCCTCCGTGCTTCGGAAGGCACGTTAAGCCGTTGGTCCCAGCTGCATTAGCAGTCGTTAATAACCATCAATCCGCACTGGGCCCGCGTGATGGTTTAAGGCCCGATCTCCCTATCCATCCATAGGGAAGGCCCGTGCCCCAGCAGTGGGGACGTTAATGGGCTGGTGATGATGATTTGACATATCTACAATAATTCCAATAGACAAACACTTATGGGTACATAATGCGATTTAGCAATCCATTTAGAGCAAACGACCCAGCAGGTGTTAAGAATCCTACTTAGGAAAACTGTCAAAGCGGAAAACTCCAAACATGGTATATTTTACGATTAACACAAGAGAAGTATTCAATATAAATGACAGAATTTCCATTGGGACTTGGTTACAGAGCAGTTTGTCTTCTAACCTTTGAAGAACATAAACTTTAATAAGGAAGACAGACTTCTCAATAATTAGGTACTTGATTTTACCGCGTAAATATTGCATTTTGTTATGCTGAGTACTTACCGGTGTTCAAAGCTGACAAAAGCTGTAGGTTCGATTTTTGTGTATATTTTGTATAGTTTGAAACTTATAGATTGTTAAAGGGATATTATTAAATGCACATCTGTATAATTTTTCAGCACACTGGGTAACTCCACTATTTAACTGAATGCATACCAGAAAACTGAATGCTATGCAAAACAAATCAATTGATTAACTGAACATGTCAATCTTACAACAGAATTTCTAAAACCGATATCTAAAAAGTGCACCACAATAAAATTAATTTCCATTATCAAAAAACGTCTACAAATTGACTTATCGTGCAACTAAAATACTTTTCACCTAACTTTATTTTCTTGTTGTTTCTCTGTTTTACTGAAAAACATGTTAGGGCCTGCACCTCAAACGGTGCTTTTTCGTACAAATTCCATAGGTAGTAATTTCGTGTTTTGACGTTTAGTAAACTAATTTTTTTCTTTTTTTTTTGACTTGATTTATTGTAGATTTGCCGCAGATGGCTTTAACTACTTGACCGGACAAATGGGGAGCGCTGAAGGCTCTCACCCGGTAAGGAAACTGGCCTATATAGAGTATCATACAAAAATAAAGGCCCCTACAGGTTTCACACAATCAGCTTTCTAGTCCCCTAAAATCCTACAGTCAGCTCCAGCTGTAGGTACGCCAGCCACTATTTACTTTCTTTAATCAAAATGTCCCTCGAAAGCCCCTTATAGTTGATTGCGTCCATTGTTAAATTAACCTACCCCATTTGCATAGTTGAAATGCAGGTGCTTAAAACGTGCTGTGGCTCAATAAATAGGTGCGATTGACATAAATCTCATTTCGCGCATGCGCGGCACGGTGCGCACTCAATTAACTACTGCGATTTCAATTAAAACGCCTCCCTGGATTTATGCCTTTTCTAATTTACACACTTTTGCCGTTTCGACGCGTACGCCGTATTGGTTAACTAAGTCCGCTACGCTTATTTCAAAGATTTATTTCAGCTTCTATATTACTTTCTTCACATCCGGAAAGGGTTTAATTTTACTAATTTTCTTTTTACAAAAATAGGTAAGTACGTGTTTCATTTAAGGGTCTGAAAGAAATTGATGTTGATCGACAGGATCTTTCATTGAACGTCAGATGGAGCCACTAGTCACAATATGAAATTAATTTTAAAAGGTTGACTCTATTTATCGTTCTTTCTATATTTATTTACCAAGCAAAAAAGTTAATAATAAAGGCAAGCTCGATAAAGCGCT
This sequence comes from Pectinophora gossypiella, assembly GCF_024362695.1. Taxonomy (NCBI): domain Eukaryota; kingdom Metazoa; phylum Arthropoda; class Insecta; order Lepidoptera; family Gelechiidae; genus Pectinophora; species Pectinophora gossypiella. Next base: position 10,464,865 of record NC_065413.1, on the reverse strand, counting down.
GTACAAGAATAAACAGAAAATTATACCTACAACATAATGCCTAATAGTTAAGTAACAGTTAAGGTCCCAGTGCGCTTGGCCAATCATAATCATTAAGTGTGGAGGCAATTAGGTAAGTAGTGGTCAGTAGGAAGCTACTGGCTACGCGGGCAGTGGCTGGCAGTGGTGGTCAACTGCCTAGCCAGTTGCAAGTGACTGCGGGCCGCGACTGGACGGCAACTCGTCACGCGGGCCATGTCAACCGATACTTTGCATAAACGTCGCCCCGCCCATCAAATGTCACTTGAGTACGCAGTAAATAACTATTTCAGCGGGTTTTAAATAAATGGCAATTTCGAAAAATATTACCTGCACTTTAATGGGACTTGGGATGGCGAACCATTGATTTTTAATGTTAATAGCACGTTGCGCTGAATAAAACATCATGAGAACAAGAAAATGATCTGAGGTTCTGAGTAAAAATTGATTTTTATTTTGAAATATATAAAACTAAGGGAAGATGAATTATAGTATTTAAATATAAGACAAAACCTACTCGTGATATAAACGATATCAATTCTTAATACAACTTGTGGTATGACCCGTACATTTTGAAATTAGTCATAGTCAGTTATATTCAATATATTCATTCATAATTCATACAAGTTAACGAGTATTGTCGCATTATATAAGACCATTCATACACGACGAACAACCATGATACATTTAACATTTAAATGGCAAGCTCCCTATCAAATTTAAATTATAATAAACTCATCAGCGAACGACCAATAAAATGGCTTGTAAAGTGACTTGACATATCATTCATGATTATAATTGTATAATTTGTTGAACGCGCTCGTAACTTGGTACTTCGGCTTTTACGACAGCCGTGTCGTAAAGTAATAAAATAAAAGTTGGAAGCGCGAACAAACCGATAGATAATGAACTTTTATTGGTCAGTTTTACAGCGGTCCCGGAGTGATTGTAAAAAGGTCGTAAAGCTATAACGTACCAACACGCAACCGGGCATAGGCGGGATCTATTGTTCGATGAACGAAACCCTGATTGGCAGATGATGAACTAAAGAATGGTGGGATTGCATTTTTTTTAGAAAGTTCGCAACGCCTTATTCTTATCTCTTTTTGTTTGTCGTTATAACTACCTGCGTTTTTTTATCATAAACGCAACGTCAGTATAATTTGGGTGCAAAGTTATGCACGTTAGTAAAGAAATAAAAAGTTGACATTTAATATACAGTAAAAAGCATTTTTGATCATTCACGACAATTTCAAAGGACTGTTTTCTAATATAACCTAAAATAAATACTCACGATACCTAAAAGTTTATCCTATCTCACATGGTATACGACACTCTGCCCATTCTAAGCTGGCATCGCGATAACCCCTTGAAATTACGCGACCAATTCTGAATTTACGACGTATACAAAATATCGTTTTCCAAGGATATTAATTGGCCGGGATATAGCAATAAAGGACATTTGGAGCTATAAACAAGACACTATCGCGGCATTACTCGCGAGTTAATAGTGAGTTTACTATAATTGCCGCAATCGATAACTTTACAAGTTGTTAAATACGACTGTTGGTAACAAATAGTTATACATGCGAGTATGAACCAATGACAGCACGTGGAATTATCGTTTAAGTACTTTACTCGCAACTTTATGTGCTTATTTTTCAACGTGGGTGCTACTCTAGTTATATATTGATAGGTACCTGTGTTCATTCTTTTTGATCAGGTTGTCTGAAATCAGCGTAAGTATTGAAAATAGAAATGGTGTTACGTATTGAGATAAGATAACGATTCCGACTACTATTGTCCTAGAGATGAAGAAAAAATAGTAGTTTAAAAATTGTTTAGAAATTACCCAAATTTGACAGCTAAATACGAGGGTCGCTTCATTATCTACACCATCTAACTGCCAAGGTTACTGAGTTTGGTAACTCACCTCATAATCCACAGGATAGAAGAACGACCCTAAGATGCCAGTCGTAAGACCCCTACTGCCGCTCTCGCATTTTTGAAAGTTGTCTAAAGAACGCTACTTAAATTATCTGATAAACATAAAAAGGAATGCAATGATGGCCCATGTCATAGAATAAGGAATAATAGATACTACGTATAGACCGGCAATTCTCTGCTCCCCACCAGCGGCTGAGCTAGGTTTACCTCACCTCCCCTCGGACATAGTTTAGTCTTCAACCGTATGGCGTCCGACGTCACACACACAGATGTGCGTGTACGATAACGTCAATGTGTGGTGTCTGTGTAAAACGAGGTTTCTGTTTCTGGAAGTGTCCGGGGTGTGCCTTTGTGTAGGAGATTAAAAGCCTCATCAGTATGATACACTGATCTTTAAATGTAACATAACATAAGCGACTACATCCCAATGGGGTAGTCAGAGGTACATCCGTCGCAAAACCCACGCCTCACCTAGCTTTCTGTCTCTGATTCTATTTTTTGACGATTGATTGATTTATTGTTTTCTGTTACTGTATTTGATATTTAAATGTCTTTTCCAACAAAATCAAAACAAAATATCTTTGAGCTTTTACCAACCCACAATTACCAGAGGTTTTCCCAAGGAATTTGACTTCGGTTCAGAGCTAGTGACCTTACCGTAGTAAGTCCTGTATCTGGCTTAGAAGGGTACAGTTAAAAGAGTCGTGTTCAGGAAGAAGGCAGGTCGCGACTGGAGCTGATAGTATCTGCACGAACGGGGACTGACTCAGAAAACTAAATATGGAAGACGCTTTTGTGCATAATGAGATCAGATTTAGACTGCGAGTTTGTATTGATAGGTTTGATTTGTTGGCTGAATTGTAGTTTATAGGATTGTGTTAGAATGTTTTATGTTTGTTTTGTTTTCTCGGGCATCATATAAATAGGGAAAATAACATCGAGCAGTTTTTCGTTGCAGTAATCTGCTAAGGCCTATCTGTTTACCTTTAATATTTTAAGTATTAAGTTTGTAGCTATTTGTATTCTTATAATAAACTACTATATGTATATATTTCCCCTTAATTCTTGCCTGTATGAACAAGTAGACAAAGATGTAGATCGTATATAATGTGGGATATAGAATTAAAAGGGTTATTTATTTATCTTCAGTCCTTTTATTTTCTCCTTTTTACCCCAAAAAACAAATGCCCCATATATTCCGACCCTCCAAATAATAGACAACCATTATATATTTTTTTTAAACTTCCTATTCATTAACCATAAACAACCAAATCCCTATTAATTCATATATATACTTCCATAGTATTCTCTCTTACTTTCTACTCACTTTTACATATACACTAATACCAAGCCAGCTGCAGTAGTTAATTTAAACAGTTTTTGAAATACCTACAATGTATTCTTCATTTAAAATAGCTACGGAAAGCTATTATGAGAAAATAACTAATTTAGTCAAATACATAGGTTCTTATCTATAAAACTTTCCTATCTAAATTAAACCAAGTCGGCGCAAGAGCAGCTGGGTTCATTATGTATACAATATACAACATAATATAAAAGATACAAGAGGATCTCTCATTCGACATCTGCTCGGCCGACCTTCGTACATACAAATATTATATCTATATAGGTACCTACAGGTTTATCATACCTACCACCCGCACTTTATACTTTTTTTATCTCAGTACAAAACAGGTAGCTTTTTAAACTTGCAATATTTAATAACTGAATATAATTTAAAATTAAAAAATGAATTTCGATGCTGATTACTACTTACTCATGAATAATTCAACATTTCGTCTAATTAAAGTTTATTTACTTTTTTCTTGTAATAATATCGTAATAAGAATGATTATGTGATAATTATATTGGAGGTAAGTAAAAGTATATAGGTATATCTTAACAGGATATAATAATATGTAATGATGATGATGATGGCTAGTCCACGTTCAAATGGCCCTCCATTTTGGTGGACAGTAAATTGTATTAGATTAAGGTTGTTATTTTTATTTAATAAAAAAAAAAAAAAATTTCTAGACGTTTACATGTGAAGCATATTTTGTGTTCGTGATATTGTAACAAATACTGAGGGGGGTGATACCGGTCAGGATTGTAAGTTTTTTTTTTTTTAATTATTATTTTCCCTTTCGGCGGATAAGAAAATGACAGGTATAACTTAAAATAAAATTAGGAGGTGTCTTGCAGGAATCGGGGCCATTGTACTACATCATCGTATCGTAACCTATCGCGCCAGTTGTCTTACTAAAGGTTGCCGAATCAACAACCCGACCACAGAACATTAAAAAATAATAATGATATTAAAGAACCGGGGCTAGTTTGGATGGTAAGTGCGTTAACCGCAAACAGTCTTTACTCTTTTTAACCGACTTCAAAAAAAGGAGAATTTCAATTCGTCGGGATCTTTTTTTGATGCTGTTTACTCGCAATAAAAGTCACTCGTTCTACTCATAGTCGATTAAATTAAATGACAACCACCGATTGTTTAAAGAAAAACCTATTTATTGACCAAGTATGTAAGAGTAAGTTTAGAAAAAAATAATTAATGGCTTCGTTAAGGTGTACCGAGATCCATTGGCGGTCGCGACGGTCGAATTATTAACAAATACATTGCGTTTTTATCATAGCATCTGCCTTTTAACAACTTTTATGTACAGTAAGCTATGTTTTAATTGAGTGAGAAACATGTGAGTCGCTATTATTCTTAATTGAAACTTATTGGCTACCGGTTAGTTACAGTAGTCCGCTTAATGTTGTAAGAAAATGCTTCTTTATGTACTTAAGTAACGGACCGTCTTTACATTGCCTTTGTCCTCTGACAAAGGGGTTAACCATGCAAAATGATACCTACATTTAATTGCTGATTGATACAAAAAATATGTTATTCTATCCATTTGCAATATCATCAAAGTATTAATTAAAAGGAAATATTTAAATTGCATGATGCAGCTAATCTAGGAAGGTTTTAGGAGTAGCTCAAAGGGTAAAATCCTGTATAAACGAATTTACAGTTTCTAGTATAGACAATGACGCCTATTCGGAAGGACACAAACTTAACCTAATTTTAGTTTGACAGTTCGTATACTAAAGCAATCCTTCTCTTCTTATCTTATCTTATGTTATCTAGCCTAAAAAAAGCAAGGGGACATTTGCCCAGCAGTGGGACATTTTAGGCAATCCTTCACTTAAAATAAATTTAAGAAAGAGATAGAGCTAGTTTTAGTACTGTCAAATTAATTTGGTGGTTGCCCGAGTTGACACCAGTGGTTACTTGGCCGTTAGATCTCCAACCGACAATTAGTGTTAACGTCGTCTTTTATGCTAACAGGGCCTTATTTCACTAGGACACCATGGTTGCAACAACAGCGGGATTTCTATCAGGATTCAGTTGCCGGAATCAATCTGGTTGCACAATTTATTTATTTATTTATTTATTTATTATTTATTTATTTATCAGGTGATATACAATCAGGTGATATACCCTTTATTTACATACATTTTATTGGTTGGTTGTTGGCGACCCAATAAGATGCGCCCCTTAGGGTCACACAGCCTTCAGTTGATTAAAGAAAGGTCAATGCTTAGTATTGGAAAGTACCTAAGTCGTTAATGAAGACTCCTATTATTTTATTCAATGCAAAATCATCAGTTTTAACTATACAAGTGCGAGCTTGCCTTTTAAACTTATTCGGGATTTAGCTTCCCTTAATAAATAAATCATTAAAAAATGTTCAACCAAGACATTTGGTTACTAATAAACATATCGATAATCTAATCGTTCGGAAATAAAATGAAAAATAAAACAAAATGGCCGGCGCGCGCGATCGCTCAGTAAAATTGAGCCGTTCAAAAATTCCCTGCCGATATGTCTGCATCTGAGCAACCAATAATTTTTCGTATCGGCTAAATAATTATCTGTTATCGTCGTATTGGCAGGGCCAGGTCGAAGACCGAAACATGGCCGCTGGGTATAGCCAGGAAAACAGGTAAATAAGTACATACTTAATTCAAAATTTGCGTAAATTTATCGGGCTTTCTTTAAAAAATTAGAGAAATTTTAGGTTGGTTACTTGTTACGCGTATTACAATTGTATGTTAAAGAACAATTATGTATCATATATGCTATAGTAGCTTGTGGTTTTAGCTTTACTAAACCTAAAATATTCGATTAAAAACATTAAGTATAATCACAATGTAGTATACTAAATGTTAAATATCCTGTTATAGTCTATGTAAGAGAGACTTGCTTTCTAAACAAACATAGAGACGTATCTAATGAGTTTCAAAAGAAAATGTTTAAGTTGTATCTTCTATTAAGTATGTACATAATTAATTATCCACATTTCCCCACATAATTTCCCAATAGAACATGAAGAGTGACTTGCGTCTTCTGGTATAATGAAATTTGCCTATATTTAGGAAAAGAACCTTAATTGAATTCTAATTAAACATCTTTAGTCGGTACCCTATCAGGTTTAAACGTTTCTCAACATGGTTCCATTTAAGGTCAAAGCAAACTTCATCTTCTTTTGCAAACGCTACTTGATCAAGACGAGGTATGTATTCAGTTTTTAGCAACCGTATGTCCTCTGCTTTATTTGGTATCCGTGATGGAACAAACCATAGCCAATTTAATTAATAGACCTTCCCAGGGGCCGGCGACGTAACTTGATGAAGTCATTATGCATGCTTACGGAATATAAAGCTGAATTGATTGTTTTTTTTAACACTTTTTGTGTCATGACTCTTAATAGTTATTGTTAGTGTCAAATAACAAATAATTATGTTAACAACTGGTCAACGCGAAGAATGCTACTTGAAAAGTACGTTGCAATAAGTAATAGGACGATAAAACTTTTGATGGTATTATTAAACAGGATTATGATAGCATTCTCCGCGTTATGACAGCTCAAGACAAAGACGGTCGGGAAAGATCAAAGATGTCTTTAAGACGGGCTTAGTAAATTAAAACATTGCAAAACTGCTACACCGTAGATGTCTCGCTTGGGCGATTTCAAAAATGGCGACTGGTGATGACGAGTCAGTTTTTCGCAACCGTCTCCACTCGATAAATAATGCCGCGGACTTTGACAAAAACTTACCTAGTCCTGTTCGGTGGCCGGCGGCGCGCGCTCCCCCGCCGCGCCCCGCTCCCCTGCTCTCGCCCGCACTCTCCCCGAAGCTTTTTCTGACCATTCCACTGCGCTCGCGCCGCGCGCCGTGCACCGCGCGCCGACGCATCGTCAACCGCTCACTTCCATACACATAACCCTAACTATTTACACGGCTACTCTAAATAATACCTACTTATATTTATGGCAATTTGTTTAACTTCACCGACTATTAAAACTGCAGGAACACGATCACGTTTACACTATAAACTTATGCGAGAGTATTGAAGGATTAAGATGGCGCGGAAGGTTATTCTGTTTCACACATGAGTCCGATATTTAGAAAGACAGCAGGTAATTAATTTAACTTACGACTCTTTCTTACTTAGACATTAAGGGTACGAGACCGGGTCTCTTTGGTAGGCATATTAAATTTGTACAATGTAATAATAGTTCGTCTCGCCGCCGCTGTCGAGCTGGGGGCGCTACGGTCGCACAAAACGTAAAACGCACTACGATACTCCTACACTATGTTACACGGAAGAGATTTCTACAAATTGCACTGGTTTCCGAACGCGAACATCTTCGACGATAGCGCGAATTAAAATATAAAATAATTCAATAAATCAACAAAAACAAAACACCCGAAACACAAAATAATACGACCCGTTTCTATTCTAGCATTCAACAGTTTATTGTTCGTTCAATTAGAAAACATTGTGTCTAGTTAAAAATTAATTTAAAAAAATAATCACAACAACCGAACAACACTTAAATAACGAAAAATAATTACAAACAATTTACAAACACAATTCTAGGGACTGTTCGGCGGACTGCGAATTTATATAGGTATCACTGGTTATTATGTATGGTGGGCTTAGTGGTCGGGATGGCCCTGCGCCGCCGCCGCGGCCGCCGCGGCTGCCGCCGCCGCTTTCTGCGCCTGCGCCTGCTTCTCCTGCTCGTTTAACTCTTTTATAGCCTGGATTTCTTTCTTTAATTTCATTCTTCGATTCTGGAACCATATTTTGATTTGTCGCTCCGTGAGACAAAGTGCGTGCGCCATCTCGATACGTCTCCTCCGCGTTAGGTAGTGATTCGTGTGGAACTCTTTCTCTAACTCTAGCGTTTGATATCTCGTGTACGTTTGTCTCCCTCGCCTTCTGAGACCGTTCGCTCCTGTAACAAGACAAAAAAAATGTTATCGAGAGGTCGTTCACTGAGTTCGTGAGTCAGGGGCATCCTGCGGATGTTTTCAAGTGGCTTTAAAAGTTCCTTCGTTTGGCGGCGTCCGCGCACGCTTCTGCGAGCGTTTGAATGTTGAATGGGATTGGTTGTCTTACACGGCTTAGTTCAAATGACGTTACAATTGCCGGTGACGACAGCTTCATTTCGTTCAGCTGTCGATGTTGATGAAGGGCACCAGAGCGCCTTTTAAGCGCCGCCACAGAATTAATACGGGCTGCAAACTTGATTAAGAAACATAAGCAAGCGTGGAGAATACAGTCAGCAGGATATATTAAACTTTACGATGCAAAATGAAACTGTATATTAATAAATCTTTATAACAGTGTAAATTATTATTTTCATGTATCAATTACTACTGGTATTGTGCTATATTCCAAATATGTAAAACAATTTTGGTCAACAAATTGCAATATGTAGTAAGCTTTTTTGTTGATTGTACACACCCTTATACGTAAGTAAGGCAATACCTTCAATCATTTACGAGGCAGAATTTAATAACGCGGGGCACATAAAAAATTACACTGGGACATGGTTTGAATTATGCGAAACGAAACAGTCGTGCCACCGCCGAGGCTTTTACAGATATTTATGAAATACTTAGTGTCAGGAAAGGTCCAAAACAGAATTAATCAATGCGAAACAACTGGTGTAGTATGCCTTTGGATTTCATACCGAGAAGTCGATCGGCGTGATAACTGAAATAAGGGGCTGAGTGCCTTGACTCGCAAAAATTCGAGCATCATTAGGGTCATGATACATTGAGAATGTAAAAAATATTAGTAGGTACAGCTGTTTTCACTTTAAAATAAATAAGAGCTTTATTTACTATTAGTTTCGTGAGTATAATATTATTTTTTTTTAATACATTAGGTTCTTCATACATCATCACTAATTTAAGTGCCACGCTCTTGTCGGTGTAGCATTCTCCATGCTTTTCCATAAATATCTAACGTATTTTTCAATCGTTAACGTAGAATTGCGTAAAAACTATACAAATCCAATTATGTATAAAACAATCGTTAGTCCTAATTATGTACGTAATCAGAAAATCGAAAGAAAAATATATTATTAGACTGTCAAAATTGTCAAAGGGTCAACATGAATTATTTAAGCACCTGACCTGTCGAGAATGTTGAAGTCTATCAAAACTCGTATCTCTATCTGCCTACAAATAATTTATTCAAGAATTAATTTAAGATTGTCACTAAAAATAATGAACCCTTCTGGTTATTTTGCATTATTCAAGCTGGCAACCCTGCTACGGTTACCCGGGGCGGTTATGTACCCAGTGCCCACAGTTATTGCATGCCTCATGCCGTTGCATTGCGTGCTCTTAAACTTAATGTATAGGTTTCCGAACGCACGCTGGGACGATCGGTTTTTGTTTTTTTATTCGACGTAGGCACAATCTCATACCTACAAAGGCCAATCGTGTTGCCTTACGGTTTAATTAACATGATAATCTTTGCGTTCTGAACAGCAACGGTGAAACGTAAATGGGTATTTAAAAAAGGAAAGGTATACTGTTAATGTTTTATATTATACTTGTATCCGGTATTCATAAAAGAAGCGGTTTATGTTTGGAGTAATTTTCATCACTACACATAGACTTTTTTTTCTTCAAAATACCGTTGTGTAGTCTTCTTCTCCCGCGTGGGTTGTGAGGTGGATGACCAACCTCAGCAACATTGATATCATGCTTATTGAGTTTCCAAAGGCCCATGACCATGGCTCCTGTCTCTCTCTCTCTCATTCTCTCTCTCTCTCTCTCTCTCTCTCTCTCTCTCTCTCTCTCTCGTATGGGTTGTGAGGTGGATTACCAATCTCATCAACCTTGGAAAATGGCTCCTGTAACGATTAGATACTTACTTACCGCAGTAAGTATTAACCGAGACTAACGGCCTATCATGCCTTCCGAAAGAACGGATCATTTTACTATAGCATAATGTATAAACATAGCGTAGCATTATGCATGCCTGAAGAGTATGAATACGTATATAGTATTACACCCCCTACGAGCTTATCGTCATCAACCGGACACAAAACCTAGAAACCACGTTGTATAAATTACTTAGCTTCTTCTTATCATGTGGGTTGTGAGGTGGAAAACCAACCTCATCAACCCTGGTGTCACGGTTATTACTGAGCCGCCAAAGACCCCTGACATGGCTCATGTAACGACTACATACTTATCAGTAAGTAGTAACCGGGACCAACTGCTTAACGTGCCTTCCGAAGTACGGATCATTGCGAGTAAAGCAAACGCTTAACTTCACAGGCAAAGGGTTGGTAAATTCTATGGCTTAATTATCTCAAGTGGTGAGACCGCAGTATGAAGGACCAGAGCTACATAAACCCTTATCTATTCTCTTAAGTTGAACATTTCATTGACACTCGTGAGAAAATACGGGTATCTTTTTGCCTTGTTTATTAAGCGTCAGTGAATATCTTTTTTATGTGCTGTCATTAACTACTTGGTCGGACAAATGGATAGATAGATAGATAAATGATTTATTTGGGCTACAGACACACATGCATACAATACAAATCAACAACAATACACACCACATACAAAATGTTTAACACACGCCAGGTATGTATGTGTGCTGAAATGAAATGGGGAGCCCTGAATAGTAGGCACCACTTAGTTATTGTATATTATCATTGACAGTTTTCATCGGTTCATCACTGCGGTTAAGACGCCGTAGTCGTTTAAGTAGTTATGTCAGAATCGAAGTAAATTGAGTTCCATAGTCTCTGCTTACCCCGGTGGGAAATAGGCGGGACTTTATGTAGGTACGCCGTTTCCGTTTGCCTGTAGGTATCTCTTCTTGAAACTTTTATTCATCCTTTTATTATTACCACGTATAGTAGTAGTAGGCCATCTACGGGGTCCACAGGTGGCGGATAGTGGAACGGCCATCAGATTTGATGATTAGCTGCGAATATAAAAATAAGCAGTCCCCGACCAAACAGCAACAGGATTAGCAGAACGTAGTGGGTAGCTCATTGGGACGGGCTAACCTATAAAATGCTACTTAGGTTCTATGACGATCTTGTGACGTAGCGAGTAGGCGCCGCTACTTCAAAAGCGCACCCCTGATGCCGGGCAGCAGCGGCATCAGTATGGTTGGAGGCCGAGGAAATGGATTCTGGTAGAGCTCTAGCTAGAACATCAGCGATTGAGAAATTGGTCGGCGTACTGCGGAAAACAAGGCGATTGCGGCAACCACCGTTCTACACGCCCTATCTACCGACAAGAGCGCAGCTCTTAAATAAAGAGAGAGAGAGAGAGAGAGAGAGAGAGATAGTAAGAACAGTGAAGTTTACCTACAAAGTTAGTAGTTAGTATAATCTATTTATATTTTTTTCTACCAATTGCTGATTTACTCGTACAAAACAGATTGTGAGATTTTAAGAAAAAAAAAATAGGTAAAATTAGGTGTGGGTAAGTATAGAAAACACGACCCTATTGTCGTACCTACGTATAATAATTCTCGAGCACCTTTTATCTACACCAGAAAAGGAGGGAAAGTTATCCCCCGACTTCGCTAAGTGCAGACTTTTTAATAATTAACTAAAATTCTTCGGACCAAAGTAGTGGTTAATTGAGTGACGCTAATTACCTAAGCCGAAAAAGCCTTTTTGAGGGTCGCCGTAAATAAGGCGAAACCTTTTCTTTCCTTCATATATTGTTTAGGCTGTTTAGAAGATTACGTCGCACAGTTGTTTATGTTGATTAAGAAGCCCAAAATTATGGGGGAATAATGGCATACCTATGTTAATTTAAGATTTACTCAGATATTAATATTTTCTATGCGTGACCTTGTGGTAGGAATAAATATGAATAATAAATTGAAAACAAATATTTAATTGAATTTAAAATTTTAACGTATGTATATGAAGTGTCAACTCCGTGCCTAACTGCGCCGTACTAACAGCCTCCGTGGTTAGGCTCACGATCTGGAGGTTCGGGTTCATTGGGACATCGATGGGGACATTGTCCAAATCACTTTGTGAGACTGTCTTTTGTTTGATAAGGACTTTACAGGCATGAACCACCTGATTGTCTGAAAAAGTAAGATGATTTCGTACTTCAGAGGGTTTCTAAAGTAGTATAACGTAAGTAGTTTAGTATGCTCAGAAGATTTTCGTTGTAACTTCCAAACCACTTGAAATCATAACCCCAAAACATTTCACAGAGTACTTAAACATTTTATCAATAAAAGGCATAAGAGCATCACAATCGGTGCATCTGTATGCTGTAAAAGACATAAACTGATAACATATGTCGATTTGGAAGCGGTTGATAAGTAAATGTAGTCATTATGCGAAATAAATTACTATTCAGACGCGAAACGGAATTCGGAGCTTTTCCTTTGAGTATAAATCGTGCAAATCGCTGTAAGGCATAAATTGAGAGGGAAAATGTGCCTTATGTATTTGAAGAGTTTGTTATGATAGCTATACAAATCATGTAGTCACTAGTCATGTACATGGTAACTTAACGATCTGGAACTGACATTCAATTATATTATATAGTACGTGCTCTATTGATATAAAATATTCAAGAAGTTATTAAATATTTTGTGCAATATATTACACAAATAATGTTAATAATAGCCAGCATATTTTTCAGTCTTACAAGTCTCGAATTAAAAAAAGGAACCATAATAAACATGTGGCACTGCCAACTAATTAGACCAAGCGTCATTTCGGTGTCAATTTACTCCTTGTAAATTCACCTCAAAATTCGGCGTGCGCCGTAAAGGCAATAAAAGTGACAGGAATGACTTCATTAGCGGTGTAGGCGGGGTTTGTGAGACTAGCAAAAAAATACGTCACCGTTGCATCATTGAGGCACATCCTTAATAGGTATATAATGACGGCAAATGTTTCCGCAACGCACAAATCTGGTAAACGTCATCTTTGGGTCCGTTCCGGGTCGTCGAATGACGGGTTTCGGGGGAGTAACACGTCATCTGCTGTACCTAAGGGTGTCTTTCTATTTATAGTTATATTAGTTATTATATATTCGATATTATATCGGCATAAAAATAAGGAGATAATATGCTTCAGCCAATAAAATATAATGTAGGTAAAAGTAAACCTTATGATTGAGATTCATTTAGGCAAAATTAGTTATTAGTTGTGTGATGTAACTGAAAAAATTTGAATAAATAAAGCATATTATAATATTTTTTAATATATTCAAGAATCAGTAAAAATTTCAAGACTGCTACGGAAATCGACTCGCCGCTCCTGAGATACTCTTTCACAAGTGTCAACCCAACCCGTTTCGCGACACGTGTTGCAAACAAAAGAACCGGGGGGGGGGGGGACCACCCCCTTCGCGACAAAAGGATTGCCCAAGTTATATTACTCGTAAAGAATTTTGGACTAAGATCTATAGCTTGTAAACCGAGTAATTCACAATCGTTCCGCAATTGTGGGAGACATTTGAAACAACTGTTGTTTGCTCGAACGTTTTAATTGTTCCTAATTCGTAAAACTTTTCCACGTGATTTACAACTGTTGTTCCAGTCGCCATTTGCCTTTTTGTTTTTTAAGAAACATGTGGTAGGGTTGACGAAAAGGAAGCGGTTGCCGCTCGTGGGATCGTTAACAGTTTTTGATGACAAAACCAAGGGCTCTTAACGTTTTTATGATGAATCTTTTTTAACCAGCTGTGAGGATAGACGCAGCCCGTTCATTTTCCTATTTGATTAAGTAATGAGTAGACTATTTCTATTTATACATTTAAAGTGTGAGAAGTTCTTTCATGAAGCGAAAAATATATTCTTTAATGACTAGAAGGTATCTTAAAGCACTCTTCTTCCTCTCTTTTGTGAGTTGTGAGATCAACAACCGAGCTCATTTTCATCTGGCGGTGGTAACCCTGATGGTTCAAGCACTTGAAGAAGGCAACAATAGCATAATGCTTGGCAGAGAAAGCGTACCAACCCCGGAGGTTCATTCAACTATTACTAGGCTCATACATAATACAAGATTCATCTAGCATAGATCAAGCGTAGGCAGACCTAGATGTCGCCAGGTAGGGCAATTGTCGTGTTTGCATATTTCAAAGGAAGGATCGCATTAAAACCGATCACGTATACCGGGGTGCCCACGCGCACAATTTTCTTCGATAAAATTATGTAAAGTAGATATTTGCAGGCTGAGTCTAATGAGACGAATTAAGATAACACACTGTGGACCAAACACGCTTGACTAGTCAATAAATGCGTCTAGGAGTTGGCCAGACGAGGCTAGACACAGTCTTATATAATTATATATAGGTTTTATTATATATTCCAGACTGTGTGGTATAATTTCCATCGTATTAAAACATGCAGATTGTGCATATGAAATATGTTATATTTTTAAACTTAACGATATAAGTGTTAGTTAGGTATCTGTCGTAATGTAAGTAGTGATGTTATGTAATAAGAATTTACATAAGATAAGAAAAAAATATATAACTATGTTAAGTTTTTCTTTTCAACTCAATTTGAATTGCTGTTTCAAAAAATACCGCAACAGATGTTTAGATGTTAATCGCTTAAAATCGACTTTAAAAGATAAAAAGAAAACTTTATAATTCGGATCTTTAAAAGAGCTATTAACATCACTTAACATGAACCAAATTCAGCTACCGCCATCACAAATTTACCACGCCATATGCCCGTCATCTTTTCCATAAGCCATATTATCATCTCATTTCTTCCTGATTGGTACATGTATAAATAATCATGGTAACCGTTGCCCGAAATTTCCCTTATTACATATTCTTTGGCCGGCCCAATCCTCGGGACGTAATCACTCAAATGGGTAACGCGAATCGAAAATTACATAATTGGAACGCGAACATTCGAGATGTTTGGCCGGTGAGAAATCTGACCATGCGCAGCTACCTGTATAACATCTATAGGTGTACATACAAGAGGGACGATCCTACGACTTGGGTGGTCCCCGGAATCAAGTCCTGCGATTAAGTATATAAACGCCGATGTATACCAACTGCCTGCGTTCCCATATCTACTGAATGTGAGTTATTATTTAAAATAAAAGCTCACTTGAAATACGGTATCAATACGCTGTAATTAAAGCACGCCTTGTACAGTTCGCAAAATAGATTTTGATATTCGCAGTGTGGAATTTCGCACTTGTTTTTTTATTATGTAAAAAAGTTAAGCGAAATATCGTTTCTTTTTTAATTTTCTCAGGACAGCAAATACGTTTAGTATGTAGATATATATGATTTTGGTTTTTTGAAATATTTGAAGGTTAGATAATTTCAAGGCTTTTGAAAGTTTATAGTGCAGTAGAAAATCAGTTTTCCGCAATCTAAAGCGAGCTTCCAATCAAAAGCACTAGATGTGTATCGTCTTAAGGGCCGCTTGTTATCTCAAAAACAGAATATGAATAATACATTAGTGGCCGGTGCACTCGCGCACTCTTAAATTGGCGAAGCTTAATTGACTCAAAGCTTGAAAATGAAACACGACCGAACCGGGCTTTCTTCGGCAAATGTCGGTGGCCACTTTTTGTGTAATCTGTACCAGACGGACCGCATAACGGAATCGATTTAAATTGGTTAGGTTCGCTTGAAAGGGTAGTACGGTCAGCAGAGTAAGTGGCGAAAGAAAATTGAATATCCGTTTTTTTGTTCCATAAATACATTTCTGTTAACAGCTACTGTTTGCAAGTACTAGAAAAACTTAACGACGCCGCGGCGCCGTCTGAAATATTAATGAATAAGAAATTGATACAAGTGGTAAAAACTGCAGAGTCTGTTTGTCAGATGATAATTATTAATTATGTTCATACACGATACCAGTGTTTGCTGATTGTAGATGTGTATAGTAAGATTTAATTAAAAACGAATAGAGCGCAGTTTTCATAATGCCTAGTGGTAGTGTAACAAATTCAATGTGATTAAACAACGCGCCCACCTTAGCGTTGGGCGGGGCCGTTTTGCGTGTGCACCCCCTTAATTAGTTTCAATTTCTTGGTATACTCATATACTTACTATAGTTTTTACCTTAAATGTATATAATACCCCGTTATATAATCTTATCACGTCGAGTATATAGCGTGAATATGACCTAACTGCAACGAGCGCACGCGAATTTTTTCACGAAAATTTTTAAATCAAAATAATAACCACGTTATACATCTCGTGAGGCTTGTTTAATTTAAAATTTTCGTAATTCGTTCACGAAGCCTGACCTGTGGGTCCGGCATGTATGTATTTTGTATTATGTGAAGATAGCTATTAAAGTAATTGCGAAGCATTACACGACACGAAAAACAAGGCTCTCGAAGGCGTTTCACCAAGAAAATTATCATTTTTGCACACCAAAATGGCGTCGCCAACCCGATTTTTTTTCTGGTTTTCGACCAAGCCCCTAGACGTTAATTTCGCGGTGCTCTGTAAATGCAAATTGCTAAATGATGGGGCCAAGATCGACATTTCGATAGTCATGTCGAAACCAAACTCCGGTCTTGACCGAGACTTGCGGCTAATTATATCAACTGCCCTTTTATTTTCTGCAAAACATGATATCTGTCCTCCTGCGATTACACAAAACTGATTGTAAATTCACGTCGTGTGTGAAGCCTCATCAATCTTCAAGTAAATGTACTCAATGTCTCTCGAAACAATATTTGAAACCCATTTGATATCACTTTTCGATTTATTGGACCGATATTAACTCGTACATCAGGGTTGAACGCAATAAAAATTGGACGGCCCTAACAGGATTAGGACAAACCCTGACATATGTGACATGTGGAAGCCTCGGACTATTTTTCTCTAAGGGGAGGCGTTTCTTAGTTATTTAAAAATCAATTTCAGGCACCACTTTAAGCGCAGAGTCATGGCACTACGCACTTTATATTACGTACCTACGAAATGGGCGTCCAATGCTCATAAATATGACGGATACATCAGCTGTTACCGAAGATAAATGGGGCAATAAATCAATAATAGACTGATATTAAATACGAGGTCATAGTAGCGTATAATTTGCACAATACTCGAATAATAAAGACATCAGAAAACTTTATACGGGGCGCGATTCACAGAAACTACAGTATAATAATATCCATTCACGCAAATAATTTTAACACAAAACAAGCCGCTGAAATCAACGCTAACAAGATGCAGCTGTTGCAACCTCTCACACTGAGATTGTTTTGAAAAACTCGTTGGAGTTTTCGAAAATAGAATATAAAATGTGTCACTCCTTCCCCGATAAATCAGGCGTGATTAATGTATCTAAGTAAGGAACGGAACGCACCGCGTGACGGGGCAGTCGCTCATTGGGTGGCGTGGTCGCCATATTGCTTGGAGCGTGTACCTGTCAAACTTTGAAATATGGCCGCTGGCTTTCTCTGCGCTCGAATTAGTGGGCGCTTGTCTTAAAATACCCAACTAAATTAAGAAGCATGCGAACGTCATGAAATCGCAAAAGAATAACCAACCTTTGTATCTTACAAAAACATGGCTACTCTAAAAAGTATAATTTTCTGATTTCACGGGATTTTTGAAAAATTGACACTTTGTTCTCGAGGTGTAAAATTATAGCGCATCACGAACTTCCGAGAAATAAAGCTCTTGATTTATATTTTGACATTTTGAACCAAAATATTGTGTTTTATTGTGATCCTTAATTTATTGCCGTAATAAATATGACAGCTATCATTGATTTTACCATTTTACGTTATGAAGATTACTGATTTCTGTTTTTAGATTCAACATGGGAGTTTTGCTTGTATTTCTTACCTGTTTTTTTTTTTTAAGTATTCTTAAGTACTTTCAATCAAATCCTACGATTTTCTTCAAAGCTCTTCACATATACGCAATAAATTTATGTATGTGGTAACATTTTGATATGAAACCGCAAGTAGGCGGTTAAACCTTCTAGTTCTTAGACCATGAATCATTCGCGGCAAAGGATTTTCGCCCTTACCTTAAGCAGCTATAGGTTTAATAGTGGACTAAAGTTCTTCAGCCCACTAAAGTGTCTGATCAAGTGAACCGACAATTTGCGATTTATCGTACATAAAGCGAATCATAGCATATCGATAGTAATCTTACTCGATGTTATTACTTATCGCGGTCCATCATCGGCGGAGAGTCAGCAGAAACGGCAAATAAACACTTTTATTTATTGTGATTTGACTCCTGCCAAATTGGACGGCATGCGAATGTGATTCAAGGAAACTGTGGAAATTCCTTTCTGATTTCATGAGGATTACTTTATTGGTAACTAACTTACTGTTAGTAAGATTATTGAACTTCTACGTAAGTAAATAAATGATTCAGAGGAATTCGATTCAGTAAGTTCTTTGATTAGGTTTTTTTTAATACAATTATTTTGTTTTTGTAACTTTAGAATTATATCGATTAATTTATTATTGTATGACAATGTATGATAAATACAAATAAACTGTTTAATTACTAAGTAGTGATAACAATTTCTTAAAAATCATTGTTTTTTAGATGTAGTTTTGGAAATGTTCATACATATTTTAAATTTTAACGTTATTTTGCAACATATTGAACGTTGTCATTGTCATAAAACCACGTGTCAGTGCTTAACTGACTATTAGGGTGGTATTAATAAACTAATCTCAGCTGAGACTGCCCTCAAGATCATGCTCAAGTCCCTGTTTTTATATAAGAACTGTCACATTGACATGATCTTGAGAGCAATCTCAAAGCTGAAATCAGTTTATTAATACCGCCCTTAGTTCGGCTGGGAACCGGTTAATATAACAATAAGATACGACTTCAGTTATTGCATGTTTGTAGAACAACTTTAGACCGACACAAGCCACAAAATAAATGTACCTATTTATGTAGTACTTGTGCTATCAGTACTTACATTCAATAAATATAATAAAGTACGAGTTGAAATGAAATCGTTGAGTTGTATTACTTGCACGGGCTTATTAAATTGATAGTCCTTTAAAACCCAATCCACAACCTGACATAAATACATAACGGCCGTATCGAAATTAATCCCACTGCTTCTATGAATATTAGTAGGCATTTAATTGATTGGATGAATGTACACTTTATCGCTCACACTATAGATAGTAAACACGTTTAAAAAGTTGAAATGTTATATTTGTGCTTGAAAATGCTATCTTATCGCGTTGATCTATCTCTGTTAGACATTTATTATATGTGAATAGACATGACATTGGGACTTAGTTGACAAAAAAATGAGCTATTTTTTCATTTTTGAATTGGGAGATACCTGTACAGTTAAACTTTGTGAAAATTCAAACATACTTGAACTTATTTAAGCCGATTATGTATATTTGCAATGTAAAATTTGTCCTAAATACAATAGAAATACACATTTTATTATATCGTCGTTGTATTCTCGTATATATATATATATTAATTGTTAATATGTTAATTGTTGTTAATATATATATACACATAATTTAATCTGAAACTTGAGAACAACAAAGCCGCACATTTGGAGGCCGCAAACAACCCTCAGGGCAACTCCGAAAGTACGTAAAACATATCTCGCATTCGAAATCTGCAAAGTTAAAGCCAAGAATCCTGGTAAAATTCGAAATGGCGGTACAGAGTCACCTGCGAGTTGGTATTCAGAGGCTCCGTGAGTTGGTATCTTGGTATTCAGAGCTAAGTTGGGCGGAGCCGGGTAACTTAGCTGAGACTAAGTAAAGAAACCGCAGCGCCGCGCTGTCTGACGACCGACTTAAATCTCTGCCAACTTAGGCTTAGTTTATACTTAAACAAGGTAATGCTTTTTTTATTTTGTTTAGTATGTAATATTATATTATATTTAAATGTCAGGACTGATGTTAGAGGTGATGATGTAGTTGGAGATATTTCGTTGGCGATGTGATATAATATTGATGGCTACAGACCGAGAAGAGCTTACATGAAACAAATTAAAGAGAAGGCGAACGTCGTGTATTATAAGAAAGTCAAAGAATTGACTCCCAATAGACAATTATGGAGATTGCTACACCGACTAGAGGGTGGCTTTAAAATAAATGATGATGATAATAATGTGATGCAGTCCCAGGATGTAGGATAATAGCTTAGCCTGAATTAAACTTAGACACTTACCAAGAATAGTTTTAAAACATGTTTTAAATAAAATACAACTTTACTACATAAGGCAACATAAAAGTGTAGGTACAATAACAGCAGATCTTGTTTTCTGGGCAGGTATTAAGTAAACGCTGCGGAAACACACCCACTACAATTGTCTTTATCATATTACATCATCATCACCTCCCTAGAATTATCCCGTTTCTCACAGGGTCCGCTTGCAGGTATGGTTTTTTTAGAAGCGACTGACTGTCTGACCTTTCAAGCCGCGAAAAGAAAAGCAGCCCAATATACCTCTAGGTTAGGACACAACTCAACTACTTACAATCAAAAATAGAAAAAAATGCTTCTCTTATATTAATTATACCTATAAAAAAAAAGAAAATTTTAGTTTTATCCGTATTGTGCACAACGCGCAAGTGTAAGTTTCAACCCAAGCTGAGGATGCGCCGAGATTTCTCCACCATTCGAAATAAATATTCCAGATTTGCGACCAGAATTCTATGTTGAGACATTACAGTTTCATTCTAGACTTAGTTCTGAGGGTACAAAGCGAAATCCTACTGGATATAGTGCATTATTTATAGCAAACTTGAGCATTGTTGTTGGGAGGATGAAGAAGTTTGTATACGTATTTATAAACAGCATAATAACTATGTTTTAAGACAATATATAACTAAAACATTTATAGATTATGAAATTATTCCGCAACATGTAGTGTGGAGCAATCCTTATACAATACATCAACTCATCAGTCGATCACTTGAAGTCAATTCATCATTTGAACGAGTAGTTGTAACATGCAGCTCATGGTCACTCTTAAGGAGTAAATATGTCAGTTATACTAATTTAATTAGTTAGACTAAACTAATTACATTAGTTGGAACGGTAATTTTGTGACTGTATAAGTAACATGTAACAATATAAGTAGGTACATAGTAGGTAGTTTCATACGAGCAATATCAATCATGGTAAAAATCAAAAAGCATGTAAACATCCCCGTCACACCGTGTTACGCCTCGACAAATGCCATAAAACGTTCCCTTCCGAAAATTGTGTCAATAAAGATAAAGAGAAACTAATATGAAAGCAGGAATGGATAGAACTATAGGTACGTGATAAGAAAACATTTATTCCCTATGTTTAATGCATGATTTGTCATAATTTCCAGCCTCCCCCGCCTGCCCCTTGTTTTGTTGCGTCGAGGAAATGGGCGTATTATGATTTATATGTTATCTTATTTATCTCGGACGTCGAGAAAAATTGTGTGTAGGGGAAACATTGGAAGCATTTTCAGGTTATTAACAAATATGACGAGATTGCGGCAGCAACTGCTATTTATGAAGGCTCTGTCTGTTTCATTACTCTACGCAGCTATGAATATTCTTTTATTTATCCTGTTGGTAACTTCACATTTTTATTTTTATTTTGCAACAAATATTTATGTCTTAATGAAATTCGGGTTGCACAAATTCACAAAGGTATATTTTATGATATTATTAACATTGACTTTTGGTTTCGTCCGTGCGGTTCTAAGCTGCAATAAAGCCGCGAATCAAAAGTCGCCACTAAATCACAATATGGCGGGCGCTGCCCCGTGTTTGCTCTCGCCCACATAATCCGTTCATGCGGCGGTAAATCCATCCACCAGTGTCGCGTACAACACTAAATCATCATAAGAGAATCCCGCTCTAAATATACAGGTAAACGTAGCTACAGTCTCGACGCGGCTTGCCAAAGTTTTGCATGCAAAATTAAATTTCAGATTTATTTAAAGATATAAAATCGTGATAAAATTGGTACGGAAACTAATGTAGTTAAAGTTAAAACTCCATTGAGATTCATTATCGGATCGCCCAATATCGGGAGCAGAAAAAGTCGATTTATTCGATTCTTTTTATTCGATTTCAGAGCCAGCTAGTGAAAAAGTTTCCATCGTAATGCAATCGCGCGGTATTAGTTTTCTCGTTTATCAGCGCGTGCTTTGCGCTTTGAGGGATTAATCTAGCTGCACTGTGGAATGGAATTGTAAATTTCCTCCGTAATAATTGTTATGCATCTTCTGCTTTATATTCAGCATGATAAAACTAGAGCTATAGGTACCTATACTACACAGTCTAGTATCTGGCATTATTACTATCAAAGACCATATTGTATATTTTAACCAAGTACATACGTAATTTCTTTTCAACCCTGTTTTATTTATCCTTGTATTGAAGGAGAAAATGTACCTGTTAAATAAATTGTATCAAAACTTAACGAAACAGAATGAAGCAATAAAATAATAAAAGCGTAACTAAACAACGCGTCCACGTAATATTTTTGTTTGTGGAACATCGCAATTTTTAGTTGAGTGCTGTGAACCAATGCAATTTGGCTTTTGGCGATTTATGCGAAAACAGGACCCGTGGAGAGCAAACAAGCGAAATTTGTTGTTGAAACAAAGCTATTTTTCGTATCCACTGTTTATATCACTCAAATGTCTAACTGGAGGATTGCCCGTTGACTGATATGTTTACAATCTCGTATTCATTGTAAAACACCCGCCTGATTTGTAAGCTTCACCTGCCCTTTATCATTTCGGCAACAAATAAAATACGCTCTACGAAGATTCATATTCTATACATCTGGTTTTTGTTTGGGAAATTTTTCGTTTCACGAATTTGTGATTGACTACGAGGTTTGTGTAATTTTCAGGGGTAAAAGACGGCAATTCTTTAATTGCCGGCGTAAATGACGTCATAGCGTCATCATAGTATTCTATTTCTAAAACATAAATAACAATTGCACTCCCTGGTAACAATTCCAGTTGCTGCCAACAGATCCGTCACATAAACTCTTCTACGAACTGTCAGGTAGAACAAGCGTACGATACACGAAGCTATTAGCCCTAGGAGATTCATCAATACTAACTAAACACGACATGGAGTCATTGACCTCTTGAAGTCCTGATACGAAGACGTGTGTGGCTCCAGAACAATAGACGCTCAGATCAGTTACCTTTGTTAAGCCTGTCTGTCTGTCCGTCAGCGCTTTATTGGACATACTCAGATTGAGCCGATAGGTGGAGTACGCCCGCCAACGTAGCGAATTAGGAGTACTTTCTTGTTTGTCGGATAAATGGCTTCAATCTTCTTCAAACGTTGGGCAGACTAGAGATTGGACAGAGAGAGTTTACGGAGGGTTTGTTTTGGAAATGTGAGGCGGTTTGACCCATGGAAACCAATAAAATATTAGTTCTATTTTTCACTCTTTCCGGCTCTTTTTTTTTGTAACATAAAAGATTCGGTAAATGAAGAGAAGAATTATGTTTTTGTCTAAAAAGTAACAGTCTACAGTTTTTACTTAAAGATTTTTTATCTTTAAAAATCCGTTTTTAAACATTGCTGGCGAGGAGTGCACGTATTATACCTCTACTTACTCCTTCGGTGGTACTGGTATGATGGTATGTTATGTTATCATTTTAGTTGCTTTCTCTTTGATTTCCAATCAAAAAACACAAAGATATAAAAAAAAAACTTACAATAAAAAAGCTCTCAAGCAATGCCGTGAATTCTTACTAATATTAAGCATAATGGTAGTTTAGTGCTCCTGAGTAGATTATTAGGTATAAAACGGATGGGAGAAAGAAAAAGAAACATTTGTTATATTATATATAATAACTATCACATTGACATGCTCTTGAGCGCTAGTTTATAAATACCACCCTAAGCTCAAAAGAATAAAAGCGCTGACGCCGCAACTTATACCTATTTGTACAAGGGTGAGTTCGTTAAATAAATAGTAAAGCTGTCCTATGAAGGTTTTCTTGCAAAATGCAAATTGTTATAATTGAGATTTATGACTTAGCCAAGGTTGTAACTCAATTATGGGAAATAAAGTATCGTTGACAAGACCGCCTTTGGCTAAGGCTATAAATATACACTGTAAAAAGTAAATACTCGTACCACTTTTAAGTGGTATGTTTCAGTCACTGGTAATGTATCTAGGTTGTACTCTAGGTCATGTGCAAACCCTTTTATTTAAATATATAAATTAAATAATGTTTAATTAGTTTTATTTTGATATTTATTTGATTTATTTAGCATTTTATTTTTTTTATAATAAGAGAGTAAGTATGTAGGTATACAATTAGGTATTTATTGCCCTAAAAATACGATATCGAGGCGGACCACCAGCCCAGTGGTGGGATGACATTGTGAGGTATGCCGGAAAGCAATGGATGAGACTTGCACAGGACCGGAAAGGATAGCGTGAAAGAGAGGAGGCCTATACCCAGCAGTGGGTGGATACAGGCTGAGTAGATAGATAGATATACCTACACAAACTCACGAAACAGAAGATAACTTAATTTTATAATACTTAGATAATGGTGCTACTTCCTGTAAACACCATCAAATTTTATTTTAAGTTATATCTGTCATTTTCTTATCCGCCGAAAAGGAAAGGGACGCGTATTCGACAAGCATAAAATTTATGAATCACACGTCAAATTTAAACACAAATCTAAAACAACCGTCTAAAAATTTTATATTGGCCTATTGGATACCTTTTTGATTCGCCCGGGTTATTCATTCATTTACTCATTCTTCCTAAAATTAAGAGCTGTCAATCATCCGTCCCTTTCCTTTTCGGCGGATAAGAAAATGACAGGTATAACTTAAAGTAAAATTAGTAGGTGTCCTACATTTTAAAATATTATTCATATAAGGCACCTCGTGTCGCCTCTTTTATATTGTCGTGCCCTTGAAGTGAGTCACATGTACCTCATTACTATATTCCGTCTTAATGATGTTTGTGACATGCAATAAATTAATATGAATATGAATACCTATCAACCACTTTTGATACAAATTCCTAATAACATGAACCGGATTTATATTCCTAATAATATTTCATAAACAAACATCGTAAATGATCTTTATATCTCGGTATTTCTACAACTACTTCAGAATTCCATCTACAAGCAAACAAAACCGCGTTTACCCGTACATAAGTACTTTTCGATCCCGTAACCAATATATCGCCTGCGAACTCAGCTGGTCATGATTCAGCGCGTGTAGACAACATAGCTATGAGATATGGACCTCAAACGTGCTATACATCTGCCCGGCTGTGAGTTACTCGTTTCACAGAACTATCGATTAAGTAGATAGTTGATAAATTATTACAATGGTTTTTCGATCGAACTTATACCTATTAGGTACTAAGCGGGAGATTCAATTTCAATTGAAGCGAGGGACTTCTTGACTCTGGATTTGGAAATCCCTTTAAATGAGTTGCGTTTATACACAATATCTCTCTCCCTGGTGGGAAGATGATGTGGAGTAAGGTCTGGCCGATATGCCTGCCTGAAATGATGTCGATCTTTTACTAACTAATGAAAAAAAAGTAGTTTCAAAGTATCTTAATAAATACACACAGACCAGAAAAATTATTAAAAGCATTACAACAAATCGATGTGTAAACTTAAAGCACGTTTAACACCCGGAAATAGAATCCAGTACCTATCTTCTAAACACCGAGCAAGTTCACTAACTAAGGTGTAGGTAAGTCCAAACTTACATAGAGAGGTCGGCAATTTCATTTACATTCGATTCATATGTATAACATTTGTAATGTAACTTCCAGACAAACATTTTACAACTTGACCTCTCAAATAGCAGCGTCGAAAATGAATGCGCTGTAGCACAATATTTTCCCAAACAAAGCTTGTTTTATTCGCCAATATTTTACAAAACCCCCATACTTTACTGCGGCAGTATAATACATACGAGCATATATCATGTATCTTGGGATACACACTATCCAGTTTGGAATACAAAGAGGGTCCTACTACATCTCAGTGTCGCAATATCGGTCTATTCCTGTCTGAGTCCTACAATACCTACATACGACTACTAGTGTTGCCTACACGACAATTGCAGAGAAGACCGAACTCTGTAAAAGATCTTTGACTCCAGTCAAACGTGGTTTGGGATGATATTGATAAAATTGAGAAGTCTCTTCTTTGGTAGCGTTTTTGTCACCATGTTAAAATTCATTATTGAAAGTTAGTTTTATTTGCAAATAAATAAAAATAATTTGCACTCTTTCAATTATTTTGTGCTCATGTCTTGAGTTATCATCACCAGTGAATGTTGTCGTTTTCTTTTCCGTAATGTTCCCTCTAAGAGGTTTCGGGAGTATCATAACTGAAAATTCTCTAAATTTCTGCCCAAACAGCTAAATTGGCAACACAGTGTGCTGTGCTGGTAACAATGCACTGTTTTAGAATGCTAGCCGGGTCGCCCTTCCATTATCCCTTGGATTTAACTGCGCCTATTTTAATCCGTCACGATTCGGACTACGCGCCGTGTGGTCTTAAATCTATTTAGTCCTAGTAGTATTTAGTTTATATATTGGAAATTGGCTGAAAATGTTGTCCTTAATAAGTAGTTTTAAGTTATATTTGCTTTTTATCATAATCACGATCATGGTGGGCCACTTTATACCTGATGTTTTGTATTTTGCCTGATTTTGGTGCTATTGACAATAATGAATTCTGATCGAAATTAAGGTGTTTAATAAAACTATAACTATTAAACAAACATTGTTTCACGTACCTATGAAAAAACAGTAGGTAAGCTTTATCTGCATTTATGAAGAAAACGAAATCTTCTGTCATCCCAAGTTCACGGACAGAACCGGCATGCAGACGCGCAAGTAGGTAGACACTGAACTCGGGGGCCTGAATTTAGCCGTTGTTAATTTGTCACAGTGAATTAGCCACCGACGGGGTAACTGATAGCGTTAGCATGTTGCACCCTGTGTGGCGCCAATATGCTCGTAAACGTCCTGCCTAGCCAATTTAATACCTAACTATGCATCTAGATGCCTATCTGCTTGGATGTACGATGCTTAATCTATTGCTAAGTAGGTGATTACGGGCTCTAGTAAGTTTGTGGGTATCAACCGGACCTAAACAGATGTATCGATTTTTAGTGGTGTCAACAACACTTACGAAATTGTTTAAAAAATTAAAACAATACAAAAATGTTTAGAAAGAGGACATCTGTCTAAATAATGTCTTTAAAACATTCGTAAATGCAAAATAGAAATAAAAAGGAACCATAAAACTATTTAGCATAGTGATTTACGAATCTAAACAAACTATTCAAAATACTGAGAGAAAGTTGGACCAAAGTGGTCCTTTTTTTAAATATTCAATAGCAAACCATAAAAAAATTGTACGGTCACTTACTCAAGTAAAAGATTCGCAGTTGGACTATCGATAAAATAATGATTCATATTCTATTTGTACAGAGAGTACAATCGCTTGTGCGGATGTAAAAGTTCATAGAAGATATTGCGTAGTAGACTGTATCGGAACTCTGCAACACATTTCAACTTTTCTTACCTTTGTGCTCGAGATAAAGGGAGAAAGTTGTACAACGGCCTTTCTAAAATTCGATATATTGTTTGTCTATTGTTCGGATAAAACTGTCTCCAACAAAGAAAGTTAACTGTTTTTGAAATATTACTTCATACTAGACTACGTCTTAAGGACTTTGTAGTTAAAATTTAGTTGTATAACTTTTTAATATATTAACGTCCATTGCACATGTGTACAATATAATGTTTTTACTACACATTATTTCTACTGTAGGTATTAGAAATATTTTGTCTTTTTGTCATAAGACTGTTGCGATCTCAAGCTCATAAAAGCTAGGATATCTATTCACTGAAATTATATTCAATAAATTATATTGTTAGTACGCACATCAGAGGTTAAAAATGTCAAAAAGTTTGTAATATTAAATCATTCATTTTGTGACATAATATATACCAACGAAAGTATATAGGCTTAAATGTTAAGAAAGACCCCTTCTCCATCAAATCAAACACATTCGTGAGTTCATAGACTAAAAATCCAAGTTTTCATAACTCCAGAACTACAGCGGAGGCAAATTCAAGGCATTCCCCACTATACATTCACGTGGAAGTGTGTAGTATAGCTCTGTACCCGGCATTGTTCGCTAACAAGCCCGTCTAACCGCGCCCTGGCACGACACAACCCGCATATACCTATAAACAATACCTACTTATAAAGAACAGATAAATCCTATTTCAGTTTTGAGAAAGTTAAAAATATAAAATGTATGCCACACTACGGATAAGTTAGGTTTTGATAAATTTCTTGAGGTTGATTTGAATACAGAAACCCTAGGAAGGTAACTTCAGACTTAAGAAGAGCGCTCCATTGCCTTATTTGAAGATGCATTCAAATACGGCAATATTTTTGGGTTAAGGTTAAACGTTCATTTATTTAAGGTACTAGAGAACGAATAGCGCAAAATCACAAACAGCCAAAGAAACTCAATATAAGTATTCTTGACGGCAGAGACTCATGCGACTAAGACAATGGGATGGAAATAAAACCGGAAAGTAAAAAGCAGACAAATCTTCACAAGAGGTTCACCTTAGATTGTTTATAGCTTTTCTGACATATTTGTCATATTTTCCAAGTGCACAATCTATCTATGAGATCAACTAGCGTTACTAATGGCTGTTAAGATGTGCTAAAAGCCCATAAATGTTAGTATTCAGCTTTGTTTACGATTGTCTCTTTACATGACAATAACGTATACCAAGCCTCATTGAGCTACATCACGGTCGATAAATCACAAGATTAAGAAATCAATCGAATCGAATGTAGGAATTGAACAGTGAAATGGAATTCGCACTTTTATAATCCCGCTGGTGCATATAGAAATTGTATACATTATAGACGTAATGTTTATCGTGTTTCAAAGGCGTTTGGTGATAGCTTAATACAGATGACTGGGTGAAGTATTCAGCAACTAAAGAGATACCTAGTATGTTTAGTTTTGCTAGTTGCATAATATAACGACTATAAGGAAGAAAAAACTCCGCCTTGTTATTTTTATTCGAGGCAAGCCTGTATAGGAATTCTACCTAAAAGACGTTAATTTAAATAAAATGAAGCTTCCATGAAACTCTAGTTCTATTGTATTAATGGGTAAGCAATCTAAAGGTAGGAAATTTGAAGACAACCGTAAACACACTTGAGCCTAGTTCATAAGTTACCACCCAATGCTAGAGTTTAGTGCCGTATACAGAATTTCCACCTAATAAAAGGCCATGTTACGTGTAGGGAACGTTAGACACGCAATTACGGAGCAACTAGCGTAACTAGACCCACCCTCCCCTGCTGTGCTCTGATATTAAGGACGGCAGAAGAGAAGAAATATGGACTGTCAGGGATCAAGCGTCGTCGGTGGAGGTGCAAGCGAAGTTTCACGTTGAACGTTAATTAGTGCGTGCCTCACGTTCTCGGGCATGTATGGATGTATGTGCGAGATTACTTGTCCTGGCGTTCAGAAATTGAGAAAAACTTGCTTAAAATGTAGGACCAACTTTGGAGATGCCGCGTGAAACAAACGATCGCGTTTAAGATAAGCTCGCGCCTGATGTGGTCCCAACATTGGATCCAATAAGCCATTAATGCAAGAAGCAATTTGATGTAGAGATTAATGTGCGTAACAATTTATTGACAATTATCGTAACCGACACCGCTCTAGGATCAATTAACACAAAGGAGCTATTGCAAATTAGACTAACCAACCGATGGGTAGCTATCTAGATACCTGAACCTGTATTAGGCACTAAAGATTATGAGCAAACTTGATTCATGAAAATTGATGAGAGAGATAAGAACGTTGATTGATTTTAAAAGGATTCGATAACGGGTGTGTGTAAAGAAAGCAGTTTCGACTTAAAGATCTTACAATAAGATTCCTTGCCTTATAAAAGCCGTAACAAAACGCAGGGCGGTTCTCGTATTGTATTCCAATTAGAAGCGCTATCTCAAAGGCGCTTATGCAATGTCGAAAGCCTATTCATATGCAAGGGCTTGCGAATGCCAATCTAGCCCTTGCAAAGAACTTCGTGGATACAATCCTTAATTACTTTATAACGTCTGAGATTTCGTTTATCGAACGTGTTCAGTAGTTAGTTTTAGTACTTATAATTTTATATTAAATTATATTTGCAAATAATTTTTTTTTTCCAATCATTATTTTTAAGCAAGTTAACGTTTTTAAAAAAGTATAACATACTGATATCTCGTTCCCATTATTAGCCAATAGCCACCAAATAATTCAATCGTTCTACATTTACATGTGATACCATTAGCTACATTGTAATTGGCTAATACAAGCAGTATTTCTACGTTGCCAGCCTAAACAGAAACAATACATCTAAGTCCGTCCCTGGCCACCCGTGGGCCGTAAACAGGCCTGTCAGGTTCTGAAGTCACCTCTGTGCTTCGGGGGGTGTTTACGTGGCTACCTTGGGTAATATTCATTGCTTTTATGGAAACCACTTGGATGCGTCGAGAAATTTGTATAAAATAAAGTGATTGTGGCATTATGATGCTTATAAATCTTTCATGTTTTTCTGTGTACAAATAAAAGGCTCAAATTCAAAACTTGTTACATAAGTAATAAAATTACACATCAATAAAAATCGTGAGTAAAATATGCATTTCTAATGTAAATTGAAAATAGAAAGCGGTTTATTTTGTGAAACAGCAATTTTAACGAGTTCGCAAGTGGAAAGTAGTAAATACTAGATTGTCTTCGCCTGGGAACCTGAACTAACGAACTATCAATGGAGGGTAAATAAAATTAAAAAACAAGTACTAGCCGTGTCCAGATATCGAGTTAGTTACAGTCACTTCATTAAGGGGATCATTCCACGCGAGCCTTAGTTACCCATAGTTTATTGCGCTCAAGGCTATCGATCCCATTGTTAGCGGACAGGTGATTTTAATTGAGTTTTGTATTGCTAGGACTGGTACTGACTCTTCATGGACTAAGAAAAGTATCGCCATGAAACCTGAACCTTAAGTGAACGCGTAAATTATAAAGACGATCATAAACTACTCGATGATGTAAGTACATCTGCAGCGAGGGAATAAATTTCACACCTGTGTGTGACCATCAAAAAACTTCTCAAATGTGGAATTTAACACAAAACATTAAAATTCAAGTGGAGAATTAATAAAGAGATAAATAAATTTAAGAGCAGCGGGAATGTGGGTTGCCGTTACGGGTCCGGTTCGCTTTATGTGCATATCGAAGATGGATGGCGCGGGTGTGCAGGCAGGGGGAGGGAGCACGCCGTCCCTCCACTCCCGCCGTAATGGCCGCGACTCGAGCCCCGTCAGACGACAAAAATGCCATAATAATGGCCCCTGAATAGTTTTTGCTGCACCGCTCCAAATACTGGAGCCTCATACGTGACGACACGCCGAACATCTCCCTTTTATTGAGAAATTCGTCAGTTTTATTGGAAAAAAGTACATGTTGAAAGGGGTGGAATCCGGTTGTGTCATTTCAAACACTTGATAAGTATCGTTCGGTAAGTTTTTCGGTGCAGAATTTCAGTGGAGCTGCTTTCGTTCTGTATGCGATGAATGCGCGGTTTTTACTACGGCCGAACCGTCGGTCACCTTCGGGACGGCTTTAATTGTGAACCGATAAGAAACTTACTGCTGCCGTATTGGACGGCTTGACAATGCCTTATTAATAGGCTTCGTTTTGAGGCTTCTTCTAAAATGTTTTGCTTTGCGTTTTTGGAAAGGATTACATATGAAAACGTCCTATATACCTACTTTAACTAAACAATTAATTGCCTTCTTCAAACTGCGTACGCCAGTCTTAGCAAAATAACAGGGCTTTTTCACATATTCATCAGCTTTCTTTATTGACTTAGCTGCAGAAAATTGATAGATACTAGTATTTTAACCCAATATTTTTAGAAAATCGTCTAAGAAAATATTTTCTCGCCAAACTGACCTAAATAACAATATAAGTGCTATAAAAGGTGCTGCACGTCTGCGCAAGCGCATTCTCGTGTGCAAACTACAAAAGAACGAGCTTGTCTGTCAGAAAGCAAGAGCAAAACGGCCAAACCCATCCGACAGCTAATTAAAAACAACGATCTGCTAATAATTGGTAGTGTTATTATCGAGGCGGCGTTATTGAACGTCACAAAAGGTGGACCAATTAAGAGTTTCCCCGAATGTCCGCGCGGGGAAGCTCAGAATGATAGCACCGTCAATTATGCTGCCCGGCTTGCAGCCAGCCAATTACCAGCCAGCCAACCGATTGATAAAAACAGTCTCGAAAAATTCGCCCAAACAAATTTGGGTTATCTTCCGAGAGACCGCGGGCGCTACGTGAAGCTTGTACTTACCGAATTCGGCCAACACGGTTACTGTCGATAATGATAATTATAAGCAGCAGAAAATTGCAAACTTGCCATTTTTGAACCAGAAAAAAATTGCGCCAGAAATACAAGATTTTTGCGAAATCGCTTTTATTTACGAGCCGAGGACGCGAAGTCGAAAAAACTAGTTCGCGCTTCATGTATGAACCATGACGCGGTCGCAAGAACAATCACCGAGAATAATTCATATTCCGAGCGCGCTGCAAATATCCAGGGCCGATTTACGACTTGCCTCTCTTGTTCTTTCCCGGCCGCTATATTAGTTACTTTCAGAAATAATTGGATTTCGATTGTGCGAGAAAAAGCCCCTCGCTTCGTCATTACTGATGCCCTTTTGAAGACTGGATAAATCGTAATTGGGGATGTGTTGCGCGCTATCGTGCGATCGCTCGTGTCTAACGCTTTCATATTGGAGCTTAAGGGCCTTTCCTATTTAGTTTCAGATCGGTGGCTATTTGAAGGGGCGCTGAGAGTGCGACACCTGTATGCGTTATTGTGTCTCGTAAATTGTGCGCTCGCGATTCAGTGGCGGGCGGTTTATTGAACTCTGTATCGAGATAACGCGTCGCATTTCGCAAGGAGCGGTGAAAATATCCTATAATCTCGTAATTTTTCCCGACTCGTTTGCATTTCCTGCAGCAGTTCGTGAGTCCCCCATGCTCATAATTAATTCAATTCAAATCACATCGCCCACAAGCCTTCCAATTTACCCGGAGCTGGTGCTCCGACCTTATATGGGCGACTGCTGTTACCAGTTCGAGAATTCTCACGTTATGAATTTTAATATTCAGGACTAGTATTGTTTCACAAGTCATGTTAGGTATAAATCTGAGATAACATCTAAGAAGCTCTCGAAAGTTATTCGTGGACATAAATGTCAACTGAACTGCGAGAGACACCTGTTCAGATAAAATGTTTAAGGTATATAGACTTTAATATAGCTACTATTACAATACAAAATAGGAGGTCTAGGAGTCAATACATTACCCTACAGTTAAGCCGAACGACGCCATACGTAACGAGTATGGCGGTATATTAGCACACAATAAAGTTTATCTAAAAGAATCTCCCTCGGTAGCTCTCCTAAAATGTCTATTTTCCGCACCGGCAATGGAAATGTCGTCGGGGCTGGATAAACGGGTGCGCGCGCGCAGCGTGGTGGAGGTGGGGAGTGGGGGGCCGCGTTCTAATGAGGCGCGCCCAGCCGTCACACCGGCCGCTGCCCTCGCATGCGCACGCTATATACTTAGGTATGAATTTAAATAAGTACCTACAGGGCCTTATGAAGTACACGATTTGCTTTAGTATTGATGTTGATTTTATGAGTCGCTCATTTCAGAGAAAAGCTTTTAAAATTGAAATAGTTTTCGATTCAATATTTTATGCTTTGTGTTGAGATTTAAAATTTAATTTATATTTGTTCATTAGAATATACTTTAAAAAAATAAATTGTTAAACTTTGACCACAACCGGAGTAGAATTTATTACATGACTTTTTGGAAAGAAGATGTAACTGAAAAATTCTTAATGACAATAATTACATTTGGCACACCCTATGTTCCAATTTTAAGTACTTCGATTTTAAGTTCTGTCGCAAAGATTCCTAAGATCATAAATAAATCAGTAAAATAATTTAAGAAACTCGTAAGTAATGATATCTTGAATAAATGATTAGAGTAAGTAGAAAAGATATAGGATGGCTGAAAACAGTTATAAATTAATATAAAATATAATGTAAAATGTAAATAATAATATAATCCAAGTAATATTAATCTCTACAACAATAAAAGCACTGTTAAAAGTAAAACAGCACCTTGATATACTACAGCGCAGCGAAAAAATAATTTCTTGAAACGGGGTTTGTTAAAGTATGAGGATCTACCTCATAAAATAAATGGTAAGCACTTTTTTACCCTAACCCAAAACCGAATGTTTTTAAGCTTAATAAATATTAGCAAAGCACTCCAAGAAGTACGTACTTGCTTTTAAACGAATTGCTCGCATAACAATAAAAACGTCTATAGGACCTTTCACACATTCTAATGTACATTACTATGGAGGGCGGTAGGTATGGATCCATAGAACTCCTTCATTTGTCGGAGGCCTGCACGAAGAGGAAATATTTTCCCAAATCCATACAGCCTTAAGGATGCCATAAAGCAGCCGTTTTCCCCACGCGAAAGTATGGAAGTGAGATTTATACGGGGGACTCGGTCGGGACCCGGCTTTGCTATGATGAATTGACACTTTTTCAGCAGCTCCTACAAATTTCAAGTCCAATAACGCACCCTGAATGAACAATGAGAGGTTACACTTGCCCCGTTATGGGCTCCAAAAGTTTTAATGTCTCCAATGAGGTAAAGCCCCCATAAATATTTCCATTCGTGAGATTAGTGGCCGTTTCAGGAAGTTGCGTAGCTGTTAATTAAGTTTTACTGTTTAATGCGTCCGTAATTGCGGGCGGGAAAAATTTGAATAATTTGTAATGTATTCGTTAATTTAGAAGCTTTTCGAGTTTCAACACGATGCCATGAGAACTCATGCGTAAGAACTAGAAAAAGGTATTTACCACTTTAAAGTAGTCCGAGTCAACTACGGCAAATTCCATTTTAGTCTGCTAGAGCAATAAATTTTCCAGTACTGTTTGTCGACAAGAAAAAATTCTCATGACTTATGTTCCACGGTTCCGTATAAGGACACGAACAGGACTTTCCCGGTTTATTTTTTATCTTTTTGATAAAAAGTGTGGTCGTGTTTAGATTTTAATTTTTCCTTCATTGTACCTGGGGCAAGCTCACGTGTACACTGTCGGCCAGCAAAAAGTATAAACACATTATAAACATGAACGGGGCCGCATGGCCTGCCGTCACGGAATCTCTGCTGCATTTTTGCATACCAAATACAGCTATGATTTGTGCCCCCGCCTTATCACGCCGCTTTAACTAGACTGAGATTATTTATAGGGCGTTAACTTTTAAAAGAATTCGGAAGTTTTGTAAACTTCGTTTTTAGAAAAATTCTAACCGTTAAAATGTATAAATGAATTCAATCCTCAAATCATTGACTATACGACAAAACAAGAAAAGTTTCAAACAAAAGTGAATATCAAAGAGTATTTATTAGAAAAACAAACGATAAAACAAGTCTACCACACGGCATATGCTACTACTAAAAAACGGCGAACTCGATATTCAAGATATTATGATGACTTCATTCCCCGAAGCTGTAGGCAAACGTCTAAATTATAATAATAAGCGGGCGTGAGTAGGACCGATGGATCTTAATAAAGTCATTATAAATATCTTGATTCCTCAACATGCGTTCAAATGCCAAGTTACATGTTTTACATAATATTATTGAGACATGAATTTGAATTACGTGTTTGATACTTATCAATAGTTATTGATATACGACTTACATCTCAGCTCATCACTAAAGGATCATTGAAATAAATATGCAGATTGGTCTCTGAATCGATCCATTGTTTCGTAGGAAGTCTCCTTGAATGTGATTGTTAATGAATATGATGAATAAGAAATGATACAACTCCTACAAAAATACTCCAATTACCCAGACTGCATTAACATAATATTTAAAGTCAAACAGTTTACTCACTGCGATACGCGAGTAAATAATCATCATCGCTAATTTAAGAGCCACGCTCTTATCGGTGTAGCATTTAAGCTACTTTTAGGGAAAAATAGGGAAGTGGTTTCCTTCTTGCCTGCCTTCCGCGCTGTAGTACTCTGTCTGACGCGAGTGTGATGGCGTCCAGAGTAGTCTATTTCAAAGCCGTACTAGGACTCCTGTCCTTCGCCTCTGAATAATACTGACAGTTACTGCTGCTCTCTGTCAGGTTCCAGGTTACAGTCAACAAGAAACAAAAAGTTAAATAGGTGGTGGAGTAAACAACAACTAGAACAAATACTCCAAACAAATGGATCAATGAATAAAAAAAGCAATTCCACGCAATAAATATTTGCGATAAACCTTTCGTTTTCGCAACTGAAAACCAACGTAAATATACCTAAGAAACAAAATACACAAGAGGCCGTAACCGGTGATTTAAACAGCCACCGTCCAACAATAGTGGCCTCGTATGAATAAAACGTATACAAATTTAATCAAAGAGAAATCTATTAGTAAAATGAGAAGTACGGAAGGGAGCGTACGTATACATATTCAACGAGGTACTGCATCACGAGCGAGCCAATTTATGCGGCAAGCTCTCAGAGTATCGTACTTTTACCTCGGCCATATGTAAAACTGGAGTATTTCTTTGGCCGATCAGATCGTCACCAGTAAAAGACCTTTCTATTTATTCGTTCGCCGTTTGAAATTCTACCGATGCGGAATTTGAAATTCTACCACTGCCTACGCCATACCTATTTGAATTTGTACCTTTCTATACGCCTTCGTTTGGTGAAGTATGGTATAGATAATTGTATATAGTAGATGATATAGGGAGGGTGATATTTGTATTTAGACTTAAGATTAAGTATATGAAATGTTACTTACCACATTTACCTAAGATTAATGTAAATTGGTTGG
Organism: Pectinophora gossypiella; assembly: GCF_024362695.1. NCBI lineage: Eukaryota > Metazoa > Arthropoda > Insecta > Lepidoptera > Gelechiidae > Pectinophora > Pectinophora gossypiella. The sequence continues at coordinate 10,427,563 of NC_065413.1, read as the reverse complement.
GACAGAACGGATGTTCATACAACTTATAGGTTTTATTACCAATAAATGTATCAGTAGCTAGTATAAAAGCTAAAAGATCGCTCAAGATTTAGTAAGGTAGAATATTAAAGGCCGAGCCATAAAAGTGTTAAAAGTAGGCTATCTTTAAATCGTCACGTAACTATTCATTCTATATATTGAAGTAAGAAGCTCGTTAGAGCGGGTCGTCTTATTATATTTTTATCTCAAGTTTCTACTCTACCTATATAGGCAGAATAAGTTACTTCCTTTGCCCGCAAGTTCCGACACAAGTTTCCTTTAAAGTATTAATCAAGAGCCATGTCGCGTCGCGTCGTTCCTTTTATAATCGCAAGCGCATCTGCCCTTTTTACATTTATATATAAATTAAATTTAAAACATACATAAATACATATATACGCGGCTGCAAGACTAATTTGGTATTTTAGTCTGTAAAAACTTCTTAAATTTGCAACTTTGTACCTTTTTAAAACTGCAAGGTGTCATTTAACGTGTTTTTTTCGTATTATTTCATAATATATCATACAATGAAAAATGGCATTCTAAAAATAAAATAATGTTGTTGGTATATGTTTTAATACGGCTTGTTTTATTTTTGAAACTTGTTATATTTATTTTATTGTTTGAGTGGATAAAATCTTATACATTCATCCGCTGAAATAAAAAGGAACAATAATAATAAGAATAAAAAAAAACGACTTAAAAATTGTATAATACCTAGCTGTTCCACCAACTGCTTGAAGAAAGCTAGTTTTACATTTTATCGTGTCCACGCATAAGTAGTAGGTATTGTATTAATATTCTAATATTGATTTCTAATACCTACGTGAAAATATTTTAGTATGTAATTAGGTCTGGCATGTGCCCAGTAGCGACCGTCTATAGACTGTTTATTTATACTTTTATGATATAACCATGAAAATCGCTAAATTTCAAATTCTCTCCATCAATTTCCCATTACGTCATCAGTATAAGGCTTTAGGTGATGGTATCTTACAAAACGACTCTATCTAGTCACGCGGTTAAGTACAGTTAGTTCGTGTGTTCGTGGAACTAAGAACCGGCTGAAATTCCCTATTTTGTTGTTATTTTCCGTTTTCTTGCCATGTGGGCCGCTTGCAGGCAATTTTCGATCACGTAGGTATTATAGCAGTTCTACTGAATTGCTCTATTAAAAGTAATTGCTAAGTTTATACTCTAAGTTACTCTTACGAGTATTTGATTGCAAAATCTTGATTCTACGGGTATCGATATGATATTGTTGTGGTAAGGAGCTAAGAAATTATTAACGTTTTTAAAGATTACCCATCAATTTCAAAGAAACAAAATAAATGTATTGATTTAACTTAAATAATACCCGAAATCTACACACCTACTCGTACGTAAATGAGCTTTCATGACAATAAATATTATTCTTCGCAGCCAATATGAAACCATATTCCCAATTATCACCAGTGCCGACCGGTCGAAACCAGAAATAACTAGATAAATGTAATATAATAGTAGCCTAGACATATTTGAATATCTTGGCGCTCATCGCCTATTGTTGTCGTGCCCAGTATGGACTTAATTAAACAAGGGGATAGGTGGAAAGATCCTGAGGTATTTGGATGGCCAATGCATTATGGGGCGGTAAAGGGCATTGCTTGAGATTATTATAGTCGTTTTGAGGTGGCAATTGGGTCATTTCATTACTTTATATCGGAACCTATTCGATTTGGAAAATTGTACAATTACATTCCTTCATCGATTATAATATCAGTCAAGTTTGAAATATAATTGACACCAACGCCACTACCGGTGGATAATGTTACTAATTTTACGATATGATTGCCAACGTTTGGCCATATCATGAAGTAATCATTCATTTAGGCTCATATCGTTAAACGTTTTGTGTTCATTGATTTGGCCAACTACATCATGATGTGGCCAACGTGTGATAATTCTATTTCATGAAATACGACCATTTTATAAAATGATCAATTGTAAGATCTGGCCACGACATATACAATTTGCTATGTTACTTGTCGTACTACGGCGAAACATTGTCATGAAACGGCGTAGAAGTTGACTAACTGATCACATCGTGCATGTTTACTTCTAATTTTTAGCCTATGAACATCCGTCGATGGACAAATAGTCATTGATCATATATGCTATAACATTATGCAAGCAGTGGTTTGGTCGCCTGTGACCATACGATAAAATTCCCCTCATATCTCTATCGATAAATTAATATACAAAAACATCATTGTGTTAATTTCATATTCTGAATGTCGTATGTAGGTACCTAGTATTAGAGACTAATTCCTGCAGCCAAATTGTACAAAGCTTACCAGCTTTTTGAGTATTTTTAAAATAATAGTAAACAGGATCGGGAACTTCGGTTTGGAAGTCAAAGTATATTTATACACCTAGCTATTTGTTACAATATTACATTGTTATTATTGAATAGAAACAGTACAATTAGTGATTGTATTTCAATAAAGATAACATTTTACAATATTACAAGTATTATTTCTAATTTTATGCCAAAGCCTCAATGCGCGGTAAGAATCAGATCTATAAAACTGCGTAGGCTAGAGTTGTGACGTCTATTAGCATAGCGATGTTTTCTATCTAACATTAGGTACGTCGTCTATCCGTCGATATAGTTATCATAGACCTCCCGTACACCTACAGGTACGCTTTTCATACCGTTTTCGACACCAATGAATAGTGCAGCGGGATAAATACCTATACACCTCAGAATTGAATATTCAAACGGTTGCACTGTCCGCACTGCCCGTTGCCCTATTAAGTTCGCTCGAGTAAGTCGTTTGCTATGAAATTCGGCTGCTGGGAAATCAAGATGGTAAACTTGTACCTATTCATAGTGGTCAGTGGACCCACTGGGAACTATAACTATTTCCATTGCTAAGTTTGAGAAATGCCGCGTTCTGTACCTATTAAGAGATGATACGTAGGTATAATGCGTAAAATGAACTCCTCGAAATCAAAGATTCAAAAGAGATAGTAAAATATTTTAATACTATAATGCACCTATCTACAAGAAGAACCGCAATAAACATGGTTCTACATAGTTATACAGTTATATATATATTCTTATATACAAAGAAAAAGACTACAAAACATTAACAAGTTACTAACAAGTCTTATTTTTGATAGATTATGTACTGTAAAATGTACTGCACCTAACTACCACTTTGTGTAGCCAATTTTTTTAGTAGGTATCTAAACTTAACCGATTTTTAGCTTGTACTACGGACATGCGCCATAATTCACGGGCCGATGACTTTTAGTGCAGGATTTTACAAAACATTTATAACGTTGATACTGAACTTTATATACTGTTTTTTTTTTACTGGTAAACCACATGATTAATGGCTCGACTAACGAGTGGAAAAAGAAATAATTAGGTGGATAACCGGCCGTTGAGTTGAATAATTCAGAGGACTAAATGAAGTAGAACAACGGAGCGTCCTTTTATGCAATCAATTAAGAACACTCATATATAATTACATTTGCCGATTCAATAGGGAGTAACTGGTAATTAAAATAGTTTATTCTACTCTATGTAAGCTAAGGCGAGTTTTTCCACAGCAGAGTACAACGAAAATGGCGCGGATTAAGCCATAAGCGGAGCGCTGTCAAGATAATATATTGTTCATATTCATATATCGCCATCTTCATTACACTTACTATTCATACTCCATTTTAATAGACTTCATGAGTATTTGTAAGTTTATGTTTATATTATCTTAAGTATATTAAGGCTTCGTTTTTTATAACGTCACAGGTTGCTTTTTCATACAAATTCCGTACTAGTAATTTCATGTTTTGACGTTTACCAAAAAGAACTAGCCTATTTATTGTCCGAATAAAACTTTAACCGAATCTTGTCGTATTATATTAACTATGTAAATGTTAAATCCGAGGGTATATTGTATTTATGTTCTGAAATATATAAAAAATAACAATTTCTGTTTCAAAAACACTGATGACGTCATCAGAAGAATTCGAAACATCAAAATTTTTCGAATTAACAAAAGTCGACTTTCTTTTTTCTGTGATAATGATTATATTAACTTTATATAAAACTGAAGATGACAGCGTCTACGATGCGGAAGAATTATCATTTGTTGACACCTTAAAAATAACTATAATATATTTTTTATTTATTTTATTTTTATTTTATTAGGCACACCAACAGTTACTACAATAATTCATGTAAAAATGACATTTCAAAAGACTTAAAACTAATTGCGTAACTAATTACAGGTGAGCACCGCATGCAACAGAAAAGAATTTAACAAAAACAAACGATGTTTGTCACTCCTCAAACATTAAAAATATATATATATAAAAATAACAATAATATATACCACATAAACCCCAAACTATCATCATCATCAGCCCATTAACGTCCCCACTGCTGGGGTACGGGCCTTCCCTATGGATGGATAGGAAGATCGGGCCTAAAAACATCACGCGGGCCCAGTGCGGATTGATAGTTATTAACGACTGCTAATGCAGCCGGGACCAACGGCTTAACGTGCCTTCCGAAGCACGGAGGAGCTCGAGATGAAAACTTTTTTTTGTGGTCACCCATCCTATGACCGACCTTTGCGGAAGTAGCTTAACTTTAACTGTCGCAGACCGAGCGCGTTAACCGCTGCGCCACCGGCTCCTCCCCCAAACTAAAGTTTATAAAATCTCTTTCCGCCCCGCCTGTGCGCTTGGTATACAAATGAGGAGCCCGCGGAGTTTACTGCAGGGATATAAATTAAATGCTTACGTTTCGCTTGCCTTCTCCGCTAGTTTAATTAAGCGTCCTCCTTTGTCTGCATGTGCGTAAAGACATTCAACATGCTCTCTTGTTTCGAGATCAGGACCCTCTATTTGGCTGGTCAGTGAGGAGTTGTTATAAGTGTTGATGTAATTGGTAATATGTCACACTCACATTGCGACTGGTAGAGTACCTTTAGTAACTCACGCACCTACCGTTACACTTCAGAAGACCACATTCAGTCACATTTGGTTAATATGGTTTTAAGAACCGTACGGTAACAGGGCCGTTGCCCTTTTAGACTATTATGAAGAGGATGGAATCCTTTAATTGTCTTCTACGATGAAAAGCAGCTGAACGCATTCTATGTCATTATTTAGGGCCCTATCATTTCACCAGGATACAAATGAACAAGACACGAAGTGAGGTAGCGTTTATACAACTGCATGCATTTTGTTGGTGACTGTGGTGGCGCCACAAAGGAGTCCTACTGATATATGGCCCTTACTCTCAGTCCAACAGACAAGTAGGTAAGTAGTTGTTAATTCTATGAAAAGAGCGAAATATGAATGTACATTCATAATTTTCAGCCTGCATTAGTACTAATGCAGGCTGAAAATTATGACGTGACGGTATCATAATATTATATATATAAGTAGTTAATTATGTTATTGTGTATTATATACTTAAAATGGCACGTACCTACTTAAATGATAGCTCCAGGTATACACGGTCGGCATGTAGAGACCCGTATGTCCGGGAATATCTACGATAATAATTATTATTTATCATTTCTGTGGTTTATGAAATTCTATCTTTATCTAGAAGCTATGAGACGCTATCATCATCTAATCATAATATAAAAAAATATTTTTCGTTCTTTTGTGAAAAATACTTTATTTCAGATATGCGTAATAAAGTTGGCGTCCAATAAAGAAGAAGGCCGGTAGAATGTTATCATATTGGTAAACTTTGACATGTCAATCGATGTAAATCTGTTCACTGGAAATAATAGGTGCTGTGTAGTCAAATCACATTCAACCGATGATCTCAGTAATTTATAGCCGTTATTTTGAGCATTTACTACCTTATTTACTGCTGTTTTAAATCCACCCATAAATACCTAGACTGCACAATAGCCAAGAAAATTGTATCAAGAAAATTGCACTGCGCCGATTGGTGCAAGGAAACGAAATAAGTCTTCAAATGTTAGTCTTCGTTGACACGCTATGCTTTTCCAAACATTGTGAAGACAAACACGTCCAATATAAATGATTAAATAGGTTCAAAGTTACACTCCTACACATTGACATAGAATGTAGTATTGTAATACATAAATTGACTAAGTAACACAGTTTGCGTCAAACAAAAAACTGCAAACATGACGTTAATTTGTACAGAAAAAACATACACGAAGTACGGACATGTCCGCGGGATTAAATTCACAAACATGCCTCACTCGATTAATTTTTTCCGGAGAAAATTTGCCTCGCAACCCGTTTGTCGACGTTTATAATCTGTGGATTATTTATGGTATTACAAAGCGACCTTTAAAATACCTACCTCTGTGCCTTATGATGCCACGTGGTTTGAGTTTCACTCGGCAAGATATTTTTAGGTTAACACTTCACTAAGAATCTATCACTGGTTTTAAAAATACACTAGCGTCCAACAAGATCGCTATTTGGTAACTAAAAAACTATACGCCGTTAGTTGAGTCTAGCAGGTATAAAAGCAGTTTTTACCCCTAACGGCTTTCTCTCGAACAATAGCTCAAAAAAGCTCCAACTTTTTGTTCCCGGGGCACAAAACAGACTTTCTCCTCAAAGTTGTATAATAAACCGTTACGTCACTGTACAAATAGACTGTAGTTGAAGTAAACATGTTAAAAACTAAGTAGTTATGCACCGTCGATCGAGCTATCCGATCGCTTGGACAATCGTGACGATACTGAAAAACGGTATTCTTTTATCCTGGAATCTCTTAACGAGGTTAGTTTAGGCAAACTTTTGTGATGTGATTTTTTTGTTCGTTTTTATTTCGGTCCCATATGAGTTCGTTTGTTATTACCCTTTCGATGTTGAGAATCCCAAAGTGAAGGGTTGCGCTGTTCACTCCAACACGAGATGCGCAGGAGTGAGTGTGACGCAATGATTTTGTTAATATCACTTTAGTATGGACTGAGAACACGTTTGGAAAATAATTTGAATACCGAAATGCAGATGGCTTCTTTTATCTGAGGGGCTTTGGGAACGCCGCCGAACTACAAGTTAATTAAGGTTTGCCCATCAATTAAATATTGGTTTTGATTGTTTTCATTTTGCAGATTAAGTTGTACCTTTGATTTATATTTTAATTGTGTTTTCTTAATTAAGTTATCCATTGTTTCAAACTGTTTTATTAAATCATTCTGTTCTAATAGCATCGTTAACATGAAGTTTCTTACCTCTTTTTTTATATATGGGTAGTTATTTTTCGTATGACCTGTTACTAAAGTGTTATTTTCTCCATTCAATTAGGCAGTAAATAGACAAATCTGCTTTCTACCAAATCATAAACTACATACAGATAAATCGATTCAGTCAAATCCTGTACGTTCGTATCTGGGACGATGCATTCGTTCAACGAACGGATTCACTGAGCGAAACACCAAAATTTATTGGGTTAGTAGTTGCCGTAGGTCGATAAAACTCCCGACCGACACCAGAACGGCGTAACTCTATAAATTTGAAAGAGAAAAATACGACCATGGACTGAAAGAAACAGAGTGAACTTTCCCGTGATGCCACTCGAAGGTTGTATGACTGAAAAGAGGAATGCGCAGTGCAATTTTGTGATATCTTTTTCGCTCTTTCAATGGCGGAACGGCTAGGCGACATACGGACGTTATAGTGTTGAATTAGCATATTTATTGCTAGTAACACGAGAAAATAAATTTATCTTAGGCCATTGGGCTTGAGCCATATTCGTCTTTTTTGTTTGTGACACATATTCTCGCTTCCGGCAGACTGCTGGTGTGGGTGTGGCTGTATACGTATACTCCACGATGATGCATTTTGCGCTCGTTATGTAGCCTGAATTCTCCTTTATAATGCAAGGATTTATCTTACCCAGCCTAAAGTTTATCTCGCCTAAACTGCATTAGAGAATTCCGCTTTACCCTTCCTTGAGCAAAGTTCAAACGATTAAAATCGAATCAACTTTATCTGCAAAACCATCTCTCACAGCACAACATCATTGTCTGCAGTGATCTGTGGCTTTGTGGTTATTAATCTCAACAATCAATCATAAAAGTCCCTGATACATTTCAAAGATACACTAAATTGAGCTTTATTGTGTAAACTTTTAAGTCAAAACTACGAAGACAATAAACAGTAACTCAGCGCCGACTTTGGTTCATTTAGTTTTATTGGTAGTGGCCTTAATTTCTTTATTATAGGAGCTCCAACTGTCTTGAGTTGAGATTCGGTAGTAAATTTAATTAGGTGGTTTATCGCTTTTCAAACTTTATCGCAATTCGATTGCTTATGTTTCTTAGCTCAACGTCGACCGCAGCATTTTACCTTTAATCGATGTACAAACTCCTTACCTATAAAGAGAAAAATAAGCATTAAAAATTTAATTTTAATTCGTCGGCGCGCAGCGGCCCGCTATAATCCATCATTATAAATAGGTAGCGCGGTTCTACCTGCCCTCGGCACATAGCCGCGCGCACATACACACACTTCGTAAACGCCTCTGACAAAACCGGTCCGGAACGCCGCCGCCGGCATACAAATGTATTCCCTCCAACACATTCTCCGTCTTTCATCGGCGCCAAAACATCACATAAATCCCCCTCGCTCGCTCTTCCGAGCCAACTTCAAGGCAATGCGCGCGGAGACCAATGGGCGCACACTGAGCGATCGCCATATTGCAATGCCGCGATCGAAATGCCCTCTATCTGAACTAATGCGTACGACGCGTTTCTGTGTTTCCCTCAATGTTTTGTGTAATTTCCTTGTTTTTAATAAGTTTTAGCTACTTTTATTATTTGCAATCGGTGTGATTTACTGTGTTTTCATATGGTTTGTCGTATTATGATTAGTTTTATTCAAAATAAGTGCTAAAACATCAAACAATTGGAAGGACGCCGCGCGTTCCAACAGAGACATAGAGCTAAGTTCAGAGTGTGTCATGTTTGTTTTTTTCATATTTTCAGGTACCGGATCTAGATTTTTGTTATATTCTGTTTTGGTTTTACTTAGGTCATAACAATTTATTCATAACGTTATTGAATGCTTCCTTATAAATCTGATAGGAAAATTATGAAATCAATAATAATCTGTACCTATTTGTACTGAAAATATCTAAACGATATTATTATGGCAAAAATTACTTGTAAAAATAAGAATAGTTATTTATTCTATGTGATATAAAATAATTTAATTGATTCTGTAGTTTTTACCATAAAATCAAGTGTATCTCTGATCAGAAAAATGTTGTTATGAGTTTTCTATGAGAAATTGTGATTGGGTCGATCATATCATACAATATTTTTTTAGTTTAGACAATAGATATATATGTTCAAATATAATTTAGTACATTTGATCAAGTATTTTCTTATTAAAACACAAACAATTAAAATCAATGCCGTCGGACCTGAAAACAAATCTCGGCCGACGGACGGCGCATGCGTCAACATTTCCCGTCCATAGATAACAAAATTAATTGTTTTATGAATAAAGACATATTTCCTTATTTTAAAAAGGTAAAGAAAGCCAGAACTAAAATCACCTATTAGAATAGGTATAGTTTTAGGTTGTTATTAAATACCTACCGTCTTATGTATTGAAGAAAAAGGATTCAGACATAGGTATTATAATTTAATAATTGCTTTACAATTACCAGTAAAAAGCGTAGGTATAATAAAGAAGACAAGAGTTTAATTTAACAGAACAACGTAGTACAGATTAAAAACCCCGGGCGAACAATAAAAACAATTTTTCCCAGCACATTTTATCCGAGGCGACGGCTGAATGTTTCTTGAATTCCGCTCAAGTCAAAGATGCAGATAAAACTAGGAGTGCACTCGGTGCGATATTGTGAAAGTTGCGCTTCGCACTGAACGCCGCTGAATCCTAAATAGGACACTGATGTATAGCCACATCTACATATAAAAAACTAGCGTTTCCAGCGCTGAAAATCAGCGGGATTTTATTTTCCCTTTGCAGCCAGTTTTATGCGACGAAATGGTTTAACGTAGGCCATTAAATGCGAAGGTATTTGAATGCCTTGCATAGCATTGTTTGGATATTTTTTTAAATACGCTATGATTTTTTGTTAGACGCTAGGTACTTCATTAGGCATTGCGGTGTGACAATGTGGAAAAATAACTGAAAAGAAAAATATAATGGGTTCTATTTCAAAGAGACTTATAAATGTAATAACGAAATATTAATGGCTTACTTATACAACATTTACGATAGGATTTTAATTTTAAATTATACAGAAGTGACCTACTATCGTTTCTTATTTACAAAGCAAAGCAAATTTACTTTACGGTCCTGAATTTAATGTCACCCATTAGTTCTGAACTTGCGTTTTAAGAATAACAGTTTGCTAACTATTTACCTAGTGCAACGCTTGCATTACAGAGATAAAATACGTTGCCAAGTCTTCGGACAAAAGAAGCGAAAAGAGTGGAGATTTAGTGGGGAAATTTTGGAAGTAAGCTGGTCTGCTCTGTGGGCTTGCATTAATCAAAGAGAAAAATAGATGTTCCGAAGTGGACGTCATTTTATAGACAGCAAGACTTGGTGGAGTAAGTATTTATTTGTAGCTGAAAGATTATTGTTTTGTTTATTACACATTCTTATTATGTAACTATTCTGAAAGAAACAAAACTTCTAATCTGTAGAAAAATATGTGGTAGTATTTTATCAACTTTTGTTGAAAAAATATAGACACTCATTCTGTTATTTGATATGTAATTCGGTTACATAACCGGTATACAACGGATTTGTATACCAGCTTATTTACACCCAGCCATTTCACACATATTAAAAAAAATAAAAATTAGTTAAGCCATGTAATTTAAACAAACGGTCGGTCCTAAGCCTACTTAAACAAATTTACAGCTATAGTACCTCTTGAAGGTGACCCAAATTGCCATGAAAAAAGTTTAACAGCCCTTTATTTCAGTACAAACAGAGGCTGTAGGTGGGAATCCCATGTAATCCCACCCACTTATCACGCGTGCAAAATGCAAATTTGAACGAACCGGGGTAGTTAGAATTAACGTAGCTCGATTGGGACCGGGATACTGTACATCAGAGAAATTGTCAAAGTTTGCTGTGTTAGGATAAACACGGATAAATTTGGTGGAAAAGCGGGTTTGGTAAGAATATTGTGAATGGAAATTATGTGAAAGAGCAGTATGGAACGCATTAGTTATTTTACTTAACCCAGTTCATATTGTTCTTAGGTATAGTAGGTAAAAATTGAATAGTTTATACCTATATGCTTGAAAAACAAGGAATAATGGAAAGTGAGGGTGTGTGTGGGTAACTTCAACGAATAGCTGTGTGATTGTGCTTATCAATCTAGGTATTATGCTTATGAAATTGAATCCGTCATTTTAAACTATATTATGTGTAATTAAATATATATCGTTACTAGAAACTTTTCCTAGAATAATCGTATGAAAAATTCTGTCTAATGACTATATTGTGCATTGTATTTTAATCTAGAAAATAATAACGGAAAGTAATTTACACTAGACGTAACATAATAATATTCTCAATAAGGAAAATGTAGGAAACCCTGTATACTGTTGTATGTATACATACCTAATTATAAATTATACATAGACTCATGCACGAAGATAAGTAAACAGGGGTAGAATAAAATAAAATGTTCTTTATTTCTTTTGTTATCTTTTGGTATAAAAATCCAAATATAACATAGGTATTTAATGAATTTTCTATTTTCTTTTTTGTTGACTCTGACCAAGCATGAAACATCCTAACTGTGCGATCAGGCATCCCCTTAATACCAAACATTCTATATTTACTTAATAGCACTAAATTAGGTACATAAATCATTCATTATGATAATACAAAATCGCCGACTTGTAATTTCTTTACCGTTTATTTCCCTTAAATAGCTTCTTGGTCTTAAAAACAAACATAAGCTGAGCTCATGGCATTTCTTCCGCTCATATTTGATATAAAAAACGCAATTTTCGAAGCAGTTAGAAGTTAACTAAGCATAGCGTGCGTAAACGAAGTTAGCACTTTTCAATGCTCTTCACATTATTGATTAAGTTCTGAGAAAAACTTGGCACGCTCTGTACACTTACACATACATACAATAGCGAATCCATACGACCACTTTATGTATGTGTGTGTAGTAACTAGACTGTACATCCTAGTGTAGCAGACGTATCCTTCTCATCAACTACAGGATATATAAAACATGCAGTGTGAATATCGCGTTTCTATCATGCTTTACTGTAGGTAGGTAAATCTTAACGAACTAGTTTCAAATGAAATAAAATAAAATTTATTCACTCCAGAGTGAGTACAAAAGATCTTACATAATATATTGTAACAAAAAAGTCTATCACTCAACCATATTATTATAGCGTGCGAATATCAAATAATTTATAATTAAAGGAACATGCTTGAAATCTAATCTTCAATAAATCTGTCTTAAAATAAAAAAGAATAGATATTTTAAATACATAAATAACACATAAGTACAACAATTAACTTTAATTTAAATAAAAGAAAGTTAAAGTTTTGAATTTCTTTAAATGAATGATCGTCGTGTTTCCAGAAAATCGACTAACTTGAACTGTTCAATCAATAATACTTTATAACACAACAACATATACAAAGGACATAAACATACGAATAAAACATAAACACAATAGGCGGCCTTAGTGATAAACAGCACTACTGCTTACTGTTTTTACACACAAAAGTCACTTCACTAAACAACATGCTGGCTTGTCGGAAAGTTTTTAGTTAAAAATCATAATTTTTAAAGCTTTATTACGAAATAACCCTCTTCTGTTTTATCGACAACCAAGCACGCCATCCGAAATATATGTATTTTCTTGTATGACTACAACAAAGCAATTATACTGTTGCCTTAAAATTTTCCAACATTTGTCACGCAACTTCAAAAGTCGAGTCATAAATTAAGAATCCATTGTATAGTTCCGACATTTTTAACTTAAAGCTACTTAGCGTTTCTATATAAAAAAATATATGATTATATTAAATGTAAACAAAGTTTTCCTACTTACGAATATCTGTTTATTGGAACATTTAAAGAAAGTATGAAGGAGTAGGTAGCTATATCAATTGGATACAAAGTAAACTGATAATGAAGTAAATGATTAAGTACCTACCTATAGTTAGGTACAGTACCAACAAATTATGTTAACACCTATATTTCTAATGTACCTATCAACCGGAGGGGGTATGGAGCAAACTCCACCACGCTGCTCCACTGCGGGTTGGTGGAGGTGTTTTTACGGCTAATAGCCGGGACCAACGGCTTAACGCGCCCTCCGAAGCACGGAATCGTATTACTTTTTCGGACATTTAGGCGATTCAGGCCTGAAAAATCCTTACCAAACAAAGGACAGTCTCACAAAGTGATTTCGACAATGTTCTCATCGGGAATCGAACCCAGACCTCCAGATCGTGACCCTAACGCTCTAACCACTGGACCACAGAGGCTGTTGTTTCAATTTGTAGAAACATTAAGTGCATGATTTACATCTTTTATGGAATAAAAGAAGAGCAGTAGGTATAAAAACGTATACATGCGTAGAATAAGTAAGATCCTCTAACTTCTAATGAATGTTCTAGAACATTCAGACAACCTTTCCACGGAAGATAAGCTCTATACATTTTCGTACATTATGAAGAAACACTATTAAAGCACGATTATGTTCTAAGCTGTGACGGTTAGCGGCATTAATTTGAAGTCGGGGCTAATCTTCGGCCATTTTAACCGGGCATGGTGTACCGAACCTCAAAGCAAGAGCTGCGGCCAGGTGCGAGCGAGAAGCGATAAGCGCAAGCGAGTTTGGCTTACTAGTATAATTATTTAATTAATGTCAATCTCGCAAAAATATTGCGTATATTAGATTAGCGAAGATAAGTACATTACATTGTTTTTGTGTTTATAATGTGCTTTAATTATGATTATGTACATTGTTACAATCGTTGCCTGTAAGTGGATAAGGTCCTAAGTGGACCCCATAATATGCTACAGCGAAAATCCTGCACTTTAAATGAAAATTACAGACAGTTAAAAAATTTAGTCTGAATTAAAATATGCAGCTCCTCTCAGATAGTAATGTCTGATTATTTAGAAATTTTTTTTAGAAAATATACCGGATTTTTTGATTTTGAATGTCGAACTCTTCGCGCATTTATGTCGCTTAAACGCTGGTATGGTAGCCTTAACTTCACCAGAGTATAGTATGCCGAATCTCAAGGCTTAGCGCCTGTTTGTTACCATAATACGGTTTTAACACCTGTGCTCGAATTATGCAATGTGTGAATGAGATAATGAAGGTTTTTGGCCTAGTGTTGAAAGATAGGTATGTGTTATATGTACTTAGTATATATAACGCGCGTGCGTAAGTTCGTAAATTATTGATACATAGTCTTGTTATTGAACTCTATACTATTTGCGTTTTAGCATGGTGCAGACGACAGGTGTCAAAATAAACCATTTTCTTGATACCTAGGTCTTTTTCGCACTACTTAGGCTGCACTCTATCGTTGTGCCCTGATGTTATATGCCTAAGTTTGTATATGCATCACACTACAATGCAAATTATACTATAGATAACTACTGATAGGTTATTGAATTAAAAACATGAGATTTAAAATAAAGGTTTACAGAATATTCGAATTACGTTACCTATTTAATATTCAATTGCAGTTATGAAAAAGGAAAAAAATCTCTGCAATACCTACTCTACATATAAAAGTACCTACAAACTAAAATAATTCAAATATAATTTATGATAAAACTGTCTGTAATAGCAAAGTATGTGTTACACATTACCTTTTGTGACGTCATAATATATGACTGATATACATAAATAACAATGTAGGTATAGGTATACAGTTGCCTACCTAACTTGTATGCAACGAGTCAGTAACACTACATTAATGTCAACGAGATACGCACAGAGATACCGAAGACATGTGTGGACATATCTCTTGTTGAGTAATTAATGACTAATTAGATAATTGCGTAACAATTCCAAATCAAGCCATTTGTAGAAGGGAATTTAATGTTTTCACGCTTTGTGTTTTAGGAATATGCAGAGTTAAGAGTTTAGCAGAGACTTAGCTGTGCACCTGTAGGCATAACCTATGTTTGACTTTAACAGATACATACACTTTAACAGGTAAAGAATTTAAGAGGAAATCCAGAAACGTATAAATTATCTTCATTATCTTCTCTTTCTTCACTCCCGATATTTCGACACAGAAATATCGGGAGTCTCATATCCCTACTTTAAACGCAGTACAAACCCATTATTATGTGTTTTAATTATGATAATACCCGCGTAAACTTAAAACAATGTATCTTCATTATAACTGAAGTTGTATATAGCAAACGTTAATTGCTTTACACAAACCAATATAAATCATAACGTTTTAGGTGTTCAAACACTTGCTCAGAAAACCTACCATGGGTTGCATTATGAAAACACTACATAATAACACTAATAAATTATTGTAAACGGAACTGTTTTATGGGAACAAAGTCATTATCAGATAATAACAAATCGTTTAAGGGTCCTATGTACACAACGAAAATGAACGCGGTGTAAATGCTACTTATGCATAAGCACGCCAACCCACAAATCTAGTTAAGCACGCAGGATGTACCGTATTTACAATATTTCTATTACGATAAATTGGTACGCTAAATTTGGTCGCTTAGCCCAGGTGAACGCATATCTGCATATTTATGAAACCACGGAAGCTTCCTTAAGGGGCGTTTTGTGCTTAAAAACGAAAACACCCGCTTTTTTCTTCCTCCGTAAGTTTTTAACAAGATCCTCTTTATTTATACTGAAGGGGAGTATAGCAGATTTATTGTGGGGAAGCGTGACGGATCGGAGAACTTACCGAAGGATACGTTTTGGCTGAATTTAAATTGCCTTTTTTATGAACCCTACCCGCAGACAGATCTGTGTTTCAGATAGGTAAATTTAAAGACATTCTGTTCATCCCTTAATTTATGATTCAGTATCTACTGTTTTCAAATAGTAAAACGACTACTGCGCATAGGTAAATATATCATAACCACGATTGTACAACATATACTACCTACTATACCATACCCTTCACATGATAGCCAAAACGATATTATGTTCGTTACATACAACACAATGTAAATACCTACACATTTACTTCCAAATGAGTCTACAACAAACAATTATCCGCCTATGAAGCCAATCTATTTAATTAGTCTTATCTCGATATGACAAGATAAATGTCTGGAACTTATGTACTTACATAATTATTGGTTTACACTCGTGTAGGTAATATCTAAAGGTTTTACCTACCGCCATACGGTCGCAGTAAGGCTTATCTAGAAGCTAAATTATGTGAAATTACTTTGAAAATTAAGCTATTAATTCGTGAATTCATAGTGTATCCCTTAATTATCTATCTTGCAGTGTAGAGCAAGCATTTAGATAAAATAGACTTGCTTATAGCATACCTATACCTGCCTAGTTAATAAATAATAAACTACAAATAGCTACGAATATATACGTATAGCACTATAATTGTTGAACTAATAAATAAACATTAAACTAGGTGAACTGTCACTTTAATTATCTGTTATGTACACTGGAGTATTTAAAACCCTGTCCCACTAACATAATTGACATTTAGTGAGATTAACAATTCAATTTGTCAAAAAATTTAAAGTGACATGGTACCAAAGTTTATACATAATATGAATGAATGCTCGTGACCGCATAATTTAATGTAAAAAAGTATTTTTATATTCAATATAATGAGAATTAAAACAGAAACAGAGTTATATAAATAGGTATTTTTTATTAGTTAGTAAATACTTTTTGGGACGTAGGTATATATGTATAAGATATAATCTTTATGTAGGTATGTATACTTCGAAACTGTTCTGTTTAGTTCGAAATAAAAGACGCATATCTAACGAAAGAAACATTAGTAAATATGTGGCCATTATAGAATATCTCAGCGCATAATAAGCGACAAAGTGCAACGATATAAATCATAGCAATTACTCTCTAACAGTTGACAGTACAAATTCTGTCACTGATTATAGTTGCAATGCGAGAAATCTGTCCAAGCACTCAGTACTTCTACACAACCAATGTTAAAAGCTCTATGACATTACATAGTAACTATTCTACAACATATAAAAGTTTAGAAAGAGAGAGATCAGAATATAGTGGCGAGTAAGTCAGTGCAAATCAGACAAAGTTTAAAGGGTCATGCGTGCGATACGATAACGTCCCATATGTTGACATAGTTGATGTTGATATTATATATTATGTGCTATATTTACTATTTATACACGTATTAATAAGACATTATGCTATCAAGTATATTAAAAACATTTTGATTGATTTAAATAGCCGTAAAATCTAAATAAATTATTGATAAGCATTCTTTATTTGAAGTAAGCAAAGTTGTTTATCGGTTAATTAAAAGTTAATGTTTAATTAAATGCTTTGATTTTGTGATGTTAACTTTGGACTATTGATATAAAATACATTAAATGATTATTTATTATTTTGTAAAATAGAGTAGGTAATTTTATAATTTATAATAAATAAAATATATCAATATAAAGAAAGCGATTTACAAAACAGGCTATCAGATACAACAACATTGTAATTAAAACTTGCGTACATTTCCATTTGAGGTTAATGAACTAGAATTATGTCCTATTTTTCCGGTTTCGGAAACTTATCGTATCGTATATCGTATCGTTTATCATCATAATATAGTACCAACAAGTAACATAGACTGCGGTCGATTAGTTAGATACTGATTTAAAATTAGGTGTCGTATCATGTAGGCGCCGAATCAACATAAGTACAATTTATGATTGTACCCGACGACCTCGTGTAAATTGTCGATTGGAAAGATTTCCTTTGTATGTTATTAGTTAAGGATATTTGAAGTACAAATTAGGAATGATAGAATGTTACGTAGGTAACATTCATTTCATCCATTCATATATAGTTTTCAAATCAATAAAATTGTTTTATTTACCTAGACATTACACTACAAATTATTTTAAATGGGATGTGATTTTCTTTAGAATAGTAATATGGCGAAAAAGTATAAATAATTAGTGTAAAAAATAATAATAAGTGTTTTTATTTACACACTATATCAGAGAGCAAAGAAAGCAATAGGTACTTATTCGAAACTTGTTACCTACCTAACTTATATTAAAAACTTTTATTACCAATGTTCTTAGAAGCATAAGGATTAATTGATTCATTATATAGAATATATTTTGTTTCCATTCTAGTTTTCACAGGCCTGGGTCTCCACTTCGCAAAATAATAATGAAACAAATTTTGTTACCAGCACTTAGTTCATACCACCGTATAATGGAAGGTAGTCAACAATTACTTTTTGAACAAAGAAAATCCTCGTTAAAACGTAGCCGGCGGCTAACTAATTACAAACGGTAACTAACTGAAAACTAAACTTTTAAACTCAGATATAAATCTGAAAGAAATGCCTTAAGCGCACTTTTTATTAAAATCCAAGCGCACCTTTTTAAGAACCCTTGAATATTATATTAAATAAAAAGTATTATTATAATAAGCGTGAGTTTAAAAATGTGAAAATAATATTGACTTAAATAAATAAGAATATAGATATAACCAGAAAATAACTAAAAAAAAAAATAACTTCAAAATATAAATATAAAACATTTGCGACTAGACAGTTACATAACCAATCAGAAGGTATTCGAATAGTGTGAAACGTAATAAATTGTTCCTATTAAATCTTTATGTAATGCCTCCACTTATAAGTATTATTTATTATGCAGCTGTGTCTACTTTAATTCATATTTATATTTTTTCACTCCGTTTGTATATTCTTGATAATTCAATATTTTTCCGTTTCTTTCGGTTGCGTGTTTCTCCAGTAGCAGATATATATCAAAGTTTCGTTACTAACAACAAAAAATGTTATTTACGACCTACTACTTTAATAGATACAAAGTTTTGTACTCATATTAAAACAAGGAAAGCAGTTTCGATATCTTACCTCACCTATAAACATAATTATCATCCATACAAGGTTTCATAATAAGCCAATCAAAACACGTGTTGCGACATCATCAAATCTTACGACGCCTTATCATTTCTAGAAAAGTCTAGATCCGCAATCCCCAGTATATTCTACTAGTGCCTACAATAAAACTAAGGCAATAAACAGAGAAGAAAGAAGTTAAGGGGAAGACATCCGAAAAACTTAGCCAAGATAATGAGCTCCTCATAAATAGATCTTTGTATAATTTATTAAGGACTTGCAGTTTTTTGGCTTAGCGCTGCGTTGCCGTTGGCTTAAACTGAATATTTATATTAAATACGAGTTTTCTAGCTGAAAGTTATTGTAATGAAGTTGTAAATAAGCTGGCTGAATGGATAGAATATCTGTACGTATTTAAGTCTGTTTATACAAGTTTGCAGAGGGTTTTATTTATGATTGTCGCTCAATTGCAACTTGGAAAGTGTGTGTTTTCTTTTTATTTAAGTAGAGCTGGAAAAATAAGTCACAAATTACTTTTTTGTCGCTCACTTAAAAACATTATTATTTGCAGGTACTTACTTACTAGGTATTTTATTTAAATTACTTACATATAAGAAATAAGTAAAAATTTGACATAAACAAGACTTTTATAAACATTTATAGCGTATTTGTTATTTTATTTTAATTTTGATTTTTAAAAAGATATAGGTTTACGAATGTATTTCTCTTGTAACTTCTTAAGTAACATTATTTTATTTGGATGCAGAAGATAGCTAGGTAGATAAGGGAACACCTAGTACTGGTGATGGATTGGTAACTAACAGGTACCTGTAAGATTTGCTTTTAGTTGACCACTCGCGCCGAATTTGCCTTATAAAATAAATAAAATAAAATTATAGTAAATATACAACTACATTTATTTATGACTACCTATATATTTGTTGTCCCTCTTCCCCGCCTCTGTGTGCACGAAGCTTTAAATGACCAGTATGAATGTGTATTTTATTAAAAACGAACACAATTTGCAAATAAATACAAACAAAACACATGTCACTTAGCGCGATATGCGTAAACAGCCATATGAATTATGTAGAGATTCCGTCCGCGTTAGAGACAATACGCCAGGATGTGCAGTGCACTTACGCAGGTATTCCAACTATTCTTTTGGTCAAAGGAATCCTTAAGAAAATTGGCCAAAAGAAATACAATCGTTCTGCTACTTAAAACTTCGTAATATCGCATTTTTTCAGCAATTCAATACACCAAGTAATTTTGTTACTCGTTTTTGGTTTGACAATATAAGACAACTGCACGATTCGTTAACTAGTAATTTGATCGAAAATCCAGTAGCCGCAATTTGTTACGAAGTTTATTACAATAATTTAGTTATAAAATTATTGATAGCATTTAGCTATTAGACGTCAATATTGTGACTCAACACCAACCCGTGGGCGTGCAGCCGAAATACAAATTACCCAACTCAAAATTTCGTATATAACTCACGTGTTATTAGAAATTCCATTCCGAATTAGAATTTTAATAAAACATAACATGTTCCTGTATTCATACGTCACATCAATGCTTGTTTCCACGGCCTGTGTTCGCAATTTACGTCTCTCTGGAGAGACGAAGAGTAATGCCGGTGTAGGGATGAAAAAAAGAAAAAAAAAATCGCAACGAGTCGCTCGACATGTTCAGCCAATTATAACTGACAAGCGGCGCAGGCGCGGCCGCCCTCTCAATTTCAAACCTTCCACCTTTAGTAGGTACTTCTACGATACGTGTTTTAAGACTTTTAAGTCATTTCAAATTAGCACGCTAGCAGAACCAGCCACTATAAATTTTACTTTACCCATTTACTGGTAGTAAGAATGTATCAATTAATAAAAGGTACCCGTTTATGTCCACAACGTTATAGGTCAATTTATCTGGGTCCAGGATAATAATTGTTCTAGATATGCTATAATCCCCAGTTAATATCAAAGTCACAGATGTTTCATGTAGTTATGTAGAAACGTTAACCGCATCACACGCACGTGTTTCGGTAGAATGCAATATTTCTCACACTGTCAGAAAAAGAATTATGGCGCATTCCACATTTAAATATTTAAACATACATGGCCGCTATCAAAATACCTAATCACGCAAATGGAATTAAAATTTAAAAATACATTTTTAAATTCTATTACCTGCCTGCCTTCATTACGGGTACGTTCGAAACTTAAAAAGTGGCATGGAATGAATCATGGCGTGCGATCCTCATGAAATATTACACCCGAGCTGGCACCATAAAGCAAACGGCGTGGCATGCCCGATACATAGATAGCGACACTGCCAGCCGACAGACGCAAGAGAACTGGCCTGCCCAGACAACTATAGGGTGTTGAGAATATTATTTCATTATACAAATGACCATAACGCCAAGAAGAATATTTTACAATGTTATAATACTGATTAGTAGGTATATTTTTTACGAAAAAATAGGCTGATAGCATACCTAAATACGTACTCATAGAGTTCAGCTTCATGTCAAAAGCAAAGCTACTTACGTATTTTACTAGAATATAATAAAATAAAAATAAAATTATTACTTAATCTCATGATTCTTCTTCACCTGCGAGCATTTTAATAAAACTATACTTCTTTGTGTATTATGTATGTGTATTCTACGTTCGCTAAGCAAAGACTTTGACGGTATTCATGGAATATGCAAGAAGCTTTTAAATCAATTTGTATGTTTAATTAAAATCTTCTCAATATTATTTTAGCTGGCTCAAGTAGCTACTTAAAACATTAGTTTCCAAATAATCTCTAACGTCAAACTGAAGAACTAATCAACCCGTAATGAGTTTGATAAAATAAATTGAGGCTTCAAATCAGAGCCACCTGTGGACGACTCCCACATATTTTACTCACCAACACAGGGACGTAATGAAGCAATTATATATCGATATTTTTATGCATAAAATACTTGGCGGATATCTGGTCGAGCGAGAACGTTCCCAAATAAAACAAAGAGACGCTTATTGTTGGCGCGGGTAGGTGTGCCGGTTATCGAGCTTTTAACCGACGCGCGACACCAGAAACATCGACAAGATTTATCGCCTCACTAGCCCACTACTCATTCGTATTTCCCCAACGGAATAAATTTTGTATAAAGAACAGAAACGATTGAATATAAAACCGATACTATTGACCTGGTATCTTCTTGACGACTGTGTCTTGAAGGGGAAATAAAATGTTTCATTATTACAAAAAGTGTGTTAATTGCAATTCTACTAAGATTTCATGCATAACTAGTCTGATCACAGCCATTATAAAACGTGAAGTCCAGGTAAATGACATCACGATAATCTTATAGATTTTTTCTCTTTTTATAAATGTAATCGGCTTAACGCCTCAAATATGCGGACGTGTCGGTACAGATAAACAGATTCTTTTAAAGTATAATTACTTTGCTTGCTCTTTTTCGCGATAAGTACGATAAGGACGGCTAGTGTCGGCGTCGCGATGGAGACATTCCGAGTGGTTTATGTGTGTCTCGCAGACACGATGTCGTGTGAAAAGATTGGTTAAATCTGTCATTCTGTATCGTAAGGTTTTTTTGAATAACGAAGTATCGTATAGTGTGTATTGAGAGGTAGAACCATAGGTTGGCTGAAAACAAACTTCTAGTCTTCTTCTTCTATCGTGTGGGTTGTGAGGTAAATTACCTACCTCATCAACCCTGGTGTCAGGGTTACTGTTGAGCCACCAAAGGCCCCTGACGTGGCTTATGTAACGACTACTTACTTACATCAGTAAGTAGTAACCGGGACCAACGGCTTAACGTGCCTTCCGAAGCACGGATCATCTTACTTTTGGACAATCAGGTGATCAGCCTGTAATGTCCTTACCAAACTAGGGATCACAGTGTGATTTTTGTGATATGTCCCTACCGGGATTCAAACCCGGGACCTACGGATCGTGAGCCCAACGCTCAACCACTGGACCACGGAGGCCGTTTTTTTAGTATTTAAGACGAAATGATAACCTCGAAAACGCGATGGTCTTCGCTGGTAAATACCTAATAAGGTAACTTTAATTGAGTTTTATGTTTGATTTTTTAGTCTAGACGCTTATAACTTCTTACTCTGTGTTTTGTGTATAGCTTTTTATTTTCCTCTGCCCGTCTTATTTTCGACACTATATTTACAAATAGTAAGACATAAAAATAAACACTCCATCAACTCTCCGTCTGGCGTAAAGGCGTAATGGCTTTGAACAGTTTTGATTCAACCTATATGTTTTTGTTTCACATTACGTAACGCGACAACAATGTGGTCAACAGAAAAAAAAGCTAAGTTCGAGTCGAACTCCACGGTCACGGAGGGTTCTGTACCACACGATATATTTAGTGTTATAAAGCTTTTTTAATTTCTGTTTGATATTGTTAGCGGGTGTAGGCACGATGCACTGGTGGCCGTTTCATATTAAGTACCTACCTATTTGCTGCTTTAGTTGTAACAACTACTAAAAAAATCTTAAAATAAAACAGTATATGTGTGCGTGTCTCGTTTCTTGGCCGAGTTGAACTCGCTAGACTTGGGTTAACTCGTTCTCCCAGATTTATGTCCGCAACTTTAGCTAGAGGTTCCTGTCACATCGACTTCCCCATTGTCGAATGCCGCAAGTTTTGTTTAATTTTCCCAACACTCGGTTGGCTATTATCTTTTTCTTTTATTATTGTATGCTTTTTCTTCTAATAGTTCTCGTGAATTAGTCTGTTTTGATTCGATCAGTGATTCATTAATAAGGTTGTACCTTGTTTTGAATAATTATGTTTACATAATAATGTATATGTTATTGTTTTCTAACAGTTTAAAGTAGTTTTCTTATGATCGTGAAGATTATGTACAAGTAAATTTAAAACAATATCTATATATTATGCGTACCTATATAATGTCCGAAAAAGTAAGATGATTCCGTGCTGCGTTAAGCAGCAGGTCCCGGCTTTTGGCCGCCACCAACCCACAGTGGAGCAGCGTGGTGGAGTACGCTCTATACCCCTCTCGGTTGATTGAGGGGAGGCCTGTGCCCAGCAGTGGGACGTATAAGGTATAGGTATAAGCTTTTTATTACATTATAATCTATGGAATGTATATAATTTTTGAATGTTACCATATGTTATTAATTGACTGTAAAACAAATTAATGTTTATAAAACTAATAGGTTTCTAAACTAATCTACTCACGGGAATACATACATAGAAGAAGAAAAAAATGTAATGGACAGTATTAATTCTTGTCCTAAGATTTTTTTTTATTATCATATTATTCACTTTATCAAAACTTTGAATCTCGAATACAAATAGAAAACCACATCAATTACAACAACACCTTGAATTGATTAAAAAAAATACTATAGAAATACTGCTATATGAACCTACTAAGTATGTATCAGCATTTAAATTACAAGTAAGTAATGCATCGCCGATAGGAAACCTTTTGTAATATGTTTTTACTTTTTACTTGTTTTTCTATTCAGGCAGACACAAACCCCGCCTGTGTCTGACATACACGGACAGACGGTGTTTGTGTCTGACACAGACTCTGGTGTCAGGGTGCTGACAATTAGCCTGACACGATCGTGCTCCACGAATTCACCTCAGGTAATACTAACTATTACCTGCAATATATCGTGCATTACAGGGTACTTGATTTTGAATATATTGTGTGGAGAGAGTTTTTTAGTATAAAATGAATACATTTTATCGTTCAGTTTGATTTTTTTTATATATATCCGTGTACCTAATAAAGGTTGTGGTGGTATCAAACGTTTTAATAATAAGTACTTATTCATAAATTAGATACAAAACTGAAAATGCGTAATCTTCATGTGCAACTTATGTTACTCAGTATCATAATAGTTATTATTAATTTAATAATTTGTTTATTTACAGAATTTATTCCAAATCGAATAAATTCAATAAACTGGGTCACCCATTTTCCTTACCTAACAGCAATTTAAAGGAAAAATGTACGAAAGGAGTCCACATAACGACCGAAGATTCTTTATAGCGCAACGTTAACAGTGATAAAGGAGTAGGTATCCACACTTCCATTCATTCCATGCTCTGATAAGATGGCCGAATACTGGCTGGACATTTATCTTTTAGATTAATGAGGCAATTTTCTTTAGTTGGCTATAAAAAGAATCGCTACCCGGCCGCGTCAGTGCCGCCGCAGCCACTTATGCCTGACTTTTGAACTGCAAATACTCGCGATCTATAACGAGTAAAAATGTTATAATAATTCGAATAATTATACCGATTATGTAATATAAATCATCACAGCTCTTCGTCTAGAGCTACGGATAAATACCTGTCTATTTTGTTCAGTCTATCGCGTAAATTAAAAACAGTAAATATATAGCAGTATTAAACTTATGACAAAATGGCTGCCCAGGGATCGGCCAATAAATAAGAAAGAAAATTTTAAATTCAAGCAATTATAAGAGACAAAATTCTCCCCCGTTCCCAGGGGTCGGATACAAGGAAACAAATTGGATTAAAGTGTCAAAGGTGAAATAAAAAACGCGCATAATATACTTTATATCTTGCTACGTCTGCACAGCATCAGGCAGACTCAGCGGAATAAACTGGATGAATTGTATACGAGGTTTAATTCTAAACACATAAAGTCTAAAATGTCGCGAAAAGGCTTTTTGCGCTCGCAAAATGTCACATGTCCGCTCTGTATAATCGTATTTGCATTTAAAACGTAAGTAAACACTGTAGAGTGTTCTCTGAATGGACGGCCCATGTTTATGACTCGTTTTATGACCTGTTAAGCGTAAGGATCGCTCGTAAAATGAATTGTTTGATGGTTAGTTGCCTTGACCTTTTTTTGGTAGTTTTGTGAATCACCGTTAAGATTTTCATTCATAAAAACCGAGTGCTTGCGTAATTTATTCAAGTCCTTTCAAGTCAGTGGGTTTCGTTAGCTTTTGTTTTCCGCTTCATTATAAAAGGATGGTTAGGGTTGAAGACTCAATTATAACAGAAACGCCAGTCGCGATGCTATTGTATATAAGTACGTGTAGTATAATAAAATATTGACAAGAAACGTGCAAAATGTACGAGCATACAGAACTTTGTATCCAATACAGCACCGCTTTGTTTTCGCCCACATAAATCGGGCGGCGCGTACGGGCGCGCTAACTTATTTTTGTTCGTAGGTACGTAGGATAGATGGATCCAATTCCAAATTATGTCTATCTTGGGAATTAACGGTGGGACGGGGATTCCAGTTTACCCAAAAAAGTGCGGGAAAGGGGGCTTGCGGGGTTTCGGGGGGGGGGGGGGGGGGGGCGAAGGGAGAGGAACGGATGGAAGTTATTTTGGAATTATGATTCCGGATGCGTCCTCGGAGCACCGCGTGTTTCACGCCTCGTTTCTGGTAATATCGGACGGTTGCAATCGTCTACACTGCACCGGGACGCAATGTGATATTTTACGTCAAAATGCTACCAACCGCAGTGTAAATAGAACTGGCGCATTTAACTACTTTGTATCTGCAACACGTGAACTTTTTAAAATAAATAAATATAATTATATAAAGGCTGTTAGTGACACCGTGCTCGTGTTAGTAGTGGAGCTCGGTGGCGCGGCGCAGCGGTTAATGCGCTCGGTCTGCGATTGTTGAAGTTAAGCAACTTCGGCAAAGGCCGGTCATAGGATGGGTGACCACAAAAAAAAAAATTTTCATCTCGAGCTCCTCCGTGCTTCGGAAGGCACGTTAAGCAGTTGGTCCCGGCTGCATTAGCAGTCGTTAATAACGATCAATCCGCACTGGGCCCGCGTGATGGTTTAAGGCCCGATCTCCCTATCCATCCATAGGGAAGGCCCGTGCCCCAGCAGTGGGGACGTTAATGGGCTGATGATGATGATGATGAGTGACACCGTAACGAAAACTTTGAGGGATGATTCAAGCCCATGATTCTAAGTTGATATCAAGTGGAATTTTCCGTCGCAAAAGTATGGAACGGAAAATAATCAAAATCATGGTCTGAATCATCCCTCAATGTTTTCGTTACGATGTCATTAAATGCCTGTACCAAGGGCCAAGGTTGTTGTTTATATTTATTTATGCAGTACGTAGG
This sequence comes from Pectinophora gossypiella, assembly GCF_024362695.1. Lineage (NCBI taxonomy): Eukaryota > Metazoa > Arthropoda > Insecta > Lepidoptera > Gelechiidae > Pectinophora > Pectinophora gossypiella. Next base: position 10,400,305 of record NC_065413.1, on the reverse strand, counting down.
CAATTTATTTGTTTTTCTTAAAGAAATATAAAAATCAGTCACATATTGTTATCTACAATGTATTAAGTACCTTGCGTTAAAATATACTTTTGGACATCGCGACTCCATTGCAAGTTGCAACAATCCGCAGTCCCACTCGTTCCGGATCCAAATTAAAACGTCGACCCAAAAGTGGTGGACTTGTGTTTTAATGGGGTGTCACTGGGGTTCTTAAGCATTCTACCGGTCCTCCCTGTAATACCCTGGCTGAGGAGTCGGGCACGTCCTCTCTGATATATTACTCCCAGGACGTCGTACATAATTTTGTAGAGGGTGGTCCCCTCACTCCCCCGATCTACAATACGAAGGTTTTGTTTATTGCTGTATAATAAGCTGTGAGTTTCCCGGGGTGATCAGGTGTTAAATTGTGTTAGGATTTGATACCGGAACGGGTAATTTTAATTTGTAGTTTACAATTTTAGTCGGGATAAGAGAAGGCGAACGTCGTGTCCTATAAAGAAGTGAAAGAATTAGTATTTGATAGACAAGAATGGAGAATACTACACCGACAAGAGCGTGGCTCTTAAATTAGTGATGATGAAAAATAGTAAGCACCTACTCTTTAATATTTATACTTGTTCGGTAAATATGTTCGTAACCAGTTTGTATGTGATATTTATCGTAGTTTAAGTATATATCAACAACTGTCGGTGTAGTTTCTGTCAGTACTATTCAGAGGCAGAGGACAGGAGTCCTAGTACGGCTTTGTCATAGACTACGCTGGGCGCCATCCCACTCGAGTCAGGCAGAGTACTGCGAGGCGAAAGGCAAGTGGGAAACCAACGCCCTATTTTTCCCTAAAAAATAGCATGGAGAATGCTACACTGACAAGCGTGGCTCTTAAATTAGTGATAATGAAGTATATATTTATAATTATTATATTTCTCTATTTATTTTTTTATTCAGATACCTATAAAAAAATTAATAATTGTAATACTTACCTACATAATGCATAATAGTTAATTACTTAATGAATACGAAATTGATCAACATGCCTAATCTCAATCCGAAAATACCCAGACTACATTTGTAATCATATGAAAATACATAGCCACCCAATAAATACAAATACATTTGAGCTTCGGTAAATACAGTATTGAATACAGTAAAGTTAATTAATTTTCCACATGAGACTCGTATATCTCGTGTGGTCGCGTGTCTGTTTGGTTCAGTGGGCTTGATGGAAGGCCTGGGGTTTGAACTCATCTAAAATATTGGCAAAATTCAATTTCTGATACAATGTTATTATGGTAGAAGGTATTGTTGGTACAGATGACTTTATGTAGTTAATTACTTTGATATATAATACAGACTAAATAAATTATAGATTTTAATAATTTATATAAATATTATAATATTATTATGTAGAAAGTGTTTTGATCGATCAGTCAGTCGATCTGTTCCTTTTTATTTTTTTAAATATTTACTATTATTATTTACCATTATTAATTAATTATTACAGAAATGACCGAATCTATTATTTTGTTATTAGATACCTATTCATGTGGGTATTGTATAACTATGTAAACGTGCTTAATTAAGTTTTTAAAGTTGTATATATTTTTGCCAGTCGTGTAAAAGAAAATGAAGTTGCGCCACTAATGGCAAATACTGTAGTTTTATATTGTATTTACTACCTATCTCATTTAAAAATGTTCCACTTTCTTACCCTAACAGTGCCGTCCTTATTGTGCCAATATATCAGTTATTATACTTTATTAGTCCATTAGTTAAATTAGTTAAGATTTCTCCCTGCCTAATAATTTGTCATGTGCTGGGGTCGTGTATTTACTAACAGCCATACATTGCGGTTAAGACATTTAATTGTGTTATACTGAGCGCATTTGTCTTGATTTTGCTAATATGCGTCTTGGTTTTAGAGTGGCGTTTAACTTTAATCACAATTTGCTTGGTACGGTACATGTTTGATGAGAGTGGTCTCTGGAGTAAGTATACATAAATAAACATGGTGAAGTTATTAATAGATATTTTAATAGTAATAATAATTTTTATTTATTCAGATATTATTACATCCACATTTATAACGGATACTTATAAAATATGTTAGTAATGTTCATTTTACTGTCATATCCTCGTAAGGCCCGGATTTCCAGACACAATAGTTAAACAATGGGATTTGGATTTTAAAAGGCATTTGGGCCTTACGACCATATTCTTCTAACTTCTTCTAACCTAACCTCAGTAATTGTTTCATATAGGTAATTGTAGGGTACCTTATTTCATAGAGCATAAAAATGTATATAGGAATTTTCGAAAATAATAATAAAAACTGCTTCATATTGATCTACTTGTTACGATTATGACGTCACTTGTCTTCAAACCAGACCGAACTAGTCTTCAATTTCAAGACTTACCATTGTTATTAGGTACTTTATCAAGTCACAAAACAAAACCCAAGTTAGTATAACCTACTTGGTGCCGTCTGTAGGGTCTACATAAACCAAGCAGGGTTCGTGGTGACGGCGCGTAGGCGCTGATCTATGGACGACCGGCCATATTGTTTTCTAATGACTCAATGCCCGTTCCTTACCCGATCTCGAAGTAGGTTCGGCGAAAAGGTCGTATCATGGAAATATAGTATATTTCTGACAGTATACTCTATATTTTATTCGTTTATGTAGTTACGGCACTGTAGGTGTTGGTCTCGGTTAAATCCAGCGGTTTTAAGTACTCATTTGTAGAACTGTAGGTATGCTCAACTGTTTGAAAAGTAGGTAGGTATGTATTAACCTCTCTGAAAATCATCATGTACACTAATACAGTAACACATGTCAACTACTCTAAGACCACATTGAAGCAATTCATCTCAAAAAGCAATATTGCTATTTGACATTTGTTTACATTACGCACTTACTGTTATATGCGCAAATATTAAACTGCTGCCTTTTTTAGATGATGTGTGTCAATGTGGTCTTTTTAGACTCCAAGAGTAATTCACAGCGATGACAAAGCCAACCTATCAGATAGAACCTCCTACTCTAAGTTCTGAAGCTTCTATTACCAAGTTCAGTTAGCGAAGGAACAAGTTTGCACATTCCACACTGGTACATGCGTACATAAACCATCCCGGCATCCGATTAAATTATTTAACGTCTTCATTCCCCGTCGTGCACGCAGGTTGCATGCCGCATGCTACCACAAGATACATGAGGTTAGGTTCTAGATCTTAATATATATTCGGTTGTATATGTCGAGTGTTTGAATGAACTATATATTTGATTGTATTTAGATGACGAAGTGTTTTGAGCAGTTTGTATTCTCAACACTTATAAATATATCTAGATGTGTTCTAAACAAGTAAGCATTGATGTCATGTGGTTTAAATTTCCAATACCTATTCGTTTAGTGCCGCTTACTTTTATTGTACATATAAACAGCATAATACCTACCTATGCATTTTGGTTTTACTTGAAGTATTATAATATCGAAATATACGTACAAAAATTCTACAACTTATAAGCAACCTTATTTATTTATTTTGAGGAAGACTTACGGCCATATACATTTTTTAACATAATAACCAGACAATAACTAAAGGCTAATTACAAGTCTCCACCTAATAGTGGCTAAGTTATTTACCCTTTTACAATTATAAAAATCAAGAATTAAGTAAGTAGGTAGGTTAAAGCAGGTTAAGTAAGTCTTACTGTCTAGTGTCTTTCACCTTGGTGTCTTAGTGAGTTATAGCACTTAAACACATGAGATTTCTATCACAAAACACACACTCTGAGTTATAACAAATCGTCTGTCCATAAACGAACAGCGAAAATCGATAAAAGCAAGAGCCGCGATGTCACAGCGATAAAGCATGGCCCAGACAGTACGTTCAGGCGGCTTTAACTGTAGTATATTATTTAATATTAAAGATCTTAAGGTAAACGGGGCCTTGCCTGCAGTTCCGCGATAAGGCGCCCCTCCCCACCCCACAGTTTTTGGGGGGAGTCTTAAGAGCCCGCCATACTTCAAATTGCGTTTAACTCAGATAGCTACTTTGATACATTGGTACCATTATTGCATATCAACGGGCCCGATAAAGTTGCCGCGATAAAGTGTCTTTCTATTAGGTTTTACTTACAGTATGTTATTTTGTTGATTGTAGAAAATAAAATGTTTACTTTCGTAAATACCTGCAACAATAGATAAGAAATATAAATTAGTTTTAAAGTCATGTTAACAACTTTAAAAAATAAATGCTACCTTTATTGACCATTAACAACAATATATCAATATGAGTAAATATGTTAAAAGCACACGTGTAAAATGTATTATGAACAAATCTACATAGACAAACACATGCAAGACAGGCACACATAAACAATTGACGGACGAATTGCAAACGTAGCTCTACATCAGCCGTAGACACGAACAGTGGCGAACGATACAATGTCTACAGCTATATGTCAATATAGGTCGATACATGTCGATATGTGGCGATACATATCGATATACGCATTGAAATAGACGCGATTGTTACAGCCGAATTTGCAAATGTAAGTCGTTGCGGATATAGGAAGTGAAATGAGGTTTCATATAGATATGTACCTACTTGTACGACTGCGATTTAGAGTTTAAGATTTTGTGTGTTTTGAGTATTGCTTTTATGGGCAAAATACCGAAAAGTATTATCTACACTAATCATTTCTATCGAGCCACTTTGAATGTTCTTTTACATCTTTTAGTATTTGGACCATTGATGTATAAAGATAATTTGGACATATTGCGATTCGATCTAGGTATATTATTTCAATTCACACCGACACGTATAAATGGGTCGATGATGAAATAACCAACGCGAATGAACCGCGAATATTCTTTACGACGTGTTCCGTCGATGACGGCAAAATCGTCTGGACAGCGCTTCGACGGCGAATTCACTGTCTATTTCTGACCGCTCAGTAGGTGTGTCTATAACAAACGATTCTCCCGATCCCGCACTGAAAATAGCCGGCAGCGATACGGTATCTACAGACAGATTAAACATCGAAGCCCAAATGAACGCGTGATAATTTATCGCACGTACCCCCATGTGTATTAGCTGTATCCGACTAATGCCGGCTTTCGATATTCGGTGCTCGGTCGCGATTCCATATTTACGAGCCAACGAGTCGCATTAGACTGTCCGCCCGTAGGTAAATTAGCACAGATGCTCGCCACTGTTACAGTGATTCATTCCAAATTGGCTTTTCAGCGGGGAAAAAACCGAGCGGGACGTTGCGGTAGACGCTATCTAGGGATTGGAGCTAAATAGCTTTTAAAAGAGTTTGTCGGTGCTTTCCTTTTTGAGGGTTTCGAATAGACTCTATTTATCGGATTGGGGATAAAGGTACACTTACAGAAGATATATAGGATGCACATTTGTTTCCTACTGCATTTAAAATTCTTTTGAATTTGAACTGGTGTAAGAGCTAACTTATGTGTTCACACATAACTCCTACATGCAAATAAAGAACAAAAGAACACATATCATTGCTGTAAGTACTTTTAAACTCAACACCCACAATCAAAAGGTGATAAATTTTGCAGAATTTGCAATTAGACAGTGTACAACGGTTAAGGCGGTGAGATCGGTGGTAGTGCGGCGGCTCGATGGCTATCGCTACGGAAGGACCGCCTTAACGCGTGCTAGGCTACTAGCATGATGAGAAAGAAGCTTTATTATACCCCTAAGGGATAGCTAAGATACTCTGTCCACAGTTATCGAGAGAAAATACGGAGATAAACGCCAACGTGATGATCAGAAAAGTTGTTACGCACACAAAATTATAAAGATATCGGGCGCGCGCTCTTCGTACAATCAAGTGAATTTGCAAGTTTTGTTGCTTTAAAAGATTGCCGAATGGCAATGATTTTGTTCAAAGTGTGATAGCCCACTTTGACTATAGTAATGACGTAATTTACACCTCGGTCTTTGAAAAAAAACTGCAGCATACTACCAATTATTTACATTATAATTTCCTATAGGAAAACTAACTTTAAATCTGTTGTCTCAGGAGGTTTCATTATAAGTGTATACCATGATATTCGCACGCTACGTCCATTCATATTAACGCAGTTGTATAAAGATCTTTATCAAATGTACACAACTCGTGGCCAATAGTGCTAACAAACCACTTCAATTGTTATATAACTTGATTTACTTTATTTATTTTTCCAGATTGCCGAGACGAAAATATATGAACTCTAAAATACTGTTGGAAGTATCGATCGAGCCGGAAGGAGTGCCTGGGGCGTACTATGCTACAAAATAAAGTAACTGAGAAAATGTATGAGTTATACCGTGTTAAAACGCTTTTTAAATTGATCGGGTAATTTGATTGCGGTTCGTGGTTAATGTTAGTGTTTTTTGTTCGCAGGTCGTGATCCGAACCTCTGGCTTGAAGATGAAAGTGTGATGATGATGTTTTAGAAAATGAAATGAATATAATAGGCCGGATACTGAAGGTACAAGATATTATGTGAGAAAGTGAAATAGTGCGGCTAATCCAACGAGGTGAAATACCTCCCTATAGGGATATTTAGAAATTGATCTAAAATTATCCTCGTAATTTGAAAATAGGTAAAGTATAAGTTGGTAGGCAGTCGGGTCAAACGCTCGCCCATAATGTACTGGTAGTTTACTGTTAATGAACTGCAAATGATATCACATGAAATACACAAATGTTGCATTTCCCAATAATGAACCGGGAAAATTACCTTTAGTATAAATAATCCGTGCCAAAGGGTGGTTCGATGCGCCGCTACTGCAAATCACCCACCCCCACCCCTTGCTGTCGACGATAAATAAAATTCACGTTTTAACAATAAAATGCATTTTCCGCAAATGCTCCCAGTGAATTATTGTTCAGGCTTTACGAGCTTAAAATTATATGGCCACGTGAAATTTCCGATCTCGATAATGCCCGCGTCGGTACAGCACTATTTTTCGATGACATTGCCATTTTAAAATTCATGTTGATATTATTATTCTGTACAAATAGAGGTATATAATCTTCAGTCGAAACAGTTGCGAGTTCCAAGATTATACTAATCGACATTACGTACGATTACGACGACGAAATGTCCTCAAACCCTCCACGATTTATTAGAACGAAAATAAATGCAGGAGCGATGTTCAGGGCGACACCTAATGCAATGAGGGTTGCATTTTTTATGCATTTACCTATTTACGAAACCACAGCCCACCCTAAAGTAACACGTCACGTAGCGACCCTAAAAATAGAGGTGCTTATAAAACATTTCCCGGAGGAAAAATGTTTTATTCCCATTTATTTCGTACAAAAATAGATCATGTGGGCCTGATGGAGAACCAATGGCGAGAGGCGCAGATGGCGCCACTGTGCAGAGATAGCAAAAATATGAATTGTAGCTTTCGATATTTGTCACTTGAATTACAACTCCCGACGGACGACCGGAATGGCCGAATTGCGACTCGCACCTCGTTTGTCCGATGATCTATTTTTTGCCACCAAATTTCGTATTTCGAACACTGCGTTTTGGGAACTTCTACTGCCGACTACCGTACTAGTAGGTACTTATATGTATTATGTAGGCATTTATTAATACTAATGTGCCTCCTAGTCTCCCAATACACTTTATCGCATCTTTGTAACTACTTTTTATTCTAGAACAAAAACAATTCAATCAATCAATCAGTCAATTTCGCGTACTCGCGTATTCATCAAATTCATAAATTCATGCCAACATGTAATCTACATCTACATTATGTTGTTGGGTACATCTATTAATAAAAGGTGGGTAAGTAAAAGAAACTTTTCCTGTTTCGTTTACTTCATAAGGTTGACCAGTACCTACTTGTTTACCAGTAAAAAATAAAAAGGCGATGAACGTGTGTATATGATAGCCAAGCACAATGGAATCCAATTATCAAATAATTCGATTGAACTTTGCTTGATATTGGTTTGGTTTAGGTTTACCGCTTGTTTTTTTTTATTGGTAAAGAGGTATATGTATAAAAGTAATAGTACCTACATACATCGATAACGGATACATATCTAACACACAAGTCGATAGTTTTACAACCCATTGCGCGTTATCTATAAAAGGGATCCTTCACTAACAAATACCTACTTATACCTGTAGAAACATCCGATGTTTTAATGTTACTATTTATAACATTGTATAATACTTCCACTATATTTATATACGATGTCATGGCCAAGTTCTGGCGCATGCGCAAGCAATTAATTCTTCTAACGGGTTCTATGAATGAACTAACGAGTTAAGATTTTATGAGACGATTTAAATTGAAAGCAGACCAAAATTTGTCCGCATCGCGCTGTCAAAAGTTTAAGTTTCAGTCAATTCTAGAAAAATTAGGCGCAAAATGTAACAAGAGTTACTTTTTTTTAGATTATCTGTTCTTTGATTGTGATTAAGTATAAAATGGTGCTAATTCCTGTAAATACCATCTAATTTTATTTTAAGTTATATCTGTCATTTTCTTATCCGCCGAAAAGGAAAAGGACGGGTAATCGACAGGCATAAAATTTATGGAACACGCGTCAATTTTAAGGACAAATCTAAAACAACCGTCTAAAAATTTTACATCAGTCAATAACCCGACACAGGTAAGTAGACAGCACGTCAAACGGATTGCATACCAGCGACATACCTTTTTGATTCGCCCGGGTTATTCATTCATTTACTCATTCTTCCTAAAATTAAAAGCTGTGAATCATCCGTCCCTTTCCTTTTCGACGGATATGAAAATGACGGATATAACTTAAAATAAAATTAGGCGGTGTCTGCAGGAATCGGGGCCAATATCTATCTAAAACAAACAACAAATAATTGTCACAAATGTTGGTTTGTAAGTTAAAATTGCTTAAAAAAAGGAAAATATTAATCACCAAAAACTCGCCATAACCCAATTTTGAGGAGACTGCAGCCTTAACATAAGGGGTTACTGTACCATACCCCCTCTGGTTGATTGAGGGGAGGCCTGTGCCCAGCAGTGGGACGTATATAGGGCGTATGTTTAGGTTCAGCAGCAACAGCAAGGAGATTTTATTAATTATTATGTTTATTGGAGGATAATTTTCAAGTGTCATGATTATTATGATTAAACTAAGTATATCTTTATTAGCTGTTCGATTTTCAAATTTAGTTATGTGTCATCATGTTTGCTTTTAAACGTTCAATGACTAATTCAGTGGAAAAGGCATGTAATATTCTAACGTTATCTGTGAGTCTACTACAAGTGTTATAAAGCCATAATAGTAACTTGTCGCTTACACAATTAGTGACCGACAATCCCCAAGACGTTATTGCGTCATAATCGACAAGCGTCACCGAAAATCGTGAGGTCGCTACTGTCAGGGGCAATAAGTAAACAACCTCGTAATAACGGCCAGTCACGCCAAGGAAACCAATTTGGGAGGTATTTGTAAACGTCAAATATGTTTGTGCGCACCTATTTATTACTAGCATCCCTCACGTGCGAGTAAATAACGGAGACACTCTGATAAAGTGAAAAGAGATACCCCAAACGCTCGCGCAACTGCGCCTTAAATCCCCGATACGCCGAAACAAATACACACTCTACGATCAACCGTACAAAGTCCCTTTTCGACTAAACAAGGAACACGCTAAGCCGTTTCGCCCTTAAGGCGAATGTTATATGAGTGGAAAACTCAGTGCGCCACGTGCAAATGATTCATCGTCGTCCCTTAATTAAAGAAGATTTTAATTGTATCGGATGTCTGTGAAAGCGAAAATAATGCACTCCTAAATTGGGGTCGGATTCGGAAATTTATTTTTGTTGGCCATTCGAAATATTGCTTTGCGTGTTTTACGGGCTCAGGGCTGGAGGTGGATATTGTTACGGCCAATAGGAAGTGTTGCCTCTCACAGTAAAATTTTCAATGCATACGTAAATAAACAATCATGCAATGACGGGCGGGTTTTTAGTTAAATACACAATACATGAATACACAGTTACTTGAATCTACACGTCTTGGTAGAGCCTCTAAAACATGTCATGATACATGGAGTAATCAAATGTTTAGACTACATACATACTAGTACTGTAACAGTAATTATATACCTACCTAAATCGATCGTATTCTGTACATTTCAGGAGCCGTTTTCATACGTCTTTCAAGCAATAATTTTGAAGGGCAAATTCGCTAAATTGCATCCTAACCAACTTGAACGAAACTGAAAACACCCCAATCCAGTAAATTCATTTCGGCTACATAAACTCAAGCTGCCACCAACTTAAAATATCTTTCTTAATTACAAAATCCTTTGTTGTACGTATCTGATCTATGTAAACAGACGGGGCGAATGTTTTAAATAGCAACCGAATTTAATACGTTCCGCTTGAGGGAAATAAGCGAAATAACTTTATGGAAGGATAAGTTGAAGGGTTGACGATATTGTGTAGGTATCTCGAAACGTTAAGTCGAAGCTATTTTATCCGAGATCATTTTTAGACTCCGTTTCATCCGTTTCATTTCACTTACTTATATATTAATATGTATATGCATATATATACCCCAATGGTTGTGAATATGTAATTATATCTCATACCCATGCAGAAAGAACAACAAAAAATACTTTTAAAGCATCATCAAAAACATAATGTTTCCTTACTTAAATAAAATTAAGGGTAACCGCACCAAATGTTGACACCTGTGGCAATTTCCTTATATATTTCTTTTGTTAAGTAATTTTAATGCGATTGATGTAACATATTCAAATTTTCGGCGGCGGAAGCAGTGTAACGATCCTGTAAAGCTTGGAGCGTACTTCATTTGGCGAACAATGAGCCCAGTCCCACCGCCCCGCTAGCGACACCGGATAAATTGACTCGGGCCCAACTCGCTCTCCCACGGAAAATTGGGGAAAATCGATTTAAATATCTTGAATGTGATGGCTTATCTCGACGGAGCTAACCCGTATCCATCGACGACGATACCGAAGCTTGCTTACTTTTGTGTTTCCTTTTTTTTCTTTGGTAATAATGGAGTGTAAAATTAGATCAGATATCTCCATCAGATAACTTAATATATATATACATTGTAATGTTACTAAATTGTTTAAGATATAAGATGTATTAACATTTAGAAAAAGATAAATAAATACATATTTTACAACACACAATTAATACCTATATATTGTAACTGAAAAGATTGGTCCGTATATTGTGCTAATGATAAAGAAACGGGGAGCCAATTAAAATTACTGCATTTGCTTAGCTTTCATTGGCAGAATCTAGATAGAGACACTCGCTTCCCACTGCCCACAAGACCTTCAGATGAATCTCGGACCGAGCACGCACCTCCAGACTAAAACAATTTACATTTCCTAGAAAACTCCTTAATTGATTCGCCTTTATTTAATTTTTGATCGTCAGGAATAAATCTGTGCTCCAACCCCGAGACCTTAAGGTAAGCCTGCTTAACTCAGTGTAATAGAATCACCTCGGATTGCTTTCCGATATTTACTGTTTGATTTTTTCCCCTCGTGTCGAGATTTGGGACTTTTGCCCGAAAGAGGCGTGTACGGCAGACGGTAATGGCCGGTAGGGTCGACTACATAACCTTCCTAATTAACAATTTGCCCTACAGTCTATGAGGTGAGACTTGATTATTTTATGAGTTCCGTACCTTTTTGCTGTTTTCTTTCCCGTTTGTGTTTAGGGGACATTGTTTTATTTTGCTCTGCTTCTGCTGGTGGTCACTTTGAGTGCAATGTTCATTTGGGAATTGCTCTTCAGTTTTCTTTTTGTTGTTGCAATAAAAATGGACAAATATCCAGGTACTAACTTTACAAAACGAGCATCTTTTAAGCACCTTCACAGGATTGAATTATCTATTCCAAACAAAAAAAAATAACGTTACAAAGTAAGTAAAGCGAATCAAGCGCACGCCCCTTCAGTAATCCATTACAGTTTCTTAAATAAATAAAATAATAATTCAACTGCGCAGCAACTTTATTGAATTGATCATGCGCAATATTTATTGATGGGGACGAAACACGATAGGGTCAGGATTTATTGGACCAGCGTATAGGTAAGTTTGGTTACATAGATTGACATCGGTAGCAATCAGACAAATTGGCTCCACCCTAACAGAATTAATCTGGTAGGTTTTCTTAGTAAAGACCACTTGCTAGAAGAAATATGAGAAAATGGGGAACAAAGGAAACTTAATATTATATTGAATTACGCAAATGAAATCGACGACGGCTAATCATGTAGTAAATCTATTTCATGATTTTCCTTGTCATGTCAAAAAACTACGTAGATTTTTTATTATTCAAATAGACATTGCATTTACTATTACCGTGTAACGCCAGACTATTTCACTTGTAAAAAAAATATGCTTAAAATAAAAGCAGCTTTTCTATATCGATATTTTTCGTGTTATAATTTTCAAAAAATATTGTAGATTTGTAGGCTGTCTAATGTATAATTAAAGCACATAATAACGGGTTCTTACGGCGTTTAAATGGGGATATGAGACTCCCGACTCAGTCATCCCGTGATCATGGCACTTGCAACAGTGTCGAAATATCGGGAGTCTCATATCCCCATTTAAACGCGGTAAGAACCCGTTATTATGTGCTTTAATTATGATAATAACTGCGTAAACTTAAAACAATGTCTAATGTATAATAAGAATTTTAAGAAAACACAGTAAATACCTAGTACCTAATAATGGTTCTCGTAGCGAAAATACCCTTAAAGCTACTTAGAAGGTTTTCATTTATAAATTTGTTTCCTCATAAGATCGTTTATATCCCCCAGGACATGTGTGCAACGGGAATAAATATTCAACAAATCCACCTTTAAATAAACAGTATGGGGGACATAACGTTTTTGCCTCGTTCCGAGTAAACGACGCTTGAGATATTTATTACAGGATGAATACAGTTTTTGGGTATTGGACTCCTTTTCTGTTTCACTTGATAGAACGAATTGTATGCGTTGATGCGTTTTATCAAAATGTCTTTGACTTAGATTTGTTATGCATCTGGGAACAAATGTAAGGAATATATATAAACTTAAGAAGAAGACATATAATATATTATTTATTCTATCGCGTACCCACTGACATCATCAGCCGTCATCTGAGTTATAGTTTTATATTTACTACAGTTTGTTTATGATGATGGTATTTGTTATATACTTACATATACCTTACTACTACTACTACTACTAGAGGGAAACCACTGCCCTATTTTTCCCTAAAAAGTAGCATGGAGAGTATTCGGAAAATGCTACACCGACAAGAGCGTGGCTCTTAAATTGATGATGATGATGATACCTTACTAAAGACTAAAAAGAGGACTAAGACGTGTAAAGATATTAAAAGAAGAATACGTATATAAAATCAGCGCGAACTTAATCATTTGTCTCTAATTTGTAAATGCGACACTCATAAAAATAACAAACGCTTAAAAAATCTTGTTTCCGGATCCATTATTCCGATCACTTTTAAAACAAAATCGTCTACAAAATCTCCCCCCAAAAAGAACATAACATTAATTCTTTGAGACAACGAAATGTCCCAAAGCCTCGTTTTCGGAAAAACTGATTATCTAATTAGGAGAGAGGCTCCAAGTGTTCTTACTGTGGGCTAATCACAAATTAATGAAAGCTTGTAGCTTCGCGTCGTGGATGATAATTCCTCGCCGCCCTGCTGCGCTAAGATCCTCATCAATTATGGGAAGCCACCCCCCAGGCGAGCCCTAGTACACCCCTTCAGGCCTAGCCACTAGAGTCGCACTGTCCCATGGCTTTGCAAGGAATTTAAGAAAACATGATGATTTATAAAAAAAACTTCTCATTTGCAAGTATTAATAACTATTAGTTTGAATGTCATTTTTGTAAAATAATTTAGAACCTTTGAGATACTAATAAAATAAAATGCTAAGGTGTCTCACTGGTAAACCATCCGATGTATTGATACTTAGTATTACAAATAAACGCAATTGAGAAACAAATGTTACCGGAAACATTTATGTACCGTCAAGAATTATTTTTTTTAGATTCCAAAACATGTTCTACATGAAAGCGTGGCTACGTTACTTATCAGAAGACCCCTTATATTAGATGTCTCTTTAACCAGTTGTTGTGTCGAAGCGACACCGAAGGTTTCCGCTTAGAAACCACAGTTGATTTGTAGTTCCGTCTCTAAGTTACTGTCGAGGTTCCGAACACTCGAACGCGCCATATGGCAAGGGTACCCTAACTTGTAAACGTTTGAAAGGTCATAAATTCCAGGCCAAAGATTTGTTTGTGATTCTAAATTGTTGAAGCTGATCAAAATTCCAGTCGAGCGAAAACGCAAATAACTTTTGTCCAGAAAATTAAGCAAATTAAACAGGTGACAGATATTAAACAGCTTTAAGGTTAAGGAACACTGGAAAGGAAATTTTAAAATACATAATACAGAAAATTAACAAAACAATAATGTTGTCCCATAAAATCAGCAATAATTTGTCAATAGTATTTTAAGATAAACAGGTTTTATTTAGTAGTCTACAATTTGAACGGGATCATCCTAAACACGGTTCGTGTTGTTATGCTATGAATATAAATCGTGATAAATTCCTCGCAGGCGCGGGAGGGGGAGGGCGCGGGCCGGGGCGGGGCAGCCTCAAGGGCTTTTTTCTTAAAAATAACTTTTGTCAGAGCAATTCGGAGGAGCTCCGCGATTTATGGAAAGGTGGTGTCACCCCGGTAATTAGTTTTTAACTAGTTGTGATAAGGGTCCGCTTGTTTTATGCGCGCAGATAATAACTTAGAGTAATGCCCCGCTTTCGGGATAGGGTGGATCCGCAACATCTGCGTATTTAAAGGGAATGGCTGAACTATCAACTCCAAAAACCCAAAACAGCATTAGCATGTTTTGTTTATAAAAAGTTTCTCCAAAACAAAAGACGCTCAGGCAATTGTTCCCGATGTGTCACAATATTTTTACGGTTTCCATATTTCGCGCGTTTGCGGCCCGTCACGCCGTATGATTTGTGTGTTCAAAAAGAAAAAAAAAAATAAGAAAGTTTCTACCGAGAAACTTCTTTTATTCCCGGAGAAAGTTGCGTAAAAAACTGGAGGCGCTTAGAAAAAAGCAATTTTCTAGCTCAGGTGTGTGAGATGTTTTTTATCTAACTTTGCATCCGAACCGCTTTGTTTATGACGGCATATTTTTTCGAAGTTTTGAACATTTTATTAGGTTGTACCGTGAACTCGTACTTTGTATCTTTTTAAAAGGCCAACAATGTAGAACAATCGCTGTTGTCAAAACTACCTTTTTTGACAAAAAGTTAAAATAGCTACCTGTGTTTGCCATGCATCAAAAACGTCATAAAGATTGCATTTTGCGTTGCGTAACGGTTAGCGAAATATTTCAAAAGAATTTATTAGAACAAATTTGGATGTAACAAAAGTTGTTTTAATAACAAGGCAAGAGAAAGCCGCATCTCTTTTTTAATGGACACGGAAAATATAATTTGAAATACTCTTTATGGCCCTCATAATGTAGCCAAGTGGGCCAAAAAATGGTTGTCACCGTCTGGCGTAGTACATTAGCATGGAGGGTGTGAGGCAAGGAGGCTTTATCAGAAGGGCCTTTCCTGAGGGAGAGCCAAATAATGCGATATTGCTCGTTTGTGCGAGGGCCTATTTATCTATTAAAAAACGTAAGATTTACGGCCGAATATAGGAAACTTCAGGAAGTTTTTATGTTGTTCCGCAGAGCCCAGAGCTAATATAAGAGATTGATGCGTGTTATTTTAGCCGCGCTTGTGTGTTCGCATTTTTTGTTGTAGGAAGTTTGCCTTTACTTTGGTGAAAATGGTTTGTTGTAGACATCTTTTATGTGTTTTATAACTCTGTATTGATACCACAACTTGTTTCTGACATTAGAGGATTTACCGCATTTCTAAACTACAGCCTCTTCTACTATTTTCCTGCCATTAAGAATCCGTACGCTCTCAGTTCTATCAAATCAAATCTATTAAGTATTTATAGGTGTATTCCGTTAAAAACCGTTCTATTTTGCCGTCGAATAATGAAGAATTACACAAGTAAATTTGTCAGATCTGCGTTCAGTCACGAGAGTCACGATTCCCGTGAACACAGTGCCTGGCGTAATACTACGGTTCTACTGCAACTTTGCAATCGTTACTCAGTTTTAGTGTAAATTCCTTGTTAACTTGCACTGGGAATTGTTAGGATTGAAATTTTAAACGTTTGTATTTTGTATGTAGTGATTTTCTGGTTGCTTTGCGAGAGATATTACTTTGTTGTTGTTTTTTTTTTGGCTTAGTTTACTTAATAAAATCACCAACTTAAATATATATACGTGTTTACTTCATTATAGAGATACCTATTCAAAAACAATAATTTACTAATTTATTTAATAAATACTAAAATATTCTCATCAAATTAGAAACAATTATCATTTTTATCAGTCAATTCATTATTTATGGGCACGAAAACGTCAACGGAATTTAAAAGACAAACGCAATAAACGCACGGATATAATGTATTAAATGTATAGCTACGTATGTGTATGAAGCATGTTTATTATCAACTGGGAATTGGCTCGAAACATAGTGCTAAATTCGGTACAGACACCCGATAGCGTGGTATTATCTGACATTATTTGTCATGTATACAATGCCTGCCCTCATAATACACCTACTATCTTACTCAATACGTCCACAATTATAATAATAGGCCGTTCAAAAATTATAGGCGTTAAGTAGTGACTGATTCAGATTATGGGGTGCTAGATATGAGTAAGGGCAAAGGGGGTCCCAAGTAGCAAACAAGAATTGTGATTAAGTCATATTATTATATGTCTAAACTTTAGCTAAAGTGAGATTTATCCAAATCAAATAGGACTTATTAGGACTTCATAAATTCTTTTCCTTCTTTAATACTATATAGTTTTCAACAAATCCTACTTTAGATAATTTAGAATACACAAAACCAAGTTAAGTATTCTCAAAACTATTTAGTCTTATCTCAGCCTACTGTTAAGTCTAAAAGTATATTTTTACTTTACTCAGATTATTTGAAGGCTCACTTAATACTAAATTGATTTACTGAAGTATCAGTTTAGTCTTGTAAAGTAAAAAATGAATTGCCTAGATATACTTAAGGCAATTTTAATACTAAGCTTTGAGATTAGATTAGTTAAGATTATTTGTTGCTCTTATACAAGACTGTTTTATTCGTTTTTGACTACAATAAGTAAAACATAAGAAAAGTCTATTCACTGGACGATAAAATCGAAATAGAAGCAAGCAGAAAGATGGACGAAGTTCAAAAAATAAAAAGATCTGGTGGTTTTCGAATGCAGAAAATTAAATACAGAAAATTAACCTGTGATAATGCACATCCTACTGTTTTTGTTAGCGATGCGATATCTTCTTCATTGCTATCAATTTTTTCTATCGATTAGTATAACACAATCATTCAATTTTGTCAAAAAAATCGTAAGTTCCTGTTTTTCAATTCCGAACCAGCGTGTGGCGGCCCAGGTACCTACGTCTCGCACAAATCTTCTCAAAAATGATTAAACTAGTCTAACCTAGTCTAAGCGCACGGCAACACTACACCATGAAAAATCGAGTTTTATATTAAAAACCTGCTAAGTTCAAATTTAAAAGTAGGTGCCTATTAGTCTAATAATAAATAAATACTTTTCTTTCTTCTTTCATTCTTTCTTTTAATAATTTTAAAAATGTACCTATTTTTAACAAAGTTTCATTGACAATCATAAACATATCTATTTTAAGTTTTGTATATGGTAAAATGCATTTAAAGTGGGCATTAGATTTGCTTCCAATATTTTTTTAGCTTGATAAAGTCATCGGGAACTTGGTCGCCATTTTTAACAATAATGTTTTTGGTGGAATTAGAAACTACCGTGCACACGCACGTCGTTAATCAAATTGCAAGGGTTCTTCGTGTATACAATATTCAACGGATACTCGTTAATTTTTACAAAAATCACATTGTATCCGTTGGCAATTAGAAGCGCGGTGATCGTACCAACTTTGCGTCAGCGAACCATGTACCTATGAGAATGTATGTGCGGTGACTCGTTAGCAAATTGAGTTTGTTTGTAACTAAAAAACTGCTAACGATAATATTGAACTTGGCTCTCATTTCACATTTATGTTTTTGATTGGATATCATTACTTTTTGTAGGTAAGTACATATCCTCGTAACGCGTGGGTCCTTTTAAAAGGACAAATTCAAAACTAAAAGTCGACTTTATAAAAATAAAACATTTGAATAAGTACCTATTAAACTTGTTTAAGATTCACGTTAAGTTAAAAAAAATATATGCCAGTAAAATGGATGAGAGTTGTGTTGTATCATGGGCGAAAAGCTGACAACCTATCACCGCTAAACACATGTTCCAACTTGCTTACCTACCCTCATAGTACTTGTCGAATGTGGCATCAAGTGGTTCCATGATCACTTAGTGCTCTGCCTACCCCGATAGGGCATATAGGCGTGATATGTTATGTTAAGTTAATCTACATACCTACCACAAAAAGACCGGCTGTCATGAGTTTTGATTACTTACTGATTCTTACATCTATAGTTAGGTACAGGCACTAATTAGGTATTTATGTTAAGCGTTCATAATAGAATCTAATTATTTAAAAGTTGCTAGTTTTTTTTTCCTTTGTATTCATCTAATTACCTATCTGCATACCAAATTTTAACTTTCTAGGTCATCTGCAACTGGGTTAGAGTTTTGATCTATAGGTCAGTCAGACAATGATAAAAGTGAGGATTTTTGGATATTAATATCTTTTTTTTTTTTTTATTTATTTATTATCATTATATCCTTAATCTAAATACATGGTTTGAATGATGCCGTTAAACCACAGAGGTTTGTCTCGGCACCCATTCGTCGCATTAAAACAGAAAAATAAAAAATAAAATAAAAATAATAATATAAAAATACAGAAAACATTGAAAGAAATGAACTCAAAAACACACACAGTGCACTGTCGTACCGAGTAGGCATAAATGCCAATCAATGCGGCGTACCTCGTATACGAGATACGAGATACGAGATCTAAATAACCGTTTGAGATAAGCTTATGAAATTTAGAACACATATGTATGTTGCAAGTCTCAATATATGAGCCAAATTTGATACGTTTATGTGATATAGTTTTTGATTTATGAGGGGGTCAAAAGTGGCTCCAGATGGTTCGTGTAATATTACACACGGTGCGGCTCGCCAGTTCTATTTCTTGAACTTGGCTTGACACGCTACCGCGTGTCTAGATACTTTTCTTTCTTCTTTCATTTCATTATTTCTTTTAATAATTTTAAAAATGTACCTATTTTTAACTAAGCTTTATTCACAATCATAAATATATTTTAAGTTTTGTGTATGGTTAAATGCATTTAAAGTGAGCATTAGATTCGATTCCAATATGTTTTTAGCTTGATAAAAGTCATCGGGAATTTGGCCGCCTTTATTAACAATAATGTTTTTGGTGGGATTAGAAACTACCGCGCACACACACGACGTTAATCAAATTGCAGGGGTTCTTCGTATATACAATATTCAACGGACACTCGTAATTTTTTACAATAATCACATTGTTTCCGTTGGCAATTAGAAGCGCGGTGATCGTACCTACTTTGCATCAGCGAACCATGTAGGTAACCTATGAGAATGTATGCGCGGAGACTCATTAGCAAATTGAGTTTATGTTTGTTAGTTCCATTTCTGATAAATATTAAACAATTAAGTAAATCACATTCCTATCCAAGTAAGAACTTAGCATAACAATATTGTTTATCTTCCACGAGTCGAAAAACTTACCTCTTAAACAAACATACTTTCCATACGTTTTAAAAGCTCGTTCGATTTTAATTGTTACTTGTTACATAGCTAATTCTGGCACAAAATAAACAAACATGATTTTACGACATTACTTCACTAAATCAAAATAGAGGATAACTTTAGATATAAGAGTTTTAAGTAGGAATTCACTAAATACTTTTTGTCTTAAGTGGGTATACTCCTAGACAATTGAAGTAAAATTTATCTTAACTAGTACTTGATGAAGTGCAACTTGACTTTACTTTTCTAAACTGATTCTTACGAAATCAATTGTTTCTAAAGTCTTACTTCATTTAGAAAAATATTACTTAACGCCATTTTGCACTTACGGGACGAAAACAAGTAATTTTTTTTGACAATATTATCGTCAAAAACTGAAGTAAATTAATATAATATTTCTGTTGTAGTAACAATTACTGCGTTCAGCTGTCACATATTAATAGAAAATGAATTTATCTGTACCATATGTCACCATTTTTTTTATTTGCTGAATAATCAATACAAATTTTATTATTATTTTTCTGGTATATTCAAGGCCCTTCTGTTTTTTAACACTTTCTATCGATTTTACACGAGAAACAATCATGCGTTTATAATTTCCTGTATGTGAAACGGCGGAATAACCTTTTGTTAAAATAACAACTAGTATTTTAGTCGCCATTTTCTTACAGACTTCATTTCTTGTGTTAATGTAAATGTTCGCCATTATATTCTAAAATAAAGACGCGTGAAGTAAAAATCGTTTTAAGTATGACCTGAAGTTTTACTTCGTTAAGTTACAATTGACTCAGTGCAATTCAATCCTATAGTCTTAACTAAGTATTGTAGATATCTTCAAGTATACATTCTTGGTATTAAGTGATACTACAAGAATTCTAAGTTTAGAATACGCAAGAACATTGTCTAAAGTAGGGTTTAAGTCTGACTTAGCGTTGTCTTAAGTCTGTCTTGTATAAGAGTTAAAGTATGTGCCCACTTTTACTAAACTGTGTCTTCAAGATATCTTGAGGGATATCTTGGAGACATATAAGACTTATCCAAGACAAGGGCTTGATTTAGTCTACTTGCCTTCAAGATATCTACAATTCTCTTTTAAGACAATCGGTTGCTACTTGGGGTACGGCAATTAGAGGCGGTAATGAAGCATAATTTGAAATTAAATCTGACCAAAACCTTCACATGCTGTAAAATCTGTGAGCAAAAGTAATAGTATTATACTTTAAGGAACAAATACAGATAATTATTGAATAATGTATTATAAAACTGAAAAGACTAATGGTAATAATCTTACTCTGAAAATATCTAGTAAAGATGAAAGCAACCAAACAAACGATCTCAAACAACAAAATGAATAGCAAGCATCATAAAGCGAAATATTTCGTAAAGGGAAGGAAATTCGAAGGAAAGAACAACAACCGTCTAATTCAAATAAACCGACAGCTGTTACAGTTTCAGATGTTCGTGAGAGCTACTGTACTCCACCGGGTTACCTAATAAATAATAGCAGCGTGAGTTAAGACCACCTAGCGAGGAAGCTCGAGTTGGTTTATGGCGGTACCCAGCCATATTGTGGCCACCTACGCTATATATTTTGCTTAGCAAATTGCTCAGTTTGCAGTGTCTAATAACCCCTTAATGAAGGAAGATCAGGTAATAATGTTCACGTTTTAAAATGAACTAGGGGAATTTTGCGCGGAGGTTCTTGTTTGAAACGTTGTTTTGTTACTAACGTTTACAAAACAATATAAATATTGATAAAAAGACCACAACAAGTATCGAAAAGTTAGCATTTCACAAACTGAATAATATGAGAACAAATACAAAGACATTATAAACGAAAGAATACACAAAACAAAAATCGATTAAGCGCAAACCAAATATCACAAACGATTGTACTGCTTAAACGATTCTTAACGCAAGGAAAATTGAACCGACTGCGGAATAAGTTAAGGTTATTTGCTCCGAATTTAGTAAGTCATTCGACGAACACTAATCTGAGGAAGTAACAAACTTACCCGATGCTTGATACTCCTACATTTGTTTAAATGGAAGATGACATACCTGTAACAAAAACAAACAACATAAATAACATAGAACTAGAAACAATGGTCATATTTCGTAATCAACAATCATTAGACGTAGATAGCTATTACAATGTACTACCAATTGTTACACGTGATTTAATAAATCTGCCATTCAAATCAGTTCAGATCTAATAGGGACACGCCCCTTTAATAATATAATACTCGTTAATTATCGCATTTAAATAATGAAACGCAAATGAATGCGTGTTGCGGCACGCGACCATGGTTTCATTCACAAAACTAAATAAGTACCTGTAATTGGTCTTTTGAATACAATTTTTGATAGCTGGATGGACTGGATTCTCCAATATTGCTTAAATTGCACTATATTCCTGTGTTAATACCTACCCAAAGAACTTTGGTCAAGCAAAGCTCTTCATTTACTGATCTTTCGCAACAATCAACAATGTAGCAACAAATTTAATCTGTACCACAAAAGAAATATTCTTAGGGACTTCTTTCTAGTGAACTTAATTTTGGAAACTTCATAAAGATTAAACTGGTGACCCACCTAAGCACAACACCCTCATTAAAATTGAACACAGACACGCCCCTGAACCAAATCCAGACCTATGCATGTAGCATGTGTAATGACTGGACTCGAGACAGTTACACTACATTATGTGGCTTCAATTGCATTTAGCTAATAACACTACACACCACATTGTCAATGGTTATGACAGCTTGAATGAATCCATGGTACGTCATTAACACTACTTTGCCGTTGAACTCTTAATGGGGTCAAGGAGCTTTGAATTTTAAATTCTGTTATTTTTAGGTAGTTCTTGTTACGCACGTGATTTTTATTATCGTGGAGTGTCGTCTTACAAGTAGACATGTAAAGTTTTAAAACAATTACCCACACTTTATTTCAAGATTTAGTACCTGTCGCTTGTTGTGATGACGCAACTAATTCAGTCGACTTTAACAACCTTTTTTAACTCAAAAATGGAATCTGCGTGTTACTATGGCGACACATGTGAGCGTCACGCACACATAAAGTTCGAACTTTGGCACACTACCATAAATCAAGGGGCGTTATACGCCATGTTTCACGAGCCCTCTCCATCTCTGTCGCTCTACTATAGATTGTTATACATCCATTTCGGTCTAACGTTAAGCTGGAGCTTTGAGGGGCCGAGGGGAGGGGGGAGCTGTCTAGTCGTGACGTATTACTCGGCTGGCGGTCGGTCAGGTCACTACGTTTGGTTTGCACTGTTTGATGCTGTTTCTCTTTAGGATACCCCAACTATGATCTTTAAGTTCGCGCCATAAAGGTCCAAGTCTTCGTGTAAAATATTCAAATAAAACAAAAACGGCTTTATGCTAAAAACATAGAGCGGAAAACGGACTAATGAAGCGTCTGATCCGAATGTCGATATCGATACTATTCGACATGGGTGCTAATTACTGACCCACCGCGCCACCGTTATAATGTATGCCGAGTAGGTTCTCAATGCAAATCGCAAGTTCGATCCTAGAATAGACAATGCGAGCACAAGTTTATGGGACCACCCACATATCCGCATTGCTCGTTTTATATCGCCATCAGTTTGAGAAATCCCTTTCCTGGAGACCGGTGCGTATAATTTCAAACTAAACGGTATACCAAACAACACTACAGTACCAGAAAAAAAAATATAAGTATTTATAAACAGTAGTTTCTATCATTGCAATTCCTTCAATGCGATTATATAATTAAAATTCCATTGAAGGTATGATAGAAATGAAACTGGTATTTAATTGCAACACTATAGGATTAGTAGCAAGTATAGACGCATGATCCGTCTAATCGTTTGTAAAATCGAATGATGCTTCGAACGCGTGATCCAACTGCAAATATCTACTGGCGCTTCGGCCCGCATATACTGCTGATATTATAACACGTTTACTCATCGACACCAAAATTAACTTTATCGGTTACTACTTACAGAATAAATACAGTATCTATCGGGTGAAAAAAACTATAAGAAATAGCATAAATAGAATAAAGAATAGCAATACAAGCTTTTAGTTCAACGCTTCAACAACTAACCTGTAGAGGTTCGCTTATGTTATTACTGTGTTCTTATTTGTACCAGCTAATTCGTCGGCAGTTAAAGTATAGGATGCTTGTCAGACATCTTATTGGTCGGCAATAAATATCTGGTTATCTCTCGATATCGACCTCGCGCCGCTCTTCCACGCGACCTACCCCCGCTCTAATGAATTACACAATGAACTCTCATCTAAATACAGAAAAAAGCTTTTAAAGGCACATATCAAAAATGCTCACAAAAGCCTACTAAGACAGGACTCACAGATTTATAGCACTCCCTTTGTTAAATCACGTAATCTCCACGTGGAGCCCCAGTATAAATGGAGGTAAATGAAAATAAATGTAGTTCCTCATTCTGTTGCTTGCCTATTTACATTGTGCCCGCACATAAATCTGGCTCTGTTTAAAGGTAATCTATTCTAAAAATTACCTGTTAAATCACATTAGGACAGATAACACATTGTTGGGGATATGTGGTTAACAAAAAAATGTTTGTTGGACGACACGGTTGAGATTTGTTGCCTTCGGGGTGGCATCTACTTCATTGGGTCCTCGAATAATATAACATGTGTCAGTCCGAGTACATTAGCAGGTACCTATCAAAATATTTGGCCGGAA
This sequence comes from Pectinophora gossypiella, assembly GCF_024362695.1. Taxonomy (NCBI): domain Eukaryota; kingdom Metazoa; phylum Arthropoda; class Insecta; order Lepidoptera; family Gelechiidae; genus Pectinophora; species Pectinophora gossypiella. Next base: position 10,375,640 of record NC_065413.1, on the reverse strand, counting down.
AATAATGAACCCTCGAGTCGTTGGCTACTCGTGAATTCTAAGTATCACAACGTTTCAAATAATAGGTATTTCCTACTTTCTTAAATCACTGGACCATCACTAAAGCGTAGGCAGTATCGAATTTAAATTAATCGTTATTTATTGGCCATGTTTCGGACATGGATACGTGCGGTGTCGCGCTAGGCCGGAGGGCCATTTTCGGCAGTTTCCGGGTATCTATTCTACAGCTACATACTCTATGCTATGTATACATCGCTGATTTAAATTCGTAACGGGTTCTGACCACTGAATAAAAACAAGCTGTGAAAATTAATATTTTAGAAGGTATTTCACGTTTTCGTTGGGCCTCTTTCCAACTAAAAAAATCAGTTTATATTTCATTTACATAATGTTACCATAAAAATTCGAATAGCATAATATTGGTATCAATATGAATGGAACGCGTAGGAAATGAGGGTTAAACCACAGTTGTGGTGTAGCAAAACGAAATCTAAGAGTGAACGAAGTAACAAAAATAATTAGTGATGCGACGTCCCGCAGGTAGAGCGTGGCACATCGTAACTCTCGCCTACATACACGCGGGCGTCATGCTACACCAATAAGAAATATAAGGTGAATAAAAAGAACTGGCCAGCAGCTATATTTTATCCGCAGATCTGCCCGGAAGATGCTGATGCGTGGAATTGCGACAGCAGAGCGTTGGGAATTTGAGACCCTTCTCTCTGCTATTATGCTGTCCGTATATAGGATTTTATTTGACTATATAATGTGCTTCTTTATCGTTATTAATGTGTCTAATATACAGAATAGGGGTTATCTAAAACCTACATGTTATGAATGTACTTATATGTAATATGCAAATTGTTCAAATTAGAATCTTGTTAAGAACTTTCGTAATCCAAATACACAAGACAATTCATGGCATTATTTATTTCTGAAGAGCATACCGACATGTTGAGCCCAATTACCAAGAACGTAATAACAGGTCGTCGATGCAATCGTTTTATCGATACGTGACGTGGCAATTAGCACATCACTAGTGCTCTCGGGTGCGAGCCTACAAATCATACAGATAGCATCTTCTACAAATTTGAATCGGATCTTATTTATGATTTGCCTTTTTCACGGCTACGTTTTGGGGAAAACTCCAACATAAATCACTGATAAATGGTTATTGGGTATCGTACCTAATCCAAACTTTGTTGCCGCCTACCTTATTTGGATATAATACCCAACTTTACGCACTAACAATTACAATACCTATTCAAAACCTGTATTTACAATCCCCATAAGTATTCGCCTAATTAGGTACTCTCTAATTAGCCTTAAAAAACCTGAAAATATGCAAAATCCCCAAATTTTCCCACGATAACCGTTCATTTAATACGCAACAACATAATAATCATAACAAAAGCATGTACCAACACCGTACTTGGTTAAACAGCAATCGCATAAACAAACCCCAACAATAAAGCCAAATAAACGCTCGAGCACGCCATCCAATCGCACCTTGAATCGCACATAAAAGCCCATGAACACCGGTTGAATTGAATACAGCGGGCCTCAACAGGAGCATCCAAATATTGCACTCCCTACCGTACTCGGGCGGGTAATATCGAGCACGAGAGTAGAGTTCGTTAGTGCCCATAAAATCGTTTACGAGGTGCCGAAGAGCCCTCTTCAATAAACGTGCCGTAAAAGTTCGGTTATTCGAAGCTAGATGGCGACACTAGTGGGCGCTTGAAGCCATTGCTGAGATTTTACTGCCATCTATGGAGCTTTTTAAGCGTTTAAGGTCTGTAAGAGAGAGACGGGTAGAAGCGTCTCGCTTTGGTGTGATTGCGTTGAAGTTCGATAGTTGCGGGATAGACAAGTGTGGGTCGGTTGTTTACGAAGTGACTTTTTTATTTTAAGTTCCGCCTTCGCATCATCTGATTTCACGTTTTGTACTTTTTGAACATTGCAAAACAAGTCAAGCTTCTTTCGTAGTACTTTAACTTTGTTCGATTTATTGTCGTGTTTATTTACGTTTACAGTTCTATTGAAAATACATTAAGAACATTTTGATGAAAGTGTAAAAGTTTGATACCTATCTACTTTGATATTTCTATCAACTTTGGGGCCACCAACAGTATTCCTTACCACTTCAATTTTGTTCAAAGTGGTCAGGTCACTTCATCTTCAGCCAGGGCTTAAATTGATGATGAACGGTTTTACGCGTATTATGCCGCCGGCCGCTTCTTGGTGGTCTCATTAGATGACGCCTTCTATGTGATATTATGGATTTTTCTTCTTTTTTCCTCCATAAATAAATTATAACTCATGTGCAACGAACCGCGGTCAAAACGGTGCCTTTGAGTGCTAAACGCTAGTAAAGTATGGAGTTTCGATGCGTGGCGCTAAGATGACGCTTCAAGTAACAGGAAACCCCGACATGTTTACATCTGACATAAAAAGTATACCCACCTACCCAATATTAAATATAATTTATTTAAATAATTAGTATTATTTTTTAACTTAACCATATTTTAAGTTTGTATTCACTCTATTTTCGCTCAGTTTGAGACAAATCACAGCTTAAATACTTAAAACAGATTAATAGACACATTTTATTTTCAATTTTGCCTTTCAAATTACAATGTATTGGCTTAAGTTAATTGACATCATCACAACTTTGATTTTAATAAGATTATAAAAGAACGTAAGTAAAAAATAACGGTAAATCTATAGGTAACTAATAATTAACAATACGAATGGAAAATTTGAGTTATTTCTTAATTAATCATCTAAATGCAGACATTAATCAACAAGCGAGTCCAAAAATCGATAATTTATAGACTATGAACAAAATCGATACGATGTATGTTCACGGAATAAATCTCAATAAAATTGATCTCATCTTAAATAACATCATCTCAAGGAGTTCTTAGGCGCGATACTAGTACTGTCCGCGTAAAAGTCATTTGTCATATTAAATAAATCGTAATTTATTGTCTATACCGCTTTATTACAAAACGAAGACAATAATGCCAGGTTTAAAATATAGTCCGCATCTCGAAAGAAGTCCACGAATTGACAAGTTATAATAGTTCTATGCAGATCCTGCGACACTAGCGCCGCCGGGGCCGCGGTACTTCTTTCGTGGTGCGGATATTATATTTTAAACCTGGAATTATATTCTATAGTCTACGTTTCGTAATAAGGCGGTTAGTGTTTCTCACAGGCACTATTAACATATTATTGTTCAAACGTCAAACTCATTTCGTACCTACTTTAACAAGGACCAGACGTCGACAAGCGTACAGTCATGAGCAATAAAATGTACCCACTTTAGGACTTTGTCGCACTAACATATTTGACATTTAGTGAGACTTACAGTTTAATTTGTCAAAAAAGTTAGTGTGACATGGTACCAAAGTGTATACATATTATTGCTCGTGACCGTACGTTAATGCAATTTGTTGTGCATGTAAAGAGAGCGTCACCTAGAGTCTAAAATATTTTTCTGGTTAATACATACTCATACATACATAAACTCACGCCTATTTCCCCCCGGGGTAAGCAGAGACTCATTTTTTTTTTCTGAGATCGTGAGATAAGTGGTCAATCTCATCAACCCTGGTGTCAGAGTTACTATTGAGCCACCAGAAGCCCCTGAAGACCACATACTCACTTAAATAGTTTTGAATTCGTTTATAATAAACATTATTAAGAAACTTTATCAGTGTTACTATAAAACACAAACTAAAAATAAACTAGGTTTGAAATAGTTTTTCGCGCCGCGAAAGAAGTCGGCGGATTTTAATGAAACTAACTTGACAAGTCATAATAATTCTATGCAGAATCTGCGACAGTAGCGCCGCGGCCTTCGGGACTTCTTTCGTATACGGATTATATTTTAAACATAGTTTATCTTTTAGTCTTTGTTTTGTAGTAACACTGTGTGTTTTATGCTTGAGCTTGACGTTATAAGTACAAATTTGGAGACAAATCTAGAGTCTGATCATCTTTTGTTTTTTTTTAAAGTATGCAAAATATATGAAGTACTGTAGATACCAAATAAAAATTGTAAAATAAATGTGGGTAATTTGTTAATCCTTATTAGGTATTTGCCGACGCTACTAAGCTACCAACCAAAACAGGTTTTATTGGTAGAACTTAACATATTATACCTAATACTAGCAATTTTATTGTTGCTGCTTTTTATAGTTACCTTTTAATATACCTACTGTTAAAATGAATGCTAAATTATTGTTAAAAATTTTCAAATATCGATTACAATCTCGTTACAAGTGTTCTGTCAGTTCAGTAAGTTATATTCAGAAGCTAAAAAGATTTTAATGAAAATCGACTTAATTTACAACACACACCCATCCCACATACACACCACATACATCCTCCCTGGAAGTCCTCAGAAGAATGACAGAGAAGACTGGTCAACCATTAATTCTTTGTACCTTATCTCAATATGATCAAATGCTATATTAAGGCATTTTATTTCAATAACCATGAGAAGTAAACAGTCTGTATACAATGAAGGATTTACGAACTGACAAGAGACTCATAATTCAAATTATTGGCCTCGGGCCCTGTTTGGTAAATTATTAATTTTACAATTATAATGAGAAGGTGAGCTTTGAAATAATGTTTCGTTGTAATGTTGAAAACTTAAAGTTTAGTGTTATAACTTTATCTCTTTAAGTAAAAGTTGACGATTAACTATTTTGATATTTGTCTATTAAGTGCATACGAATCTACTTTATAACATATTTTAATGAGAGCATTTTAGTTCCTCATATATAATTATAAAGTTAAAAGCAGAGGTACAAATACATCCAAATCGTACACATCGTCAGAATTTTCAGTTTTGTATGGCATTATAATCACTTACATAAAACAGAAGGCCTATTTTTTTTTATTATTTTGAGAAAATCGGCGCGTAATTTCAAACAGCGCACTGTGGGTGACGTCTGAATTTGGATCCTTAGGAACTTTGAAGTGCTTTCAACTTTATAAATGTACTTTTTAAAATTCATATTTTGTTAAATTCCCACGTGATCGCAGGACAAGTCTGATAGGTAGATAAATAAAGATAAATGCTGCTTGGAACAAATTTAACTTTGTATTTAAGAGTTGGTATAAATGTAATATACAATTGACTCAATTATTCACTGTAGACACAACTGTACCTAATGAGTCAGACCACAAAGACGAGTTTACGTTTAAAATGGATTACAAACCACAGCTTTCATTCATACGTGGCAATCATGAATGTCGGTTTGTGGTACGACTAATATAGATACTACTGATACAGATAGCAGTGAAATTGACGGGTTGCCTTCCAATATCTGCTATTTGTGTGAGTGATTTTTTTATTATGTCTAGATAAAAGGAATATGTCATTCGGTTTTATTTAAGTATTACGCAAAAATAAAGATATTCTTAGTTTATATATTTGTTTTGCTAAACATTTGGATGTATATACTTCGGTAAGGTACCTTCTAATCTTAGATAACGCTACCTTTAACCAATACTATATTATGTTGTATGTTATTTTATTAAAGTAGCATGGAGAATACTACACCGTGTCTCTTAAATTAGTGATGTTGTTATTCTTTTGTTATTTACAAAATGGATTTAAATTTCGAAATAAATTTTTGACATAACAAGATAATTTTATATTTTGCCTCAAAACGTGCAATTGATTGCGCTACGGTACAACTGATAATTCACAAAAACTAAATCAAACTCCCTACCTTGTTTTTTTTTTTAAATTTAGCTTTACTTGTATGTTGTATTGAGTTTTATTTCTTTACTGTAACTTGTATTGTTCATCATACAGGTACGCTTTGTTCCCGCAGTACTGTCCGTTACCTTTAAAATAAATTGCTTGCAAATTATAGCAATTCTTTCCATCCATATACGGAGGCTATAAATAACGTAATGAGATCAATTATTCGCATATTTTGTGCCTAGGTGAATTTTTATCAGCCTTGCAATGTCTGACCTGTAATACAATGTACGTGTTTATTTCAATTTATCTAATATAACGACCGCCTACGTTCATATTATGTGTACTATCAAGCCTTCATTGAGTTATCACATCAAATTCTGGAATACACTTTGACAACAATATTTATATAATATTGTACAGAAAAAGACATCAAGACTGCGTACTGAAAAGTCTTGTGTATAACAACTGCTCTCCAATTACATTTATTAAGACTAAAAAGCATATTATTTAATAAAACAACACTTCGAAGCCAACAACTACAACTTAAATGCATTTTTACACATTTCATATTACAAAAATAATAAGTACTATTTTAAAAATTACCATCATATTTAATGGTTTCCTATCGCGCTACAAAATAATTTATTGAAGTAGCCACCTAATTCAATTGACTTGGCTACCAAGATTTTTTCAACAAATAAATTCATAACAAAGGGCCGACTATCTCCTGTATCTACACGAAAGCAGACGGACGGACGGACAGCAATATTTTGCACAATTATGTAGATAGGGATCTGCGTTACAGATATGTGGTTTGCATGCCTCGACGTTGCTTGTTATGTATTTATGATTACTTGCGAAATAATATGGCGGTAGGTACTTTAATTTAGCCACCGTTTCTTTAATTTTAATGAAATGTGTTTACAAAACTTGAACAAATTTTTTGATTGATTAAGTCATAAAAGTTTATCGTACAATCAAAGAAACACTCACAATATGCATGTATTTTGCGTCAAAAAATTTATATAGAAACAAATCTTTACTTGTACAGTATTCTGCTTCTGCTATCATAACACAAAAGAAATATATAAATGAAATACTGACAAACTCATTTAAATGCCTAAGGGACCTATATTAGGACCATTGCACTATGGTCGTGATGTTAAAGATAAAATCAAATTTGAGATGAATTCAATAAAAATGAAGCAATTAAAATAAATGCAATTTTTCCGTTCATTTGTTCCAAAAACTTCTTTTTAATTTTACAAGGCGGAGCTGTCAAAGGCGCGGGCCGAGGCGGTGGGTCCGATCAACGCGATGTTTCGCCTCACGGGGCGTTCGGGTACTTATAACTCATTTTATATCGTTATTTATTGAAAATTAATTGTGCGAAAACACCACGCGAGCTATCAGTTATCAGCAACTGTAAATACCAGCCAGGGTTTGTAAAGTGGCGCTATACAATGTAATAACTCCGTAATATAATGGAAGTTTAATAGAGATCGATCTTTTTATTGAATTAAAATTTATAGTCTTGAAAGTTTTGCTCATTTATGCTTTGTTTTAGCTATCTACAGATGTTTTGGATACACTCATCAACCCCTGAAGCCAAAAAACGTAATTTTATTTTACTGAGCATTTCTCGAAACGTTATCTGCCGGCATCTATATTTTTTATTTCTACACCAACTATGTTGCAAAAATAAGGTAAGAGAGATGAGGGTCCGATTATACCGAAGATATCAAATCTAAGAAATGCCTTAACATAACAAATCCTTTAAAACTAAAATAAACCGCTAGGCAACACCTTAAAGTCTATACTCCAATAAATAACATCTGATTTATGAAAATTTATCATACTCTTGAGGCTTAATTTTGAAATGATCTTCGCGTATTTCAATAATGCACTAAGTATTGATTCGCTGACATTGAAAACGGGGCCTTGTGCGAATGTAAAGTAAGGTGAATTATGGTAAGTCGAAGGTCGCAAGGAAGACATTTTTCGATATGCAGTTGGAAGTGTGTCTGCGTATTGTTTTGATAAGCTGTAGAACGGGTTTGTGAGATTTATGAGTGGTATGATTTAATGCGAATAAACTACTCTTTGCGCTGGTTGCATTGATGAATGTTCCACTTTTGGCATCACCTTTATCTCGAACTATTCACAGACTGATTTTGCCTGAGGTTGTAAGATCCTGTCTAGTCTGGAGCAACTATGTTACGCTCTTAATCACTGTCTGTGCAAATAAAATTGAATGAAATGTATCAATTTCCCAGGGAGTTGGAAGAGGTCTTCGACTTTACCCAGCAAACAAAGCATTAGTCAAGGTGATGTTTACAGCTATCAACATATTTTTAAATTTCTTTTCAATGCCAACTTGACGCGGAGAACTTAATCGCCGTGTTGCATCCGCTCTTAAGCATCACTTAGCAATTATTGTGAGTCCTCTATTAAATTATAATAGCGGCTTATGTTGGTCGTTATTTGTAGATTGGCAGCCCTGTCGCTCGGGGGCCAATGGGAATGTTGTACCGCGGCGCCTGCGCAAGATCGCCCGCTGAGCTTGCAGGTTAGCCAACATGAGGAGTATTACAATTCTAAACGCATATTAGTTCGATTATGTAAATAAGTCTTCATATGACTCGCATGTTAAAAAAAAGAATTTCAAGCTCCGAGATTGCAACCAATTTGTCTTTACTATAAGTGTACTTTTTTGTATATTTTCTGGAATGAAAGATTGGAATAATATGTATTGATAGCTTATATTATACTACCGATTTCTCATTATATTATTTAAGTAGTTAAGGCATAAGTAACTTAGTGAGAAAGCTCCACAAGAGGTAGATCGATACCTACTGACTAAAACTTTCTTCATTTTCTTCGATTATCTAAAACATGTATTTTGTAATCTAATGTAGGTTTCCGAAAAGGTCTCCCACTAAGTCGTTCGCTTGTTCAAAAAACCAGTCAATTTGTTCCCCAATACGAATTCCATTACCAAAAACAGCCGAAACAATTTGGGTTACCATTGAATCTATTACGAAATGGCTGATCCAGACGGAGTCACGACCGCAAGTAAATTGTTCGCCGGTATTCGTTCGCCTTACAATATAAATCATATGCAGTTAGTAGAGATTTGCATGTCATAACTGTTAGATTTATGGCTGTGGCAAGGTCGGCCTTAGAACGATTGTTAGTTTTTAATTTAGGCGCTTTTATTACTGTGGGTCAATGTGACTCTCTTATAGTCAAGCGTGTTGTAGAAAATATATTGCAAGAAAAAACTGGTATTACTTCAGCTATATACTTTCCTGTATGTTGAATTGTGAAACGTAACGATCTTGTTGAAGTACCTGTTTAAGGTGAAACATTAATTACTATCGATATTTCTCAATAGCTAATATAATATATCAAGAAATGTCATACCGCAAAAGCCATAGAAGCGGATGTAGATGATAAATTAGTCACTCGACAAGGCAATTCATTGTAACAAACGGATCTACGGTGCAAATACCACAATGGCACAATAAATATGTTACTATTTACAAACTGCGAACAACCAGCAAATTGTTTATTAAACGCTGTCCAAATGTCATCCTGGTCTATTATCAAACTGGCTGCAGAAACTGTGTATAGTATAGATTAACATCAGGTTGCTGTTTACAATTACACGGCAAGATCGGTGGCACATGACACGAATAATAATTCTACACACGTGACTCTGCTTATGGTGAAAAAAACAGCACGGCGGTAAGGTATCAATTATAGTCGGCCTGTAAATCAACATAACCCTACGGGAAATGCCACGACAATTATTGATCGATTACCCTACAATACCTACAACAAAACCTAAGTAACATAGCGGAGAGCGCAGAAATGTTTCACAGAAGCGGTGCTCTGTCATTTCAGATATGCTCAGTTCGAACATTGATAAAACATTTTTTGCGTGTGCAATTTACACGTGTGTTATTAAATAATGATTTACCAGGTAGTTATTTTCCCAGCCGACGTAGTTTTTCCTGATTTAATTGTCTGCGTCGGTAATAAACTAAGAGCTGTCTAGATGTGTCTGCTCCGCTTGTGTTGCTGTCTCACTCTTGCATTCATACCTTGCCTACCGTTAATCGAAAAAAGTCAAAATTCGTCATTAATCGTTTACTTCAATACAGAGCTGTCTAAAAAACTGTTGGTTTTGGCTATTACGTCTATCTATGTCAAAAATAGTTCAACTACTATCAAAGTTATTCATAAAAAGTTTACAAGTAAATAATTCATCATACACACACTTCAGAATTTTCCATTATATCCAGTTTTAAGAATGAAACGGCAAACATAATTCATCTTCACACCAGACGCAATTTTTCACAAACATATCCTTGTTTCGGGCGCAGCAAAACGTGCCACAAAGATAGTCTAGGGGCACTTGAGCGTAACAATATAATAATTCACATGAATAACCCTTTATAAGCCTTGGTAAGGTGGTTAGCAAATTGTGCTGTGCCTCTTTGGATCAGGATACTGTCGTGATACACGCCACATGAGCGATATGCCTGCCCACGAAATATGATAGATTGTGTCAAATGTGCTTACATGTTATGAGTGCCTAGTACTTTTAGACTCGCAATACTGTCGTTTTTCAATTCATATTTTTTTAAGATTAAATCCATCCAGGTTGTAATTACAAAAATAAGGGGCTAACTCTAGTTACTTATTTACTGGACACGTTTGGCAATAAATTATATCAAAGGGATCTTTAAACTTTACGAAAAAATACCAACTGGTAACTCTAAATATCACTTCTTTCAAAGGAGATTAAATGTAGCAAGTATTGAATGAACACAACCGATAGCCAAAAGCATATAAAGTGACGTGGACACGTACCTATATTGCGTCTACGCACGCGAACTGCTTATAAAGACATAAATAGCGACCCCGGGCATTATGTCGAAACGCACGAGAAATTTTGGTAATATGATATTACTGCGTACAAGTGTGTGCTTTATTAGTAAATATTTAGGTCAGTTGGATTTGATAAATTTATATTAGTTTATTAACAGGATCTTTATAAAGAGCCGTTATAACTACGAAAGTATTTGTATCTAAGGTAAGGGTTCAGTAAACTACAAAATAAAACCCGCAAAAATGATTTTTAAAAACAGATTTATTTCAAAAATAAACAATAAAAATAACACTACAAACATTTAAATTAAATGACTAAAATATTGTACAGTAAATTGTGTACGAAGGACGTGGTCGTAGCATAGTGTGGGAACAAAAACAACTGTTACACTTTCCTTCATACACAGAGAATTTTCATTTAAGTAGGCACCTACTTACATCGATTGTATACTAAATTTCGATCCTTTAGATCAGACGTTGAATGAGAAAAGTATGTATTTATAAAACAAGTTTAATATCAGACAGGCACTGTTTTGCCCCATACATATTCACAATTACAACTCAGCATTATTAATAGGTAATAAAAAAGTGTTTATTAGCTAAGTACACATCATACAAGGAAACACAAAGCAATTATGAGATAGCTACAGATGACATTTACAAAGACAAAGAAATAAGAGAAGAAACCGTAGACAATCTACAATTAATGTGTTATTTTTATCAATGACAAGCGAACAAAAAAGCTCGTTGACTAAACGCAATTAAGTCATTGATTAGTTAAATGACCACCCAGATATACTTACGCATGTTACTTATATCAACTTAGGTAATTTGGCCTACGGGCGGCTCTAGCCATTCGGGAAAACGTGATGCCTTTAGCTAAACTGAGGCCTTTCGAAGGCATAAGGCCTTTAGGCCTCACGGTGGCCTTCGAGCGGCTAGCAAATCATTACTGACTTACTTATAACTCGACCAAAATGCGTGAATCAATACAATAGCTCAATAGTAACTCTGACACCAGGGTTGAAAGGGTTGGTAATCCACCTCACAACCCACACGATAGAAGAAGAAAAGCGCGAAAAGTTGTCTATGAACGGCATTGAGTCATATAGATAATTTAACATTTACTAGTAATCACTTTACCACAAAAAACAAGAACATAGAATCAATTGCAAGAAGCGATAACAATTGCGATCATCAATCAAGCTCTCAGCACTGATATAATAAACAATAGATAAAACACTAGTATACGAACAATGAGCAGTAGGAGAGTAAACTCGAGCCCTCTGAGCCATAACTCATTGCGAGTGTGAAATGTTACACGGAGGTAGAACTTCTAATACTGGAATAGACAGAAAATATGATTTTTTCATGTTTGGTCAAGACAAAAATACTTTTAATCATCATTTAAACATGTTCTGGGCACACAAAGCTCCAGCAGGTTGATCAAATGATGTAACATAATTATACATAGTTAGAAATCATATTTGAAAAACTTGGTAATTATAAATGCAACAGACACATAAATAATATTAATCTCTCTAAAATCACAAAATATATTTTAATATTAAAAGTCATATTACATCAGCCAATTAAAATAAAAACAATGTTTGCAGACATGCTGATTTTTTTTAACTAAGAACCTATAATTATGATATTTACACGCCGTAAATACATAATTATTACGATCAAAACCACGACCTAATGTGTGAAGTTTTATTTCACGAAGCATTGAAATGGACAATTCAATTCAAATTTAAAAGTTTTCACCTTAAATTAATTTGAATTATTTGACTTGAGTTACTTAATTAAGCCTTTTTATTGCTATTTAAGTCTTGATAAAGATTGTAGATATATTTCAAATATGTATGAGGGAAATTGTATTTTTATTTAAACAATAGGAATATATATCATTCCGCTTACCATAATATATACAACTTTTAGAAGGTCAATATTACATAACGGATCTTAGCTCTACATGCTGTTGCCTAGAACTTTTGAATTGATTTGAATTTTCTATCGCCAAAATAAAGAACGGAAGATTCCTGACGACCTCTTAATTGTATTTTAAGTCATACCCGTTATTTTCTTATCCACCGAAAAGAAAAGGGATGGGAGATTGACAACTGTTAATTTAAAAATGAATGAAAATCCGGGCGACTTATATAGACATCTCGCTGATATGCAACCCGTTTGATATGTGCTGTTAACTTTATTCTGTCGGGTTATTGGCCATTACAAAATTTTGGGAGGGTTTTTAAATTTCTGCCTAAAATTTTATTGGCGTGTGTCGTATAAATTTTATGGCTGTGGATTACCCGTCCCGGTGGATAAGAAAATGACAGGTATAACTAAAAATAAAATGATAATAGAATTAGTACCATCATATTGTTTATTGTTAAATATAATTAGAAATTTATGATAATTTCTCATTTATATCTACAACGATATTTATCTAACACGCTTATTAAAGAACTTTCTTTCTTATTAAGTGTTACAATCGCGCAATTACGCAGCCGGGCATTTTACCTATATACGAAGAGAATTTCAAATCATTGCAATTTTTCAATAATATTGACGTACGTGTATTGTTTAAGTTGTATATAGATTAATTTTATCTCAACGGCAGTGTAAATGGGTTCGTTAGAGCAACAAGGTTTTTTTTACATTAGGTACCTACACATTCATCATCACCAGCCCATTAACGTCCCCACTGCTGGGGCACGGGCCTTCCCTATGGATGGATAGGGAGATCGGGTCTTAAACCACCACGCGGGCCCAGTGCGGATTGGTGGTTATTAACGACTGCTAATGCAGCCGGGACCAACGGCTTAACGTGCCTTCCGAAGCACGGAGGAGCTCGAGATGAAAACTTTTTTTGTGGTCACCCATCCTATGACTGGCCTTTGCGAAAGTTGCTTAACTTCAACAATCGCAGACCGAGCGCGTTTACCGCTGCGCCACCGAGCTCCTCACGGCACCTACACATTATTTATAAATAAACTCTAAAATGAGTATTTGATTCCCATATTTACAGGATATTTCATCTCCTCTAAGTTACAAAGCAAAGAAAACGAAGTTCTCGACCATAATTCAGCGGGGTACGAAAACACACTCTCTCAAAATAGCGACATAATAACGCCTTTGTAAGGAAACTGTTCGTACATTCACTGCCACTTCAGATTTTACCTGAGTTTTGAATTTGAAAAGTAATATAAATTATTATATTACAATACTACTTAACCCTAGTCTATATTATGCTAAATTACGATAATCCAAAAAGGAAAATTGTCCTATCTATTTCAATAATATTGTACACCCACTAACGTAAAAGTACAAAGTCAATAATCAAACATTTTGAAAACGTCAAATTTCAAAGTCACAGTATAAAATCTCTCATACGGCAAAAATATCCAAATAGCCAGTGTCTCAAATGTGTAGTATCATAAAATATTATCGTGCAATAATTCGTCAGGTTCCGTGGTTTGGAGCCGGGACCACGTGGTGGACGAGGGGCGCCTGTGAGCTACGTCATAGATTAATCTCGTGGATATTGATATTAATTTGTATTATTATGTTAGGAAATCTTATTATAATTATGGCTTCAATGCAGTTTTGGGAGCAAATAAAAAGATACATACATAAACTCACGCCTATTTCCCACCGGGGTAAGCAGAGACTATAGAATTCCATTTGCTTCGATCCTGACACACTTCTCTTGCTTCCTCCACATTCATCAATCGCTTCATACACGCACGCCGGTTCAGAGTAGATCGTATTGAACCTTTTCTAAGGACATCTCTAATTTGGTCATCGTAAGTCCTTCTCGGTCTTCCTCTGCCAGCCCTACCATCAAATAAAAAGATATAGAACATAAAATCCGACAGGGGAATTGTGTCCTCTAACATGATTCTAATGACTAATGCTGATGATGATGACTAATGTTGTGGGCGATAGGCTGATCCCTTGTAATAAGGTTCATCATATCCAGCTTACGGCATCGTATCAAAAAGTGGTGGCAAGTTGTCTTTGATTACTTGTGGCTCTGCGCATCCCATAGGGATTACGGGCGTGAGTTTATGTGTATGAAAAAAGTTTGAATTTCATTAAAAGGCCTGTTCCAATGAAGAGCATAAGCTATTTATATAAATAGGCTTCAAAATCATTATTGGATTTTGGCCCTAGTGTCGATATCAAATAGGAAATCAGTACCAGTTGTTTTACCGCTGTCTTGCAATATTGTTTGCGTGTAGGAATCTACATTGCAAAGAAACGAAAACGTTCCTTCCTCACCTTTTAATTCGTATTGAACTAGTAGAGCTAATTTCAAGTCAAATTGTTAATTGATGGATAGCATTAAACAATGCCTCATATTATACGTAGATAATATTCTCTAGCTTTAAAACCTGTCCTGTGTTCAACATACGGATGTCTTGTTCACTGGTGAAAATAAAAAGCAGTTAAGTAGGTAATTAAAATACGAGTATAAGTTTAAAAACTAAAACCCGACTATGGAAAAATCGCGCTCTTTAAAGTTCGAATCAAGAAAATATTTCTCTGAAATTCTTTTGATGTTTAGGGATAGCTGTGGTCATATGCCGTGGAAAGCCAAGTCTTAGGACAGATTAACGCTCTCCGTGGTTTAGTGGTCGAACGTTGGGCTCCCGATCCGGAGGTCCCGGGTTCGAATCCCGGTGGAGACATGTCACAAAAATGACTTTGTGATCCCTACTTTGGTTAGGACATTATAGGCTGATCACCTGATTGTCCGAAAGTAAGATGATCCGTGCTTCTTAAGGCACGTATGTATATAGTCGTTACATAAGTCATGTCAAGGGCCTTTGGCGGCTCAATAATAACCCTGACACCAGGGTTGATGAGGTTGGTATTGAACCTCACAACCAACACGATAAGAAGAGAAGAAGGACAGAATGTCCTACACACCACTACCTATTCGGAAGAATTTCAGAGAAATATTTTCTTGCTAAAACACCTCGAATTTGTAAGTTTTATTTTAATACCGCACAGATTGGCTACACTTCAACAGATAGATAAGCTAAGCTACTCGCACGCACTAAAGCATCAGTCCCGACGATCAGTAGGTCAATAATTACGACCTAACGTAGCTTATATGCGTCCCCTCCATTTTTATAGGGGCCTTGAACTTGTCCCAACAATTTAGCCGGTCGATAATTCAGTACACAGGCTGATGACTCGTGTTCCGTGTGATATCATTCATAGTAATGTACTAAGTTTCTATTGTGATGTATAAAGTGAGTTGATTGGTAAAGTGGTCAAATATGTATAAAAATTGTATGTAAATTGTACGTTCTATTTTTAGTAGAGTTTGCATTATTGACGATGTTTTTAATTACAAATAATATAAAAACATGTTTTGGTCCCCGTACATGAGAAAAAATAGTTTTTTTTTTTAGAAAATCTAAACCTGTCCAAACTGCGGTCTACTGAGACTCCATTAAATGTTACTTTGTTACTTGTAAGTACAATACAATAAGGACTATTATTTTGAAACGTTACTTAATAATTGCGTGTTATATTTCAATAAGTTTAGTGATACAATCATTCTATTTGACTACTACCGTTTGTGAATAGTTGTTTTTAATTTAAACGTAATTATTTTCTATCTCCATCTACTGTAAGGGAAGTAATTTATTTAAAATGTATATCTATCAAGCTGTATGTTTTAAAAAGCTTTCACTCCGTGTGACGGTACATGTAGTAGCTGAACAAGTTAGGTGTAAACTACAAAACCAACCAATCACATAGCATGAAATCTGTATCACGTCATCATAATGGGTTCTTATTGGTCGATTGAAAACAGCTTCAAGTATGTGGAACTAGTAACAGAACAGTGATGTCATAATTGAGTATTTTATTGAAGCAATGAGGAAAGTTCTTAAATAAAACTCTTTCCAGGTTTGGACTACGGCTGGGGTATAATCAATTCGTGCTTAAAGTAGGTAGTGCACCGGAACGGAGATCTGCCCTCGCGCCTCGGGTGGTGAATAACGGAGAATAATCAACGTATACATATACCGACCAGGGTCATGTCTCAAATAACATGAATTTTCTTTACGTAACAAAAACTTATAAAAGCTTCGTCGAGTTTCCTCGAAAAATTCATTACTTATAAGAAAAAAAAACATAACAAAGCTAACTCTCCAAATACGTATATTTAATACTAATATACCGCGATATTGAATTAAAATATTAAACAAATTACTGATACAGTCGTACCTTTTTCAAAATGTTTGTAAAATACGCTTTGTTTTCATAGTTTGATGTTTACACAAATAAAAATCGCTAAGTATTTTCCTGACTCTTGTCCAAAACACCATCTCATCGTTATTATAAAATTTTGACGAACTTCGACACGAAACGTGTCTGTTTCCATCAGCGTATTATAAGGCGAAACCCTTCGGCATTATAATGGCAAATTGCTGATCTTTGACATCAGGAACAATGGAGAGACGTACGATTTATGATGTGCAGCGACTGTCGCGGATTCAATAATCCTGAGCGCGTATTCTGCTTAACGTATCTTAAGTAGACTTTTACTTAAAGTAAACTCATACGTTACATTTTTTCAGAGAATTAACATTTTTATGGGATCTTTCGAATATTGATCATTTATTGCTCTACTCATCAGTAGAGTTTATCATCATAAATGGAGATTTTTTATCACGTTACCAATAATCTACAAACCAAATTGTATACTTTTCTGAGAAAAAATGGACATATAGGTAGGTACATATACGTTAACACCTTAAAAGGAACATAATTTGTGTAAAAGTGCAGACCTCACACAGTAAGTAGTCAATATTGTCATAATTTATTCGAACCACTGCGTATAGCGGAATCGCGGACTGCTCAGACGCAGCCCACAGACGTTTGTGAAATTGTGACGTGCGCGAGCGCATACAAGGTGTTAGAAATTGAATTATAATACCAGGTTTATGTATTGAGGTTCTCTAAGGATGAAATCAATCAATATAATTTTATTTTTATTTAATGATGAACTGGATTTAATAAAAAAAATGACAATTTTTGACGTCCAGGGAAGTGGGTACGGGTCAGATCGTACAATGGAATAATATTAATAAGTAGGTAGCAATAAAATTGAATAATAAAACTACTTAAAAATAATAATAATATATATTTCTAATTTTTCATAATATTATGTGATCATTAAAATTATTGGATCTAAAAAGAAGGCGACACACTATAAAGTTATCGTCTTTGAAATATTTCTATGCTCACTTTTAGAGAAAATTAATAATGACGTCCCCTATATATATAAACATGTGTTATTTTATTATTAGATTACTTATTACACTGCATGATATCACGTTCATATAGATGTATGCAACCACGCGAGTACAAAGTTTGAGTAACGTTGTTATTTATTACTTACCTATGTTTATTTCACAAGATCTTGTGAGACGGGTCCACTTTAATATTTTATTCTAAGACACGAAATCCAAGAGTGATTGCAACTTACATACTTAGGTCCCACTATAATATCTTTGATTTTCATTTATTTCAATAAGTTCTTTTTCATTATAAATATATTTTGTACTTATTATGTACTACTACGACCCTGAAATATTAGAAAATTGATATAGTTTTTTTATGACGATTTCTGTTCTTATCTCTGACTTATTACAAAGACAAAATCAACTCGAAAAAGTTTGCCTCGGACGCGTATTGCAACTCTTATCAAACCGGGACGAGCACCTTATCCTATCTCTTTGTAATATGGAATTTACTTAATAATCACTTCAGAAAGCAAATAGAACTAGCAAACCGTATAATAATTAGCGCAGAAAGTAAAAAGCTAAGTTTATAATTGCAAGACTGGCACCAAACGGCATATTAGCGTTGCCATGACCCGTTTAAAGTCGTTTGAAAACACAGACAAACCGCTATTTAGCGCTAGTCAGCGTTTAGCGTAAATTCGAAGGCAAATGGGGTGTAGCTCTTACAACTATCAATTTAGCTTCGAGACGTAACTAATAGAAAATCGGTGAGTAAGAACGTTGTAGATGTATGTGAAATAGGGTTGAAGTATACTTTAATGTCATGACATTCGCATGAGTTAGATTTCTAATAAAAACGCGGAATGAAAAAAGTCCCCTGTAGTAGATTCTTAAACTTTGATTAATCAAAATTTGTATTGATGCAATATCACCTTGACACATGAGCCAAGAGTTACTTTTGCAGATTCAAACAAAGTCTGATACATTTTTACGCCTTATATCAACAAATATAAGACGAAGTAAATCTCGGAGGTTAGTTTATAATTTTCTGTGTAGAAAACCATACTGTAGAAGGCATTTATAATTTTATACATCATATATTCCAGTCCTTGACTACGATTTACGAGATGTTAATTGATGCCACATTATGCTAAAACGGGTGGATTTAATGAATGAAACAGATTTTCTGTTTCAATGCCTCCCCTTGAATAAATTAATGGTTTTAGAGGCACTTCTGACGATGGTTACATGGTTGCAGCTCAAAGCATAATGTAGTAAGTAGTATTTATTTCTCTCTCTCTTTATTTAAGAGCTGCGCTCTTGTTGGTGGAGTAATCGCCATTCCTCTCTTCTTCCCGCCAAATCCTTCACTTCCTGATACGACACGACCTGCACCTGTGTGTTCTTTTGTTTCATTTATTAAAACAAAACTTCTTCTTTATTACATTGTTATAAATTTAAATTATTTTACCACCTTTTTTGTATTCTATGTGTTCTCGCAAATAAATTGATTTGATTTGATTTATTTATTTTTAATTTCATTTTATATAACTCATGTTTAAGTCTGATATTTTTGTATTGTTATTGTGTGTGGCGTTCCATAATAGTAAATAATTTATTTCTTTTGTATATTAATTTGTAATAAATAGTGCCAATATAATTATTATGAAAGTACTGACATGTATTTTTTAGTTTTGGCATTTTCTTTTTAGGTATGTTAATTTCATGAAAGCCTTTAAATTTAGGTTTACTTGTAAAGAACACCTGGAAAATGTAAAAATAACATTCTATCAATTGATACTATTCATTTATGTCGTATAGGAAAGGGCAATTTTGCAAACTATATACTGTTCTTCGCTGTTCAAACCTTCATGAAGGTTCTTTTTGCAAACAATGTTAAAAAAAATATACATTGACTAAGCACAATTAGTTGTAACCATAAAAATTATGCAATTTTTGAACAATAACAGTTTAAGCTTTCAACGGTAAAGTAAACAAAAAGATTTTACCTGACAACTAAAATGAGAAATATTTATT
Source organism: Pectinophora gossypiella (assembly GCF_024362695.1). NCBI lineage: Eukaryota > Metazoa > Arthropoda > Insecta > Lepidoptera > Gelechiidae > Pectinophora > Pectinophora gossypiella. Next base: position 10,355,690 of record NC_065413.1, on the reverse strand, counting down.
GGTTTGACCGCAAGTTTTGAATAGAACAAATAAGTTGTTCTTTACATTCAACTCTATTGCACAAAAGTACCGTAATGTTAGGAATCGTTTTAAAAAAATGCCAGCGTCCTAGAGATTTAAAATTTCAGAACTGTGAAGCTTTAATAAGAAAATTTCGAAGTTTGTGTTATGGCACAAAATGGGACAGTTACCCTGATAAATTTTAAGATGAATTTTATAATAATATTTAGGTACTTAATGAAATGCAAGGAATACGATTCTTGATTACTTTTAAATTACCTACTTACTTCTTTATTCGAACTCAATTTGAGTAGGTACGTACTTAGCAGTTGGTATGAGCTAGACTACAAAGAGGTATATATTTGAATGTGTCCTATAAAATTATGATGTCATTACAAAGGGTACATCGGATACAAAATCTATTCCGGAATTGTATTCAAATCCCGAAAATCTTAAAGTCCTCTTAAACCACCTTCAGTAAGCAATGGAGACTAAATAAATCTTTTAATTTTATTGGCAGCAGATGTTTAATAAACTTTAAATTCCCCTCTCTAGCCTATTTAAAGGCAAATAAGGCAATTAATTAGACGAGAGAATTACCTAAACCTGAGTTTTAGTGACGTCATAGTATAGACAATACATACTATAGGGTTATAGGCAGACAGGTGCTATAAGAATGGTACTATTTTGTGATGTTTTTCTGTCATAATACATGTGAACGCATAACTCTACGTCATTACACAATAGGAAAAATAGTACCTACAAGCAAGAATGGTTTCTTGTGTTTTTTAAAAACAGATTATTTTACGATTACGTTTACGGCTTTGCAGATTCAACATTCTAAAAATATAATAAAACCACACAAAAAAAATGAGAGCGTAAGCCTTAGCTTTTTTGATGACACGAAATGGGCAACAAGTCTACCTTTTTCTCGTCTTGTCGAAATGGAAAATAACTTTTAAATTGTAAATTTATTACGTATGATAAAGGTAGGTAGGTAATTCGCTAAACTATGTATAATATAAACTTAACAAATAAAACCGTATAGCGAGGTAAAGTAGTGCAAAAAGCGAGAGACACGGTAGAACGCGCGCGTTCGCGTTTGGCGGCGGTTGGTCGTACGACGCCAATCGTAAAGTTGCGTTGTTATTGCGATCGACTCGCGTTGTGACGGTACACAAAGTCGGCAGGTGCGAACATTATCTTAATACAAGTGCTACCGAACGAGCACCGCTTTAACACGCCAAATTGAAAACGGCTTTTGAAATCTGCCGGTTTGTCGATATCGTTTTTATTGGACATTTTAATGCTAATAAAATGTCTCGTGCTTGTCTTCAAGGATGTAAATTCTCTGTATTATTGTATTGATCCGACAAGGAGGTATAATACAGATTATGTCTTAAGATTTTAATCTTATATACGTAACCTTTCTGATGTTACAGCTGGGTAAAGGTTTCTTAATTAAGATTGCGTATGTTCATTATATCTTGAGGGTTAAAATGGCCATATCGCATCAATTCATCTAAAAAAGCAGTATTTAAATTGATATTTGCGCATATAAAAGTAAGTGCGCAATGCAAAAAAATTATGTCAAATAGCAATAAGTATTGCTTTCTTAGATGTATTGCTTCGATGTGGCCATTTTAACCCCCCTTATCATACAAAGACTGTTTTAGTTGCTATATGATAAATAAATTATAGTGCTTCTTCAGAAATTCAAATCATGTTTTTCTTCAAAAATAGATACCATTATAATATAGTCTTCAGGTGTTATTTATCAGATCTAAACAGTTCTTTTATCCAGCTGCAAATTTACACGTAAGATTATTTTATATGATTGATTCATTGACCTATAAATAACAGATTATTTCATAAATAATTGCATATTTTTTGCAGATTAATTAATGTGCTCCTACATCCATTAATTATTATAAACAGTCTAGGCATGCAATTAATCTAGCTTTGAATTTTCATTTTTTATCTTTTTGTGCTGCCTTCAGTTGACTAGATGTGCTTAGTATTCAAGTATGTACGTTTTATTTAAGTTTTTTTTTTTAAATGATCATCTCTACTGAACAAATTTTGTTGACAATTTACTAGTTGTTTATCAAACTTAATCAGTCTCTTAAAATTCTTGTCATTTTGCATGGTGTTTATCAATCTCTGAAATCATCTACTGTTACTAAGCCTATTATAATATCTTTAACGACTTTTTTGGCGCAAACGTCAAATACTACCTTTTTATTCTTACTCGTACAAATTATAACCCTATTCCAAACCCTTGCAAAGTAAATTTCACCAAAGTAGCGAATTCTATGTACCTAATTAATATGGAAACAAAATAAGTATTTTGAAGGAGAAAAGTAAAAACCTAGCTAGAGTTACAATTTGAAGCGGTCAGTGGGTTTATTGGGGGAGGGGTCACTACCCCCCGTGCGAGGTAACGCGGTCAAAAATGAAAGGTAGCCATTATACTGCAAATATGGAACATTGTAAGTGCTTCTTGTGTTTTCAATATTCATTTCAATACTTACTTAAATATTTTCTGGCTGGAAATATCTTTAAGAGACAAAATTACGAATGTATTCTTTCTTAAATCGAATAAGTTATTGCATTAACGTGCAAGTTTTAAACCATATTTTGTAACTATTTCCTTGAGAAAATCTTGTTAAGAATTTCAAGTTTTGATTTTAGTAATATCTGTCAATACTTATTTTAATCGCTACTGTAACCTTTAAAAGGAAAATATAATTTCAGACTATTAAGGATTACTTAAATAGGAAAAACCAATAAGATATACAATTAAGTATTAAGCAAAATGCTAGATTACTGATTCAAAGCTATATATTAGACTATAAACAGTTTAGAACTAATGGAAAAATAGTAATTTTAAACGCTTTTAACCTATTAAAAATGTCTTAAAACTAGTATCATATTTGAAGACTTATTGCATGTTCGCTTAATTAAAATGTAATTATAATACAGGCTTTGCATGCAAAACAGCTAAAAATACAGACTGTACGGTTTGTCGTGCTCAGAACTGTATGAAATGTCCTATATACGTAAATTAAATGCAAATTCATAACTTAACTTAGCACATAATAATTATTCATAAAACTAAATTACAGTTCCAGTAATTGAATACTACCTCGGTACGCTAATGAAAGGTGTTACTTTAGTTTTTATTTTTAAGCGTTTTGAAAGTATACTCTTTTGTAGTCTTGTAGAAAAGACTGTTTAGTTTTGCTTGTTTGAGACATATTTCGGGGAGGCAGCGGTTCCGTGCGCTTGCATTCATAACGGCGGGCCTTACCCTCTTACAACCACTAGCACATATTAAGAAAAAATAACACTAAAAACTAAGGCAACATTACACACGTAAACTCAATAAATCACAACACAAATGAAACGAATTTCAAGACCAATTTAAATACGCATTAAAAGAGTGCTTGAAACACAGTCCGCGATTGTATTTTCCTTTGTAAACATGTCGGCGGGCCGCATAATGTTTATGTATTGCAAGTGCAGAAGGAAATTCTCATTAAGATTCTGCGCGAGCGCCGATGATTCCAACCGTCGTGAGGTGACAGACAAACGCACAGTCATCTCCCGTGATGCGTGTGAAAAAGTAAGAGCGTCTCTTAGATCGGCATAAAAAACTTCGTCAAAGATGAATCCAGTAGAAAACGATCCAATTTAGGTACGTTCGAAATCGTAGTTCCAAATGGGGATTCGCGATTGCACGTTCTGAAACCTTCTTCGGTTAACGATGACACCTGCCACGCGGTACTGATTACGGCGCGTAAATTGGCGATACGTGTGTCGCATCGCATCGCGTGCCCGTTGCTTTGAACGGACGCCGACACAAAATTGAACTGTGGTAGGTCACGACGCTCGATAACTCGTACGAGCTCTTATGCTATATGGAAATCGGTAAACGGGAAATTGTTCTCACTATCTAGCAATTACTTAAAGGTTGCAACCGCGTCCGTAGCATTCGGAATTCGACACAAAACTAAAGCTTCAAAGTTTTTTGGACTCAAAAGGATACCGCCTGGTTCGAAAGGTGGATATCTTAATTTCGTAGTCCTGTGGGTTAATAAATTATAATTTACGATTGTGTTCCTGGACACTGGTAAAAAACGGCCTTTATAATAGACACGTCGTTTTTTCGGCCCGCATGTAACGTTTACCGGAGCTAGGCTTTCGGCCGCTTTATCGAACGTTGACCAATTTGGCATTTGAACAATGGTACTTATAGCCATCTCTTTCTGGGATTTATTTCATATTGTTTTAATTTGAAATTCTCGCAATGATATGCTATGTTTTTATTTGACGTCCTTTAATAATAATAAGATGATTTTTATTCTTAAATCAACCTTGTGGCGTCCTACCATATAATTCGTTTTTAATTACGAATGTTAACAACAACAATCTACCTTTCAAATCGATATTCAAGCGAAATTGTTTGATCAATCGTTATTAGGCCACTGAGATACTAAACTATCAAGAAAACATTTTTATATTAATAAATGCGACATAACAATGTAACAAACACTTTTTGATACTTCGACAGCTGTTTTAAAAAGCAGGAAATAGAAAGGGACAGGTATATGGCACGCATTGTGTCGTCGATTGGGACAGTTTATTAGTTAAATATGTAGTGGGGCCATACATCATGGGGCTCGGCGCCGGCGCAGGTTTTGTTCCCCTATCACTATACTTCGATTTTATAGAATGTCTGCCTTTATAATGTCTTAAAAACTGTACAAATTTTAAGAAAACATCTTAATGTTTCGCGAAATATTTAAATACTTAATGAATTGTAAGACTTTCACAACTATTAAAGCTAGGTAAGCATCGGATGTTCTATCATATTTTTTTTATAATCGTTTAATTGCAGGAATTCCTACCGAAATGGTGTAACAAAGTTTATTGATCGTTAGCTAGAGTGGCGTTTCGAATTCAGAGCCATGACGGATTGAAATAATTTGAATCCGACTAAAGTGATTAACCACGAATAATTAAGAGGTTGCGAGAGTAAAAGTGATACAAGCTCACCTTTTGTACTTCAAAAGGCTTTTATTATTTGTAAGTGCTTTAAAATCGTCCCATAGTTAAGTCGCAGACGGGTAAGTGGTTGCAAGGAAGCTATTTCTCTGAAAATAGGTAATAAAGAAGATGATAAATTTAGGAATGGACAAGAAGCTGAAATACGTAAATAAAATAATGTAGGAAAGGAATGATCGTGTCTTCGAAAGAGGTCAAAGAATTGACTTTGGATGGTTAAGAATGAAGAATGCAATTCCGACAAGAGCGTAGCTCTTAAGTAAATGATGGCGAGGAAATTACTACTTCAAAACGTGTTGTGGATTGATGTCAGGACAAACGCTTTCGGGATATAACGGTGCTAGTGAATAATACTGTTTTGTAATATTGTAACAATAAATAAACAAAATAATCATCATCATCATCTCCCTAGCGTTATCTCGTTTTTCACAGAGTTCGCTTACCTAACCTGAAGATTTGACAGGTTTAGTTTTTACAGATGTTACTGCCTGTCTGACCTTCCAACCCGCGAAGGGAAAGCCAGCAAAATATACGTAGGTTAGGTCACAAACCTCCGAAACAAACAAAATAATAATTAACTAAAATGAGGTGTACAATTGGTTATACTCTCATAATGCATCAATTTTTAAACCAGCCTTGTTCAACCCATAATATTTCTTCTTATTCCATTTCTCGCTACAGCATATCATATCGTATTTTAAGGAAAAAACAATACAGAATACTAAGTGTTTACGTGACATAATCGATGTCAATTGTTTACTAATCGTTCCGCAGAATGACAATCATCGTCAATTAGATGCAGATTTGACGTCGGTCGACGTTTCACAATGGCCATAACGAATTATACACTGGAATTAGAATCAACACGATTACCCAGACAAGTTAAAAAGATGCATCGTCCTGTAAAACGCTACTTTCGGCACGAAGCCTACTATATCACGGAAATAAGTCCGAAATATCCTAAATGCATAAAAATTTCTTCAACCCAGACCTTAAAGTCCGGCACAGAAGGTCTAGACTGCATAAAAACGGCTATAAGTGATGGCAGTGTTAGCAATTTTGTGCTCTCAGCGTGGGCAATAAAAATTAAAATTGCTTATACGCAAGAAGATTTCAGTAGAGGCTAGTAGGATTATTTAAGAAGTGTGCTACGGTGCACTGTTTATGTGGAATTAAATATGGTTTAATAGTTTACTAAGAACGGGTTAGCGCTCGCAAAAATTAGTTTGCAATTTTGCTTATAAAGGATGTGGTTATGCGACTTTGTCGACTTTTTTCATTCCGGTACCAGTAAAGTTCAGATATTATATTAAGCAGATTTTTACCTTACAAAAGTATTTTTAGTAATGAACAGGGCATAGAACTATAAAAACTTATTACATTTCATAAAAATGTGTGTCACATTTACGTGTTAACATAATAATAATATGTTGTCACGCTTGACAAATACAAAATTAATTAGAAAAGTACATAAAATGTGGTTCACTGCCTGAACTCAATTTTAACCAGACAACTAAATAAATGGAACACAATGTAAGTAGGCACCCCAATAAAAACAGTACGACGCGCATGGAAATGACTGTCGAGCACAATGAGTAACTTATTGAAGAATTCAGTTGTTTTTTTAAGTAAAATTTGAAAATACAAATCAGGAACGTAGACTTTCTTCATTTGTTTTTGCCAATTGCTTTCTATTGCCACAAACATCGTTACTTTTTATTAAACCAAAAAGTAGAATAACGCGAACCTAAATTATTCAGAATTAAAAAAGGCCAAATTAAATACAAATAAATGAGGTTCCCATGAAGATTTACTAAGTTTGTGAGTATTTATTCAAATATGCGATCGGTTCTAGCATGGGGGCATCGCTGGAAGATTAATTGCCAAGCTGACTTCAAACGGCTTCTAGGTAATCTTTCCACGATAAAGCTATAATATTTGATAAAACTTTAGACAAATAATTGCCCGAGCAAGTTACCTAGTAGAATAATTGCATTGGCTGAGCTGCAGTAGCCTATTAATTATAATATTTAGTATATTGCTTATAATTCAGTTATCTATCGATACCCTTAAACAATGCGTAATAATTATGATTTTATTGAATACATAATTTTCTTACTTTCTAATAAAAATCTCTAGTACATAGGTGTACAAGCATATTTTGTAAAATATATCAGTTGCAAGTAAATAATGACAGATATTAATTTAATAACTATTATAGCTATATGATGGGACTTACCACGTTTGGTACTTTATAACTACTGTCCAAATATTATTTATCTGATTTAAAATAAAATATAGATACCTTTAGGAATGCCATATATAATTGTACCTATTCTTATAATATTAATGTTAATATTAAGGATTTAGTACGATCTACTCTGAACTGGCGTGCGTGTCTGAAACGATTGATAAGTGTGGAGGAAGCAAGAGAAGTGCGTAAGGATGGACGCAAATGGAATTATAGTCTTTGCTTAACCCGGTGGCAAATATGCATGAGTTTATGTATGTGAGCATTAATGTCACATCCATGTCATGCATTATATTTATTACTCGTATTGACTTATTAAATGTCTTGCACAATATAACCTACAATTTAACGTAGATATTATAATTAAAAACAAAAACTTTTTCTATGGTCTATAACATCCGAAGCCCCTGACATGGCTCATGTAACGACTACTGACTTACATCAGTAAGTAGTAGCCGGGACCAACAGCTTAACGTGGCTTCCGAAGCGGCTCAATAGTAACCCTGACACCGGGGTTGATGAGGTTGGTACTCCACCTCACAACCCACACGATAGAAGAAGAGACATCCGAAGCGATGAGACAATATCGCACGACTGACACTGAAGCATCAGTCTTATGCAGCGTTCCCAGCGACCGACAAACCGACTTTATAATATGCATTTTTACATAGTTATGCATACGGACGTATCATCATAGTGGATTCGATGGATCTTCTTGCATGAAATAAATCGTGAGGACACATACATAATTAGACTTCTAAATATGAAAGGAGCTAGTATATTTCCTTTTGTATTTGAGGTTATGAATAATTAAGTAACGGCATAAATAGGCAGTTTCCTGCACGGCACTTTTGTAACGTTTTTTTTTTATAAACTATTTTCTCTTAGTATCCGTTACTTTCTATTAAATGGTGAAACGAATTATGTAAGCTATACTACACTTCACATTAAGCCGTATAATGTAGGCTTCTATACTTTTGAATTGCTATTAGATTCCGTTTTGTTTATATATTACCGTATATATTACGTTTTAGGTCCAAAATTTTGTGTTAATACAATATTATACGAAACATTTTTGATTTTATGCTAGCTTCTATTTCTAGAAAGCATTTTTTTATTTATCTTTGACCCAGTTAGCTAGCCCATTGAGAATATTGTCATGAGCGTATGTAATGTTGTTATGTTATTAGACAACAAGGGGGTTAAAATGGCCACATTGAAGCAATTCATCTAAGAAAGCAATATGCGCAATGCAAACAAATGTCAAATAGCAATATTGCTTTCTTAGATGAATTGCTTGGATGTGGCCATTTTAAACCCCCAGAACTAACTATATCCAACAAACACAAAATTACAAATGTAATGTAAACAAACAACTTGCAACAAAGGAGCAAAACAACTGAGCAGTCGTGAAGATGGATAAGCAAACCACTGGATAGGCCACAAGTGGTCCGTTACCCGATGATTTTCAATGCAACGCATAATACCTGAGGTCAGGACTGGTGCCATTATCGTCTGAGATAGACCCTTGGACGGTACTATGTACTACGTAGTACTCATCGTACCCTGGTATTGAAAATTGTATCATCAAACTGGTACCTTCCAATGAAGTGATATGGGCTTGCGGATTCTTTGTACGATTGGTAGCTTGTGCACAATTGTTAGTGATTAAATATGTGTTCATGTCGAATTAAGCGATCTGAATGAGCATGCAGGTGTCTGAAGAACACTACGCGTAGTCTATATAGAGATAAATGCTAAGTTTGTACCTAGATATATATTCATTTGTATGTAGTCTCATAATATTGTTTCCGGCCAAGTAGTTAATGTCATCTGCGGCAAATCTACAATAAGTCACATCAAGTAATCCCATATCTATCACAATTTTGGAATACGGTAATAAATGAATAATATCTAATAGGCTCTCTAGATATGAAACAGTCAATCTCCTCAATAAAATATAAAACTTAAAATATAAAACTTAAAATATGAAATTAAATATAATTAGACTTAGAACTAATACACTAATGACTAATTTCAATTCTTCATTTTGCAGCTCCTTTGAAGCTTCGAGTCGACGATGGCACACAAAAAGGAATCACAGAAAATACTCGGGATATTATTTATCACTTCACAGCTGCACACCTATGATCGATCCTTATCCAAGATGGCCGCTGGCGCGCCGCGAACAGGCGGGAAACAAGCGCAGGCGCACCTCCTACAACACCCGTCAATCTTCTAAAACGATTTGAATTTTGGAGTTATTTCAATTTTCGAAATGCGCGAAACGTCCTGGCACTCAGACGGCTTGTATGATACTAAACGCTAAAAAATAATAAGTGTATTCAAAAGTCGAACATAAAACATCTCCCCCATTATTAGTTTATGGTTGCGACTGTTACTGGGCTATTATGCGTATTTTTGTGTGTATCCGTGTTTGTTTTGATTGTGTGCGGACGGACGAGCCAATTTGGGGAACCAACAAAATGCTTCTATTGAGTCACTGTTCATTCCTCTTTTTTGTTGTAACTATTAACCAAGGCGTCTCATGCTTATTATTGTTGTAATTTGCAATTATTACTTTTATTGTTCTTGAAATATTTAATTCCTTAATTATGTTTTTTAGCAAAATTCAAGAGTTTTGATTTTAGAAGGCTTTATAATGTAACTTCATCTTAATTTTCATTCTGAAGTTTTTGTTAATTATAATTTTATGATTGTTATTATTACCACTTTTTTGCACAGCAACACGTCGTTACTACTTGTTCGCAAATTATTTAGATTTATTGTTAATAAGTATTATTTTATTTCTTGTACTGAATGTAACGAATATATACGTAAAGTAGAGCAACCTTCACGTTCACGACGTAACATTTTAGGAGTCCACTTATTAAATGTGTGAACCTCGTAACAGACTTTTTGTCAAGTATTATATCGCTTTATGATTGTTATATCTAAGTAGTTAGTTGTTTCTTTCGATGAGTTTGTAATTTTTATAAAAAAATAGTGTGTACATTAATGTGTGTAATTTAATATATTTTTTTAAACATTATTCTATTTTGGGTTTTGTATATTATTATTTTGTTAACATCTGTTAATTTATAATGTAACCTACATATTAGAAAGTAATTGATGACAATAACATTTCACTTATACAATATTTCGTAAAATCTTTATTACATAAAATCATTTTAGTACATTTTGGGAAATTGAACATGCTTTTTATCTTAGGCAATTATTTACTTTGGTGAATATACTTACCTACTTTTTTTACCAAAAAAATAATTCTTTGCGCGTTTAAATCTTAAAAAACAATAACTTATTTCATTTATTTGTAATATTATTCCATAGACTATTGACAGATGAACATTGCATATAATATTAGTAAATTTATGTTCATTTAGTACAGGACATTAATAAATATATATAATATAATATTAACTAAATAATATATTACTATTAAAACTAAAATTTTAATCCTTTTGAAGTTTTTCTATTTTGAAGCACTGTGTTTAAAAGGTCGTGAGAAACTATTCGATTCCTTTAAAGCAACTGGAGGCCCTAATTTAAATTTTTGTTGATACATAAACAAAACAAGAAGATGTCTTATCAACCGTTTACAAGTAAGCAACCAGCTAGTGATTACTATATCTCATTTCCCTTCAATAAAGCAGCATTTAAAACGTTTTGGCCCTCAAGCGAAATTCAGTCGCCAATTTTGAAACCAGTTTAGAAATTATAGGGTCAGGCCAGTAAGGTTAGATGTTTTTGAACGAAAGGTAAAATGAAGAGGTAAAGTGAAAAACTGGTTGAACATGCAGTTCAAATTGAAGGCTTGCAGTGTGAGTAAATTTTGTAGGAGAGCTTGTGAAAGAATTCTTCGTCGGGACAGTGATATAACATACCTATTGGAATTTAACTTGCCCAATAAGTAGCGATAAGGGATATAAAATTTTTAAGACTAGTTTTTTTTCGAAATAGTCATTTATTAATAACAAAGTTACCCATTATACTTATACAATTTTGAATGAAAATGATAATTACTTACTATCATATTTCAATTAAACATTTATTCTATATAGGTAAATAATAATTCCACGAGATTTTCTCAACAAAACAATATTTTTGCCACTCGATAGTGACTCGTCTTGGAATTGAAGGCTCGGGAGATGCCCGAACTTTTCATACAGCCCACGTTCGTAGCGTCCTTGTATTGTTTTCGCTGGCCGTGTTGCGTGAACCCCAGTGAAATATGGCCGACAGTTCGACTACTTATTTTGTTTTATTTTTTAGGCCGTGTTACTTAATTTTATCAAGTCGCATGAGTTATGAGCAGTGGGACCACACGCATCGTTAATTACGCGTTAGTAATGCAAGGTGAGGCCCGTGGTAGGGCTGCTAGGAATCTTATTGGTGCAATTTCAAATTCCGATTCGAATTCGTTTCGAATTTGACATTTGGAAAATTCGCGCGCTTGTTGGAAATATCTGGCTTAAAATATAAATTAACTTGTAAGACGCCATGTTCTAATTTTAAAAATGTTATCAAATTGTTTAGAAGACCAGTTATGTGTCTTACAGGATTAACACCAATGGGGTTAATAAAATATTACACATCAATGATTATCACATACGACAAAAATTAGAAATGTCAGTGTCAATATTTTGCGACATCTATTTCAATCTGTTAACCCACTCACAAACACAAAAAGAAAACCGTAACTTATTTTTTTTTTCACTTAAATATTTATCAAAGAGATACGATTCGTAAAGAATTTTTTATACCTATTTTTTTATTATTATTGTCCTTCGGCTTAGCAACTGCTGAACTATCATCTCAAGTGTACAGACCATTTGGTTGGTCAGTGGCACTCTTCATTTTAATAATAATGCGCCCAAACTAGATCGGGTCGTTGACCCGGGCGGGCGGCGCGGGCGCACGTTCCCGCTTCAACTCGGGCCGCTAAAATACTGCTACGGGTACTAGGTACGAGAGAAAAGAAAGAAGAAAGTAGGTCCTGTCTTATGATTGTAAGTAGAATTTATGATAATTGTTTGTGATATATTTTTTAATGTATTATTCATAGTTTGTGTTCATAGTAAAAAAAAAACATAATTATTAAGTTATGAATTTAAAACGAGAACTTTATAATGAAGGTCTTAAATCTAAGAGTAAAATAGTTTTGCATGTAATACCGGAACCATTAATAAAAGCCTAATAGCTATAAGTAGCCACACCCACTGATGATGAAAATTGTTTACGAGATTGGTCCAGTTGCTTAATTAGGCAGTTTTTATCATGTACCAGTAGGTATATTATTTGTTTTAATATAAAATATAATACTTGGTAGCTATATCTATTTTTAAGAGTTGCAGATGGTTAGGGGTTTAGGATTGCAGATGGTTACGAAAAACTGCATTGTAATTGAATAAAATGTGAGGGACTGATGTTACCTTTCATCTAGGCTAGAGCCACTATACTTTAGTACTTCTACGATTTCAGAATTTCAATTGTAATGAAATGGTATATTATTGAAATATACTTTAGTTTATAAAATATGGCTATCCTATACAATTTATATGGCCTAATTAAGCTAATAAAAATGCTTATCAATCGTATTGTCCTTCAGCAATAAAAAAAATATCATCACTTCGTTCGTTTCAATTCCAGAAATTATTACATATAGCTAAGTAATATAGTTAAGTTCAAATCTTATTCATTGATCTTTAGTATCATATAACTGTTTTTTAGTATCTTTATTTATAATTGTAGTAAGTAAATTTATAAATTTTATTTCTAAACAAACCCTGTTTTTAAATGATTTTTAATGTGAGAAAATTAAGTAAAGATAATTTATTAATGATTCATTTGATGGCTCCATAAATTAAGGAATGGCACTCAAATCTGTCGCACTAATAAGGTGTTAACGAGGGTCGTCGGTTTTATGTGCTTTTTATTGACACTTGAGTCAAGTTCGTCGCTACCTGCTACTGTGTTCTTATTGGCCTCCAACGAGAATTTTATCGGCGATTGAAGAAAGCTCTACGGGCAAGCGGCATTTTAGAGCTCACAGCTCCACTATACGAAGACGAACTATGCGGTAGTTTTGTGCCTTTTTTTTATTAATTAATGATTAAGGTAATTAATTTTCGTCTAGCTCTATGTTTCTAGATAATGTGGAGATTTCGTGTAAAATGTTTACTAAAGCTATGAATTATACTATTTCGTTTTCGAATATTTTCGAAGTTTCTGTAGTCTGTGAAGGAATGTATCAGTTAGGGTCACTGACCTGCTATGGCCATCCAAGGGTAGAAGGTGTGATTGGTGGGTTGATGCTGGACGGGCTGCGCTGCGGCTGCTGCGGAACCTGGGAGTGCACACTGGTTCCCCCAGGGGAGGGCTCTGCCTGGACTCGAGGACTCACTGTATCGCGCCTCTGGGGTGCAGGCTGCCGGTCTCACCAGCGCGCCCAGACCGGAGCCCCAGGCCTCCTTGCCTCCATAGCCATTCTGTTGCTCTCCTCCGGCCTTGGAACAATCTGCCTTGGCATACTGTTGCTCTCCAGCGTAAAGTTTGCAGGCCGCCGCCACTGATGCATCGTACGGCGAGTCCTGCGGCCGCGGCTGGTGCAGTGCGTGCGGCTGGGCATAAGTTAGTCCTAGAGGAAACCCTCGGTACTGGTCTCCTCCGCCACTCCCCTGGTGCACCCCGTGGGCCCCGTAAAAACCACCCTGCTCGAAGTAAGAGTTCATCATGAACAGTCACCGTCACCAACTTCACTTAGAAGACAGCACTTATGTCATCGCGGTCCCACGCGCCGTGATAACGCGACCTCCGCCAATGTCACTCCAAATACAGACAGTGAATATTAACCTTTATTAATTTTATTGCCTCTTAAACGTCACTCGAGCGTCATAATGGGCTTCGTTGGCGATAAAGGCCAGTTGACGTGTGTTTACTTTTTACGATTATTTTACGACTTGGGAGCGCGTGCCGCGGGTTTTACGAGTTTTAAGCGGTTCCGTCTGCCGAGTCGTCTCACGCTGGTTGGTGGGTGTTATGTTTTATTTTCAGTTCGCGATGTGTGAGCCGGGCACGTTGCGAGCGAAGTTTGTGTTCGCGAGTGGCAGGCGAGCGAGCGCGTCCGGGTAGCGACCAGCGCGGTTCGACTCACGCAGTCTACTAAGAGCCCGCGAGACGAGACACGCGCGCCGCCCCGCGCCCGCCTGGCGATCGCAACGCGCCCGATTGTTCCGTCCCCTTTTCGCTAATGACTATAAATATTATCAGTTACGCTCTCTTTTCCCTTTCTTATCACTGCCCATATAACACGTGGTTCCTGTGTATTCTCCATGAAAAACTAACATAACTTCTATCAATCACTCCTTAATGATCTAAAATCAATGTAAACTTTACTGATAATAAAAATCTTGAACATTCCGCAGACTCTACATTATCTGAAAATATGAGCCATAAAACTTTCTGGAGCGTCTCAATAATTTATTCATCCAACCAACTTTGAATACGTAAAAAAAACATCGACAAAAGCCAAAGATGACTTTACTACTGAAAAGTTAAGCCGCAAAAGTCGTAAACTCATAAACGTACAATTAGTGAAACGGGCCAGTAAAGAAAAGATTTTACAACCACTCGGCCGAGGTACAATGAGCGCGGAGTATCGTAACAAGGTGCTGAATAGAGTGAGAAGTCGTAAAGATGATTATTATTTCTTCTACTACCTGTTTTTACGAGTGATGTTGCTGTCACATTCGCACGTAAGCTATTTACTTAAGTACGAGCGTGATAGGTTGAGATTTGTGGCCCGCGTGTTTCATAGTGGGTGCAGTGGGGAGTGTATCTGTCTCTTTCTGGCGCAGTGTGGCGCGTGCAGTGAAGGCGCACTATCGAATGGTAAACAATAGCATATTATCGCAAAGCGCTCAGTTCGCGCGTCCAAATGAAGTCATCAAACGAATGAATGGGTTGTGGTAGAGGGGCTACGGAGACACGTTCGTATTTTTATTACAGTCACCTCTTTAAACAAATATTTGCCGATAAAAGCCGGGATGTGCGCAACGATTTTTTGTAGGCGATCGTAATTGGCCGATTAAAGGCAATAGAGATACTTGCACGTCTAAGAAGAGGTAGTTTTATAGTGTTTCTCACATGCTATGCCCCTTTGGTGTCTGCAATTATACTGGTTTTTGAGCCTGTTTGAAAATTATTACTAATAAAATTAAAAATTGCTTACGATAAAAAATATATTTATTCCTTTTACCTGTCCTTTTAAGACTTCATGTCTATTTTTCTGGTACTTGACAAGATTTCATTACTTTTTCTGATTTTCTTAAGCTTTTCTTCATTCTTGTCCTCTGAAAAGAAAAAAAATTCAATTAGTTTCTTAAAATAAAAGCGTATTGCATTTAATATACATACTTATGGTCACTTTTCTGGGATCTTTTCAGTTCTCCCTAACATCAATTACATTCTTTAATGACCTCCTATCTCTACTCTACATAGATGATTTGGAAAAACCCAGAACGCAGACTGCATTTTCTATAGGCCCAGTTTGTGTTGAACATACATACATACATACATAAACTCACGCCCGTAATCCCTAATGGGGTGGGCAGAGCCACAAGTAATCAAAGACAACTTGCAGCCACTGTTGATACGAAGTCCAAAGATGGATATGATGAACCTTATGGTGATAAGGGATCAGCCTATCGCCCATAACATTAGTCCATCATGTTTGTGTATCATGTTTAGTTTGTGTTGAAAAGAGGTAAATATTGAATAATATAAGTATGCAAGTCTATATCATACAAAACTTTAAGATTAGGTATTAAATATTTCAAAATATTCTTCGCTTAGTATAATCTAAAGTTATAATAGTCTGATTTCGTTGATGTCTTTTGTATGAAACATTTACCAGAACATGGAGGAAGCAAGAGAAGTATGTCAGAAACGAAGCAAATGGAGTTCCATAGTCTCTGCATACCCCGAAGGGAAATAAGTATGTATTTTTGTATGTATGTGCTTTACCAGAACGATATCTTATTATTATGTACACGGCAATGCATTAAAATGTAATTGTATTTTTTTACTTGTAATGATTATTAACAGGCCTAGGAATATCTCCGATTGTCTTATTGAAAACTTGTAGCTCTGTCTACCCTGATAGAGGTACCGGCCCGACTAGTATGTATGTAATATGTAGGCGACGCGACGTCGAGAGATGACGAAAACGGCCTTACATAAAGCCAGGATTAGAAAAGATTGAGAGGAGATAATATAAATACAATCTAATGAGCATTCTATAGTCTCTGCTTACCCCGGTGGGAAATAGGCGTTAGTTTATGTATGTAATGAGCACAAAGAACACAAAGTAAAGAAAATACGAAAAATATAAATTCACCATAGGCGGCCTTGTTACTCATGCAGCAATTTCTTCCAGGCAATCCTTAGATACAGTATCCAATTGTAGTCCTTTACCCAGCAGTTAAATCGATAAACGTACACAAACAAAACTCACGCCTATGAAATATTACAGGGTGCTTTTATTTTAATTTTATTAGCACCATGTGACAGTGTATTTTTTTATTTTACATGCCTATTCTGGCTAAACATGCTGTACCTACATGTAATATTGTGAACTTAACCACCATGTTTCCTGTAAATAAATGATTGATTGATTGAAGCACATTACCAGAAGACAACTTGCTCCTACACTTGGTATTGAAGTCCTCTTCTATAATAGGTTTATGAATTGTATCGTTTCTAATAAGTATGGTCCATTATTATGAGCGATGAGCTGACTCTGCCCTTCCCATTAAGGATTACAGGTGTGACTCTGTACATACCTAATATAAGTATTTATGCTTGTACTTAGGTACGCATAGAAGAAATAGTACCAGAGTTGTGAATCGAAAATACATCAAAGCAATTCTTCGGCACTTCCTCATATAACAAGTAGATGCGCAATGCAAACAAATGTCAAATAGCAATATTGTTTTTTTAAGAGAATTGCTATGATGTGGCCTTTAACCCCTCTGATTGTATGTTTTATTGGCTCAATTTTTTTTTACATAAATACAATAAGAAAGTATATAATATAACTGTTTAAGTCTAACAAGCCCTTTTTTATTTCCTTTAGGGGTCCCAATTGGAACTGGTTCTAATAGTGATCTTAATGTTCAGTTTCAACAGGTGGCGCTACTATCGCATTCCTAGCTCTGTATTTTAGACCTATCCTCTATGAAAGGGATAAGGTAAGGTCAATTATAGAAAACCAAAACTTGGCCGAGAGTAGGTACCTACTCTAGCGAGCAAGCATGAAAACATTGATGATAGTCGAAGAACCGGGGCACAGCTGAAAATCAGCGTTGTGACACTCCCTTAATGTTGGAGTGTCACAACATATTGCTGAGCTGACGTCCCTTTTTAGAAATGAGGTTTAATTATTATGTCTACTCCTACTGTGTACCTTTTCTATTTCTATTCTATTCTAAGAACCCAAGGTGTCCTGACACACGGATTTTAGTTAGTGGATTCACGTGATTCTCCCCCAACGGGAAATCGTAAACGTATGTATAGAAAAAGGGATGTAGCCAAACGAATTTCTCTAGAATTACCTTCTCTGGAAGCTCGTGGAGCAGCGTGGTGGAGTATGCTCTGTCCGTACGCTGCAGTATGTTCCATACTCCCTCCGGTTGATTGAGTGAGTTGTTGAGTTAGTTGGCTTGTGTTCTGCAGTGCTACACGCAGTAGCAGCAGAAACAGTACACGTAGGTTGTGTTTATGATTTTGGGAGCAATAAGAAGTAATAAAAAACTATATAATGCGTCATAAAAGTCGACTAAGGGACTGTATGTGAAAGTTCATTCACCTTTATTATCCTCATTTTTTCTAGGATAATGTTTCCAATCCCCCATATTATTATTATTTATATGGGGGAGGCCTTTGCTCAGCAGTGGGATCATATAGGCTAATAATAATAATAATAATAATGTTTCCAATGTCACACAGTAATTGGCTGTTTAGCTAAGAAGCTACCTTCTCTAGTAGTGTCTGTACATAACTTGACAAACAACAGGGTAGTTTCCAACTACACAAATCAGTTACTTTTTACTAAACGTCAGAACACGAAATTACCATGGAATTTGTATGAAAAAGCAACCTGTGACGTCAAAGAAAAGTGTGACATAATGTCCCACTTATTTATTAAATTTTTCTTTCGTAAAATTCACAAATAAATTACCTAAATAGAAAAACGAAAACGTTTTTTCTCACCCTTAGATCTGTTTTTATTTAATAAGTAATCAGAATTTCAATTTATCTTTGACCTAGGAATTAAACTACCCATTTATATACTATGTATACACTTCTTTTTTCGTGTAGATTAATGATCGATCTTATCAACTCTGGTGTAAGAAACCTTTATAATTGAGCCACTAAAGGTCTCTCTAACATCACTTATACTCATTAACAGCTCCTACAACAGTAACAGTTACTACTTACTGATGTAACTAAGTAGTCGTTACATGAGCTATGTCAGGGGCATTTGGCGGCTCAATAGTAACTCTGACACCAAGGTTGACGAGGTTGGTAATTCACCTTACAACCCACACGATAGAAGAAGATTAACAGCTCGATACTTACATAATTAAATAGTTACTGGGACCGATTGCTTAATATGCCCTCCGAAGCACGGATTGTCCGCGCCACGAAAGACGTTCACGGATTTGTAATGAAACTAATTGACAAGGCAGAATAAGTCTATGCAGAATTTGCGACACTAGAACCGCGGCTGCGAGGCTTCTCTACTCTCATGGATCGTACTTTAAATCCTGTATTATCTTTAGTCTTTGTTTTGCAATAAGGCGTTTAGATTCGACCAAAGCAGAGCGTTTTTATCACACAGAATGCGGTCTGCGCATTACGTTTGTGTCCTTGTTAACATAATGAACCATTAATGGGCGACGGACGGATCACCTGGCATCATACTGTATTTACATCATAATCCATCTTAGGACTTTGTATCAAAAGTGGCTGAAGGGAATGCAAGGTTTTCTGGTTACTTATGGCTCTACCCAATGGGGTGCGTCCGAAAGCTAATAAGCTATTTTGAACGTGAGTTTTTCATGAACTTATGAGTTTAATTTGGTCATCTGCATTGGACTTGGTAGAACAAAAAGCACAGAGTTACAATGTCCACTTCTTTCACATATCGGCTGGTTAATTTGTCCAATAAAAGAAGTTCCACCCTACAATAATATCTGGTAGATAATATAATCATAACATTATAGTATATCCTGCTTCCGATAGTTGCAGAACGTGTACTGGTTTTAGAGTCCGTGTCAAGTGTTGACTTCTTAAGGTAGTAAGTACGTAGTATGCGCGTGAGTGTCGTTCTTCCGCGGCAGTCATCTATTCTATCTCTGTACAATAACAGTCTGAAATAAGAGTATGCTTCTAAAGAGCAGCAGTAGCAGCAGCAGCATATCTTCACGCTAAATCTTTTGCAGGTAAGCCACGACTGACAAAAAAAGCGTTCCATTGAAGCGACAGATGCGGCGATATTCGCAACTCCCGCGCCGCACGCGCCACTCGTGCGAGTCGTAAACACGATTTTTACTACCACTCGAACGCTCGTAAACGTCACAAGAATTGCGCCGTTTGTAGAACTCTCAGTAAACAGCGCACAGATTATTTCGTACACGCCTTCGGGGCTAAACCTCGATATAAATTTGAAACTTTATGGATGCCGGCACTCGACGCACGTGGTTGGTTATTATGCCGTTCTTTGGACGTTTATTGAACCATTATTGGCTTGTTTAAAGTATCACCCGCTTAATAGAGATAAAGTTGTTCAGTGCCGGTGCGAGGATTTGCATGGCCTCCACAGAGGGTTTTAATTGAAATATTTGCACCTCTCTTTTTCTTTATTTGTTTGACTTTATTTCACTATAACAGATATTTCTGTATATTTTTGTGTGATAATATTTTTCATGCTTTCGGAACAACCTAAAACATTATTTTATAAATTTGACACATTTTTAACCACATTTTCAATTTCACTTTGGTCACAGTCATAAAACTTCAAGGGTCCCTTTTCCCACAAGCAAATTCTTCCTTAACTGACATTGCAGTCAGATTAGGCCTCCAGTATTCATTGTTACCTACCTAAAGAACCTCCTAAGGCTCAAACTTTACTGAATCCATGGTATAAGAAGACCAGGTATGCTCCCCACTCCACATGGGAGGATGTTTCAATCCTAAGACAAGCCGCCATTGCTGACACTGCCCTTTGATGACGTAAGTGTTACCACTGTGTTACCATTTACCTGGTATCTCCAACATTCCAAGGACGTAAATTTTACTATTGAAATTTAAGTGAATTACTGACTATCGTATTTAATTACTATTATTTGTCACATAACTAAAAATCATTAAAACTGTGAACTTTGAACTTTTAGTAAAAGATTTACTTCTTTTACTAAAAGTTTAAAATTTCCTTGCAAAGTAAAAAAGCATTGGTCGTAAGTAGGTAATTATTTTTTTACAAAATGGCAACGCAGGGTGGGATGACGTTTGGATTGGGCTAACCTTGAAATGTTACCTGTCACTTTTGAGCTTTTTTTTGACGTGACTTATTGTAGATTTGCCGCAGATGGCATTAACTACTTGGCCGGACAAATGGGGAGCGCTGAAGGCTCTCACCCGATACAACGTTTAAGACAACAGGCCTGAGGGTGCCCAGTTCGGCGCGAACCTCGGCTCAGGGCGTCGTCTGAGAGGAAAAATATTTGAAAGAATTAATCGACCCTAGTGGGTCGATAGCGATAAGCGCTGAATGAGGGAAATCGTCGACCACGCCGGCGGGGTCGGTATCGGGGTTACTTTTGAGCATACCTGGTTTTCTTATACCACGACTGAATCCGTCTCTGCCACTAATAGTTTATCTCTTCATCGACGTAGAGATGTAAGCATGTAGTCGATCTCCATCTAGATGTCTTATTGCGGTTTATGACTGTAATCTTACGTTTATTGAATAGCATCATTGCGAGCATGATTGATGACAATAGGTGAGGATGTAAATTACTTACTACGGAGGGTCTTAATGTTTTATTTGACACTACAGTCTCAAACAGTTGTTTAAGAGAGAAATTGTGAACAGTTCCCATTTAATAATAACAATTAAATTGTCGTTTGGCTCCGATTATCAATCTAGATGGTAAGAGTTTTTTTACTTTGCATAAGTATCTGTTGTAAACTAAATATTATATCAACTACAAACGATGTAATGTAGTTGGTTTTAAATGGCATCAACAAGTTGGCCGGAAAGTGGAATTTGGATAAAGATCCAAATTAATCAGAAATAAAATCAAACGGTTCTAAATTTGAAATGATAACTAGGCACTAGTTACAGTATACTTACTGTAAAGTATGTTGATACTTACAGTAAGTATATTGTAACTAGTAACACTAGTAGTAGTAGTACTAGTAGTAGTAGTAGTATTGTAGTAGTACTTGGAGGCCAACGCCTCCACCAGATATAAAGTCCCAGTATAATTAAATCAAAAAGCAAAAACTAAAAAAAAACAACATACATACATACATAAACTCACGCCCGTAATCCCAAATGGGGTGGGCAGAGCCACAAGTAATCAAAGACAACTTGCAGCCACTGTTGATACGAAGTCCTAAGATGGATATGATGAACCAAAAAAGAAACAAAATCAGTATTTTTTAAACCACAGTTTCTATAAAAGTTAGATTTAGTACAATTCACACATACATTACTTAATTTTTCATGTTATTAAAGACTTACAAGAACCAACAACTTTTACTCCCATAATTAAAAACTTCAAAATAACTGAAATACCAAGAAATGCATAAAAGCTCATAAAAGTTTAGCTTACGCGACTGCCCCTCCATCTAGTTGCAATTTCGTGTAACGTGTTTGACGATGCAACCAGTGGAACCTTACATAAAGTAATAGAGCCTTTTATATTTAAAATTAAATACGACAAAAGGAACGTTATCAATATACCATAGAAAAATATGTAATCACCTAAAATTATTATGCAAGTAATAAAAACATCACAAAATCAAAGCAACCCTACATTTACTCAAGAAATGAGGTCAGCGCCATCTCTCAGCCACCTTTTGTACTTTTATTACAGCTATTCACGTTTCCTCCAGAATGACCTGGTGGATATTATAAGCAGAGGTCAACGCCAAACCCAAGCAGTCTGTTTTTTTATACAATATATTTATAAGTAAACTTAGACTACTCATATAAAACAAAACTTGATGCGATTAACACAACATTTCAAAGATTTAAGATCCCAAACAAAACATAAAATTAATTGAATTGCTCATTAAATCTTTATCACATACGTAGGTACCAACATAATGAGAGGACTGACGGGTCATATTTACATTTGCAATGATTCAGTTTTATGACAGTAATAATAATATTATATAATAACATTGTATCAAAAAGAAGCATAAATGCCAATAGAACGTGATAAAATAAACATAAAAGTGAATGTTATTGCTTTATTCATCATTCGGCGGTATAAATTCATCAAGACACTTGTTAATCGTAAAATAAATCTTATTACACAGTAAAATGATGTTTAAATTGACGACAAGCGTTTTATTTTCGTCATAACAATAAAATTTATTTTTACGATCTGGCGCTAGTAGTGTGGTGTGGGAGAGCGCCATCTAACGGTACTCGCGCGAAACGCTACGGCTACGTATCGTGTGACGTCACATGACGGTGGTGTGGCGGGAGTTCACATCGAATGAATGGATGTGAAGTAAAGTCGTAAACGACGATTTTGATGTCCGTTTTATGGACTGTTGTCGTGTTTCATACTCTTTGATTCTTTCTTCATTTTATTTTAGTAGCGAATCTTTGATATACTGCTAGCTTAGCTACCTGTTTATTGAGTAAAGCGTAGATATTTAAATGTAGAGACGACCTCTCTCTACATAAAAAGTTACCTACAGCGATAACAGTAGGTAGTCTCCTTATCAGTAATGATCAAAGTAATAAAATATAATTATCCTTAAAATATGATAAAAATAAGGGTTAAATTGAAATTAATGTAGGTACTACATTATTCCAGTCCATCCAGTCGATCCAAAACCAAACATTTTATTTCGAGTCACAGCAAACCATTACTGTACTAAAATAAAGTAAATTTAATGACGACTTTGCACGTGTTTTTATTTAAAAAAGAATTTGCTGTAAAAAGTGATCTGAAAAAATTAATGAAAAGCCGAAAATAAAGTGTCACAGAAAAAATAACGATAACAAACAGAAAAGCCACGAAAAGTCGCATTAATAAAAACAATTTTCTGCGATCCGAATATTTATAAAGATCCGTTTAATTCCACTAGAGCTAAAATTGGCCTAGTCATCGCTCTCGACACTGTCCTAACTCACACATGTACAGTTCCACATTCCACGTATAACATTAAAAGTAAACTAACTTTGCATAATGGTCTCATTCGCGCACGCACGCTCGTTACGACGGCCGTAATGTTCTGTCTCTTTCGCGCTCGGTCGTCAAAATGGCCTCCAAACGAGATGTTTTGAAGGAGCGCCGCCAACTTTTGTTGCCTGTAATGGGCGGAGCGTGCATGCACAGGGTCGGAATTAGAACGCATTATTTTTTTTAAAAGAAATATATAAAAAATACCGATCCATATTTAATTATGAAGTTTCGTTAAGAATAATTAATTTTACATTAATAATGACCAATTTATTCTCTGATTTATTAATTTGTAATATCATTAAAATAATTGTCATAAAACATGTCATTGTTATTTATTTTTAACAAAAGTGCTTTCGTTGATGTCTTTTATATGAACTGAACGCCATTAAACACGAAATGTCAAATCATGTTGAAGATAAAATATTTTTTGACATTTTGTCATTTTTTACTTTCTGATGAATTAAAAGTTTTATTAAATATAATTACATCTACTTAAGCTTGTCGTATCAGTAGCCAATCTAGTTATTAAAAACAACTTTACGTGCTCACCTAAGCACAGAGCATCAACTAACAGTCCGTGCCAAAATTTCTAAAGTGACCACTTTCACAACTAGATTATTCTTTAGAGCCAATATTATAAAAAAATATTAACAAAAATATTTTTATATAATACGCTAATATACCTACGCCTCAAGAGTATACAGTTATGCACAGTTAACCGGAAATAGATATAAAGTATACCTACCTGCTCTACCTCGCTGTTCAAAGATAGAGATATCCACACTAGTAAGTATCCTTTCCAAAAATTTCTTACCCTAAGGGGTAAGGCTAAGGCTTAAGAAAAAATTTGCTTATGGTATATTTACGTATATACGAGTCTAATTGTCTACGGTCCGTATTGATCCTTGGGGGAGGCCTATGCCCAGCAGTGGGCGTCGTACGGCTGATGATGGTGATATTTACGTATAACGTAGAAGCGTCATAGCCGGACTCAGAGGAGTTCTATCGACAATTGTATCTTCCTAAGGAGCTGATTTTAAATTATAGTTAAACAATAGGGTTTGGATTCTAAATCAACATTGGGCAACGATCCATCTTGTGCGTCTATGCTGTCCTGGGAGCGAATAAAAACACATAGAACACGTTCAGCTGCTTGTCTTCCCGGGTATGTCGTAAAATCTGATAGCGTGTTTGTGTCATTTCTAATATGGTGGACTAAGTTTTTGAGCGACATGCTGATCCCTTGTCACTATAAGTTTTATAATATCCATCTTAGGATTTTGTATCAACAGTTGCTTCTTCTATTCTATCGTGTGGGTTGTGAGGTGAATTACCAACTTCATTAACCCTGGTGTCAACTCAGGGTTACTATTGAGCCGCCAAAGGCCCCTGACATGTAACGATGACTTAGGGTGGCTTGCGTAAGGGTCTTTAAACATGTTTAGTGGGCCACTAAACATGCAAGCCACCCTTATACTTACATTAGTAAGTAGTAACCGGGACCAACGGCTTATCGTGCCTTCCGTAGCACGGATCATCTTACTTTTCAGACAATCAGGTGATTAGTCAAAACAGTTGCTGCTTATAATAATTGTCTTTGATTACTTGTGGTTTTGCCCACCCCATTACGTATTACGGGCATGAGATTATGTATATAAATATCTTGTCACAGACTGCGCTAGGTATTTTTGATCAAACTTAATCAATAACTGCCAGGCATAGACTCCTGGCATATTTGCGTTAACGGCCTCCGTGGTCCAGTGGGGTTCAAACCCCGGTGGGGACAAGTCACAAAAATCACTTTGTGATCCCTAGTTTGGTTAGGACATTACAGGCTGATCACCTGATTGTCCAAAAGTAAGATGATCCGTGCTTCGGAAGGCACGTTCAGCCGTTGGTCCCGGTTACTAATTACAGATGTAAGTACGTAGTCGTTACATGAGCCATGTCAGGGATCTTTGGCGGCTCAATATTAATAAATACCTTGAACCCCAACACAAAAGAAAGAAAGCATTTTAAAAAAAAATATTGTTTATAATATTTAAAAAAGCTCGATGAAGCATTTTAGGTACAATTCATCTTGCCTCTGACAAGCCCATACATACATATACATCAAATAATTGCGTAATCTACGCTTTGCATTTTAACATTTTACGGAAAGTCAGCAATATTCTGATCAACCTAAATGCGTACCTGGACATTGGAATTAGGATATGGCGACCGATGCGTTGTGAGACGGACTTCAAATGTGATTGTGTCTATTTTAAAATGAGTTTCTACAACGAATTGTGTGAAAAATACTAGAACAGTGCAAGAACTACACATAGTGAATGTAAAATGTGTTATTTATTAAGTGTTTTATTGGGAAATACCAATTAAATGATGTATAATCGAGATTTGTATTTGTTATATCCGCCATTACGATCCCACAGCGTTCGACTCGCGTCTCTCGTCATTGGTATGAAAGAGACAGAAGCAGGGAGACTCTGTCGCACTTATAGTGATGTAAGTGAGAGCGAATGTTTTTGGAAATTGGTATGAAAATTTTACTTTTTAAAAATATATTTTGATGCATAATCGATTAAGCGGGATTTATAAAATTAAGCGTAGTTTTCAATATAAATAAACAAAATATATTTTTAATTTGATTGTTCAAGAAATAGGTAGGTACCTATTGTGTTTTTTTTAAATAAAGAAAAATAATTGACTTGCTTATGTGTCTATTGGTTAATAAAAAGAACGAAAATAAATACAAATTTTCACGAGGTACTGTGATCACCTAAAGAAAACAACATATTACATAGGTACTTAAGATAGGTACCTACTTTCTATATTTGCTGCGCTTCTAAATATTTTTATTCTCATATAAATAAATATAGTTATCATACAAAACTACTTACATTATACCATTTCATAAGGAATCAATACTTTTAAGCACCAACTTATATCTCATACTTATCTCGATAAATAATTCAAATAAAATCAATTAAATCCATAATTATAATTCAGTTGCCCTGTAAAGTAGGTAAAGACTTACCTACCTATTTCAATCAAGTGCTACAAGAATTTAAAATATTCAATTACCTATCTGTAATTACACTTAGTATAAATATGTAATCAATAAGTCTTCAAATGAATAAACATAACCAAATACGTAAATAATAAAGCATAATCCTATTGGTAAATTTTTAAAAACGATAACATTTTACTTTCTTTTTAATATTAAATGTGTTTTGATGCTACGTCGATTAAGCAGAGTAGAAGAGAACCTATACCTGCCTGAAAATTATTAGGTTTAATCCCAGTTTGGACTGGAAACATGCAAAAAATACTCCAAATAAATACCCACCTACTTATTACCAATTTATCAAAAAATAGATAAGTATCAGTTCTATAGGTATAAGAATTTATTTGCGTCTGTTCGTATGTCCGTGGAAGCATTACATACCTAAATACTATTTTATTGATAGGTATGAGTTAATTGCTGTACCTATATTTATAAAACAAGTTTATGATGGATTCCTTTCGTTGTTAGATAGAGACTACCAATCACTTAGTTTTAGAATAAATAGAGTCAGAATATTTTGTTTCTTTCAACACCATTCTCTTTCCTACTACTTACACCTCATAATGAGCCACGAATTAGTTATATTTCTAAATAATCGTAATTCCAAAGCCTTAAATTTATTCAAGTATATATCTAAACCCTAATAATCTGGAAAATTACAATATAATATGGTACTCAAAATTTAAACTTAAGCATTACAAAAACCGCTCAGGTAGATAATAAACGCTTAGTTATTGAAATCGCCAAAATCTCCCGAATGTGGCCGAACAGCAACGAAATTAAAAATTGATTGGGCAATTTAAATTCGGAATCACGTACGGTTCCCGGCGGCTAACGCTAATTTTAACCTACACCTAACCGTTGTAACTAGACCCTCAACACACCCTATCTGCAAATAAAATGATATTACTAACGGAACGCAAAGAGATCTTCGTTAGTTGCTTGGAATAGCATAAGACGAAGAAGGTTGAAATAAATATTCTGGCCTATTAATATTTCGTCAGCATCGAAAGGTTGGTAAGGGTCGGACTTAGAATCCATTCCTGATATAGCATTTTGAAAATATTTGTATTCCCATTAGTGGTATTAGTGGCCCATTTAATGAAAGAAATCTTTGTAGAGTCAACACTTTTAGATAATGAAAATTTTAGGAAAATAACACAAGCAGTTTGGAGAACTATTCACAAAATTCTGAAAAGAGTGTTGTTCCAAGGACGTCGTGTGTAGTGTACCTTTCCTTTAATCTATTATGGAAGTAAATTACTATCATCATCATCATCAGCCCATTAACGTCCCCACTGCAGGGGCACGGGCCTTCCCTATGGATGGATAGGGAGATTGGGCCTTAAACCATCACACGGGCCCAGTGCGGATTGATGGTTATTAACGACTGCTAATGCAGCCGGGACCAGCGGCTTAACGTGCCTTCCGAAGCACGGAGGAGCTCGAGATAAAAACTTCTTTTTGTGGTCACCCATCCTATGACCGGCCTTTGCGAAAGTTGCTTAACTTCAACGATCGCAGACCGAGCGCGTTTACCGCTGCGCCACCGAGCTCCTAAATTACTATATAAACACACAATCTTTTAATTACTAATCAGCAAATCAACATGACTTAATAAGCATACCAATTGCAAATAATCTCTTCATTTAAAAAGCAATTAGTGTTTGTTGCTAAACATTTACGACCGTCTGATACTGAACAGGTGAATTAATTGGTTAGTATTTACCTTGACGCATTCATTATCTTATATGCCTTGCGGGTGCGCAGCCGCTTACTAACTTAGTAATTAACAGTGCGATTAGGTCTAATAGATAGTACTTAGGTTATACTACTCTCTGCTAGCGATTCAGAGTTTGAACTGTTTAATAATATTTCTGTATAAAGTAACATATTCCTATTTATTTTTAAGTCGCCGGTTCAATATCAACAGTGGGAACCACGTCACTTTCTGACTAGTAATAGTAAGTGAATTACATCCAAGAAATATGTATATCACGACCAAATAAAAAACAACAATTGGGTAGTTTCTAGATGAAAGATAAGTTATAGAAGTCTGATTACTAAACCGTTTTCGTTTTTCTATTTAATGGATTGTAATAAAGAAAAATGAAATAATAAGTGTTACATTTTGACACTTTTGTAAAATGTCACAGTTTGCTTTTTCATGCAAATTGCATTGTAATTTCGTGTTTTGACGTTTAGTCAAAAGTAAGTAACTAATTTGACTAGTCAGAAATTACCCTATTGCGAGAGATAACAATTTGGTTTAATAAATAATTTTAATATAATAAGTGTATCCAATATAATATAATAATATAAAAGTCATGCTATAGATGAAGATTAAAGATTTATCCTATTGCACAACTTCGTCAAGTTCATTTAAAACACTCAGATTTATCGCTTTAAAGAAAAAAGCGAATCTCTGGGATTGGTGATCACTGGTAATGTTATTTTGGTTAGTACTTATTAAAAAAAACTTTTAGCAACTCAGGTTAAAAACAGGAAAGAATATAAAAAAAATGTTCACGTCATAATAGTATATGAATTGATCATTAAGTGCAGAAGTTTGAATATTCGAAAACATTATCTGCACGGTAAGTAGGAACTTAACGCTACCCGCTATAAAGCAGATACATCCAAACGCCATCAAATCTAAATGGTACTGAAAAATGTACGAACGTGTATTTTTTCCAGGCTTTTATATAAATTTAAAAATGATTGATTTTACACTTCAATCGAGTGAAGTTTATTAAGTTATTTGAACGTGCATCGACAGCTTTATGGCGTTGATTGTTATGTAACTAATATTTTATATTATGTTTTATATAATCGGTAAATTGGGCAAATACACAAACAAAACAAAAAAGGTAAATGTGTATAGATACCATTCTAAATCAGCATGAGTCATCTTAGCTGTTTGTTACAAGAACAAGTATTTGCCGCTTGATTTATACCTATTTTAATTGCCTTATTGATTCTGATGGGTTCAGATACCGGTGGGGACATATCACAATCGTCACTTTGTGAATCCTACTTTGGTTAGGACATTGCGGGCTGATCACCCGATTGACCGAAAGTAAGATGATCCGCGTTTCAGAAGGCACGTTAAGCCGTTGGTCCCGGTTACTATATGTAAGTTAGTAGTCATTACTTGAGTGGCGTCAGGGGACGGCGGCTCAATAATAACCCTGACATCAGGGATCATGAGGTCGGTCACCCACCGGTCGACGATTTCCCTCTATTAGCGCTTATCGCTATCCACCCAGTAGGGTCGATTAATTCTTTCAAATATTTTTCGAAGACGAGCTGAGGTGAGGTTCGCGCCCAACTGAGCACCCTCAGGCCTGTTGTCTTAAACGTTGTACCGGGTGAGAGCCTTCAGCTCTCCCCATTTGTCCGGCCAAGTAGTCAATGCCACCTGCGGCAAATCTACAATAAGTCACGTCAAATAACAAAAGGTCACCCACCTCACAACCCACACGGGAGAAGAATATTGCGATATAGGTGCAAACATGGGTTATAATTGCATTTCAGTAATTATTTTAAATATGAACTTGACAGGGAAGGAGTTAGGTGTCACAAAAACAGTTGTAATAGCGCCTTATTAGACAAAGATAAAGTTCATTAAATAAATCAGTCGGCATTTGTCAGGTCCGTCGTAAATAAAGAGAATCATTGCAATTAACTGCATGATATGTTCGTATAGAATAAATAATGATTGTGGAGTTTATAATTTACTGTTTGATAATAGAGTTATGAATGTCTAGGTATAGGTAAAGGTAGGTATAGATACATATCTAGTTGTGTCCGTTTTTACGTTCTTACTCCACATCTTCATTTGTTTACTGCTTGAGAACTGATGAAGAATATTTTTATGCTTTGTTCAATAGTTATTATATTACTAATAGAGGTAAACCACCTGGTAAGTACCTATAATATTTCTCCATGTTATATTATTTTATATAATACCTATATTATGTAAAGCATGAATATGAGAATGTGGAGGAAGCAAGAGCTTCGGTCCTGACATACTTCTCGTACATAGGTTACTTATTGTTGTTTTAACATCAGATTCTCATCGTACTTTTATAGGCCTTGACAAATGTTGAGTTATCAAAATGAATATAGTGCCCCTTACATAAGTACCAACCTCGTAAAAAAATGTTCACTTCCGAAATTCGTTGAACGCGTAGGTGTCTATATATAATGGCACATCAATCACTCAATATGAGCGGCAACCATTATTCTATCAGCCCTTAGTACCCGCGCACGGGAAAAGCATAAATAAAAAATAAAAATAAATATTTCGACGGACAACGTAGCACGTGCTCAGGCGCCGACGCGGTTTAACATTCAACTCATGCGCAACATTGTTTGTTTTCTCACTGAAACGCTTTAGGCCGACCATCACGTGATTGTTTTATTGAGTAGACATCATGGTATGTGTTATTAGTTATTATATAAACGGTGATTCATAGTCGGATCTTAGATAGGTATCTTATAAGATTGGTAGTTAGGTGTGCAATTTATTACGAAGGAAGTTCTCAAGTATACAGTAGGTATTTTATTACTTCATGTGTAAACGTAAGTCATCTGCACATTTTATAAGAATAAAAAAACGCTAAAGCTTCTTAGAATAGAACTTTGTCTTATTATTCTATGATTGCGGTAAAATAAATATTAATATTTAATGTAAGCATCAACAGACCAGCGATGGTATGAGAAATATGTCAAAGAACAAGTTTTTAAATATACAATTGCGTCATAGAAACCATTTATTTACATAGGTAGAGTTTTTTTTTTGAAAGTAGGTACATATTTATATAACCATTATTAAACATATATAAACTCACGCCTATTTTACAACGGGATAAGCAGAGACTGACTATGGAATATACGCTGACTGTGTAAAAATCCACAGAAATATTACTGATAAGATAACCCTTCAAAATTACTCAAGCACTCGTAATTCAGTAAGCAAAGTTGGTGAGTCTGAAAGTAAACAAAATATGCAAGTAACAGGGCAATATATGTGTCAGTGTCAGGCAACAGTTTTTTTTAATCAGATACTTTAAACATTTATAGAAATATATAGGATATAGAAGAGCCATGAGAGAGTTGATGGTAGGGCTGGCAGAGGAAGGCCTAGAAGGACTTACATTGACCAAATTGCAGATGTCCTTAGAAAAGGTTTAGTACGATCAACTCTGAACCAGCGTGCGTGTATGAATCGATTGATGAATGTAGAGGAAGCAAGAGAAATGTGTAAGGATCGCAGCAATTGGAATTCTATAGCCTCTGCTTACTCCGGTAGGAAATAGGCGTGAGTTTATGTATGTATGTATAAGAGCCAATAATTATAGGTTTGCACAAATAGATATACCTAGTATAAATCAAAATTATTTCTACGTCACAACCTGTCATGATTGATCATGATTTTCATTTATACGTATAGGGGTAGTAAGTACCTATAATTATTGTACTTATTTTAAGTATTATCATTATAGTATTATCATTTACCCCCTGACTACAATACAGCTCGTACAACCAGAAATATCTCTTAAGGCAAATTTACTAGCTAAAGATATTTAGCCTGCAGAAAAGCATAGTCGATACCTCTCACCTCTCGATGTACAAGCACCATCCCACTCTTATTTGAATGTGTTTTACATACTAGCATCGCTATCTTAGACGCCAATGGTGTAGAAATAAAATAGATATGTGTCTTTGGTAGGAGATACAATGGATCGTATGTGATAATTCTAAGACCACCACAGTGGTGTTTTAGTATGCCCCTGGTTACGCTGAATATATTGTATGAAAATTAATAGCTACTAGTCTGTAAGTGGTTACTTCCTAGTTCTGTTTTAAGAACGTGTATTGAATTTGTTTTATTATTGTTGTATTTTATAATCGTTATTGGGTAAGTCTGTACTTATTAAAAATAAGGATTTTACTTTTACAAGGGTAAGGGTATAAAATATTTGAATTTGAGTATATTGTCAAATAATGAAGAAGTAAAATAGAAATGTAAAATAAAATATTATTATTATAAAGTATTATTGATTGATTGATTGATTGAATATTATTGTTTAGAAGAACTATGATAGTGGATATTTTCTCATGAGGGAATTCAGAATAAAGACTTTTTAACATTATGAATTAAAACAAGTATTTATTTTTTATTATTTTTATAATAAGAACTTATAATTGTGGATAAAAATAAATAAAAATATAATTACTAACGGTACATGTTAATGTTACCTATATATTTTCTTCCAAATAATCCTCCGTTATACAGCTGTTAGTCGTTGTAAATAGGTTGGTAAGAATAGGTACTAGCAGGTCTCAGACATACCTACAAGTACCATCTAGATAAAAGGTGAACACGGGAAAGAGGAAAGCATGGTTGCCGACGGCGCCGGGAAGCGACGCTTTCGAAATATCCCTTCTGCCAGTAAAAGGTTTTACATCGAGCTTACTCACGGAATTCAGCTGTTTTCCTTTTTCATTACCTTAGTAGTAAACGTAAATTCGTTGATAGGAACTAGGAACTTAGTTTGAAATATTTGGTAGGTATGTTTTTTATTCATGATCCTGTTGAGAAAATAGCACAAAATAACTTGGTTAATATTAGGTACCTAAGTAATATAGCGACCGAAATCCGTAAAAAGAAAAAGTGAGGTAGGTACATACTTAAATTAAATTGAAAAACATTTACAAAACAAGTTTAAAATGGTGACCATAAACATTTAATATGCAAATAAAATTATCTATGTAATACATAATAATAATAAGTATAGGAATTCTTAGTAGGTAGGTTAAATATTTTCGTCTTAAAAGTGGCTTTTAGAATTGATCGGTAAAAACACCCAAACAAATAGCACTCACATAATAAAACAATTTTTAACTTAATTTTGAAAGAAATTCACCGGCTCTACTCCAAAAATTTGACACACTGCGTTCCCGCGCAACAAAAAGTCGGCCATTTTGATTACGTGCGACCCGTCCGCGTGGAGCCCCTCCCGCCAACAGTAGGGGGGCGACTATACGGGTTATCCAACCAACCGTGATACTTGACATGCTCTGCTTTAGTCGTTCGTTTTGTAGTAGTACAGCTTCTAGGAGGGGTCATGTAGGAATGGTTAATGCAGTATACGGGCTGTTTATGTAGCCAAAACTGCCGCTTCATACACCGACGGCGTCACAGCCATCACTTTCATTATTATTGGGCGATTCACGACGTTTACTCAGTACTCGGAGACGAGAATCTCTGTTCCGTTGTTCAATTAAAATGTGGTGATTGTTATATCGTGGCCGCTTCCTTTCTTAGCGTTTTAGGTTCATTGTTTATTAGTAGTTTGTACAATAATTCTGATTTCTATCATTCAGAAACATCTTCTGAGTGGTGTTTACCTACTGAGAACTCTGTGATTGCTTCATCGTACACTAAGTAATTAAATTAATACATTTGTTAGAATATAGGATACCTATACGAAAATTAAGCATAAATTACGCGGTAAGGTGAATCAAGTGATTTCTTATTCACTGCTAACCATCTAGGTCGGTATAAGACGTTAAATTTTTTTGCTTAAGTAGGTACGTAAAAAAGTGAATATTATTTTATGATTGGTAAAATGGTTTGGGGTTCTATTTGAATCTAATCACTGTTGTATGTTACTTTACTTACTTTGACGTCCTAGGTTGTTCTTGAATTATGACATTTACTTTATCCAGAAATTCAGCAGGTAATACAAAAGTGCTTATTTAAATACCTGAGCACGGGTTTAGTATTCAGATCCTACTACATACTACGCTTTGTCGGCGTTAAACTAATGTTATTGGTACTCGTTTTACATAATTTGTTGCATTATGCACTTATTTATGTAATACATAGAAAAAGAACTATTACCGGACGGAAATTGGAAATGAGTGACTCCAAACAGTGGATAAGAATTGAGATTATAAATAACATTATTCGGTTTAAGAACGAATTTGAAAACCGTGATGTAAATAGGTACAATATTAAAAAAAAACATACTTTAACAATTTTCTCAACTTGCACTTCAGATACTCTGATAATATTAATTATATATCAAATCAGACACGACTTGCTCTTTTACTCAATTACCTACTTCGACTTTCCCCAGTTAACAAGTAGCAAAGTAGGTACATTCAGATATTTATAGTGATAATACAGTATTAGTTTTACTCTATTATTATTGTATAAGTAATTTACAAACTTTATCCTATCTGCCACCGCATTACTACCAAACTTATGTAGCATAGTCCTTCCACAGACCTCATTTTGGTTTTTGGCCAAACCCAAACGTTCAGCCCATTTGCGCTGTTAATAGCCCATCCTTATTAAATTTATACTAGATACGGTTAAAATTTCAGTTGTTTAATTACTTGGAATTTGGGCCCAGGGAAACCGCGTAATGGGGCTCAGTCCGAGAGCCGGACGCAGCCAAATTAGGTGGTTAGACGAGGTATATCATTTTGTGCTTACATCGCCCAAGGGGCCTGTCCACGGCCCGGCAGTAGGCACACTTTTAAACCTAATTCAATGAGACCAAATTGAGACGTAACGTGACCTTATTATAAAAATTCAACGAATTAAAATAAATCTAAATCTCGCAACGACCAAAACGCACGGCAGCAAACTCGTGTCTACCGATCACGAAAAAGACAGTCCTCACCGATATAATTCTGTCCTTCTCCCACTAATGTGCTCGTAACCGTTGTTGAGACGTTCCGCGTTTTATGTTACGAGTGCGTCGTAAAATAAAAGTGCATCAAAACGGGCCTCCTGGTTGCATTGTCCGCGATTAAAAAACCGACTGAATTTAAAACCCTCCCTTGCCTTACACCTTGTTAGATTCAAGTGATCTCTTGAACTCAGTCGCATAGTCGGGTTCGTTTACGATTATTTAGTCGTAAAAATCAAAGTTATAGCCTATTTACACCCGTAACTGTATGTTAATCTTTGTTTTACGAGTGTGCGGTGGCTTAATATTTAATCGTTAATCATTTAACACTTTAAGCTCGTGTGTGGTCGGTTTTATGACCTCGTATTCTTGATTCTTGACTGTGATTACCTACTCCATTTTGTAGTGGTCGTAAAGTCCGCTAGGTACCTATGTCGTGTGTTTAAACAAGGCTTCTGCACGTCGTTGTAGTACGCATAGTAATTTTAATGAATTGGATTCTTGTATAATACACGTGATGCTATGAACACGCACAATTTATATTGCTTATCCACTTACAAATAAGTGGTACTCTACGGTTTGCATGTTTAAAGAGTATGATGACCGCATGAGCTGAAAGAGCTACTACGTTTAACTCTTAAAGATTCTCGCTTTGTTTAGGTATGTATAGAATGATTCACATGCATCAGATTTATCTACATTTTCGTTTTGCGTTCAGAACGTCCACAGACGAACCTCCAACATTACACACTATCTTCGTATTTATTTATAGAGGCATGTAAATTTACCTACCAGATATATTATTGTTTACATTTCGACACCAAGGAATCTCGGTAGAACAAAGACATTACGCACAAATGTCTCATGAAAACATTACAGTACATATTATGCTCTCACTTATAAATTTACTGATTTTTTACGATTCAAAATGACTTATATCAATGCAGTTGTCGCTGTATATTCGACTTTATATCATCTAAGGAGAGAAGTTCACTTTAAAAGGGCGATAAGCGTAGTTGTATGACGAAGTTTGTGCGGCCATCTTAAGTGTCTGTGCTCCGGCGCATAAAAGTGCATCATTTGACGATGTTACCAGTTAAATGGACGGAGGACGAGGGAACTGAATGATAGGATGCCTTGAGTGGCAATTGATTTGTTTATCTGTGCTCTGCTGTGGTATATGTAATATTAGGTTTATAAGTTCTGGCCAGATTAGCTTAATGTAGGTACGCCTACAATAATGTATAAGTATGTTATGCTTATGTTATGTAGAGAAGTGGGATAATGCAGTAACTGATACAAACATTTTTAGGCAGGTAAGTAAGTTATAAAAGTATTTTAAGCGACAGGATGACTGTATAATTTAAGAAAATAAAAACTAGCTTAACTAAGTTTGAGTTTTGTGTGAATAATTTCCATTTCTTGCTAATCTTTTATAGAATTAAATGGTAAAAAGTAAGGAGTGACCTAAACAGGCTTCAAAACCTAAAAAGATCAAGATAAAAGATTCTAGATTATATAAAGCTCAACAGATGTTAATTACTTATAAATATTTACTTATATTTACCTAATAATATTTTTCTAATTTTTAAGTTTGTTATTTAAAATAAGTTATCACAATACCGTAACCTTCTAAATGTAAAAATGTTTTAATGTATGTGATGTGGCTGTACTTTATAAATAAATAAATAAATAACACCTTTGTAAGCCACATTCTTCACGAACCCGTCTAGTCAGCTACATCCCATGAAGTTGAGAGAACAGAGCCCTGTGGTGTCGTTAGAAATAGTGCGAGTCGGCAACTTGTAGGCCCTACAAGGATGTATTTTGTGACCCGGACGATAAACTTACAGGCCTCCACGTTGTCCCTACACGGAAACTAGATTTTCAAAAACATGACTTTGTAAACATACATTAAAGTATAAAAAAGTAAGTAAGTTAAGGTAGTAAGTTTAGTATTCACCACCTCCCTAGCATTGTCCCGTTTTTCACAGGGTCCGCTTATCTAACCTGAAGATTTGACAAGTCCGGTTTTATACATAAGCGACTGCCTGTTTGACCTTCCAACTCGCGAAGGGAAAACCAGCCCAATACAGGTTAGGTCACATACCTCCGAAAATGTATTTCTCGGGAATGTGGGTTTCCTCACGATGTTTTCCTCACCGCTGAGCACGTGAGCGTAGTATAAAGAAATATTAAATAAAAAAATATATGTTTTTATTTTGGATTTATAGATTAAATAAATAATGTTGCTAGACAGATGACCTTATTTCATGGGTAATTAAAACGTCAAAAAAATATAATGTGATGAAAACATAAATACATCGTGTATGGGACATACCTAATAGTCTACCATTTATGGTCAGTCACATCTCTAGCGCGAGCAAGCCAACGCGTCTCAATGTTTGGATTTTGTAATTTAATTAATATCCTAAGTAATACAGTTCATTCAATTGTTTGTGTGGGGTTTTATTGAAATTACCAGCGCTCCCTACACATCGTATACTAAGTATATGACGGAAATAAAATTATTATGTAATGTAATTTCTGTTTAATAAGATTTATTTGTTATAGTATTAAATTTTCCCCAGGTGTCATTCTTAGCTGAAAATTCATCCCAGTCTTTACAGTGGCAGACTTAAAAACTATTTTAATGAAAAAGGAAAATTTTTCCTCTACACAGAGTGGGGCTGGAAATAAATCGGACGGCATTGCAGTCACGTCCAGTACAATAAGTCGTGACAGAGGATACATCACGCCGAGATAAAAGCCCTTGGACGCTGCCAGAGCCCACTCACGCTTTTGACGAAAAAAAAAACAAGAAAAAGACCGTGAAACCTCTTTAGCACTTAGCTCGCGAGATTGAATGCTATGAACTGAGTGCGGGTATAAGTGCTGCGTTTATAGAAGGGGTGTTTTGTCTTATGTTTGGTTATGTTTGTGGATGTTTAAATTCTAGACGTGAATCGTGTACTTAGTAATTTACTAGTATTATTATACTCGTCGTTACTCGTTGTATTATTATAATAAAATTGTGACCTGTTTAACAGAATAAATGTATAAATAATATAATATTAAATAATATTATATTTTACCCCGCGTGGTGGTTTAAGACCCGATCTCCCTATCCATCCATAGTGAAGGCCCGTGCCCCTGCAGTGGGGACGTTAATGGGCTGGTGATGATGAATATTATATTTTAGACTCGTAGAATAAACTATGTTTTAAATTTGAGTAAATGGAAAACTTAACAGTTCTCACCACGACCGTATACTTACATATATAATATTTTTTTAATATTTGAATTCCAATTTTACCTTCAATTTAGCATTTGACAATGTCTCTGTCTCTATATAGCCACAGTAAAACAGTAATGGTATAGTAATGTATGACCTGTGCCGGGCTGTGCCTAGCAGTGGGCGTATATAGGCTGTTTATAATTATGTAGTTAATGTATGATTCATAATTCACTTCAGAGAAATAAAACGGTTTTCGACTTAAAAACTGATCCATCTTTTCTTTTCTAAATATGACATTTTCTTACCTACACATTTAAGTAGAACAGTTTATTCTCGGCATTTCACACCCTTTAAATATACATCCATTACATACTCCGCAAGCATTATCCTATCGACTCCCGCCGCATAAACCACGGCGATCACACTTCATCCATCCGTAGACCAACAAAGCTTTATAAATATCACCCGGCTAGATTCAAAAAGGAGCTAAGCGAGAATAAGCTGGTAATAATTTATGCAAGTTGAATTATGTGGTATTAAGTTTACGTGGGCGGGGTGCGGGGAGGGCGCCGTTATCTTCGGACACGCCGGACTGAATTATGGTGCGAGGAGATATCGCGGCGATTCTCTAACTTGGGAATGCGGACGCTGCTCGCATGGTCTGTATGCTGCCTTATTTATTTTGGTTGTAGGCCATGTATTTATATTATAGTTAATGAGAAACTCGAGGTGAGTCTTTAGAGGTCGGAGTTGTATGTTTTTGTAAGTGGACATTTTAAATACCTAACTATATTTAAGTATGTTATTTAATGTTTGAGGGGAAGAGTACGTTAATCAAGATAAGTATATCATTATTATCCCACAGGCAAACTTTAAAAAAATGCTGATTTTTGCGTTCTATACCTAAGTATAAAGTATTTGATAATGTTTTTATTTACTTACCTGCATATCTTCTAATTTCTAACACACATAATTTAAAAAAAACACAATCTTGTCTGCTACGAGAGCACCTTACGGACATTGAACTTAATCTAAAATTAGGATCACTTTATCAGGTTTAATTCATTTTTCTTT
Source organism: Pectinophora gossypiella (assembly GCF_024362695.1). Classification (NCBI taxonomy): domain Eukaryota; kingdom Metazoa; phylum Arthropoda; class Insecta; order Lepidoptera; family Gelechiidae; genus Pectinophora; species Pectinophora gossypiella. The sequence goes on along the minus strand of NC_065413.1, from coordinate 10,315,759 downwards.
TCTGCAAGGTATAAAACCAAGCGTACACTAGAAGGATTTTTTAAAGACTAAATTCTTACAACGGACTGCCTCTAACACAATAGCCCCAAACGTATATTTAAAGTTCGATAAAACAAAACAAAAACTACGAAAACAAAACCGTTTAAGCTTTTGTATCTGGCCGCGTTCGCAGAAGATTGTCTAAGACGTCATAAAAAGTAAAAAAGAAAACTTTAAAAAACTGTAACCCTTCAAAAGAATAGTTTTTTAAAAAAGCTTCTAAATGGGTTAAATTGCGCAACGGCGTTCTCTTTTCAATTCGAAAATATGAAAGGAAATCCTTATTTTTTTAAAAGATCTTTCAACAGCGCGTTGCGAATAAATCGCGAGATTCCCGCAATGTTTGGCCTTGTTCGAACATTTTTATTGCATCGTAAACCACTAAAAAGTACCTTGTTAGAATGTACCAACATAGAAAGGTGTTCCGGGCCATTAGAAGATTTAAAACACAAAGCTCGGAGTATAATTACACCTGAGCTGTTTTTTTTAAAGAAAGTCTTTCTCCTTTTGTTAGGTTTTGTTTTGTGCAAACATCAATAATCGTTATGAATGTTTTGTCATCATTTTGGCAGGTGAATTATGAGAAAGTTGGATAATGACAGGTCTGTTTCATATTTTCAGACATTGCATTTTTTATGCCATTGTTAGCCTTTGGTTGTGAGTTGACTGTCACGTAGTTCAGTTTAACTATTTTGGTGGTCATGTGCAGTACTATTAGTAATTAATGGCGTACACTGTTTTAATAAATAAATAAAATAATTATTAAACTGCAATATTTTAACGCTGTAGTGTACAAGAAATTATTTCCGTATAACAGTGATATAAAGTGGTCGCAACACATCGTTTCTTCTACGTAAAAGTGTAAAACCACAGAAGATAAAACTGGTAATGTAAATTAAGGAATTTTTATTTTATTGTGAGTAAGACTATTGAACTGTAATTTTTAATTTTATTTTAAGTTTTTTACATGATAGCTTCATTACAAATAACCTAAAAGCGACAACCTCTCCAAGAATAAAAGCGTCGTAGGCAAACGTACATCAATACATAAGGCGGTACATTTGCATATCTAGGGGCCGTCAGCCGACACATAGTGGTAGCCCACAAGCGGTCTAATGGCCCGACAATCGGCGCCACAATTCATAATTATCGCCTATTTTGACCGGACTATATCGGTAGCTTACACTGCACTCGCGGTAAGGTTTGTTCGCATTTGACTGTTATACCGACATACAAAAGCACTGATAGTCATTTGTTTTCGTTTTCATATACGTCGAACATAACAAATTATTTATACAAATATTATAAACAAATTGTTTTTACAAATTATTTTTACAAATTGAAAGTGTCTCTTGTTGTAATACATGACTTGTATGTACTTGGAAAATACGCCAGCGCTGACAGTGTCTTGTTTTAAATTGATATTCAGGAGACATTTATAAGTGGAATATTACATATTTAATGTTCTCATACATGAGGAAAAAAACTTGTCCTTTTTACTTCATTTTTGTTAGATACTTACGTACTTCACATCGTCATACCCCCATCCCTGTCGGTGTGGGTAGAGCTACAAGACAACCCGCAGGCATACTTAATATTCATTTCAAGACAAATTATATTATACTTATTAAAAAAACATAAGTTAAAAACTATAACCCGACTACGGAAAAATGTCGCTTTAAAAAGTATGAAACAAGAAAATAGGTATATTTGTCTGAAATTCTTCCGAATAGTGATGTTTAGAAGATAGCCGTGGTTGGGGTTAAACACATAACCCTCCTTTTTAGTTCGCTGCAGTTGGGTAAAAGCAATGTTAGTTTGATACTGCTGCCTTTACAAGAGTACCCTTAAACATCATTACGCGGCGTTTGTTCGACGTATCGGGAGCACAATGTTGCCAAATGCGACCGACGCGTCACTTTTGACTCCTCTACAGCCCTCTAATACCAGCTCTATGTCCGCTATACAACCTAATGGCTAGGCTAAACTATGATCTATTGCTCTGCAGCTTGGATCCTTTCATAATCTTCCTTGTTTGAAGTAGACTGGGACAATATCCTAGGCTTAATACCGTTTTGATATGGTGTTATGGGTTTAATTATTTAGTAAGTAGGTATGTATGGTTTGGTCTTTATTGAAAGAGTAGGCGCAGCTACAGTAATACAAATGAAAATCTATTTACTTACTAATAGTTGCTACTTTTCAATTATTATTATTTCTTTATTTTTTTGACGTGACTTGTTGTAGTTTTGCCGCAGATGGCATTAACTACTTGGCCGGACAAATGGGGAGCGCTGAAGGCTCTCACCCGGTACAACGTTTAAGACAACAGGCCTGAGGGTGCCCAGTTGGGCGCGAACTTTTCAGAAAGTATTGTTGAATACAAAAAGTATCAAGGTATGAATTCAAAAAAGTCAACCTTTTAAATTCTTTATACTTAACAGTATACTCCTAGTCCCTATCGAAGTGCGCAAACCACAAATACTGTATTCGACTGGGTCAAAGATAAATTATAAAATGCTAAGCTAGAAATAGAAGCCAATGTAACATGATCAAAAATTTATTCATTCCTTGGTGACTTATTTTCGAAATTATTTATGAATTAAGTAACAATAGTAAGTAAGTAACAACGACTTTTGACAGTATTTCTATACAAATTCCATAGAAAATTTTCGTTTTACGTTTCGTAAAGGCATCTCATCCCCTCCGGTTGATTGCTGAGGGGAGGCCTATGCCCAGCAGTGGGACGTATATATAGGCTGTTTATATAAAAGGTATCTTAGTTGACTAAGTTATCAAATAGCCTATTTTAGTCCGAAGGGAAGAAGACTTGATTCTAGTACTAGCAACTACAGTAGTAGTATTTTTCTACGATAAAATTAAATTGTATAATATATTATTGACGAGACAGGTCAAAAAACTTGAAGGTTTTTTTTTCATAAATTTTAATTGATTTTCAAAAATAATTGCGTACTGTTTCAATGCAAAAAGGCACATGAGTAAAATAGATTACATTATAAACTTAACAAATGAACACAGGACCCCAAACTAGGATAAGCCTGTATCACGAGAATATCCTTACCAATCCAAAATGTAAAAAAGTAAAACATTAGCTACAATCCACACTATAGAGCTAGGTGTGTAGATACAGTCAGCCGGGTTGGCTCATTACACTTGATTGTAGGATCGTTCGCGGACGACGTTACGTCTGATGGTTGGTTTCGGCTAAAATACCTCACTAATGTAGCAAAAACTTAGGACCACTATCGTAGGTTAGGTACCGAATTTAGTCTTAAAATTTTTAGACGTTTAAACGAATTGATTTTGAAGTGATGACTGTATTTATGTCTTATGTATATTTTTTGTTTCTAAAATCAAAACCAATAAAACGTAAATAATTAAAAAAAAGTGTTTTTCTTTCTTTCTGAATTGAAGAATAATTAGTATTTTTAATAGTATCAGAAATAGTATATTGTAAACGCATACGGTCATGCGTATTTCCTATTAGGCTGAGCCACGGTATTTTGCTAGCTGAGATGCAATATTTAAGTGTCTAGATGATATTCTTACATAGATAGTTATAAGAGTTATAACAGCTTAAAACTATAGGGGAAGGCATAAGTAACGGGGAAAGACAATAAACGTATGAATACTTCAACATTCCTTTATCCTTTGTATGGAAAGCAATTTCTCGCCTGCTTTGCGTTCGAACAACAAGGGAAATATGTGCAGGCATAATAGATAAGGCTTTACAGGAAGTCGCCTTAACCGCTTTTGTTTCCGAGAAAATATTCATTTTTCATATAAACACGAAGGCTACGCGATGGAAAATTGCCCGTAATATGTACGATACAGCGGTCATAATTGTATGAATTATAATATTAAAGGTGAACACGCTAGGAAATTGATCCCTTTTAGTGCAATTTACGACAATTTATAAGACATTCGTGCCCTCCAGATGGGGTCTGTGTTGTCCCTACTTAGCTGTAGAGGTACACGCCTGAAGCACTTACATGTACCCTTTAAACTCTTTACTTTATTGAAATTATCATTTCGGCACTCCCACGGGCTTGTCGTAAGCTGTAAATCTCGCAAGATCTGAAATGTGATCCGAAATTTTTATAGTTGCATGTCGTTACAGGTATCTTACAGAAAAATCAGTCGAGTTAACATTGTACGCAATTGGTAGTAAAGCCAATCAGGCGTTTATTTACAAACGGACGTTCGGAGAGCGGAGCGAAATTAAAACCTGCCACGCTATCACAATTGGCAATAAGCAATCTCTTATCCGAACACATCTATATAGGCCTTTTAACATAAACGGAGTGCGCGCGGCCGCGGGCGGCGAACTAATCTCCATAACTTTAATCCTTTAACCCTCGCAGTACCAGGAATCCAATCAAACAGTACAAGCGCCCCCCTCCCCGCGTTTACATCCCCCACCCCCCTCCGCCTACGCAGCCTGTCCCGAGTAATTATCAAAGCTTTAATGACGTCATAAATCGAGTGTATAATCTAATCTGGAAAAGCCCCGGGCTCCAGCGCGCGGCTTAATGGTGTGAAAGCAGCCTTATCTCCCGCCATGTGTGAATAGAGCTTTATACGCGGCTGCCTGAAAGCTCGCGCCGGGAAACTTTGGAAAAATATGTCGTAGAACATTCGAGATAAGAATGTGGGACGTGGAACGCTTTCAAGTTTAATAGAAAATCGAACATTATCGTAAAAGAGATGTCTCTGCTAACAAATTCTTTGTAAGAGCGCAGAGGTAGAACCGGTGCTTAGAAGACGTACCTAAGTAGTTTTTAAAAGGAATCTTAGCTTTAGGTTACTCTCTCAAACGGCGAGAGAAACTCGTGGGGAACTTATACCTACAGTCGTGTAGACGTCGATTGATCTTTAAATTGACCTTTTAAGTACAGTTAAAAGTGTCTGGCGCACTATTAAAATGATTCATTCGATACTGGTAGAAAGTCGAACAAAAAACTGCAAACATGATCAATTGATTACATCAAATTTCGAAAGTCCCATCAAAGGTGACTTACAATCACTTACTAAGCGCTCTATTGCCAGAACAGACTTGCAATTTCTTAGTAAGAGGCCAATCTTGGCGTATCCAATCGCTGATTATAGATAATAGTCGTTGCTAGACGTTAGTGCCGCCGGTCTTCCGACGTTATTATTGAATTACACGCCAAATTCTGTCTAACGCCTTTCAGATAGTACTATAATAAAACTGCGTACATTTTTATAGACGTCGATTCGTCATAGCGCCACAGACACGCAGCATCTCTACAACTAAGTTTACATACTGCGCATCGAGTTTCGAAAATTGTAAGATCTTTCGATAGACTGTGGCGGAGAACGAATAAATGTTAATTCGATTTGTTTTATAACAGTTTACGAGCCGATTCGATTTTAACTAGCTATCGATTGCACAGAATCGAATCATATTCTGTTTCTCACGTTTTTGTTTCGTTAACCTTTCGTATGCGTTTCGGTTAATCGATTTGGTATCGATGATTGTTTCTATTGCATTTGAAATCGATGTTTCGGTCTTGTACTTAGTCTGCCACACACTTCGTAATACACGGCTTAGTTGTGAGAATATTTTTGCATGCTGAATCGATTTTGCTTTATTCGAAATATTTAATTAGTTATCGGTTCAAATATTATTGACATTATTGTACCGTATGAAGAAGAGATCAATAGAATTTGAATATAAACAATAAACTCATGCGTTTTTTTACTACAGACTATAACGTTTTATTTAACAGTGATGAAGTGGAAGAAAACCGCAAAAGGCATTTATTATAATGAAGGTTATTGTCTTTTTCTTTAAGATCAACTCAATCTTCACACATCAGTGAACCAACCACACCACGTATTTATAAACAATATTGAGTGCTTTCCCTAAATAGCTTATCATAACATTGTTTTTCGCAATTTACCAACCACAGGAGTCTTGCCACCCTATAAGTACACAGTAGGCCAAAAGCAGTAGACCCATTATCCTAAAATTCATCTCTGCGATCCCTCGGTTAATGAACGAATAAATAAATGTAGCCCTTCTTGTAAACAGCTAACGTGGTACTCTTATGGGGTCCTCTGTAAGGGGTAAGTGGATTTCGGTGTTGAACCGGATCTGTGGTGTAGTGGGTGTACTGTGTTTATCTATATTGTGGCGGTATGTATGTTGCCAGTGTAGACCCTGTTTGAGTGGGAATTAAAAAAGTCTGTTGTATTGGTTTTACAAAAACCTTTATTTGTATGAAGGTAGGCTGTTATGTAATGTGCATTACCTACCACCAGTTTTTTTTTCAATATTCTGAAACTGATATATGCATAATTTCATTAATTTTATACAACAAAAACCTTATTCGAATAAAAGGTACGCTCCACGTCCCTTCAAAAACAATAAAGGTTTATGTCCAGTTGTTATTTTTATTAATTTTCAGTTAAGCAACTGAAAGAGGTTGTTTTGGAGTAATGCGATTTTATTATGTTCACTATATAGTACTAAATTAGTTCTTCAAATATTAGATTGTGCTTAACTAGAAACGCTAAAACAGAAAGGGCTTTATTACGTATATCCCTGTACTATTTATCACTCGGACACTATTTAAGGAAAGTGACATTTAAGTAAAAATGAACGCCATATATTAAGCATCGCTTGACTTTCATTCTTTCTTTAAATTGTGTTCAAATTCTTCACATTATTTGTGATAAAGTTAGTCTATTCCAAGTTATGGAACATTAAGTTACTAAGCGAAAACTTAAGTGCGTGTTATAGTGTCATATATCACAAAACGTTCTCTTAAAATAACTCACTAGTTATATTGCAGTTAAATTATACAAGTTACCTGTCAATAGATAGTTAAACAATCAAATTACATAACAAGCAACCCATTAATAGATTTAGATTAGATAGAATTAGATTAAAACGCAATTTGTTCTCAATACCTACACAAGTACTTTTAATAATAAACAATACAGATTTGAATCCCAAATGAGTGAATTTGTATTTCTATTAATTAAGATTGTCTTTATACATTGTCTGTTAAGCATTTACAAACTCACCAATTTTCTAGTAAGTATTACTTATTCTAAATATATTAACCATAAATTCTGTACCAATTTGTATTTATACCTATTTGAATAATTCAAATTCTAATGAAAGAAGTACCTATGTATATATTTGCATCGAATATATTTTAATTATACTTATAAATAAATTAGTTACAGTTAACTATTCTTAACGGGTCGATCGACACTTGATTAACAAGTTAAAAAGGTAATTCTTATTTACCTTCTTCTATCGTGTGGGTTGTGAGGTGAATTACCAACCTCAACCCTGGTGTCAGGGTTACTATTGAGCCAGCCTTATTATTCTTTTTATCTTATTTGACATGTAATCACGTATCGACCCGTCAAAAATGACTTACATGTTATACGTAGCTCTACTCATCATAACCTATTCTTAGGGACATCTTAAGTTAAAATATGATACAAAAACGTACCCGAACATTTTCCTTATGTAACCTACCCAAAAAACGAGAGAAAATCATAAATCTCGCTTCACTAAAGTTTCTTTACGAAATGCCAAATATAAATAATACATGAGAAGTAAATAATCTTTCCACAATCCGTATCTTACGGGTTTGCCTTCAAATGATTTCACTCAAGAAATACGATTTCACTCGAGGTACTTAATTTTGGAAAGTCAAATATATCTCATGCTTTTCGTATATTCCTGTTGATTGGCTTAACTTTAAACTGAGCGTAAGTGCTCTTCAAGGCTATTTAAATATAAATCCAACACGCGTTATGTATCACAACTGTTCAATGTTTTGACATTGGGTCTTTGATATAAAATGAATGCTAAATAACAGACACCATTTCATTATACTTAATGTTGAACTAGATACGTTTAGTTTGTTATTACTTCATGACAAGCAGATGTTTATTAATAAGTTGTAGAGATGTTTACCTAACGGCAAACACCACAATGATTAAAAAAAAATGTCAGCCAATTATTGTGTGTGGCTAGATAAATAAGCGCTTCTCGATGTGCAAATAAAGAGAGCATACTATACAACATTAAATTCACTTTTTTTTTTGACGTGACTTATTGTAGATTTGCCGCAGATGGCATTAACTACTTGGCCGGACAAATGGGGAGCGCTGAAGGCTCTCACCTGGTAATTAAATTCACCGTAGACGTGGTAGACCTCGGAAACGATGGCGCGATGGTCTCGACGGTTATCGAAAAGACTGGATAGAGCTCGCACAGAACCGGGGTACTTGGAAATACATGGGGGAGGCCTTTGCCCAGCAGTGGGATCACACAGGCTAATAATAAATTCATGAAAAAATGGTGTTCAAAAATACCAAATACTTGTTTCACCGACTCGATAGAACCCCGATAGTTTCAAAGTAAGCGTTTTGCTTAATGGAACGAAAAGCTTAGATTACGTCACTAAATATAAACGCTGCCGGTAACTGAGATACCGTGATCCGGGGTATTTAGTCATCTATTTAAAGAAAGAACCCCATTAATTTCGGTGGGGCATTATTTACAGAGTTAAGTAGGCACGAAACGGGTTGGTTGTAGCGCGATAAATCGTCCACGGAAAGCTCGGAATAAATCTCACCGATACACGATAAGAATCGATGTCTCACGCGACGTATTTATTTACCTTTCCTTTATATATACCCGGAAGAGTGGGTGTCGCTCCACAGTGTATTTTAAATGCTTTCTGTCGTTTTAAAATCGAGAAAGCAGTTTGCTTCTTCGGAAAATAGTTTGGGGGTGTAGCTTCAATTAGGTACTTCATAAAGAACGAAAGTATAAGATTTTCATTTGTATACTTGTGATGATCTTTATTTTTTTGTAAAAGGAGAAAATATTTATACAGGGTGTTAGTGACACCGTAACGAATACTGAGGGGGATGATTCAGACCATGATTCTGAGTTGTTATCAAGTGGAATTTTCCGTCGCGCTCTTTAGGCGAAAAAATAGAACTACCACATGTAACAAACTCTGAACTTTACTCGTGACAAGCTTAAAATTCGTAGTATCGTATATCGAAATACCAAAATAAATCCGGGACGCGCGAAAACAAATTAAAAGTACCAGCAATTTATTGGATGCGAAAATTATCGGTAAAGTTTTACATGTACGTAAATTAAATTTATCATGAGTTATCTTAACAACTCGTACAGATTTACAACAGCGTGGCTGGTATTAAATTTAAAACTCCCAGAGTCCTCCCGCAGTAACTCATGTATGTAAATACGTAAATGCAGGCTTCTGAAGCCATTAATTTTAATGGATTTTTAAATACGTCTAATGGGGTACGCGAGTAAAAAGAAAATGGTATATTAATTATAAGAAACTTAGTTCAAAGTTACCGGACAGGAGCTGTAGATTTTCTATCTGTAAGATTTACGGTTCAAAAAGAAAACCGAAGAACATTCTTAACTACAGGGGGTTAAAATGGCCATATCGAAGCAATCATCTAAGAAAGCTATATTACTATTTGACATTTGTTTTCATTGTGCACTTACTTTTATATGCGCAAATGTCAAATTGCAATATTGCTTTCTTAAATGAATTGCATCGATGTGGTCATTTTAAACCCCCTAAATCAGCGGTGCTTCAGTCAAATAGTCAAGATAGAAGTTTCTCATTTACGCTTTACATATTTTATTTTTTTAAAGTAATCAATAAAAATAATTAATCTTTATAAATTATGTTGACGATTCTAGTTCCAATTATAAACATAAAAAATAACTATTCTATATTCAACAAGTATAAATAAAAAAAACATAACATAACTTACTCGTATCTTAGCCGTAAAAACACCTCCACCAACCCGCATTGGAGCAGCTTGGTGGAGTATGCTCCTTACCCCTCCGGTTGATTGAGGGGAGGCTTGTGCCCGCCAGTGGCACGTATATAGGCTGTTTATGTTACATAGATATTATAGATAGATACTCGTAACATACGTACTCGTAATCACTTATTTTCTTTTGATGTACCTACCCCGAAGCACGGATCATCTTTCTTCAAGCAAGTCCAAGCCGTTGGTCCCAGTTACTACTTACTGATGTAAGTTAGTAGTCGTTACATGAGCCATGCCATGTGTCATGTCAAGGGCCTTTGACTAAATAGTAACCCAGACACCAGGGTTGATGAGGTTGGTAATCCACCTCACAACCAACACGATAGAAGAAGAAGAAGATGTACTTACCAACCTAAAACAAATGAAAAACTTTACAAACAGTGTGCTTCACCACACTATTTTATAATTTACAACTTGTTTTCTATAGATGGTTTATTTTTTTAGTTCCCAAATAAAATAAATATAATTCACATCTAGCACTCTAAATCAAAACAGTTCCGTGCACTATCGACTCCATTAAATCTGAGTTGAGTAGGTACGTTCATTAGGTAGCCAATAAAGAATAAGGAACGAATATACAAAAATAGCCACCAATAGTAATGCTACTTAGTGTATGTTTGCGTACACTGCTTTGTATAGATCTAACACAATTTTGTCTTACCTTTTGTTTTTTTTTGTGTTTGTTGATTTTTGTGTTTCAGAATTCATAAAATTTGGTTTTTAATACAGGATTGATTCTTTGCAATGAAAAAAAAATAAAAAATGAAAAATATTTATTGCTTAAACCAAATAAACATAATTACAATACCTACTTACTATAATTATTTTGGAATTTCATTTATTTTTTTTTCAATATTAAGTACATGTATTTTTTTTTCAAAAATAATAGGCTCGCGTTTGCCCACGATTTCTCATAACGGTAAGTGACGATGTGGTCAAGGTTGGATCACGCGTACGCTTGTTGTATACGAAGGTACTTACAAACCTATTTAACTTTTTTTATAAAATATAAAATGTTATAAAATGTCTATTTTAACGTTGAATTATTGCTTAATGTCTGAATGTGTAAGTTTTTCTAGTTTCATTAATTATATTATTTCTTGTATTTAAAAAAACAACTTAAATAAAAACTGCTTCTTCCAACATATTTTACTTTTTCCTTGTCAGGCATCGAAACTAAAAATCTGTTCCTGTTTTTCTCTCTCGTCACAGAACCAACCCCGATTCAGTCCCCAGTGTACGCAGATCAGCTGTTTCATAACCGAAATGTCGGGCATTGAACCCTATCCGTAGTGTGTCGGTTGGTCGAGGCCGCTCCGTTCATTTATCATCTCGATAACGCTTAGCATGTGATTTTAGCTGCCCAACTTTTGGCTAGTCGATAAAAAGTAGTCTGAAGGCAAAGTCGCTTGAATAAAGTGAGTAGCTTTTGTGGTTCACGTCTAGTTTAATTTTTTTAAGACCAGCAATAATGGTTGTAACTTATGAGTATTACAACTTAATAGTATATATATATTATGTAAATAAGCTATTATTTGTAAGTGTTAATATGTTAAACATTTAGTTGTAGGTAAACTAACTGAGACTCAGTATATACTGTGAGTACCTACCTACATATGTTATTACAGTTTATACGTGTAGAGATTTGAATATAGAAAGATGATTTTGTACATTTAGGTAAGCTTGAAATAATAATATAAGTAATATTAGAAATAATATAATATTTATATTTTAATATTTTTATTTATAAGTACTTACAAAAGTAAACAAAAGCATCAAATAATTTTACCAAGCTACATACACGACAACCCAACGGTTTTCCTATAGGTACAATGGCATGTTTTACATTACAGCCACGAAGAGATATTTGGCCTTCTGCCATTTTAATGCGTGAGGTGAGATGCGGGGAGGGGGCGAATGGAAATCAATACTAACTGCACAGTGCTGCATTGCTCCAGAATAAATCAACCCCCGGACTTGCCCGCACCCCGTTGCTTGCCAAACCCACTCCCAAACGAAAACCAACCCCATTTGCTACCCACTAAAGCCCAAATTAGAGTAGACCCTGGAAAAAAATGGCCGAGAATGTATTAACAATAACGTATACTACAAGTTTTCTTAGACATCTTTAGTCGTTCTTAAAATGTTTAAAACGTCCCTCTTTAAATTTTTGAAGTTATTTTTAGTGCGTCGGTTAATTTTCTATAAGCATGTTTACACTAAATCTTGTCCAGATTACACAAAGAAAATAGTGTGCCAATTTTTATATTTACTGGTCACAATTTTGTATCATTTTCTATTATTTCATTCACGATTCCAGGCAACATGTAATTTTACTTTCTTGACCAAACACAGCGTAGTGTTTTTCAAAACGATTTATTCTCCTAATTTTCAAAACGATTGATTACTAAGTAAGTAAATCATTTGAATAATAAATTAGGCAATTAATAAAAACAACTTATAACATGCAACATTATCATGTCTATGTATGAGAAAGACACGGGCGGTCTTCTTAAAGGAAACTCAAAATTGATTGAAATTTAAAATTCATTTATTCGGAATTGATAACCACTTCCTCTGGGTGAGATAGTTTTATTTGGAGAAGCCAGTGGGTAGCTCAGCGTGGTTCGAGACAAGCCGATTTATTAAGCCACTCCCTTTAAGGTATGGCATCTAGAATAACTGTTCATCATTGCCTGCATATCAGAATTTGACTCCTTGTAAAGCAGATGTTTTGCCCCGTTACATAAAAGCTGTTTTTATACGCTATTGAAGAAGGGCCGATTAAGGCACATATTATTCAACATATTCAAACATGGATAACCATACATGACATAACATGACAAATACATATTTACATAGAAACATTAGTAATGTAACTACTATTACCATCAGTAACATTGATAAGTAGCAGCATAGTATCTACCTACCAAGATAAATAACTTCTATTAACAACATCATCATTGCAAACAACCTAGCCTCGACTGACTTGAAAAATAATAATCTAATCTAGCCTACAAGATCCCACTGCTGGGCAAAGGCCTCCCCTTCCTCTTTCCATTTTTCGCGGTCCTGTGCATATTCTGGCCAGTCCCTCCGGCAAGCGTCCAAGTCGTCACGCCATCTCTTTCGAGGTCTACCACGACACCTGTACCCGTCATGAGGCATCCAATGCGTGAGTGACGATCCGTGCCCACCGCTCAGGATGCATGCGACAAACATGTCCGGCCCAATCCCATTTGAGTTTGGCGGCTTTTCGTCCCACATCAGCGATTCCCGTTTTTGAACGCAGTGTTGTGTTTCGGACTCGATCAATTCGTTTGACACCTAACACACTACGCTCAATCGCTCTTATAAATAATAACCTTACTAAAAATCTTACATAGTTACCAAAGCACTTTCTTCGTGAAGTAACTAACTATCTAACCCCGGTGTAAGGTTACTCGGTCTAGTATACACTGTCGGGCGTCAGATAAGAAACAGGCTCCGCTCACGGCGCGCACTAACTCTCTGCCTTTATTTATTACGTTCTACGTGCCCCGAGCGAGCAATCCTTCTACAAACCTTTGGAGCAGCCCCCAAACATAACCTCAATTCAACTTCAAGCCCTAAAACTTCGTCATAAGGATGCAATTGGATATTTTTTGGGTGTAAATATATCGTGGTTAGGTAGTACTAATTGATAACGCGTACTGTATCTAGTACTGTCATGATTTACAGCGTCTTTGGGTTCCGATGCGCGATTTATGTGGAGCCTGCGTTGGTACGAATGTCTGTACTAAGCTTTATTTTATTTTGCTTGCTTTTGCGGTGATGCTTTTTGTCACTTGTTTTTGTACCATAAAAACAGTAATAGAAATATCATGTCACTACTTATAAATAATATTTCGCCGTTAAAAAATAGCTATCCTGTCGATCTCAAAATCTGAAAATTATTCTTTGAAAATTAAACAATAAGGCATTTAAGCAGCATTACAAAGATTATAAATCGCACTTACTCCAATAAATATAAAGACAGGCAGCCAATTCACTGGTAATATCTTTACGACCAACCAAACGGGGGCCGAGAAGCAGCCATATTTAAAATTCATGCCATGCAAATTAGTCAGTCCGAAGGCAAAGCAATTACCACAGGTTTTAGCCTGCATTATAAATCGAAAAATACTTTATGTGTCCACAACAAGTTAAGAAATAAATAAAACTTGCGGCGCTGGTTTTCGGGGCCTCCGGTTCATGCATCCTTGTCTCGCTTACGGATATCATCCTAGTGCGAGTGAGACGTAAAATAAGATGGATGATCTCTGCCAGTTCGCAAACCAGTTTATCATCAAGCCGAAACTCTTTTTTTTGCGATGTGGTAGGCGTCGATGGCTACGTTTTATTGTATGCCTCGAATTTCGAAGAGTTTTGCATCTAGTTTGTACAATACACGAAGCGATACGCGAGAGTAGGTAAGATAGATACGTATGTATTCAGTATATTTTATAGGTACCTAATCTTCTAATAACTTATATTTTTGCATTTACCGTAAGTACTTTGAAGACTTAAAATGAATCAACGCATTAAGAACTAAACTAATTAGGTACTAATATTTTATTATTAAAATAATTATAACAATTTGTGCATTAGTATACCAATCCAAAAACAATTTTTAACTTAAATTTTAAACTGAAAAAGAGGCTTATCGGAGCGCAGTAAAAACTAAAAAGGCAGCAAAGTCTATACAGGCAGTAAATCCAGAAAGTTTTTAAAGAACGAACTTGGCGTGCCGTCAGGCCCGCTATTGTGCCATAAAGCAGGCAACCCTGCAATTTACTCCGTTCAAAACTTACCCGGCAGTCCCCCGGACAAATTAGGGCCTTTTAATACCCGCCTAGTCGACTTACTAGACTAAAAAAATAGCAAAAAGCTTTTTAATTTCAGTTTTTAGACGGAATAATTTTATTGTCGCCGCAATTTAGTCTGTTTGTAGTGGCAATATAATGGCTTCCGAACGTAGTATTTCCGATTTGAGATCTATATCTTGTCTGTGAACAATGCAATGGGTATTTTCGGTTTTTGTTCTTCCACCATAAAATTACCTAGGTAGGTATGTATGTGTTGTTTAAATTGTGGGATATAGAAATAACACAGGATATATTTTAAACGTCTTTACTCCTTTTATTTTGCACAGACCTTATGTTAAAACAAAATCCTGCCACCCGACTGACATCGCACCAAAGACTCCCCTTTCTTACTTTTTAAAACTGCCTTACGTCCCATTCATTAACCATCCTCCTTTCATACCATAAACAATCAAATTCCCATTCATTATCCTTACATAGCATTCTCACTTTCTTACGTGTATAAATATACTGGATGTCATTTGACTTTTATTTTAGTTTTAATTAGTGTTTTCATCATAATTGATCTCACGCGATTTCAAGGATTTCGCAATAGGTTCGCCCCATACTATTTACATGGAACTTTAATAGTGAGGAGTAGGTGTATAATACTATATATGTATACCTCTTTCACCGGTTCGGGGTTACAGGAGTGATTCTACGTTATGTTTGTCATTAAATGAATTACTCATACGGCAAAGGGAAAAATATAATATCAAGCTGTCTATATTAAATTATGTTATGTTTTTAGGTAAGGTATCATAATGGTAAAACTATAATTACGTACTTAAGCAGAACATGCACGTCATTTATAGAAGAAGCAATTTCATTGTCAGTATACTTACAATGGAATAGTTGTGCAAAAGAATGAGACAAGATGGATAGACCAATATGGATGATGGCTGAATGCCCCCTGAAATTATTAGAATGCCAACATGTCTAGATGAACAAGGCTAAGTAATTACAAACCAATTAGTAACCGACTAAAGAAAATAATGGCCGCATGTAGAAAAATAAAAATAGGAATAAATTGCTTATTTTTCACTGACATCCTATGAATAGATAGACTCACATTCGCTAAGAGGTTTTTTCTAAAAAAAACGTCCGAACCGTGTTGTAAATACGTATACATAAGTTATATAGAAAGTATAAGTTCGTTCCCTCAAGTTAAGAGGTTATGGCTGTTCAAATAAAGTGCAATATCGGTTGTACAATGTCCTTACTCGCCGTCGCTTGTGACAAGATGCGCCACGGACACTTTTTTACAGACATTGGTTGTTTATTTCTTATACGATGTCTATGTTATTTTTGGATTATAGCAATGTATGTTCCCTGGGGATCTAAACTTGCCAACTTGAAGTGCTATGAGAATATTTGCAATCCCAATGAAGTGTTAAAGACTTGTGTAAATAATTCTCAAAGGATACTAATTATAAAGTTTAAGTAGCTCACCTTTCATTTTCATCTCTTTTACGTTTATTTGTAACTTAAATACAATAAAGTGTATTGCTTTTACTATTCAATTTAAAGTAAGAATATATTTCATTATTATCATATACACACGTAGGTATAAATACGTTTTAAATTTCACTTTGGCATTTCTGAAGATTCAAGATCCGTTATCGAATTTCTTGAATTTTTCCTTATTGAAAATGCCGCGTTGATTGCAATACCGGCCAAGGGTGAATTCGAATAATTTAGAGTTTCGACCCTTCCGAATTTTCAGTAACTTCAGAAATTCCGATTGGAACCGATGGTTATAAGTACATAATGTTATTATTGTAAGCCTCTAGATCACCATAAAAATTTAATTCGGCAATATAGCGTAATTATGTGGTTAAGAAAATAAAATAAAACCGTAAATAAAACTTATAAATTTAAATATTTTTAGTCACCAAACCAAACTGATCAACGAAAAGACCGAGCAATCGAGAGTCTACTTGGCTCGACTCTATAAAGCTTGTCCGTGTAACCATATAAAGTTCTTCATGAACCTTTTACGTACCGGACCCTAAAAACTGATCAGTACATAACGGGAAACTGGTTATGCTTCTCAGGATTTATTGTTTCGAAAGTCTCGCCCTGTCTCCCGATAAGGGCTGGCACACAGACCCCGACTTCTGTAGGTCATCTGCGATAGTGTAAAAAGTGGTGCCCTTAAACTTAATTTACGACGCTATTATACTTATTAGTATAATTGGCACTTATGAATTATTCACTTCACAATTTTCGATGTCTTAAAATACTTCGGGTGCGCATGGAATTTATCCATACCGCTTTGCATTTAAAATTAATAATATACAAAATATTTAAGTGCCACTTTTTCTCAATTTAGGTGAAGATAAAGGTTGTTATCGGTATGATAATTAAGTGATAATTATCTTTATAATCATGAGCTCGATTTAAAATTTATGATTTTACAAACGTAATGCATTATGTGCATACTCAGTGCAAAATACGGCACGACCGCGACGTATGATTTTCTTTCGCTTCAAAGGTAAAACAATTAAAATTAATAGGTAGAAAAATATTGTTGATACTTCAGTATTTGTTTGTAAGTCTCGGTCTTTTTTTCGACCTTTCATAGCCTTTTGAGTAATATTATGCGATAAATGGTACGTACCCGAAAGGAAAGGTCCTTATGAGAAATAATTATGTAGCCATTTAGAATTCTCCGAGCATACCTTAAAGATATAATTAGCTTGTTGAATTGCTTGTATATTTTATAATTAAATAATACGTTACACTTTAATTCAAAGAGGTGTACCTAATTATCTTTATATTATACTTACCTCGATCTTTGTAGTTGTAGTGGATAAAAGGCGAATTAAGTTATTTTTTTTTACATAATAAGTATAGGCTCGCTTTTGACCACAATCTCACCTAATGGTAAGTTACGATGTGGTCTAAGGCGGATCACGCTTACCTATCAAATGCCTATGCACTCTAATCACTCTACTCTCTTTTCTACATAGTAAATAAAGTCGAGAAACTTTCATATACCAGATAAGAATTCGCTGAGTTGCGCCTTCGCCTCAAGCCTAATCCCCTACGATACACCAACTTTACATAAACTACACCTTCACACCAAAATCCGGGTGTATCTATCAAAACACATCTTCGACCACATCGTATAGAAGCGCTTATACGAAAATTATTCATACATGTCTCGCTAGGCAAAAGGCAGTCGCCGCATGACGCCTGGATACCCGGCGATGAATACATTTAAATAGTAAACACGACACTACAGGAGATTTACTACGGTATAATGTAGCTGGATACATAAGTTCCATTACTCATGGACATAACTCGTTGTTATAAATATAGTGCGTACAGACATGTTTTAGAGTCGGGCCGGTCGTAACTCTAGGTCTACAAAGGGGTTTGTTAGGAGAACTTATGAAGGACTGCCTCGGTGTTTGCTCACGCCTACGGACGGCTGTGTGGATATACTCTTATTTTAGAAGTTGTGTTAAGGAAGCGGGAGAAACGTTTCGCTTGGGAATACGGAGATGCGGATGATTTCGTAGGCTTTAATACAGACGTTGTATTAATTAGTGTTATAATATCCTTATGGATACTTTAGAAACGAGTAATTAATACAGTGGAGCAGGGTAATGAGCAAATTCGATAACGACATCGATTGTATTCTAACGTTGTGTGTTTATTTAATATTACAGTGTATTACTTACGTAGATAATGGTGCTGTTTCGTGTCCACAACATCTAATTTTATTTCAATTTATACCTGTCATTTTCTTATCCGCCGAAAAGGAAAGGGACGGGTAATCGACAAGCAGAAAATATATGGAACACACGTCAGTTTTAGCCAGAAATTTAAAAATCGTTTCTAAATTTTATATTGGCCAATAACCCGGAATTAAGTTAATAGCACACGTCACACGGGTTGCATACAAGTGAGATGCAATAAGTTGTCAAACAACCGCACCTTTCCTTTGCGGCGGATACGAAAATGACAGGTATAACTTAAAACAATATTAGTGTCTGCAGGAATCGGGGCCAATATTAACCACATACCGCGTATCATGAGCAATATCATATACTTACCCACTTTAGAACCCTGTCGCATTAACATATTTGATATTAAGTGAGATTAACAGTTAAATTTTACGCAAGGTTAATGTGATATGGTACTAAAGTACACGGCCAGCAAAGTCAATATTTGAAAATTCTTGACTGATTTTTGAAGTCCAAATGATGCCTTAATTTAATATCAAGTAAACGTCTTGTAAACGAGTTGTTCCGTTACTATATATCAAAGTGTATTGAGATAGAATGTTAAGACAATCTAATACTAGAATCTAAATCGTGAGATCAAATACGTTGACCTTATTGCCTTATCCGGAATCAGGTTTAATAGGAATGTTATCTTCACTTCCTTTTGCAGCCAGTTCGATTTACAAACGATTAATCTAATAACAATCTCTGTAAATACATTTCTAAATGCATTACTCTACATCCTTTACAATATAATATAGATTGACAAAACTCAAATGTTTCGTTTCATACAGCCGTGGTAGCCCAGTTGGTAGAACGCTTGCCTCTCACTTAGAGGTTGTAGGTTTGAATCTAGCACAGGCTTAAACCAATGATTGTCGAATTTGTTTTCAAATTCATATTTGGATCATAAATGATTATCACGTGCTCAGTGGTAAAGGAAAACATCGTGCAGAACTCCACATTCCTGAGAAATATATTTTCGGAGGTATGTGACTTAACCTGTCTCAACCTGTGTGATGTGTGCGGCTGGTTTTTCCTTCGCGAATTGGAAGGTCAGACAGGCAGTCGCTTCTGTAAAAAAACCGGACTTGTCAAATGTTCAGATTAGGTAAGCGGACTATGTGAAAAACGGGACAATGCTAGGGGAATGATGTTTTGTTTAATACGAGTACACTGACGTCAAAGCTACCTACTTATTCTGGCTTAGGTAAATAATTTATTACCAGAATACAAAGTTGCAGTATCTATTTGTGGGTGGCTCACGTTGTTAAGTAGCTAAGTAGTACGGTCACGAGCATTAATATGTATACACTTTGGTACCATGTCACATTAACTTTTTTGACAAATTGAACTGTAAGTCTCACTAAATGTCAAATATGTTAGTGCGACAGAGTCCTAAAGTGGGTACATTATATTGCTCATGACTGTACACAAGAACACGTAACATAGCATCACCCCTGTATCCCTAAAGGGTAAGGCAGAGGTGTATAGTTCATCCATTAAGTACTGTACTTATTTTTAATAATAAATAAATAAATAAAAATGCACCCGCTCCTCGCCAGCTAAGTTTAATTCCCATACTTATAATAGGGAGCGAGCGTAATAAAATCGTAGAAACCACGTGATATCAATTATCTATTATCCAAACACTCCTATAGTCGAATTCAGTGGTTTAGAGCTCGAGCCGGTAATCGAACCCATGACAATACAATGTAAGTATCGCCTTCACCAAACAGTGCTATCACGGATTCACAAGCTTTGGTTTTATTACGAATTTTATTATCGCATGAAGACTGACTAGTTCTTCATCGGTACGTTGTGATAAATTATCGGCCTACTTATCTACGACTGTGATTCGCATAAAATATGCTGCACTCGATAGATGGTTGTAAGTACTTAGTTAAGAGTCTTTTTTTTGTAATTATTTCTTTTTATTTTTGTGCAATAAAATGTGTTTCTATTGTATTGTATGGATGGATCTCCCAACGACCCGATTACTCTAGCCATAGAGGCAGCTAATCAGCTCGCGACACCAAACATTTCAGGACCCCGATACCGACCCCGCCGGCGTGGTCGACGATTTCCCTCAATCAGCGCTTATCGCTATCGATCTACTAGGGTCGATTAATTTTTTCAAATATTTTTCCTCTCAGACGACGCCCTGAGCCGAGGTTCGCGCCCAACAGGGCACCCTCAGACCTGTTGTCTAAAACGTTGTACCGGATGAGAGCCTTCAGCGCTTCCCATTTGTCCGGCCAAATAGTTAATGCCATCTGCGCAAATCTACCATAATTCACGTCAAAACAAAAAAGATAGGAACTATACTAGGTAGGAACTACACTTCTCATCAAAAAAATGGAAACACCTTGCAAGTTTACGTTTTGTCAGGATTATCAGAAAAATGTGTACATTTAGGAATAAATGTTAAATGTCGTTTAATAGTGAGTAATATGAGCTTATCAAATCTGAATGTTAATGTTCTAAATTTAAATGAATTTTTCATAGGTTTCGTATTTTGTTAAATGAGTCATTTTTATTCCGTATGGAGTATAAAGGAAATGGATAAAACAACACACGTAAATGAAAAAAAAAGCTAAAAAACGTTTATTTAATAACTTGTATTCCCTCCCCGAGCTCTAATTACTGCTTCCATACGGTTCTTCATCGATCGGATGAGAGTCACGATCACATGCTGTGGTATATTGTCCCATTCCTCTTGGATTGCATCTTGCAGCTGGCTAAGTGTTTCTGGGGCAGGATCTCTTGCTCGAATTCGTCTCTTTAATTCATCCCACAGATGTTCAATGGGATTCATGTCCGGGCTTCTTGCTGGCCATTCCATAAAAGAGATATCGACTTCGTTAAGATAATCTCGTACGACGCCCGCGGTGTGAGCCCTAGCATTGTCGTGCATGAATATGAAGCCGTTGCCAATAAAATGTGCATAGGGCATCACATGAGGCTCGAGACACTCTTCGACGTACCGATGACAGTTTAGTGCAGGCAGACGTGGCCCAGACACGAAAGCAAGCTCTGTCTTACCGTCGGCGCTGATTCCTCCCCAAACCGTCCACGAACCGCCACCATAGCTGACCTTTTCTTCAATGCAGCATTGTGCATAGCGTTCTCCGTCTCTTCTGTAGACCTTGTTCCTTCCGTCGTTACCATACAGCATAATTTTACACTCATCAGAAAAGACAACTTTGCTCCACTGTAGGTATGACCAATTTAGGTGCTCACGTGCAAAGTTAAGGCGCGCTCTTCGATGGTCTGCAGTTAATTTCGGCCCATTTGCTGGCTTATGCGGTACCAGTCCACGATCCTTCAACCTTCTTCTAATTGTAGAGTCACTTACAGCCACCCTTCGTACAACACGAAGCCGCTGCTGCAGTTGAAAAGCGTTAAGGCGTCGATTTCTTAAAGAAGTTGTTACAATAAATCGATCATCTCGCTCAGAAGTGACCCGATTCCTGCCAGATCCTGAACGGCGCGTGAACAAACCAGTCTCCCGATAACGTTTATAGACTCTATGAACAGATGACAGGCTTAGATGCAGTCTTGCAGCCACAACACGCTGACTAAGGCCAGAATCCAGCAATGCCACAACTTGGGCGGCTTCTGTGGGCGAAGTATCCATACGTTTTAGAAAAAAACCTTTTTTCAGACGTCCCAAAGTCACAGTATTGAAATAAAAAACAAAAAGTTTAAGGATAGGCGCCAATTTTTAGTTTTTAAACGCTAAATGTACTCCAACCCTAAACACACATTTGTCTCAAAACAGTGATTCATTTCGGTTATAAGATAAACAAATGAAATTCTAATTTTGAATTTAGAATTTTCGCTTATTACTGTAATGGCCAAACTGCCAGCTATACATTTATGTATTTTTTTCATCGTATGAATTCTTTTTTGTGTTAAATTCGGACAGAAACAATGAAAACGGAAGTGTTTCGATTTTTTTGATGAGAAGTGTATTTGAGTCAACGATTCAATACAGAAGTACAACACTAAGCATTTGTCGAAAAAGGAAGAATCTGCAATCGCAAAGCTTTTCATTCAACTAAGGATGCGACGCGGTGATTTCAGGTCGTATACTTAATTTTAGTCATCTCCCGAGACTAAATGAGTGGACAGAAAAAGGGATCTAACATAAGCATGTCAGCGGTCCATTCAGGTCTCAATCAGCGACCTGTTTGGTAGGGACATTTCCCTGGGAATGCTCCACCATTAGTGTCAGAACAGCTCTTTGATCCGGATACCTTAAATGTTCGTGAATGTATGACGTTCGTGCGTTAAACATGTCCTTGTGAAAGTCGTGTCCAAGGGACGAGAAAACGGCGAGAAGGAAATTTTTATCAATCGCTAAACACGATAAATACGATATAAAAACTGTGAACCTAAAATCTGAATTTTAGGTTATAACAACTAACCAAACTAAGTAAACTATCAACTATAATTAGGTACCTTAAACACAGAAAACCACAACAGGTTCCGTTGTGTTTTTCTTATTGTTTTTCATTATTTGTACCGTAAGTATTTTCTTCTTTTAGTTACGTATAATAATAGTTATGAAGTTATTATATAGTGGGCAAATAATTTTATTGTTTTAATGACTGTTATTTAATAACTCTATGTTATTCGTACGTTTATTATTAAGATTCCAGATATTAGGTAGCCCAGTACAGATTGATTGATTGATTGTTTGATTAGCTTGACTGATTGTTTTGATTGATTGATTTCTTCATTGTTCTCTTTATTTTTCTTTTGTTTTTGTATCTCCTGTGTCTGCGAGGAAGTATTTGTTACGTTATGAGGATCTCCATTTCCAGATGAGGGGTTCATTACTACGACATACATGTAGGTAAGTTTACTTCAGGCGCATTCCTTCGATACGCTTTCGTACCAAACGCTCCACTCTTTCCTTTTACACCAAGCATGTGTAGTGTAAATGAAACTTGCGGAATTTATATGAGCTTCACTGAGCACGTGTTTCTCATATGTCTCACAGCGGATGTATGAGTGTATGTACGAGTATGAACACGCAAAGTAAAACTATTTTAATATTAAGATATTAGAAAACTTAGTTTAATATCTCATGCATGTCGGGGAAAATAATCGCGAGCGTAAAAGTTTATATCTATTACGTAGATACACGTATTTAATATCATTGTAATATGATTGTTGTATTCGCTGAAACCATAACAAAAACTCTAGGTCTATGGTTTTTTTGACATGTCTTTTTGTAGATTTACCGCAGATGGCATTTACTACTTGGCCGAAGGTTTATGGTTGAAACGGCATATAAAAGTACTTCAGATTGTTTTTAGTTATAACAAAATATCGCGCGCATTCCGTCGTGATAGTACATTATTTCGGGCTAATTATAATTACCTTAGTATTGTTTAAAAACTAGTCGTAACATAACGTCTGATAATTTGTTACTGTATCAAAAAAACATTGGGATTTGAATTTGAAGAGGACATTCGGTCCTACGACTTTAAAACAAACTCATATTAACTCGAAACGCTTACAAATTCATAAAGCGCTTCAAGAATTAAGTCACATATGTAACTACAATGAAGTTCTTAGTAACTAGGTTGCCCAACATGCTCGTTATGATGGAAACCACGTACTGAGTCACGACCTGCTTGGTCAAAGAATGACCAAATAAGGCATATGGCCCTTTACTGGCGATAAAGCGGTAAACGGCTAATTCATTTTACCCTGGTAGTTTTGAATCCTTTTTCTACGGATGTTTTCTTTTTCAGCCTAAACACGAGTTTAATTTTAAATTTAGAACATTAAGATTAAAAAGTAGTTACCTTATAATACACACTAAGTAAGTAAGTCATTTATTTTTTATTCCATATTTAATTTATTAAGTACCAACATTTCTGTTCCTTCTGCTTACGAAACAAACTAGTGAGGCGTTTCGAAATTTTTGATGAAAAGTATTTTGTTTCTTGCTCGTCTAGTAATGATACTTTTGAATGACCATGAGTTCTTTTATACATCTTAAACATCTTTAAACGGACCACTGCTAGCATCTGGGTACAGATCTTCCATCATCAGTCAACTTTCTAGTAGAGGAAGTACCTCTACAAGAAAGAGCTCTATGCCGCTAAATTTAGAATATTTTTCACCTCTGCTTCCGAATACATCCCGCTTAGGGACGGTACTGGAAAGTATCGGCGTCCGAAGGACGTAATACGATCCTGACGACCCGATTACTCTAGCCATAGAGGCGGCCAATCAGCTCGCGACAACAAACACTTCAGGACCCCAATACCTACCACGCCGGCATGGTCAGTATTTCCCTCGTCACACTAAAGTTGATTAATTCTTTCAAATAATTATCCTCTCAGACGACGCCCAGAGTTGTCTTTAATTTTGTACCGAGTGAAAGCCCTCAGCGCTCCCCATTTGTCCGGCCAAGTAAGCGCCATCTGCGGCAAATCCACAATAAGTCACGTCAAAAAAAAAAGATTGAGAAATGAACAGAGGTCGTTTAGTGTTTTGTTCAATTAAAAACGGAATAATATTGTTAAATAAAATTGTAAATTTTAACATCAGAGACTTAGCTGCTATCACAGAAGATGTCTATCAAATATAACGCCCTAAGCTATGCTATGCTAAACCGTACAGAATTATCATACCTAAGCAAATAACCTTCTGTTAACTCGATAGCTACCAGTTGGCTGCACTGTCGCTACTCGACGAATGTCTAAACATTAGGGATTGACTTATCTTCCCATCTAACCTTGGTACGTGATAAAGGTAGAAGGAAACGTGAGAAAATTCTAACATCAACACGTTTTTTTTTTGGTATTGTAAGTACTTATATTAATACTGTACGACGGCTTAGATGTCATGTGTATATAGTACTTATGTTAAGTCGTCATAAGTACGTTGAAATTGGCCAAGATATTTTTAATATGACTTGTGTAAGGTCACAAATAATAATGTAAGGCAGCCCCCGACGGATATTCCTCGGTTATGTATAATGGTAAAATTATTATCGCTACATTTAAGTATATCTTCGAGAAACAGACACGTTAGGAAAAAACTGTAAACATCCATATTCACTGTTTAGGTACATTAAGTATATTCATTACCGATTTTTCGAGATATTAACTCTTTTTTAAAAGTATTTTTAAGTCTATTATAATATTTCGTTACATAATAATCGGGTTAAGTCGGGGGTTTTGAGTTATTTTATTATTTTTCGATGAGATTTTTACCGTCGTGGGTTTTTTTTTCAATTTTTTTATGTTTGCCTACGTTACATCTACTTTAAAAAGGAAGGAGGAAACAAAAGTTCAGTATTTCATAATACTAAATAAGGTCCTTAATTAAAAGTCATTATTTCTTACCAAAATAATACTATTTATGAACATATCATAAAATAACATAATATTACGCCTATATCCCTCGCCTTTAAGTCCCATGTAATAGGGAGTGAGCCTATTGGCACATAAATTATGTGACTCTATATGCATAATTATCTATAAGTACCTTAGTTAGATGGCTTAATTCATGGATTCAATTCATTATTAAAATTCGAAAATAAGTGGAAATATAAAATGAGATTGATTTATTATCATCTTTGACTGGCTTCTATTTCTAGATTAGCATTTTATAAATTATCTACGACCTAGTCAAGTACCCAATTTAAGAGTCATGCTCTTTAACTTCCTTATAAGACACGACGTTCGCCTCCTCTTTGATTTCTTCCGTGTTTGTCTTCCCCCTCCTCACTTTCCTTCTATCTTCCCTTCTATGATCTTTTTAGAATTGTCCAACCACTATCATTAAATCAACTCTTTCAGTTTTGAATCACACAACTCTCAACCAACACCCAGCATAATGAAACTTTATGAATGCATTTTTAATTCACAATATGAATGAGTGCAGTAAATAGCACTTTGCAAGTAATTTCATGGCACTCTGTATTAGCACTGCGGGGCTGGTAATAATTTCTAATCACGCTCCTTCAACAACCAACAGTGGCGCAATTTAAGTTCATTATTATAGTTGATAGAACTATTACTTTACTTGTAGGTATCCACGAATAGGCGCTAAAATAAACTTGAAAGCAAGATATATTATATTTTCATATAAGTACTCTTGGTTCACTTTGCGTTTTTGCAATCGGCAAAATTAGTTAAGTAAAATGGATTTTTTTGAACTTCAAAAAGGAACAAATACCTAATACTCCTACTTATTAAGGGCGATGATCGTTACTATAATATTTACTCTTCTCAAATCCGAAGATATAAATCCGCTAGATCTGCCAGGCAAATCAGAAACATAGAGCTAAATTATGATCTCGTTACAGACCCGCTGTCGACTCGTAACTTTCAATTTGTGTCAACATCCATCGTAAATAACGCCCCATACATCAGGGGGCTTATGTATCAGAGTACTGAATGTCACTAATCCTATGTCATCGTGGACTCACTTTATGAGATGTGCCGTTTGACACGAAACTCGAATGTTTAGCTTCTTATTTTGAGTACATTTAAATAGCGCGGTAATCCAAATAATGCGTTTAAAAAGAGTTATTTTATTTAACCTACCTACGCCTATAGTCTAGACACAACAGATAAATGCCACTCTTAATAACCGAAACATAAAACTTTATTGGTAGACTAGATTTAAAATTAAAATAATATCTTTGTTTTGCAATGCCAGGTGCACAATAGGGGTATTTTTAGTTATAATATAATACTTAAATAACTAATTTAAAAGTGTATAAGATGGTGACTACACAGTCTAAACCAACCCTTTAGCAAAGAAAGGAAGCCAAAATAAGTGTGTACATACACACAGGCTTGAGTTTTACTATTGAGCAAAATATATGAGACTTAATATAGAAATAAACATACTCTGTACACAATTACCAAACATTTGATTAATCAAATTAATCAAATCAAATACACTTTATTGCACAGAACTTAATTTTTACAGTTAGACGTAACTCATGAATGCAGTAAATACACTTGCACGGCCCTATTGCTCTAGAGCAAGATTTTCCAGGCAACCACATTTACTAGACTTGGATGTGAGATTAATAACTGCATTTCTTTTGCTGTTTTGTGTTATACTACAACATACTTTAATAGAAGCTGCGGTAAACTTACCAAGTAATTATAAGTTGAGAGTTGTTATAAATCCAGAGTTTTCAACATGCTGTCATAGATATGCAATATTATCGGTAGATACTTGTTAATACGTAGAACATAAAACAGAATAACAAATTGTTTTATTACCATAACTAAACTAGTTACTAGCTAGTTACAGTTATAAGTACCTATATTTATCTAAATAGTTCACAAATAATTAAATTTTACGCTTTATTCGGAAAGCTCTTTTGCAGAAGTTCATGCTATTTACGTAGCTATTAACATATTTTTTTTGCAGTTTACTGATAGACCTTTAGTTCTATGTACATTACCTACTTACAGATTTCTGAATCACAATGTTTTTCCTTATTCGGGGTAATTGTATCCTTAATGATTTTTTGCATTCACTTATATCTCATATTTAAGGTCGTGTAGGTATACAAATTGATTAAACCATTGTAATAATAATTATAATGCCGGTAATTCAAATTTAAATTCAAAAATATCTTTATTCAATAAGTAACATAGTTACACTTTAAATCGTCAATTTTTAAATAACGAATGTCTCATCCGTCTAAAACTACTGCAGCTTCTCACAACCTGTATAGCCTAATATTAGTGCTTGATACTTTTTTGTCAATGATTTAACAATACACGAATAGATCATTTATACAAGTTGATTAGACCATTAAGTGTAATATTTAATATTAGTGCACCTTGCGATGGATGTACCTCTGACTATTGGGATTAAAATTCTGCGGATGTAATAATTATTATTTAATTTTCGTATGGATAAGTAGTACTACGTTATCGTTATTATTATCTACATCTTGCGAGTCATAATAAAACACACATCCCTAACTAAGTGCATTACTACCAGGACCGTCATAAGCCACTACCTAATGCACTAACGGGCAGGATGCGCTTGACTTAAACATGTAGTGTTCAAGTTTGCCTTCCAAAATCATGGCCGTCTCGAAACTGCAGTGATACATTCACAAGTTTTCTTATTAGGTACTTGTTCTATACGTACTTGGTGTTGCCAGTTAAGTTTAATTAAAGTTCTCCCCGAAGCGCAGTGCAATTACCCGGCCCGTGTAAATGCAAATAAGTTGGAGCACCACCTTGTTTATGTCGGCTAGCGCTACGTTTTCCAAATTCCCTATGATGAACACTGTGTTTAAGGTAAGTACGACTATTCTCAATAATAATTTCGGAAATATTAAGTAAAATTATCAAGTGAAAATCGTATATTTAGATAGATATATACACCAAGATTAAATTGAAATGAAACGATTGATGAATGTGGAGGAAACAAGTAAAGTTTTGTCAGGTTCAAAGCAAATGGAATTCCATAGTTTCTGCTTCAAAATAGGTGTGAGTTTACGTAGCTATGTATCACATTACGATTCAGATTCCTTTAAACATGTTTCATATAAAAAATCTTGACAAATAACAAACACAAATGTTATAAATACAACACCTCCTCCAATGCGTCAGATCGAGACAAGATGCTCTGAATTGCAAACTAAATAAGTAATTTGTCTGGCGCTTTGTTTAGCTTTTGTGACCAAAGATGCTTTTATGTTTAAAAGTATGTATCAGCAGAGAATACGTAATAGTATTAACCTAGTTTAAATATTTATACCGTGATTTTTGTACAGTGTACGTATTTAAATATTTGAAATAACAAACAGCAACAAATGCGATTATTTTTTTTTGTAGCTGCCACTGAAACTAGTTTTCATAATTTTATGTTAGCTTAGTAGAGGATTTGTTTCTTACAAGATTCCACACATTTTGGTATAAGTACCCTTCCAAGACATTATACCTAAATGTACCTAAGTATTTTCACTATTCCCAAGACACGGCTAATTTCCGTGTAGCAGTTTAGTCCGGGCAATTCTCAAAGTTGCCAGCTTATCATTGCGTCCCGTAAGTTTTACCGCAACACAACTTAGGACTTTACCGCAGACTCAAGTTTTCGGAATTTCGGACTCCGGTTACTTATGTGAGTTTCCTAAGTTACCGGGCTTAGTAAGTCTTGTCTAGGACTTTGTCGTACATAAGCACGCTATGTTATTCTCCTATTCTATGTATCAAAGCTTCCTCACAACGTCCTTTAGCATACCTAATTGTAAATTTGAATTTATTTTGTCTAATTCGAATGGTCTTAGGAATTATATACCTTGATTTGAATTAATAACGGTTTGGACTAAATTATCTTCTATTTTTAGTCCAAATATTTATCAATATTGTGGACTTGAAAGTAAGCCAACATAAATGATTTCATTTCTGCTCTCTAGAAATATCATTTAAATTCAGTAGCAAGCATTGTGGAATGGTTGTAACAGGCCATAAAATGAGCAAATATCGTAATAACATACAATTAGTACAAATTATATGGTGTACTTACATTGTAATTATGACCACGTAGTTTACTGTGGGTCGGAACATGGTATTAATAACCATTTGACACGTAGAGTCGTTTAAACATGGCTTCATTACCTACGTACAAAACTAAAGGCTTCGTTAAAATTTATGCCGTTTTCTGTGGTGTAGTTTGTGATATTTATCGCAGCTGTATTCAACCTTGTAGTGTATTTTTTCATTAAAGCCAAAAAGGTATTGATGTACTTACTGTTCGATTAAAACATCTATAGCGTTAGCAATATGACCGAAATTATAACAACGTGTAGTGCAATCAAAGTACATTTTCTTGTACTCTTTTATACTATAATGAACCTCAATTTATGTAGGTACTGTACAAACCAATCAATAACACTTAAAGAACAATTTTTCAACCGCTTCTGGCTCAATCAATCGCTTTGTAATTTATACTTTCATTTCTCTTGCAGCGTTAATATTATTTATTCACAGTACTTATTTATTTTCGCACTTGTACAGTCGGACAAAGCGCCAGCAGTGTGATTAATATACTTAGTGGGTTCAAAGCCCCCAAGGCTGAGTTGGCTGATCAAAAAGCCGTACTTTACCAACACGACTCCGCAATCCATAACACTCGAGATATCGCTCCGATGCCTCGTTTATTTGCGGCTAAAGCTTTAGTTGGACAGTTAATACTTTCTAATAGCGATAGTGTTTGTACTTACTGGTACTTACGTAGTTGGATGAGAAATGTTGAACGAGAAAGGTGGCGGATTTTGGCCGTGAAATAAAGGAAAGAAGGTTGATGATGATAATAATAAGAAAGATCAATTATAAGAGGCACAGGTCTGGTATGTAACAACAATTTGAGAAATAATTAAACAAAAAAGAAAAATCATGTAACAACAATTATAAAACGAGTCTAGTCAACTAACTCAATGAAATCAATACGATCTTGCTTGTTAGTTTGTGTGTTGTATTATATGTACCTACATTTTTTCAATATAAGTTAGCTTGCCTTGGCATAAAAGCAATTTAAACACCTAAAACTACATAGAACCAGCAATATGTACATTAAGTAATGTTTCAACTTTAATAAATAAACTCAACTCATCCAAACACACCCGCACAGCCATCCCGATTCGCGGCCATATTTCAATTTGCGCATCACGCATTAGTGCCTTTAGGAAAAATATAGAATGCAAGTATCGTAAATACATCGCACGCCGCACTGCGGAACGCATCAGTTCGCATTCGTGTCCTAGTGGATGTATGCGCAATATATAGGTAGGTATGGTAAACAAATTATTGCTTTGCTACTGCATTCATTAACACTTTGGTTTGAAGGTTTTCTTAGTCATCCTGGATTCTGGACGGAGTTGAGTAAGGATTTCAAGATCACACTTTAGGTACTACTTTAGCTTATGTGAGGTTTTCCTTATCATTCATTACCTCTCTATCAAAAATAAAGATACATACATACATAAACTCACGCCTATTTCCCACCGGGGTAAGAAGAAACTATAGAATTCCATTTGCTTCGATCCTGACACACTTCTCTTCTTTCCTTCACATTCTTCAATCGTTTCATACACGCAGGCCGGTTCAGAGTAGATCGTATTAAACCTCTTCTAAGGACATCTCCAATTTGGTCAATATAAGTCCTTCTCGGTCTTCTTGGTTTTTTAGTTTTAAAATAAAGATATGAGTTACTATATCGTCATCAACCTTCAGCGCAGCAGCATACTGGTACGACCAGCATCATATCGTCCAAATTGCCTGCTGCCTATGACGGTGATCCCAGCATGAAGTTCATAACAAAATCAAGTTGATGAGGGACGTTCTATGCCTTGTATTCAGACGTATACAGACTATTATTAGCTTTGGCACGTACTATTCCTATTACAAACAGCAATACTAATTTCCAGTAACACATGCGAATGCCTATGTCCTATTTCACAAGCCAGCTGACCAGTGTTTATTAAAGATCACGAGCGGTCAGTAAATTGTGATGCACAATACAATACATATCCTGACCCGTTTCGTTTCATTCTGCAAATTGAAAGCGCGAGCGACGCGATTTACGATCTGCACGCCATCTACCGCCCGGCATTTTTAATTATTTGATCAGGCAACACTGATAAATCAGAAGCGGTAATTGGCCGGCCAGTGTTGCCCTTTAATTAGTTTATTTCATTTCGCGCACGCCCTGCAGTAATTATTTCATGAATTTTAATACAAACTCGCGTAGGCGTTAATTGGTTAGAAGGGTAGTGAAGTTTGTGTTCTTGCTTATTTTGTTGCGTAGCTTCTTATAGATTTCTGTTATTATAAGGTATTCCTTTGGAAATTTTCCTTCGGAAGTTGGATAAACCTTTCAGCTACTGGATACTCCTGCTGCAGCAGTTTAAACACACTGTTTAATTATTTTTATAGTGTTTTTGTATTAATTTATATTATTTTTTAATGAACTTGCTGGCAACCTCTTCAACTCAATAATATTCGAATACAATTTCAATAGAATATCTACTCACAATTATAGCTCTAACATGTTTACTTCTGCTCCCAGATTTGCTTACAGATTTTACCCGTTATAAAAATAGCTCATTTATCAATACAAGTTATTAGTCAGTAGGAAGTGCGTAGGTATATTTATAGTACTTTTATATTTATAACTCAATGTTGAGACTCAACTTCGGGCGTCCGTTAGCTTATTTTTTATGATAATGTTAAATTATTATCTACATCTTCTATCATAAAAAACGTATTTTTATCTATAATAACATCTAATACTTAAGCATAGAGAAATAATTTATTTTTGTTATGCAACTTTTGTTTAGATAATTTATTAGAAAAGTTTCGTGTTTTTGCTGTATATAAAACTATTGACATGTCTAATAGTGGTTTTAAAATGTATAACTTGTGCTTATTTTGTCGTGTGCGTGTAAGATCGACCGACCTCACCAATTCCGCTTCTGTCTTTACCAGTGCATTGTGCCATGAAAACACGTCTATTTTCTCTTACACAAGCACATATATCAAAAGATAGAAGTTAAATTTTGTAGTGGAGCGAAGTAGGCGATATGCGGCGATAGGCGGCGAGAGAGCGGGCACGTTGACATTTTTACTGCCCTAGATATCTCGGCGATAAATTACTTGGAATTCGCTCCGCTGAGCGCTTTGTTACTCTCCCGGCGATACGTTTTGTTGAAGTGTGCTTACTGGTCTTCTGTATCTATACTTCGCATCTATGGATAAGAATTTGTTTTATTTGTTCATGTGAGTTTCATTGATTTTTCAGATAATTAATAATAAATGCGTACCTAGTGGGGTTGTGTGTATTGTTTGTCGAAACAACTATGTTAACTGCACGTAGAGAACCATTTGTAAAATTACCTATTTATTTTATTATGTAGTCGTATGTAATTGAATAGAGCTCTACCCTATGTGCTACTTCTTAAACTTGTCTGTTCTGTTAATTTAAATTATTTGAGTAAACTAAGCAAAAGTGTAGACAGTTAGGGTGCCCTCAAATATGCTAGTCTCCAACTAGTCAAATCAGTTACTTTTTACTAAACGTCAAAACACGACATTATTATGGAATTTGTATGTAAAGGCAATCCGTGTCGTTATTGAAAAAGGTGACAAAATATAGCACTTATTATTACAATTTTCTTTATTAAAATTCATAAATAAGTTTAAATAGAAAATAGATAACTTTTTTGTCACCTTTAGACCTGTTTTTATTTAGTAATCAGAATTTCATAATTTATCTGTGACCTACGAAATTAACCCAATTAGTAGACTCAGTTTTGTAGAATAAGAATTTGAAAACTCTGAACAGTAACTTAAGCCTTTGATACTTATCGCATAAAAACAATTGCTACATCAAAACCCATATCACTTGAAAGTTGAAACTCTTTCTTCCTATCACAATCATCGAAATTCAATATCATTCAGTAGCTAAAACCAAACAGCTGATCAGAATTTATTCCTGACAAACAGCAGCACACACCACTTAGACAGCATCCTGAACATCTGTCTGGTCTTTGTAAGGTCGACGACCCCAGTGCATTTGCAAGGGATGCAACGTTGAGATATGCACATTGCACAATACATTCATCATTAATGTAGGTATCGTTGTAAGATGGCGCTTGGGATCTGAAGTTAGGAGAATATCAATTTTTAATCTTTAGATTTATACACATATTATGTTTGGTATTATGCGGTGTGTCCTAGTCTAAAAAATAACTCGGATTTTGATGGAACTAATTGGCAAGTTATAATAATTATTATGTAGAATATGCGACACTCAGTAGTGGTCAAGATTCAAGCCTGAAAAGTCCTTACCAAACAAAGGACAGTCTCACAAAGTGATTTCGACAATGTCCCCATCGGGAATCGAACCCGGACCTCCAGATCGTGAGCCTAACGCTCTAACCACTAGACCACGGAGGCTGTTATAAACCTCTATAGACGGGAAAAAGAAGCTGCAAGAAAAACTCGGCACAGGGCCCTAGACGTTCTTTTAAAAAAATAATAAAAAATATAAATTTATTCAATAGGTAACATAGTTACACTTTGAATCGTCAATTTGATACGACGCTGCTGGCCAGTCTTGTTGATTTGAGGTCCCCCCACCCCCTATTTCGGCAACACTTTTCGTTCGCACCGCCCTAGGGCCACTGGCGACACTAGCGACGCGGCCGCGGGAGTTTTTTTGTAGGCGGACTATATTTTAATCCTAGTATTATATTTAGTGTTCGTTTTTTAATATGTCGGTAAGGGACCAGTGGAAAGCCAAAATACTTGTGAACTTAGTTTTTGTGTAGAGCTAGAAGCTTCGGCTCTAAGGGTGGTATTAATAAACTAATCTCAGCTTCGAGACTGCCCTCAAGATCATGTCAATGTGACAGTTCTCATATAAAAACAGAGACTTGAGCATGATCTTGAGGGCAGTCTCAGCTGAGAATCGTTTATTAATACCACCCTAAATGAGATCTGATAACTTTTTGACATTGCTCCCTATTTCGGCAACCGGTGCGGGCGCACCGCTCGCACCGCCCTAGGGCCACTGGCGACAATAGCAACGCGGCCGCGGGACTTCCTTCGTAGGCGGACTATATTTTAATCCTAGTATATCTTTAGTGTTCGTTTTATAATAAGTCAGTAAGGGTCCAGTGGAAAGCCAAAATACTTACGACAAGCAAGTACCTAGGTTTAATTGTTTAATAATTTCGGTCGGCTTTGCTATGGATTTTATAAAATAATTTGGTAAGGGTTATGTGGCCACTAAAAATAGCATTCCACTGGTTCAAGAAACTAACCAAACGTAATATCTATTTCTAAGTTCGTATTCTATGGCATAGAATAACGAATAATATACTCTATGGTCCCTTGCATCATTGTATGTCTCTGACACGGTAGGGGCATCAACAAAGTAGCTAATGGCACGGAAGTATTGCAGAACTCTACCGAAATGACTAGTATTTTCTTATACGTAAAGATACATTCGTTAGGTAATTTGAATGGTCCAATAATATTTACCTACTGCATTTATCAGAGACACTTTAGGCAATATTATTTAAAGTTTTAGAAATAATAAAATTCACGTCCATTTTATTTAACTTTGTGTTTGCTCTAGGTATAATAAACGCAATGTACGTAACTGCCCGGATCGTGCTCTTTTCAACCACCGAAAAGCTTGAAATTTATTCTACTCATCCGGTTATTAAGTCTCAATATGGCGGAATATTTCTTGACTAAAAACATTTTTTTTTTCAGACATTTATCTGGAGCCTCGGTAGTGCCCCGCCTAGACGAGCAAAGCGTAGCGCAAATGCAGGGCACTACCTATCTTTTTTCGAAACGTTTCGTCGTTTTTTTTTAACTGTTCATTGCCGTTCTGTTACTTACACATAGTTCTTTTAGTAACGAAACGGTCAAGACCCATATTTTGCTTAATGTGTAGAGTTTGTGAACTTAGTTTTTGTGTAGAGCTAGAAGCTTCGGCTCTAAGGGTGGTATTAATAAACTAATCTCAGCTTCGAGACTGCCCTCAAGATCATGTCATTGTGACAGTTGTCATATAAAAACAGAGACTTGAGCATGATCTTGAGGGCAGTCTCAGCTGAGATTCGTTTATTAATACCACCATAATTTTACATGAAAATGTTTTGTTGGGATTACTTTTACGTCTACCTTTAGGTATAGTCTATACTTCCCTGCTCCCTGCATGTATCTGACACGGTAGGGCATCAACAAAGCGGCTAATGGCGCGGAAGTATCGCTCCGCGTTCCGTTCCTGTTCGCTAGACACGCTCGTTATCTGCCGCTGAGAGGCTCTGCTGCCTTAGTCGCTTTATTTACTCTCTGCCGCAGAGGGAGAGGTTTTAAATTGAAGCGTAGTGGTGTAACAGTAGCAATAGGCAGATAGATGAGGCAAAAATTAAATTAAAAAGTAGTACTTAATCGTTTTAAAAACCCAAATATCATTGTTTAACTATTGTGTCTGTAATGTCAATTCCCGTAGAAAAAAATGATAATTTGATAACTTCAAAAATAAGTTGCAAACCTGAAATTTTAAACAAGTACTTAGTTTGTGTCTGCACGAATCGAGATCTCTATACCATTTTCTTAGAACTATATTGGATATAATATAGTTATCCAAACCAAAAACTAAAATCCTGTCGCTGAGCGATGTTTTGCTGCCTTAGTCGCTTCATTTATTCCGTGTCAAAGTGTAAGAGGTTTTGAATCACAGTCATGCTTCACGTGGACCAAACTGATATTGGTACCTCGGCCGCTTACCCGGCTCCTACTGTTTTCTTTTTTCATGAAAATCTTATTAGGTTAGGTTAGGTTACTCATGTTGAGTTTTATCTATGCATTTAGATTACGAAATCATCACTTGTTAATTTTCCTTTAAATATTCAAAATACTGAATATTCACGTCATTTCATTAACGCGGCATTATGCGTAGATCGTGTTAAATGTCGGCGTTATTCATAATTATTTATCTTCATAATCTACATAATGTGGGTAAGTATGCATGCATTAAGTAGCCCACATCCGAGTTTCACACGCGCTCGATGAGAAAAAATATATTTTTGACATTTTATTTTTTTATTAACACCAGCACGAGTCCGTCATTTATCCATTTCCACAACCACGCACAACATTAGCATGTCGTCTGAAAATAAAATAAATAACGTGACGTGTCATAAATAAAATAAATAAATTTCTTTCGCTTCCGATGCTTTGTATCCGGAGGGGAGACACCCTAGCGCCGCCATCTTGAATTTTAATGTCGCCATTGTTGTCGAGTTATGAAAACAAAATCTAATGACGCGTTCAATTTTGGAGTGTGTTATTGGGTTAGAATTGTTTTTGTTCGGGGACACTACTTCGTAATCATTAGGTATTTTTTTTTCCATATAAATTCTTATTGTTTATTCATGCTAAAACAGTTTTCCAGTGCTATATTACTTAATGTGAACAAATAATTAGTATACTATTTAAAAACATGTTAGGTACAGTTTAATTTTTTAGAAGTCATAATACTTAATACGACTATTATAGAATTATAAGTGCCTACCTTCCATATTTTCTAATACTTACACTCTGATGAGGCAATTCATTCCATCCACGAGAAGAATTCCCGTATCCCCTTTTTAAAAGAAACCTTTAATCTTTATAAAATTAAATTTTCGACGTCGTTATTTTACAAGTGCGACTTGGAAGCGTGGGTTTGGGTCCCACATTATTGGTACAAATAACTTTCTGACCAATTTATATTGGAATTCGCCATTCGACTTTGACGAAGAAAGAAGGGGAGCTCGGTAATGTATCAGGGGTCATAAAATAATGGTTGGAAGGATGAATTACATGGGTGTTGATTAAATTAAACAGTACGATTTATGTGGCTGCCAATTTAGCAATCCAAGTGAAATGGCAAGTGGATAGGGGCTGTGGGGCGCTGTTAAATGGATGATCTGTTATGGGCATTAATACTCATGTTTTTATAAAGTTTTATTGCTCATAACTGGGTGTATTTTTTGTTTAATTAAAACAAATAATGATGCATCCATAAGCGGACGTTAGTATGTAATTACAAAGCCGTTTTAAATGTCTATTTAATTTGATTTTATGTGCAGTTTAATTATTAGTTGTTGCATTTTAGTGTTGATAATGGGAACCACTCTCACTTTATAATAATATAATGATTACATAGATGTGGGAACAAAAAAAAAGTTTGCAAGTAGTACCTAAGTAAGTACGTAGGC
This sequence comes from Pectinophora gossypiella, assembly GCF_024362695.1. Taxonomy (NCBI): domain Eukaryota; kingdom Metazoa; phylum Arthropoda; class Insecta; order Lepidoptera; family Gelechiidae; genus Pectinophora; species Pectinophora gossypiella. Next base: position 10,277,393 of record NC_065413.1, on the reverse strand, counting down.
ACTTACTTAGAAATACTTAAGGCCGCAAACCCAATAAATATGTTCGTATTTTATTACAAAAAAAAAAAAAACACAAAATAATCGCCTGAAATGAAATTAGCTCATTTGAAACAAGTGCTTCCCTCTCGTACAAAAGCGGCGAACTACGTAGTCGTTAAGGCTTCTGCGCTACCAAACTCGTTTCCGACACGAACCTTTGGTGTGCTGACGCGAAACCCTCGAAGCCTCCATTAACAGTAAAAATAAATATTATCTAACCACTGACACTAGAATTATTTGTTTGAAAATTACCAAATTATAGCATACAAAAAAATATTTATTTACAAGAGCTGCACTGTGTTATAAATATGTCATCTTTGTTGTTTTCCATCTTTTATTTTATTGTAATTAGTATCAGAGGCCTTATAAATGTCGTGGCCAGATCATAGAATTGACCATTTCATGAAATGATCGACCATTTCATGAAATGGTCGTATTTCATGAAATGGCCAACTTCAACTGACCATATCGTTTAAACGTCAGCGTTTAATGATATTTCCATCCACGTTTGGCCATATCATTAATGTAGGGTGTCCATGATAAGTGGTGTAATAAAAACGCGAAATAAGGTAGGCAATAATGTATTACTCTAGTACAAAGTACAAAAATGTTTAAAAGTCAAATAAAAATTAAAAAGTCATATACGCCGTAACTGCATCTCGCTTTGAAGTCGTCGTCATATTTTTTGACACTATTTCATGCCATTGGTCATCATTCAGTATACTTTTCGTGTGTAAGATAAACATACTGGCGGCGTAGGGGTGGCCCGAGGGCCACCCCCGCCGCACCCTAACCTACCGTTATGCCTTGTAAAAATTATAAAAAAAAGGATTATGATAATTTAAATTATGACAAAAACATTTATGCGTTTTAATAGAATCCCGTTTCAAGTAGTTAATGCCATCTGCGGCAAATCTACAATAAGTCACGTCAAAAAAAGAAACTACGGACAGTAGGATCGTCTATATTTTTCTTTTTTAAAATTAATATCTCTTCATTCGCAGTTTTAATTATATCATATTTTGAAATCCAATAATAGTCCATTGATTTACGTAGCGTGGTCACTCGACCTTCATTATTTGCCATATAACCTAAAAATAAAAATAAAGTTGCTGTCTACTGTTAATACGAGTTTTTCTTTTCACCTTAGTGTCAAAACATTGCTTCACTGCACTTTTATCTTGTATTTGCTCATTATTATTCGTATTATTCGCGTTCACACAAGAATAATTATTGTCCGCCGCCATTATGCAAAACAAAAACAAAGCGACACCAGCGCCACTACCGGTGGATAATGTTACTATTTTACGATATGATCGCTAACGTTTGGCCATATCATGAAGTAATCATGCATTTAGTTGGTCATATCGTTAAACGTTTTGTGTTCATTGATCTGGCCAAACCACATCATGATGTGGCCAACGAATGTTGTTCTATTTCATGAAATACGACCATTTCATGAAATGGTCGATCATTTCATGAAATGATCAATTCTATGATATGGCCACGATATAAATATCAAAACCTAGTATAACCATAACAACAATTGTATAAAATTTGAGTCGCGTACAAGGTTCAAGATATATTATGAAATTCTGATTACCTACTAAATAAAGACAGATCTAAAGCTAACGAAATACTTTTTCCTTTTTCTATTTACCTTATTTATGAATTTTAATCAAGAAAACGCAATAAAAAGTCCGACATTTTATCACGATTTTGACGTCACAGTGTGCTTTTTTATACAAATTCCATAGTAATTTCGTGTTTTGACGTTTAGTAAAAAGTAACTGATTTGACTAGTAGGAAACTATCCTACTATGATTGATTATTATAGATCTACTTTCTAAGAAATTTTCATTATAATTATCACTATTAGGTATGACATTTTTCTCCCACTTCCAGTCCGCTTCTCACAACTAAGAATTTAGACATAGGTAGCTAAATATAAAAAACATTTTTTTCTTAGCTATTTGAAATTGATACTTTTTTGGCGAGTCGTGTTAGCCCCTGTTGGAAAACGCTTGACTCTCACGTTTAGGTCGCAGGTTCAAATCGCAGGTGCAGGAAAACGGGATGAAACCCACATTCCAGAGTAAAGCGTTTCAGAGGTATGTGACCTAAACTGTATTGGGATGGTTTTCCTTTCAGGTTGGGAGATCAGACAGACAGTCGCTTCTGTAAAAAACCGGACCTATCAAATCTTTCTATAGGTTAGGTAAGCGGACCCTTTGGGAACGGGATAATTAATTGCTAGGAAGATTATTTTGATTATTTAAAAAAGGAACCCTCTAACCCCACCTTAGCTCCAACTCCAAAGCACATTAAACATCGACAAGTACGGTCACGAGTATTAATATACACATATTTTGGTGTATACACACTTTGGTACCATGTCACATTAACTTTTTTGACAAATTGAACTGTAAGTCTCACTAAATGTCAAATATGTTAGTGCGACAGGGTACTAAAGTGGTTACATGATATTGCTCGTGACTGTACCAGTACATGCACACACACAAGCTTGCACACAAACCTCCCCCGGCTAAGTGAGTGGTATCCCTGATAAGGCTACCGAGGGTCACACTGCCGACAGGTCGACCGATAAGTCTCGATTTAATACCTTAAAAGGTACCCTAATAGGACCATTCCCATTCGTTATGGCCACACCGAAATACGGCCCGTTTCTGTGCCCATGCATTGCCTACTAGTTACTGTGTTTTTGTAGTAGGAATACATGTCTTTTTGTAACTAATAATTATTTAAAGGGACAACTAAATGGAAAGAAATTAACGTAGGGTTAGAATTGCTACAGAATATTGAAATAGGGTATACTTACCATCTTTTAGATAATATGATATATTTCAAGTTACTGGGTTCATATCAAAAATGTATCCTAAGTAGGTAAATATTTTGACAATGTAGAATATACAGCCGTACTTAAATGTTCTCGTTGTCTAAGCTAAAGCGATGATTTTAGTTAACTAAAGTTTAAAGAAGTATGTAATATTATGAAGGTTCCTACAAACATATGCATAAAAAACATAACCTTAACAGCCTTTATACCTACTTTACACTGCAACTAAAAAACTAAGAAAAAAATAATATATAAAATAAATAAAATGTTTATTTAAGATTAGAAATACATAAACATTAACAGCCTATTATACGTCCCACTGCTGAGCACAGGCCTCCCCTCAATCAACCGGAGGGGGTATGGAGCATACTCCACCACGCTGCTCCACTGCGGGTTGGTGGAGGTGTTTTTACGGCTAATAGCCGGGACCAACGGCTTAACGTGCCCTCCGAAGCACAGAATTATCTTACTTTTTCGGACAATCAGGTGATTCAAGCCTGAAAATTCCTTACCAAACAAAGGACAGTCTCACAAAGTGATTTCGCCAATGTCCCCATCGGGAATCGAACCCGGACCTCCAGATCGTGAGCCTAATGCACTAGACCACGGAGGCTGAAATGGTACACGTAAATACCCAGTTGATTCATAAGGTATGTTGTGTAACAGAGCTGAGTAATAATGTAAACGACTGTATCAAATAACACATTAACTTGATTAATAAATATCTGTCGAAGTAATAATTTATATTGAAAGTTGACATCGGAATAAATTAATAATAATAAGTATCTTGACAGCTTTTAATATGATACTGCAACAAAGAATCTTATAAAATTGTCACTGGAAAGCAATTAATTGTTATTAATGTGACATTAATTTATTTATCATTTAAAATAGGTAAAATGTGTTTCAACAAAAATGTGTTTTTGATTGGTTATGGTGTTATTTACATATTTTTTAATCATGCCTCTTCTAGGGTGTCCAGAGAGGACCAATTTCATGTCATTCTTATGATTTTCTACTTTCCTGTACAGACGATTAAATAAATCTTTTATCTGATTATATTGGACTAAATATTTGCTTCAGCTTTATCATTTTAAGACAAGTTAAAATAACGGAAAAGGTTTCTCAACCCTGTATTCACGTATGTAGCAGAAGAAGTTTAAACAAAACAGAAATGAATTAAATACTAAATTCGTAACGAAGTATTAATGCGTTACATACGTCAAATTACTAAATAACAGGTTAGGCAGAATGTAGATTAACACCTACTAAATTACAAAAAGGTGTAAAATTCTCCACAAAGAACAACAATATAGCATCAAGTTTACGAGCTAAAATGTTGTTTAGTATCAATTCTAAAAACGTTAACAGCTTAGCCGAGGTGTATCGTTTACTTGCCATTAGCCAACCGTTGTGCAGTAAAATTGACATAAGTCGAACTATAAAGATTAGAGGAAGTGTAGCTTTATGGGAAATAAATTGTTTAGTGCTGTTCAACATTTTTGTGGGGCCCCTGTGATTGTCGAACGAGAAGCCATTTATATATTATTGCAAGTACCAAAATATTCAGTCCAGTACGGCGTCGGCGGTTTGAATCCTGGGTGGGGACATGTAATAAAAATCACTGTGATCCTTAGCTCGGTATAAATATTACAGGCTGTAAACCCGACGAGTGTCCGAATGTATCTGTGTTTCGGACACCACGTTAAACCGTTCGTCCCCATGACTACTTACTGCAGTAAGTATGTAGTCGTTACATAAGTCATGTCAGGGCAATTTGGCGGCTCAATAATAACCCCTACACCAGGACCGCTGAGGTTGATCATCCACCTCACAAACCACACAATAGAAGAAAAAAATCTGAGCCTTCTGTTAGACCATTGGTCAAGCCAACTCTGTTAGTGAAACTAGCACGTAAGATAAATTATAAATTATGTAAGTAGTTCTGTGCAATAAAGTATATTTGATTTGATTTGATAAATTAATAACTCATTGGTCATTTATTAAAATGTAAAATAGAATTGAAATCATTTGTTTTAAATATAAGTAGGTATACACAGTAGGATAATTGAACCTTATCCCTAAAAAGGGACGTCAGCTGAGCAAAATGTTGTGACACTCCTAATCTGTTTGTAAAAAATATATTTTTTTAAGTATTTGTGAATTGATCATATTCCGGACTGAAATTTTTTAGGCAACCCACTTGAAATAAATTTATTGATATATTTAATTGAATACTTATAAAATACTTTTCATCCATTAACCAGCTCGGTGAAGGTCGTTCTATGGTGAGATCCTATACTATCCGAGATTGAGCGAGTGCCACAACGCTGATTTTCAGCTGTGCCCCAAAAAATACAAAAAAAAGTTGTGTATGTAATTATTTTGTAACATTTAAATAGTGACTCACCAACAACAGCTGCGCCTTAACACCCGTAGGTACTTACCTGAAAACCAGAAAGAAATGAGAATCACGGTCGCTGCCTCAAAATTAGTTTTCAAAAATAGCTAGACTAAATGGAATTTTCATAAGGTGGAAAATAATTTTGTGTGTATAATCTACCCTTTATGGTATGGAGACAGCGTATTTTAATTAGGTATACATGAAAATGCTCTGAAATGCAACTCTGAGGTCGTGCTCTTACATTTAGCACCGAAATTATACGACTACATGTTATTCATGAGTTCATATCGTTAGTTTACTCTTAATGTAATGTTACTTGGTTATTAGATAAAAGTTAAGCTTGTAGTGTTTGCGAGAGGAAGTAAAGCAAGCCAGTTTCAGCATGTGAATGCGTTGCGACTGCATTTCCACTTTGTTGTTATAGGCTACTCTACGAAACGTCAAAACGAAAGTTTTCTTTAGAGTTTGAGATACTGTCCTGTGACGTCATCAATAAAAGCGGTCAAACTTCGTACCCATTGTTACATAATTCATAATTAAAATTCGAAAATAAATCGTAATGTAAAATGAGATTGAGTTTTGAGCATGTTAGATTGGCTTCTATTTCTAGATTAGTATTTTATAATTTGAGGAGCTCGGTGGCGTAGCGGTAAACGTGCTCGGTCTGCGATTGTTGAAGTTAAGCAACTTTTGCAAAGGTCGGTCATAGGATGGGTGACCACAAAAAAAAATCATCTCGAGCTCCTCCGTGCTTCGGAAGGCACGTTAAGCCGTTGGTCCCGGCTGCATTAGCAGTCGTTAATAACCATCAATCCGCACTGGGCCCGCGTTATGGTTTAAGGCCCGATCTCCCTATCCATCCATAGGGAAGGCCCGTGCCCCAGCAGTGGGGACGTTAATGGGCTGATGATGATGATTTTATAATTTATCTTAGACCCAGGCAAATACCCTATTATACAGAAAGTCGTTGTGTTATTTCGGATAGGTACCTATTTACATACAATTTCGCTAAACTTAAGGTACTCTTTATTCAACATGATGACTTACACACTTATAATTTAGGTGAAAATTCTTTCACAATGATTGGATCCGATTCTGGCAGACACATACCTAACTTTACTAACAAGACAAAAATAGCTCTATCTCTTTCTTGTACCTACATATCGTAAGTAGCGGACAGCACTATTTTTAAAACTGTCAATCGAATTTAAAATTAAGTTTTGTCATCCAGAATCAGCTCCATTATATCGCTACCGCGTTGTGAATTATATATTGAACGTTCGATCAAGGAGGGACTTGGCTCGGATCTGCAATTCATGATTACTTATCGTAAACAAAAGTTTTATAATCCAACTCTACAATAAGAATATTTTTTTTTTAAATAAATATTTATAATTGCCTTAAATAAAATTAATGTGACACCAAAAGCAATATAAGTAGGCATTTGAGATTTCATTCCGGCACATTTAACAACCCTAATTAGAAGCTCTAAAATCTAATAAAAGATAACTCGAAACTCAGACCGAAAGCGGCATTCATAAGGGAAACTTTGGCTATTAAAATTCCTCTAACGAGTGCAAACCATCTCCTTTAATAAATACAGGCCCCTTCTAATTTTCCGTGGAGAGATTTAAGCGGCATAAATTTTGCAAGCTGAAAAGAAACTCTGAAAGAAGAGCTTGTACATTTTTACGATGGCGAATCTCATTCGCCCCTCGGAAGGCGAGTTGTCTCTCTTTTAAATTAAATTTTCACTCCTAATTTGAAAGTATAATGTCATTTCACTAGGATTCCGTTATTAAAACTTTTAAATCATTCCAAAGTTTCCTTTTGTGCGAGTTAAGGGTGCGTTCGCGTGATTTTTTAATCAAAATGGGATCATTTCTAGTGATTTTTTACGAGTGTGCCACTTGGCTCGCATCAAATTGTCATTAGCCACTTGCGTATCCGATATTACTTTTCTTTCAGAACTGCAGCGATTTTATGGAATATTTAATTTCGATCCCACACCCTCTGTCTTGGGGCAGTTTTTATGTTCTTATTTGGATACCCTAAGTAGTTTTCTATTAGGGCATGCCGTTTTTCTTTCCTTCCATTTGTTAAATAAGTATTCTTTTCAAGAAGGCTGCACTTAATATACGTTTTAGGTACACGAGTCTAAGTATATAATATATATATGATAAATATTCATAGGTATATTTTTGTCTTCAACCCAAAAGTATTTATTACTTCAAAAACATTAAAAAATATACTGCAGCGTCTTTAGTGTCGAAACAGATGTTCGGCTCCAAATCTTCGAACATCTGTTGAAAAGGGTTGTCATTTTAAAAGCAGTAAATATATTGTCTCGTCAACGTCAATAAAATTTGTCTGGAGTCCTTGACACAGAGACCTCGTAGACGGAGCTTTTATAGTCCATAAACATTTTACTAGCCCGACCTTGGTTAGGGTCTGCAGGTCGTTGCACTTCGGTTTACGGCTTTCATGTTTCGTAGATATCGGCGAGATGGTTACGATTATGACAAATGGGCCAAGTGCCTCTTCTGAAACCGAATTGGTGCTCCTCGAGACGTTTTGCTTCGTTGATCTTCTTATGTTTTCGTATTTCTCTAAAGGGTAGGAAGTGATGGCTTTGAATAGTTTTGGATTTTGTTTCAACATATTTTTTTTACAGAATTATTGTTATTTTCTATTCACTTATTGGTATTATTTATTCCGTGAAACATTTAGAGTGACACGTTATTAACACGTTACAAATGTTAGAAAATTAAAACTGTTATACCTACGTAACCTAAAAATGATATCTTTGTATATATAACTTTCTTCTATCATAAAACCACGTTGTTCCTCCCAAAAGGTAATATTGCAAAAACTTTACCTGAGTTGCACAAACGGCATTTTGCAAAACAATGTGTTTGCATTCTTTAGTACTTTCTTAGAAATTGTAAACGCAATCGCGTCAAAATAACGGACTTTGAGAGACAAAAGTTCTTTGTTTTCTGAATAGAAAGGGTTGTTTTTCTTTCGAAAGCAATACAAGGGTTTGAAGCGATTGCTTTGTCACCCTTTCTTTGTTTGTTCCTAAAGGAAAGATTGCACAAGGTGCTTTTGTGTTTTGTGCAATATTGGCTTGAATATTGGATATTGTTTTATTGTGAAATGACCATGACTGTTGTCATAAAAAAGTATAATATGTTTTTGACGGCCGAAGGGGTTGGTCAATTGCTTAAAGAATTTTAGTTTGTTACTCTCCTGTGCAAAGTGTAGTTCTTACCTTGCCTGCTCTTTTGAAAGTTACGAGCGACAGCATAATCTTGATATATTTTACTAAGTAAATCACAAAAAAGCGGCCGTGTTTATGTAAGTAAAACATTAATATCCTCCGTACTCCAAAACAACGAAAAGAAGTGTGCGCCGAACAATATCACATCTAAATTTAAAAACCCAATCTCAGCATGGAATCAGTGGAGACCCGACATTCCTTCTTTTTATCCAACCTCTTATCCTCCGCGGCATAAATCCCCAAGACCCGTATAACTCTCTACCACCATTAAAAAGATAAACAACTTAATATACGTATAATAATAAACAAGCCAGACTTAGTTAGATCCCCGTATACGCCGTTCATAATTTTATTTATTCACGAAACCGTAAATATCTGTAGGAATAATTCCGAAGGCTTTTTGCGGGGATTAAGGGGGCGAAGCGGGGTTGAGAAAATTATATTCGGCCATAACAGTTATCATGCATCACCTGGGAAGAAGCTTAATGCGCCTTTTCGCAATCTCGTGGCGATGGAGCGGGGCGCGGGGAGCGCAAATTACTTTTTCAAAGTATTTACATGTAAATAGAGTTGCGTGTTTGGAAGTTTGCGGTGGTGTATGGCGGCCATTGCGCTGCGGAGGTAAATCTTAATTTTTTTTAGGAGTTTCTTTAGGGTAAACGTAAATTGTTCTGACACGTCTTTGTGTCAGCGTGGCATTTGTTATGAACTCGGCTAAAACTGTTTCTTTTTTTCTGAAAAAAATGCGTGGTAGCAACTAGAATACCTATTACATGCAGTGAGAAAAGTTTGTAGAGAGCATCCAGTCTACCAGCTATCAACTTGGGAAATTAACAGTTATCAAGTACTAAACCAACCATTAAAACTACGCCTTTTCTCTCTCTAAGATTATTCATATTAAGACAATTCCTTACACCCTTCCGCTCAAATTTGCAATTCCACAGGAACTCTTTCGAGGTGATATCGTTTAAAAAGCACGCCTTATACATAAAGCCTTATAATTATCATCCATTCTACTTATAAACTTTCATAACGGCCTATACGTCGACTTAACCTCTTTAGGGGGAAGAGGGGTTTTGCGCAAGGGAGTGAGGGGGTAGCCTTATAATGGGTGTCTAAGAAAAACGGGAGCGCGGTTCGGAATAGAAAACGCCCGTTTGGAAACAGCTTCGGCGAAAAGCGGCGATTTATTCCCGCTACGGGGTTCGCTCGGAAAATATCCAGGATTTTTAATGGCGCCATTGTTTCTATTTTAAACGCAGTGTGCGAATGGAATACGAAGTTGGATTGCTTGTTCTTATTCGCAGTGTCGGGTTTCTCGAGAATTTTAAATTCGTGGAAGCGACTATTATTGCGGCTTTATTTCAGCGTAAATTAATAATATAATTATTTAGCTAATATAACAAGCTCTTTTAATATTTATTTATTTATTTGTACACAATAAAACAGACACAAGAAATATAGAAAGAAAACAGATAGTACAGGCAAGCTTATCTCTAAACAAAGAGATTGATTATTTTTTATAATTATATAAGTAATGTTCTATTTTACTTTTGATTGCTTTAAACGTGTCAAAAAAAGTTAATAAGGGAAATAATTCCATGCCATCACATATTTCACGGCAAAATAAAACACTTCTATTTGCCAGTCTAGTATATGAAAGTTACAAAATAATCACCAAAAAAGTATAACGATCTCATAATATTACTACACAAGCTACGCCGAGCCGCGTAGGCGCTAAGCACACATTATTACAATTCCTGCTATCTCGCGCAGACACGCGTTGCGTTTTTACTGCCGATCTCACCAGTTATTAACACTATATATTTTACTTATAATTTTCATGTTTCCGCAGTAAGTATATTGTCTCATATCGTTAAAGTAATAATAACATGGATTGGATATGACCTTAGAAAAGGTTCCGTACGATCTATTCTGTGTTTCTCTATTTTGTGTATGAAACGATTGACGAATATGCTGGAAGCAGAAGTGTGTCAGGATCGAAGCAAATGGAAGTCCATAGTCTCTGCTTACCCTGGTGGGAAATAGGCGTGGGTTTATGTATGTATGTGTGTATTAATAACAAATATTTTACGTTATTGTCTTTGAAATAATTTCGTTTTGTTAATTTAATTAATCAGTGTGACTGTTTTTTGGTTTACAAAGTATTAATAAATGATATTGACAGCAAGTTACGATAATAAAATGTAATTATAAAATTTGTTTCCATAAGAACACTACACCTACTTCCTATATAAGTTGCAACCTCGTTTCAACACAATGGGTAGGTAAACAATACTTCATTTTTTAATTATAAGAGAATTGCTTGTAAACATTGTAATTATGAGGTCATTACTTTAAAATATCCCATAAACATAATAAACGATCAGTTCAAAGTATCAATTTACCGCCTAAATTATTGTTTCATTAGGCACAGTCTACTTCGAAAGGTTGCTTCCAATTGTTAAGATGTCATTCTTTATCCCCGGAAGAAATAAAAATGCCTAAAATAATGAAATAATAACATACCAGAGTTCGGCTTAAAGAGGCCGAAAGCAAAATATATTAGTAGGCAAGTAACACGTCGTTCCGTCGTATAATGAACATGGCTCCCTCTAGCGGGGGCCATTAATCACCCCGTCCCTCACCCCGCGCAGGTCCCCCCCCTCAAAAAAGCCCCTCCACCCTCTGTTAGAATGTTTCCAATTCATCACGAGACCCCGCCCTTGACAACTCTATATGAGAAAGCCGGTCGAAAGTCCCTTACCATCGACTTTAAAAGAATTCGAGTGAGTTTACCGACTTTTAAACTCTTGGGACTTTGAAAGAAATTTTACTATTTAAAAGAATTTCTAATCTTTGAAAGAAAGAATTGTTGGTGAATTGAGAACGGGTTTTTATAAACACTTTTTACCTTTGACCTTTTTCACGCAATTCGATATCATTACCGGACACGATTTTTGCTCGTATTGTTTGAACTGTTGGAATTAAATTGCGAGTATTCATTAATTTTCAGTAGGCTGATTTTAATTTTCGATTGGATTGCGTTGTATTTTCGAATCAACATTGCGTTTTTGTATTTTCAATTGTTTCTGTTTTTATTTTTATTTTATGCTTTTTTTGCATTATTAGTTATTAATCTTGAGAAACTTACAGTATTGTTACGATGGATAGCTTTTAAAGTACTCATTTAATGTTAAATAATTTCATAAACTGACCAGTCCAGACGTACGGCGGGTCACCATCTTTACTTGGTTGGCATACCACTACTCTGCACCAAGCGCTTCGCTTCATCCTTCATAATGCGCACAGCCAAGGAATGGAATGAGCTACCGGCGTCGGTGATTCCTGTATCTTGTAACCTGGAGTCCTTTAAGTCACGGCTGAATAGGCATCTTCTGGGTAAGCTCGCTCCATCGTCTTTACCTCGTGAAAGAATGGGGTCAAGAGCAACCCATCTTACTTAAAAAAAAACTGTAAATTATGTAAGTGTATTGAATTGTGTGAAGAACAATAAAAGCAACTTCAACTGCTATTAACACAACATTGAAAGTCGGAGTTATGAAAGTTTCAGTAAATGTAAATTATATTATTATCGTAGTGCCAACAGGCCTTGTTAATAGCTTGGCACATTTAACGCATATTTTGTATTCATTACTGGCCATTGAGGGCGTTTCAATGGATATACCTAATGACGGAAACATATCGTATAGTATAGATGTTTTAGGTGTTGATTTCCTTCATTGTCATCCTTCTAGTAATCAACTATTTAAGTGCCAAACTTATAGTATGTACTTTAAACGAATGTTTTTTTTAGTAAGCAGATTTCTTATACAATCAAATTATATTAAATGTGTCATTATACTAAAGTATTATCATTTTACTAAACAAGTCTTAAGAAAGTAAATGGGAATACCAACAAACAGCCTCTATACATATTTGGATCTCGTTAAAAATAATGTTGAAAACAGACTTTGTCCGGACCAAAATGTGTTGAAATATCCAAATAACCAGCGACTGAATAAAGAAGAAAAGTTTTATTCAAAGGAAATACAAAATAAACACCGAGACAAACAAGAATAAGGAAAAATGTATGCAATTATTCAGTCTGGCTGCCGACGGCAGACTTACATTCTTTATTATTTGGACTCAAACTCGGAAAGAAATATATACTATATTTGAGTAAAAACAAAATATTTTCCTAGGAATATTATTTATTTTGTGATTTTTTAATACATCATTTTTGTAATAATGAATATTATATTAATATCTTTTTGAAATTGTAATTGAAATTACTTCCTAATTTATAAAAATATTATTTTGGCAAATTAATATGTGACATGTGTAATTTATAGGGGTAATTTATATTTTTAAGTTTATTCTTATTCTTTTGATGACAATAAAACAACATAATATTTAATACTTATTACTGCTTCAATAGATGCTTTGGTTTTCCCCGGCAACGAGATCAGGTCAACGAAGATTAGATTACTTACGTCGTAAAATAAGTAATTGTGAATCTATTTATTTAGAATCTAGAAAGGTTATTTCTATTTTTACTAATTTTATTTATTTATAAGATTTATCGCAAACGCCAATATTTATAACGTAAATCTTGTTAATATTTTAAGGCTGTTTTTCTTCAAAAACACTTTCAGTAATGAAAACTATCAGAAGTTCAAACCCGTAAATTTCACAAATGCTATCTCCAAATAATCTCTATTTTATAAGCTATAGCGATATTTTTTATTTAAAAATACGGATATGCATAACAACATAGTCACCAGAATAAACTGCAGTCACAATTGGTATTGAATTCCTTAGTTGGAGCTCACGACTATAAGCCCATTGGAGTAGTCAGAGATACGATGAGCTGCAAAAGTCCTATCAGTTTCATGCAAAGTAATAAATTAACTGCTTGCACTGAAAACCTCCTGCTTACATGTCGTTTCTGTAATAGACCAAAAACACCTACAAAAACGTAAATTTTATAATTATGACAACTAATGGTTCATCACCACTGTTCACAAATAAATTGGCTCAGTGACTGAACTTTTGCTTTTTGATTGTACATCTATCGCAAGATGAATCAAGTACCCACACCTCACCGAGCTCTCTGTTAGACCAACGTGATCATAATTATTTTGATGATAAACCCGTTACTCCAGTTACGACGACATCCAAGATGATGTTGTTTGCTTACATAAACACGGACGATGATAATATTTTATCCGTCATTCATGACAAACCTGGTCTAAACCTACCCACCTAAAGACCTGGCGACCTTCCGTTGACCGGGTATTAAAAACTCTCGGGGTGTCATGGGAGCAAGCTGCAAAGGCTACAAAAGGTCGCGAGGAGTGGAAATCTGTTATCCGAGCCCTATATCCCAACAGGGGCAAAAAAGGTTCGAAGAAGGAAGAAGAAGGTCCATGATACATTTCATACTTCAATGGTGGATTAGAACATTCAAACACAGTCGTGGTAATTAAGCATATGGCATAAAACGCCTCATTTTATCGTAAACGCTTTATGAAGGTTAGAGGTTTTCGCTTATATCGATAAATTTTTTTCCGCTATAGTTTATACACGAGACCATCTCACAAAAACAGCACCAGTGCGGAACTAGTTTATTTGCAATAAAGAAAGTGGAATCCCGGGTTCGCTCCAATTACCGGGATATACGCGGCAATCCCGGTGACGTGGTACCTAGCCCGGGAATGGCAATTATACATATTGCGAGAATTGCTTTTCCTCTATTGGAACGTATTGCTATTGGATAAACTATGCCTTTGTTTTGTTACGTACATTTTGATTGGATTGTAAGTAACTTATTGCGTTGTTTAGGCTAACTTGTATCAAAATATAACTTGGGTTATAATAATATTAGTTGTTTGTGTAACTGCGAAATAGGTAAGTACGAAATTGGTGTAACTAAAGTACTAAAATTCGAATTCGAAAGGTAAATAAAATTATAAAACAGACTAATAAGTGACGTCTTTGTAATGTTTGTTGTTTTGACATCAGTTGTCTAGTAGTTTTTTTTTATAAATATAAACAAAAATAAGTACGTGAAATGTATTTTAATTTACATCTTATATTTTCTCTTTAAAATGTCCAGTAAGTACTGAATTATCGAATAAAATCACAACGTGTCTACCTTTGATATGATTCACATCGATATGCATGTCTAGAATTATGAGATTAAACGAACTTACCTGTAAGTGAAGTTCTATCTCAATTATACGAAGCTCCTTGTTCGAGACGGTTTACAGTGTAGTCGTAGAAAGTCTAGAAACCCCACAAGCTCCCGAACCAAAACTTCGAATTTTAAAAACAATTTTGCATCACCTTTGCAAGCCCGGTAAAGCCGATGTCACAGTTCCGATCCTCATTCGTTTTCCTTCTTAGTCCGTGTCTACGTGAACCACGCATGTTTCGGTCCCAGTACGACCGTACGCTAGGCCCGAAGCATCCCAAAGCATACCCTGGGGAGACATACACTAGTTTTCCAAGCATATCTTATTGCTCTTTTGTTGATACCAAGGGTCGTTAGTTTCATCGCCGGGGGTCAGGCTCAACGGAACGTAAAGCTGAAGGAGTTGGTTTATTTTAGGTGTAGGTTTGTATCTTAAGGCGCGTTAAGCACATATTTTAGGCCTTTAGTGAAGTTGACAACCAAAGTAGTTGAATATTAAGGACATTGAGAGTTTATGTTTTTTTTTTTAAGTTTATTAATCATTTCCCATGAATTTTATATATTAAAGTTGCAACTACATCAACAAGCCTACATAATTTATCACATAAAATTACCTATCACCATTCCAATTTCAAATTTTCAAAATCCAATTTAATCCCTCGAATTCCGCACCATAGCATCTGAGTCCCAAAATCTCGAAAGGATTAAAACATGCAAATCAAACAAACACCATTTTGAAAATGGGGATTGCCCCTTACGAACTGCGACCCTTGTCTTATTTATTCATCTGAGTACGAGAAAAAGTTGTTTTGTTTACTTACTTCCCCTCTGGATTGGGGAGATACGCAAGCCAGCAAGTTTAGATTTACTATGGGAGAGAATGGATAGATATTTTTGCTCGCGTTGCCTTTATGAAGTAAGATAGTGTTATGGGTTTTACAAGTTACTCGCTGTGTGGAGTTTCGGCTTAGTCAGTTAGTATTCGCTTATCAAGTGCTTCTTGTAGCTCAGATCGCTTGATATAAAGAAGAAGCATTGTAATTAATATACCAGTTCGAGGGCCACGGACAAACTAAAATAACTTCATTTTCTTTAATAATGCCGGGACCTATTATATTACTAGAGAGCCGTCCTTTTAAAGGTAAAGGCATTTGACAGCAAAATATGGCTCAAGAAACACGAATAAAAATTATGTTTCTGTGGATTTCATCTGGTATTGAACTACCTCACAGACACGTTTGAGTGAAACTGAAACATAAATGTAAGATGCGGCATGTCTGTATGGAAGCGGATGAGCCACCCTCGGCTAAGCCGGGACTGGCTCGTCTCGCCTTCAGGCAAGTGCTATCTCACTGGCCAGTGGTTTGCAAACTTTATATAAACAGTTATTAATATCCTGACTTTTTCTTAAAAATCAACTTGTCTTATTTGAAGTGTCGGAGTTGTTGTAGGATTGGTAGTCTATACAATATGTCTTTCATTGTACCTATTTATATTTGAAATACGAGTACGAACGTACCAAAAGTGGTCACATGCTGTCTTTTAGTGTGTATGTTGCAAATGCGATTATGTGTGGCTATTGTATAACAGATGGATAAAGGCTTTACCAAATATCGTGTAAATAATATATCTTTCGGTCTACAAAGATAAAATGACTACGTACCTACGAGCCACTCTCTTAATTAAAACACATAATAACGGGTTCTTACCGCGTTTAAATGGGGATATGAGTTGCAAGTGCCATGCTCACGGGATGACTGATGAGATTGGAGTAGAGTAGGTAGATCCATAATTTTTCTACGGGCAGACATATCTGTCTACCCTCTTTCTTTGCCGCTTGTTTATGTTTTTGATATCGGAATGTTCGGAACCATCTGAACTCGCACCAAACTCACTACGACAAACCATGATCATGGCACTTGCAACAGTGTCGAAATATCGGGAGTCTCATATCCCCATTTAAACGCGGTAAGAACCCGTTATTATGTGTTTTAATTATGATAATAACCGCGTAAACTTAAAATAATGTATGAGCCACTCTCTTGTTGGTGGAGCATTCTCTATGCTACTTTTTAGGGAAAAATAGCAGTGGTTCCCTCTTGCTTTCCGCCCCGCATTACTCTGTCTGGCGCGAGTGGGATGGCCCCAGAGTAGCCTATTTCAAAGCCGTACTAGGACTTCTGTCCTTCGCCTCTGAATAGTACTGACAGTTACTGCTGCCCTCTGCCAGGTTTCAGGTTACAGTCGCTGTGACTTGTCCCTTCCGTCCTCATTACACACTGAATAGGCTACTTGACAACCTAGTCAAATAAGATACTTTTTACGAAACGTCAAAACGAATGTTTTCTTTGGAGTTTCTATAGAGATACTGTCATTCCCCTTCTTCTTAAAGAAGAAGAATACTGTCCTGTGACGTCATCAATAAAAGTGGTCAAACGTCGTACTTATTGTTTCTTTAAAGGAAAGTTAAATGAGATTGATTTTTGTGATTATCTTCCACTGGCTATTATTTCTAGATTAGCATTTTAAAATTTGTCTTTGACCCAGTCAAACACCCTTTTATCTAAACTTGACTATGTAGATCATGAAAGTTTGAGCATCCGGTCGTTTTGTTATTCCACCCCAACGGTACCCTTTTTAAGGGGATTTCTTTATGTTGTGAGACCTCATTCATAGCGTCCATCAAGACGATTCCAACAGTCGTTACGGTCGCGGCAAATGTACCGAAATCATCGGTTCACTGCCGAACGGTCTGCGGTACCGTACCGGCATATTGTAGGTACCGTAGATGTTGTAATAAGTACATAGTACCGTTTGATTCAATTTGGAATTGCGGTCCGATGAAAAAAGTTTGCTCTTTGATTATTTTTTGTAGGGGTCATGCAAGTAGTAGTTTCATGAGTTTGGAATCACTATGTGATCCTTAGTTTGGTTAGGACATTACAGGATGATGATCCGTGCTTCGGAAGGCACGTTAAGCCGTTGGTTTCGGTTACTCCCTACTGATGTAACTAAGTAATCGTTACATTAAATTCAAATTCAAATTCAAAAATATCTTTATTCAATAGGTAACATAGTCACACTTTGAATCGTCAATTTTACATAACGTACGTCTCATCCGCCTAAAACTACTTATTTAGCCATGTCAGGGGCCTTTGGCGGCTCAATAATAACCCTGACACCAGGGTTGATGAGGTTGGCAATTAACCTCAACCCACACGATAGAAGAAGATGAGTTTGGACAGAAAATTACAGTAGATCCTAATACCCAGATTGGATTATGGATTGTTAGATTTGATTACTATCTTCAGGAGAAACATAATATCTTGCTTATTTTTAAAATGAATTTAGTACTTAAAATAGCTACATAAATAAAAAAAAAACTAACTTGAACGAAAACATATAATATTCATAGTTCAATTCCCCGGCAATAACAATGAAAATGATCTGCCTATGTAATTACATAGGCATAGCTAGTCACGTTGCAACAGTCATATCTATTTAAATGATGTACAATTGTTATTAGCAATAAAATAAGTGTAATTATAATTTGTGTCCTAAACAATAAGCACAAAAGTACATTCACCAACAGAAATCCATTAGCCAGTATAAAAATGCCGGTACCGATACCGACACGACCGAAGTCAAAACATGGCTTGTGGACGTTTTGCGGGTAGAAATTTTGTTTTAATAAACGTTGTATTGCGGAACGCAGCCGTCGCCAATATTACGTCGAGCAACAGCCACTAATGTTCTCTTTTCATATTACGTTGAAGCATTATTATGTGCTTAGGGTTGACAATCTCTGTCTCGCGCCTTACACAACTTCTGCGCGGGATTGTATTAATAATGAATGCGTAAATTGAGCTTTTGTGTCGTTCCTCATTTTTGTTTTATGTTTAATTTATTTGGAACAAAAAGGACGACGATGAATTTTATTTAAACTCAACTGAAATTCTATTTTGAATATGGAAATCTAAGTAACACATTTCAAAATGTTGAAGCTTTTGTATCGGTACCTACTACTATGGTTTGAAACATATCCTTAAGATAAATATAATTGTGCCTATACTTTAGTAGCATTTCTTACATAAAGCATCACTAAAGTAAAGTTAGAGACATTAATTGGTGCTGAACATTGAACACAACCCTCAAATAAGGCGTAGGGGCAAAATAATGTACCGAACCGGTCACTTAGCAATTAAGATTGGCGACTCCCTACACAGTTAATCCGAAAATACGTGCGTCGGGTGTTTATTGACCGACGGAAGTTTGTTTTTCTGTGGGACATGTCTGTTATCCTAGCTTAGAAAACGAATGGTTGTCTGAATCGTTATCATGTTAGAGAGTTGCTTGTATCATTCTATTATTTATTAAAGCAATGCTTTCTGAAGCAGAAGCAAGTTTGAAAGTATATTAAGAAAGTAAGTAGAAATGAGCACTTTGACTTTAAATTAGTGTTTTGTAACGGATTTACGTAGAAATCATACTAGTAATGCTTAAGGTTGATTTTTTTTCCCACAATAGTAATTAAAAAGTAGGTACTGAAAGAGAAGTAGAGTCTTTTTGTAATTATTTCTTTTTATTTTGGTACAATAAAGTGTATTTGTATTGTATTGTACTGAAACTAAGTATATCTTATTATATTCCCTTTTCTTAATTGCGTGGTGGCCTGATGGATTATGATCCATACCCTTATGTTATTTCTTTAAATAAATAAGCGTAGAAGATCGTGAAGAATTAGATCCAAATATGGCACTAACAACTAATCTATTTTCATAACTACGTAAGTAATTAAATTAAGAACAGGAAATTCAAAACAAGAATCGCAAAAAATAACTACAAGTCTATTTAAAAAGTTAACGGTTAGAATTCCGTACAAAATGGCGGGTACCTAATAAGGGGCATACAGAAGAGACTCAAGTCCGGCACGTCGGGTTTATAGCCCGTTAGTGCTACTGAAATCAATAAAAGTACCGGAATGTACCGCACATGCGCATTCGAGCTCGTTCCTGAGTCAGCTACATTCATTTTATAGCCACTTGTATTTGTGTCTATGGCCACTTTGTACTCTTTACTGTTGACGGAATAAAAAGAGGGAAAATTAATTGATGCCGCGTTAATAGACGTACCGGTACTCGGTACGCGAAGGCGTGATGGTTGGACTGTATTTTTTGGAACGACTGTACTTTATTGCTTAATTGAAAATATTTCAGGAGCTAAGTAGGTACATGTTTTATGTCTCATTTACGTTGATCTAATAAAATTACTAATCCTAAGATAGGTAGGTATCCTAATAATGACAAGAAAACACTACAGAAAACCACATAGTCAAATCTTGCTTTTGTTCGTGACTTATTGTACATTTGCCGCAAAAATGGCATTAACTACTCGGCTGGATAAATCAGAAAGTTATGCTGATTTGGGGGTTTAAAAACGTCACATCCAAGCAATTCATCTAACAAGCAATAATGCAATTTGACATTTACGCATACAAAAGTAAGTGCGCAATGGAAACAAAATGTCAAATAGCAATATTGCTTTTTTAAATGACTTGCTTCGACGTGGCCTTTTTAACCCCCCCGTATAGAGATCGATACAAGTATATTATTTACGACAATTTAATATTCTACGACATACTTTGGATGAAAAACCGCGCAGCATATTCTAAGATGTCGTATCAACTCAGACCATGCATTACAGAAAATATTCAAAATACAGCAATTCTAAAAATTCAACCCAATACTTACAGAAGCCAAATCCATAAAAGTTTTATGCAACAAACATGAAAAAGGTATTTAACGAATTTTTTATGACCATAACACGACACGTGCACAGTACAATACAAGCCATTATGAAAATCATTCATAGAGTTTCTATTTATATTTAACTGTATACAAGATAAACCTACAAACATACAATTTCATATTCCAGATTTGAATTATGACTATTCGGCAAAAGGCTGTTATGTGTATTATAAATATCCGAGAGTAACATTGTCCAATGATTTGAGAATCTTCTTATTTATAAGTTAGACACCATGGTGGATAAATAAGAATAGATGGGACTGCATGCTGTGAGGAATGGCCGCGTCTCTATACAACTCCCATAAGCCGACATTAGTTTAAATTTATAATAGGATGAAGACATTCTAAACCCACCTCCGAGGCCGGTTTAAATTGGGTGTTTTAATAAAAACTTCTCTGTTCTGACTTCGTGATTATGTAATTTATACAATACATTTAAATTGCTCTATCGGACCAAAAATGGTAATTAAAATGGCTTCTTTTTTTAATCAAAAGAAGTTCCTGTCTAATCTTTTTTGGATATCGAAACCTATTTAAATACACAAAAATACCTAATTTAAGTATCTAAATATTTAAACCTTAAAAGTCATAGCCTAATTAAGCATTATCATAAATAAACACTCGTAATTCTTTAGCTAGTAGAAAGACCATAAAATCACGGCTAAGATTCACTAGGACAACTTTTACGATATTTTTATGAACTGTTTGGTCGTCAAATAACTTTTTTATGAAATCACTACTGGTTTAACAATTTGCCGGTCGTCAGTATCGGTGACAAAGCCTGATATGGCGTTTAATGGCAGGACAATTAATTAAAAAGGCATAAACGCCAGTTTTATATACCGAGGGCCTATAAAGACTAACTTTTATGCGTCGTAAACGCGATTGTCTGACCCTGACGGCACTCGCGAGAGGGAAACTGTACAAACAGAGGAGATGGGAATTTCGAAAAAGGAAACGATAATGAGTATTTTAGGGGTTTTTTTGGGGTCGGCGAAAGACAGGGAATAAATTAAATGAACGAAAGAATACATTGGTCAATGTAGTGGATGGCTAAAGACTTAAAGACGAAAATGAGATAGTAATGATAATGACGAAATTTCAATTTCTTTGCTCTTCACGAGTAGGCGATAAATTATAATAAGATAAATTAAACAAATAACATAAAATATAACATTCTCACATCGCTTCACAGATTCGTGAGTACCACACCTACTCAACGTTCGACGTATGAGCTCAAAAGGTGCTACCTACTCAACCATCCATTGTAATCCTACACACAGCCTTCTAAATCTACAGAATAACACGTCGATTGTCCAAAACATAATAATAAATCAAGCAGACACAGAATCGTAGCACAAACAGGTCATAAAAGCTATTCCGATCAAAGGCTAGATGTCTCTGGAGGCGAATAAAAGAGATTTATGCGACTACCCCCAATGGAAAGTTGGAATGAAAATTGTGAGATTTTTAAATAAACCATTAGAGAAAAAGTTCCGGGCCATTTGAGGCGGTTTATGGGACCACTATCGGGCGCCATTGTTGACTGTAGACTGTAACGCTCTGAGCGAAGATATAGAGAATATTAGAGATATACCTTTTTTATATTTCGCTTTACATGCCTGCTTTGGATTAACACGTTCACTGTGTATAAACCACATCATGAATAAATTTGAAACTCATACGTGCATGTCCCATATGTGGAGCACATTTTTTCTTGCCATAGTGTGTCTATGTAGATATATAAATTCCAATGTGTTTATCGAAAAATAACATTGCACGTGAAAGATTGATATCAAATTTTCAGTTACACAGTAAACGTGTTAAAGTCTAAACGCAACTACTTTTAAGGTAGTAGCGGCCCGTTCCTTGCTTCGCACTTTGGACATTTATTTTTTAAGAGTAAATTGTACAGTGAAGTACTATTTTTTTCTGTTAGTAAATATCTAAATATAGAAAGAAAGAAAGAAAGAAAGAAACATTTATTATTTATATATTATATATAAATAATAAATGTTATAATATAGCTGTTATAATATAGCTTATGTTACTCTGTGATACTCTAGAATTATAATGGTGCTAGAATTTTTGAAATTATCCCAGTAGTTTTTGAAGTCATTGAATAAATTTTATAATAATAACGTAAGTAAGCCTTTAATTAGAAAGAGTGAAAAGTGGGTCTCCTTAACAAAATATTTCAAGATAGGAACCATTTACATAGCTCAGTAAGTAGGTAGAGTATGCTACAAAATGAAAACAAAAAATAGAATCGATTTATTATTTTGAATTATAAGACTATTCCAGTGCATCTTTTACATAGTTTTGAATTTCAAAAGCAATTTAGATTCTGTTTTATTTGTTTTTAAATTAAATTCACTTCAAATGACTCGTTTGTCGGTAATCTAAATTAAATTCAGTAATTTCTGACTTTAACTTTTTGATTTTTTATCTTCGAGCTGTAATGATAAGGTAGGTAGGCAATAAAATATGGAAATTATATATATATTTCAATATATATCTAAAGCTATGTTTATTCAATTCACTATTCAAATTTTCTATGCCTTTAGAATGAACACAAGGTGTGAAAACATCTTTAACGTGTAGCAAATGTAGAAGTTATGCAAATTGTGATATCGTATCCATGTCAGGAAAAGAAGTCCTCTGTTAGATTTACTCATGGATAATATTCAAATGAAGTAGAAATGTGTTCGTAGTTCATAATATTATGTTTGACGTCGATGCGGTTTTCCTTTTATAGTTTCAACAGTAGATATTTGAAGTTCAAAAAATCAAAATACATACGATCATGATGTTTAATTTTGCATTAATGTTTCGCAACAGAAATATTTCTAAATAATTTCACAAGTCACATGCCGGGACGGAAAAATATCATAGAAGAGGTTTTCTTAATGCTACCTATAAAGATAGCATTTTCCAGGTTATTATTTCCCGAAAACATTAAAAAAAAAAACGAAAATACAATCGAATTCCTCTCTAAGCAAATCTACCTACTTTCACATACTTACAAGGCGCATCCCGAGCTCAAATAAACGTTCTTTTTCGAATCAACCAGATTTATTTCAGGGGTCGTCGTACGTATTTATTTGTGGAACCAGCAGTAGATCAGGATGGGTGAACCGGGGTGAGGGGCCGCAGGGGAAAATGGCAAACACAGGAAACGGATCCGGGAACTTTCTCGCCGAACCGGCAAAAGGGAGATCGGGTATCCGGCGGATAAAGTGACCATGTTTTTGGGGGACATAAAACATGTTTGAAACACCAGAAAATTTTCAAAATTGTTTTAAATCCTGTGAATTTCTGGAAAAAAGTATCTTGTGAAATTAATGACAAAAAAAACTAATAGCTTTTTAATTCAGTTGAATTATTCTTTCTGTGTTTGAGACCTATTAAAATATTGTAACTGCATCGACAATTAAACGTAAATTGAATTCTGCATACTTAAACTCACGCCGTAATTCTCATGAATTAATTAATATCATTATTATCATGATATTATTATCATAGGTTATTTATTTACTTATTATCATGAGAAACATTTACGTTTAAATTGTCGATGCAGTTACAATATTTTAATAGGACTCAAACACAGAAAGAATAAGTCTAATTAATTGAATAAAAAGACACTAGTTTTTCTTGTCATTGATTTCACAAGTCTCATTTCTGAAAACCGACTGATCAATTTTATTTTTTAGTAAATAAGACCATAGGTATCCTTATCCTCAACTTTTCCAAAACCATACGGACCCTACCGTCTCTTTCTCTGATATATTTATATGCATTAATACCGTTTTATAGCCGTGAGATAAGCATAAATCCACCAAGGACCGCGATGTATCTACCAGTAACTTCACTTTATTGTAGCTCTACTGAATTTACTTTCCAAATTCTAAATTGTCTGAATATACTGACGTCACCCATGGAAATATAAACTAGCCATTTTATGGTGTATATGTCGTGGACAGATCTTAGTATTTTATGAAATGTCATATTTCATGAAATAGCCAACTTAAGTTGACCATATGGTCGTTGAAACGTCAACGTTAATAAATGATATTTCAATCAACGTTTGGCCATATCATTAATGTAGGCGGTGTTCATGATATGTGGTGTAATATAAAATGCGCATGGTTGATTAATTTCTTAGGTTAAAAATTATTTTCCTAATGAATACTATCGATATGGAACATTGTACAATTACATTGATTCATCAGTTATAATATCAATCAAGTTTTAAATATAATGGACACCAGCGCCACTACCGGTGGATAATGTTACTAATTTTAATTTTTAAAGAACATTATTGGCTTATCATCTATAACATTAGACCATCATGTAAGAAAGGATACGGTCTCTCTCTATCAAATCAAATCAAATCAAATATACTTTATTGCACAGAACTAGAATTTCAACAATCAGACATAACACATGAATACAGTACAATTTGGGCGGCCTTATTGCTCTAGAGCAATTTCTTCCAGGCAACCAACAAAAGGAAACAAACATTTACAACTTGGATGCGGGATGGTGCAACAAAAAATAAATAAATAAATACCTAAAAGTAAAACTAAAGTGATTCTACTCCCGTGTTTGCTCGTATTCTTCTATTATAGTGACGGATGGAAAGAAAAAATAAACATGGCGACATGCTACTTAATGCTTATCATTCTGAACAAGTACTCGATATGTGGCATTAGGATCAAGGACGCTTTATAGGCTACTGGCCAATGACAACAAAAATATTGATGACCATTTAGACTAAAATATATTATTATAAATACTAAAATGGCGGATTTACGAATACTGAATGATTTCCGACGCCGACCTTGATAAGACTTTATCTACCTATCACAGCTGATTCTTTACTGGTAATTATAGATTTTTGTGTTAAACTACACGGAATTTATTTACCAACTAACTTCATTTGCTGTGTATACCGACAAAGGAAAGAGATAAACGTAGGTAATATTATTGTACATTTTCAAAACTGTTTTACGCTTCTGTAACTTTTGTAGCATCTTATCTTTTCCATAGACATTATATTTTTTAAATGTTGAATCTTTGCCCTGGAATTTGATAAGTATGTTATGAAAGCAGTGTTATAATATTTTTCGTATTAACTTATCTTTAAGCTCTGTTAATTATGAGCTCAAAATAAAAATATGTTAATATCCCCATATTATTCATAATATATCTTCGACATTTTTTTTAATTGTATGGGAGTATCATGATGCTCTAGCTCCCTAACGCAAAATGCTATACCTAAAGTCAAAGAAGGAGAGGAGAGAGCTTACTTATACATACTATGTATGTGTATAAACTCACGCCTATTTCCCACCGGGGTAAGCAGAGAATATGGAATTCCATTTGCTTCGATCCTGATACAGTCACAATGAAATGTGATATAGAGGAGTGCATAGAAATTTTACATTTGCCTACTTATGTCGTAAATAACAAAAACTGTTTATTGTATTGCCTTCAGAAAGCAATGCTAAAAGGTACATTAAGCCAACTCTCATATATATCTCGTTTTTCACAGGGTCCGCTTATGTAAACTGAAGAATTGACAGGTCCGACTTTTTACAGAAGCGACTGCCTGTCTGACCTTCTAACCCGAAGTGAAAACCAGCCCTAGGTGTCAGCCCAAACCACATTTCTCAGGTATGGTTTCCTGACAGTGTTAATGTTATCAATATGACGAAACAGAAGTCTATGGAATACATTCAAAAAGTATAACCATCTCTTCTTAGACAATACTTAAATAATAAAACCGTAGTGTTTTATTGAGGAGCTCGGTGGCGCAGCGGTAAACGCGCTCGGTCTGCGATTATTGAAGTTAAGCAACTTTCGCAAAGGCCGGTCATAGGATGGGTGACCACAAAAAAAAGTTTTCGTCTCGAGCTCCTCCGTGCTTCGGAAAGCACGTTAAGCCGTTGGTCCCGGCTGCATTAGCAGTCGTTAATAACCACCAATCCGCACTGGGCCCGCGTGGTGGTTTAAGGCCCGATCTCCCTATCCATCCATAGGGAAGGCCCATTCCCCAGCAGTGGGGTAATATCGTTAATGGGCTGGTGATGATGATGAGTGTTTTATTACTGCATGTAGAAAAACACCTACTATAAACAAGATACAGGCGTGTATTCCCCTTTGTACACCGCTTCCAATAAATTGGAAAACCAGTGAAATTAATATAACATGCCGTAAAGTCTATAAAACACATGCTTGCAGGATGTTTTAAACATTTATTGAAGATATAAGGAAAGCAATTTTGATGGCGGAATGTACAGCCAGAGCCATTTTGGTACATTACGTTCGTATGGAAAGCTGCTCTACTTTGTGTTTAAACTGAAAATTTTAACTATTCACGTGATATTAAATGACAATATTGTTTTTCCTCAATACCTTACATAAATATTCAAGATCTTCAAATAGTACTTATCGCAAAGGTATATTTATTTTCCATTTTGCTCACAGCGATTTCGTCTTACCCTTTAGTAAATTTTTAGATTTACTTACTTAGTACTTTACCAGAATTAATTTTCTGTATGTTACTTCATATGTGGGGAAAATTGCCGTTTATATTTTTTATTTTACACCTTATCGGATTGATTTTAATAGTTGTTTTTTATGTGTATTATTTTCGTTTTATTTATCAGTAGAGCAACATTCCAGCCCTTCCTACTTTTCTTTCCAGAAACGCGCAAAAGGGAAGCAAAGTAAAATATGAATTCGGCGTGTCTTGGTGCTTCCGTGCACACGTTACTTGTTTATCCTTTTAAGGGAGGGCTCTCATTTCAGACAACTGCTATGATTGCTATATAATCGCCACGTTTACAGGACCCTTCACTTCATACTTTCATTTAAGACACGAAAGGTCTACGTAAGTCGGTTGCAAGTCAAGCATTTTCGTAATAACATCTCGAGAATGAACGCAGATATTCGGCAACTGATTATGAGTCCTAAATACGTTTGGTAATGTTAGTTTTGTTGTGTTGACTTAACCCGTATTGCATGTTTGTGTTCAAGCTATATTGGGGTTTATTGGTTTGCCACAAAAGTATTCAATTACCTGAATACCTACTTATCATAATGTTTGTAGACAATTAGTGAAAAACATCAAGCAGTTGTTTTAATTTCAGTACTTGTATGTATACAAGTGACATTGTTTTTGTTATGTGATTGTACATAATGTATAAGATAATCATTAAAATAAGTTCACAGACCCTCAATCTCTGTCCATAAATAAATTTACATAAAATTTTCCACTTTATTCAAATATACTTTTTGAAAGTAAATTAAAAGTTGTCATATATAATGTAGCGTGGTGTTTTATTCGAATGTTTTGCATGTTTTGGCAAAATGTCAAAGTATTTTTGGCTCTACCGTGGATGCAGATGCTCCTGCCATTTTGAACTATATCAAGATTATTATTGGCCAGATTTGATGCAGTGTAATCTTTGATGTAATGACTCATTCATATCCATTTAAATTAATACCAAACCTTTCTTTTTTTCAGGTGCCGCAAAGCTGTCAATAATTAATGTAAAAAAAAGGTGCGAGACACATTTGTATTCGAAATTTAAAACATTTTATACTTTAAACAAATGTGCTGCTTAAACATAGCTCGTCAAGGTTTTCAACTTAAGGTGGTATTAATAAACTAATCTCAGCTTTGAGACTGCCCTCAAGATCATGTAAATGAGACAGTTATTATATAAAAACAGGGATTGAGCATGGTCTCAGCTGAGATTGATTTATTAATACCACTCTTAGATTGTGACAAATGCCAAATACAAATTCATTCAATAGTAAACACAATCTTGTTCTCTAATCATCTTATCCGACGAGCCATCAGCGAAACAGAAAAAAAGAAATAACACGAACAAAATTGAAAACAAGCCATTGTTATGTTATACGGAGGTCCCAGAAAAAGGCAATCTACATGGAGGGTTCGCACCGGACGCCTCGAGATGAGGAAATAAGAATTCATCCTTTCTCACCCTAGGGGCTCGAAGGGGGGAGGTCTGGGGGGCAAGACGGACGACGCCATTCCAAAAACCCATTATACGAGCTCCAGAGCTGTTTTCTATCTCGGTAAGGGGGGCACCTCCCCCCACCTATCTTCGGGGATTCTCAACTTTGTTTATGAAAATTACCCATTAAAGTGGCTATGAAAGTAACGCTTTTGCCACTCCTGAAATTAATAAGGAAATTGATATAGATTATTTTTGCGGTAGATTTTCGGTGGTTTTTATATTATTATAATTGTAAAATGAGGATTCTTTTGTCAGTAAATTTAAATAACTATTGCTTGGTATGATTAATAGTCGTAAAAGAACCTAGTTAAAATTCTGTCTGGGTTATTTGATATTTATCTTTCAACTCCTAGACACTAAGACTTAATCTGATAATAATAATGAGAAACAAATTAAAAATACTGAATATGTGATCCAGACTAGTATCAGCCATTTTTTTATATTTACTTACCTGCAGTGGAGTAGTGTGCTAGGTATTTATATTTATTCTACGTATGTTACATACACATCAAGGAAAAAATAGATCTAATCCCAATACTCCCAATACTGTCATTTTTATTTTGTTATTATTATTAGGTACCTTTACTTATTAAGTAACAGGTATAGATACTTGAGATTTAATCTCGAAAATTTAAAATAAATTATTGAAATTTTTAATTTATTCTGTTTTTTGTCAAACCATGATTTTTGACATCTTACTGCTATACAGTAACTGTCAGTACTATTCAGAGGCAGAGGACAGGAGTCCTAGTATGGCTTTATAATAGACTACTCTGGGCGCCATCCCACTCGCGTCAGACAGAGTACTGCGGGGCGGAAGGCAAGAGGGAAACCACTGCCCTATTTTTCCCTAAAAAAGTAGCATGCAAAATGCTACACCGACAAGAGCGTGGCTCTTAAATTGATGATGGACTGCTATACAAATACAAACAAAATAATGTACAATCTTCATGTAATTTGATTTTCTAAGCACTTCTCAAGATTACTCCTAGCAAGATTTATACCACTCTCACCCCAAGATTTACAACGCCATTACAAATTAAATTAAAAAACAAAATTATTACACTTGAGCCAAAATTTAAATACGCATTACCGTTCTCCCTTTATTGGGAAGCACTTTCTTGTATGTGTCTCTTTCTTGCATAGCTGTGCAGTAAAGGTAAGACAAGGATAGAAGATCAGTGGCTCCGCGTAGCTCGACATAAAGAAAGATTATCCGAAGCCCCCAAGGAAGTTGAAATTGCTATTGTAGCAAAAAGGATTATACGTTAGTGCTACGCCGTAGCAGGGCTACGAAGCGTACGAGCAGGTCGATTCTGGTATCTATCAAAGATTGTTTTATTTATATTACGTTATTGTTTTTTTTTTATAAAAGGCTAGCTATACCGTATAGAGTACATTAAATAATTTAAGAAGTAGGTATTTGGTAATATTCTGATATTTTAGTTTTACTTAAGACTTATCTAGTCATACCTAATACAATTGACTAACTTAATAACTAATTTGTAGATGCATTGTAATTTTTTTGTCATATATACAAGTCTTAATTTTAGTATTTGTCTTAGTTGTTAATGTTTTATATATATGATGTAGTAGTACTTAATAAATAAATTAAAAAAATTTCTTGTCTTACTGCTATTTCTGTCGAAACCATAAAATCTTTATAATCGGGGAGAGTACAAGACTCGGGTGAATAGGCATTAGCTAGGTTAGCGTAATCCACCACATAAACACCATAAGGTTAGATTGTGGTCAACCGCGAGCCTATATCATTTAAAAAGAAAACAATATTCCAATTTCAAAAAGCCATCAAAGAAATTGATGTAATTAACACATCCAGAATACGCAATTAAACCAACATATACACCCAATAGGGTACGCGAAATAAACAATCTTATATCGCGACAAAGCACAAGCGGCGTGGCACCCGGATTAATTCTGTTAGATCCGGGCAAATCCGGTAAAATGTGGCCGGATCCGGCGCGTGGTACGGGCGATACGTAGTCTAACCGTACGGTGCTAATCCACGGTTTAAATTCTGATAAAAGCCTCCACCTTTGTTAATTTGGACCTGTGAAGTGGGGTATATGATAAATGAGTCTGTTCTTTGGACTTTTGATATGGATGAAACCTAACTCTACTAATAAATAATAAAAAAGGTTAATAATAGGAATATTTGTTCGTCAATGCGTCGCCTTAATAGTACTTCAATTTTTGAATACAGATTGAGTTGGGTCGTGTACTAGATTTAAGATAATTTATGGAATTCTGATTACTAAATAAAGACAGATCTAAATGTAATGAAAATCATTTTCTTTTTTCTATTTATGAGTTTTAATCAAGAAAAACATAATAATAAATCCGACATTTTATCACGTTTGTCTGTGACCTCACAGTGTGCTTTTTCTTACAAATTCCATAGTAATTTTGTGTTTTGACGTTTAGTAAAAAGTAAGTGATTTGACTAGTTGGAAATTAGACTATTGTTAATGTTGACAATCAAAGAACTTTTTGGAGTCACCATCACTTACCGAATGCACATTCCATTCAATACAAACATAAACTATTTATATAATGGCATAATCCAGGAGTACATTAACAAGATAGTAGTAACATAAATTTGCATATCTCGCGCCATCTCCATTACGCATTTGAAATTTTAAGGGTCCCGTCGCATAATCCAGCGCGCATAACGGGATCGAAAATGAAACATAAATTGCTGAGACGGACTATACGGACGATTAAACCCATTAACATGGAGCACGGGTCACCACGGCCCTAGAGTGTCCCTGTCCAATCAACAAACCCTTTTATGCTCACACCAATGTAGAATGACCCGACATCGTAGGCGGAGGTGTGAGTCGCGCGGGTCGCCGGTGAGTGGTCGGTGTGTATCAGGATTCATGATAGGGCACCCCTACACGCCCCCGCTCTCAGATATATGGTAACGATCGCACCACAATACCCATAGACAATAAATACGACGCGTACGGCTACATATGCCGGAGGCGCGTACCACAGCCAGCAACAGTATTCGTATTGTTTATGCCACATTAAATTGTTAGAATGTTGCTCAGTTATTGCCGAAAGCATATTTGGTTCGCGTATCGTTATTGTAACGTATTTGCGGGCGTATATTTGTTTCTTACTAGTTTCGCTGTGTAGGTATCGAATAAAATTTCATTGGTAAACACTAAAGTTATGGAACAAATGGGCGGTGTCCAATCGCTTTTGTTTTACGCATGGCGATCTGTTGTGAATATTTTATTTCGAGCATTTTTTTCTTTTTTAGCATTTGCTGTATCATAAGAATTCTAGTTTTTTATACCACTCAGTGGGTTAAGTAGTTTTTAATTTTCTGAGAATTGTCAAGAATTATAAGATATTATAATACTTCTATAATATTACACAAAAGTTTTCATGACATGACTGTGACAAAAAATATCAGTCATAAAAAACATATGTCTGTAAAAATAATACTGAAATAACATCAAAACAAAATAGCAAAACTATACACCATAAAGGCTTTTAAAATAAGCAAGGACTCGTTAAAGATACTTAAATATACGTAAACTCATTAAGAACTAAAAGCACTCGAGCCATTAGCAGATTATGTTCGCGTGTTAATTATAAATAAATCTCCCAGTGCGTGCTACGCTCCAAAATGTTTTAATTAAAATATTCCAAAGATTTATTATTTTATTTTCATTTTACCTTGTTGGAATTTGTAACTAATTATTTAATATTTTAATATTACTTTTTATAGAGGACTTTGATGCTGCTTGTATAATTTTATTGTTCATTATTGTACATTTTTTTTGTTTATATTACATAAACATTTCTGAAATACTAATTTGTTGTTTTAAAAGGAACTCTGTCTGAACGAAAACAATTGTTTAGTATCTTGTAATTTTATTATTTTAATGTAAGTTAATATTATAGAACGAATAGATAATGAATTGAATATAAATCATAACCATCATATTAAAATATAATAATATACTTAAACTCACACCTGTATTCTTCATATAAAATGTATGTAAATGCATCCCTAATAAGGTAGGCAGGGTCATGTACGTGATCAAAGACAACTTGCAGCCACTATTGATATGAAGTATTGAAAATATGGTGGATACTAGGATTGCAAAAGCGGTATATAAAGCGAAAGTTGATGGTAGGGCTGGCAGAGGAAGACCGAGAAGGACTTACGATGACCAAATTGGAGATGTCCTTAGAAAAGGTTCAATACGATCTACTCTGAACCGGCGTGCGTGTATGAAGCGATTGATGAATGTGGAGGAAGCAAGAGAAGTGTGTCAGGATCGAAGCAAATTGAATTCTATAGTCTCTGCTTACCCCGGTGGGAAATAGGCGTGAGTTTATGTATGTATGTAAATGGATATG
Organism: Pectinophora gossypiella; assembly: GCF_024362695.1. Classification (NCBI taxonomy): domain Eukaryota; kingdom Metazoa; phylum Arthropoda; class Insecta; order Lepidoptera; family Gelechiidae; genus Pectinophora; species Pectinophora gossypiella. Next base: position 10,244,346 of record NC_065413.1, on the reverse strand, counting down.
ATGAAGTTTATGGCATTGATATAAGCTCCTTTTTTATCTCATCAGAAGTATAAAGAGTCCTCTTTTTGAAAAAAAAAAACAGAAAACTAAACTTGCAGGAGTTTTTTCAACAAATATAGGCGTCTCGCGAGTTCATATCTTGAAAAAGGAAGCAACCAACTCAGGAAGCCATAGGTGTATCATGTTATGGATGAAGTTATATCGATAACACGAAGGAAGCGATACAACTGCCTTATTTCAATAACAATGACTTCCAACAAAGGATCGTATACATACGTAGATGTATCTGTTTATGTACGCCTTTACTATGGGGCTGAATTTCACTGGAGACTAAAGGATTTTATTATCAACGTTGCGATGATCGTATAAAACTTTCAGATTATGTGATAAGTACGGGTATTCGTGTTTTGTTTATTGAAAATGGGTTCGTATTTGATCCCTATCTCGCAGCTTACCTTATAATACCTGTAAGACTAGCTTCCTAGACTGAAACAGCAGGCATAAGTCAGTGGTTCTTCTATCGTGTGGATTGTGAGGCGGACTACCAACCTCATCAACCCTGGTGTCAGGGTTACTATTAAGCCGCTGAAAGCCCCTGACATGACTCATGTAACGATTACTCACTTACATCAGTAAGTAGTAACCGGGACCAACGGCTTAACGTGCCTTCCTAAGCACGGATCGCCTTACTTTCTGACAATCAGGTGAGTCAGGTAAGTCAGTGGTAAATAAGGATAATACCACATTATTTTTGAGGTGGCTTTAATTACATTTATTTTCTGCATAATTAAGGCATTAACTACTTGGGCGGACAAATGGCAGCGAGGGTTGAAGCCTCTCACCCTTTTTTTTCTAAATTCTGACATTATCGACACTGCAAATGTCTTCTAGATATATTTTTTTTTGACGTGACTTATTGTAGATTTGCCGCAGATGGCATTAACAACTTAGCCAGACAAATGGGGAGCGCTGAAGGCTCTCACTCGGTACAACGTTTAAGACAACTAACAGGCCTGAGGGTGCCCAGTTGGGCGCGAACCTCGGCTCAGGACGTCGTCTGAGAGGAAAAATATTTGAAAGAATTAATCGACCCTAGTGGGTCGATAGCGATAAGCGCTGATTGAGAGAAGTCGTCTACCACGCCGGCGGGGTCGGTATCGAAGCCTCTCACACGGTAGTAAATACTATATACATAATAATAAGTAGGTTAACGAAACGAAAACACAATATCACAAAATGCTTGTCCGTGTGGTCCTACTCGCAAATATATTCATACCTCTCATACAAACCCGTAGTAAGGGACTGCCAACATTTCAGCGATATCAAGGACTACGTAGAACCTTCCGCCGTTGTTACCGAACTCATAAAAATAAAGCATTATTCAACAAGCCGTATAACCGTCAAGGGAAGCCTACTTGGAATAATTCCCGGCCCAACACCTTAAGAACATTTACATACATAACGCTGGAATATCGAATTTATAGCCGGTTCATAGGTTATAGGGATTAGTTTGGTTTACGACGCGCAATGAAACGTATTAAATAGCTTCGATTACATAACATAACATAAACAGCCTGTATACGTCCCACTGCTGGGCACATGCCTCCCACCAATCAACCGGAGGGGGTATGGAGCATTACGCTGCTCCAATGTGGGTTGATGGAGGTTTTTTTACGGCTAAAAGCCAGGACCAACGACTTAACGTGCCCTCCGAAGCACGGAATCATCCTACTTTTTCGGACAATCAGATGATTCAAGCCTGAAAAGTCCTTACCAAACAAAGGACAGTCTCACAAAGTGATTTCAACAATATCCTCATCGGGAATCGAACCCGGACCTCCAGATCGTGAGCCTAGCGCTCTAACCACTAGACCACGGAGGCTGTCATGTCAAATAGCTTCGATTATAAGATTTTTAATATCCAATATCCATACGGAGTATAAAAAAAGTCTGTCCTATGTTCCGGGTGATCCCCAGAAACTTCAAATGGATTCGTGTATGCAATTCCTATTACGATCACACCCGCCACCAACCAGCAGTGGAGCAGCGTGGTGGAGTATGCTCTAAGTACACCCAATGTTCGCAAAGTAGAGTTATTTCTGTTGTAAAAATTCTTTCATTGTAAGGAAACTGGCTGTTTTTTTTCTTTCTTGTATTCTAATCGTATCTGCCTAAAAATTAGGTAACAGAGGTGTTTTCACATAACTTTTGCGCTTTTTTCCTGCTGTTCAGTGCAATTGACTATATTATATTTTTTTGAATCACCCGATTGTCGGAAAAAATAAGTTGATTCCGTGCTTCGGAGGGCATGTTAAGCCGTGGGTCCCGGCTATTAGCCGCAAAAATACCTCAACCAACCCGCAGTGGAGCAGCGTGGTGAAGTATGCTCCATACCCCCTCCGTTTGATTGAGGGGAGGCCTGTGCCCAGCAATGGGATGTATATAGGCTATTTATGTTATGCACGTATGCTTTTTTGACGTCACTTATTGTATAGGTTTGTAGCACAATATCAAATTACTACTTGGTTGGATAATATAGATTTTATTCGTTGATGCTGTTGCTATATTTACTGTTCATCGCATTCATTTTTCTGCTATATGATTTGTAAGAAACTAATAATGATGCAATTCAGAAGTAAACACACTTGCATAGTGCTATTCACTCCTTAATTCTCAATTGAAGAGGCCTTGAATCTAAAGTAAGAGGTGACTAATATTTTTGATACTTTATCATTTACTGTATGTGAAGAAAATAAAATATGTAAGTAAGTATTCGAATTTCCGTGTAATTTTACACAAACATTTGTTTCAATTTTAATTTTTAAAACTGCGTCAAGTAACGCCATCTTTTGAGTGGTATTGGAAGTGATATACAGAAACTGATAATCGAAAAAAACGAATTCTATATTTAAATCGTTTAAGCTTAGAAGACATTGAACGTACTAGTGAGTCAATTCCCATAAATTATGCAAGTAAATATGCTACTTTTCACTTTGAAAAAGGCAATAATGAAATAGTAAAACCAAAAGAAAAAAGCTATCATAATATATTATATTTAAGTGCGTAGATTCTAGTTTTAAAATATATACTTGATCATATTTTGGTGAGTAAAACAAACATGTCCCCCTATAGAACCGCTCAATCGTCATCATAAGTATCGGAGAGTGGCGACGGAGCGTGAAACTGTCCTCGCAACGTTAAACACAAATATCTTCATACATTTCATATCACACCAGGAAAATTGCTTTTATAAAAACATTGTTACATAAGTGTTCAATTCACATGAAATGATAAGATACCGTCTTGAAACTTGAGATTTAAATGATTTATTCGTGTTCCGACGGCACGCATATAAGCATGTAAATATACAGAACTTACTGACATCGTAACGAAAGCTTTGATGGATGATTCAGGCCATGATTCTGAGTTAATATCAAGTAGAATTTTCCGTTGCAAACATGTATTTTGGTGGTTTTTTTTTAAATTATTTACAATTCTATACTTTTGCGATGGAAAATTCCACTTGATATCAATTCAGATTCATTGCTTGAATCATACCTTAAAATTATCGTTACGACGTATGTTATATTCATTAATGTGTTAGATAAGGTGTATATTTTCGATAAATAAAATAATAGACAACAAAATATTTCATAACTCATAACTGGTATATCTAAAAGCGAACCATATTATACGCTTTTACAACTTATATAAAAGAAATTTATTTTGAAATGAAATTTATGTCTCTATAGCCGCAGGTCAGTGGTCACAAGGGAAATCCAACATTAATGTTATAATATTTGCATAGAAGCTGACCCTTCGTATAGCTGTTAATATTGCCCTATTCGAGTTGTATTTGCATCTAATTGTCGACTATTGTAATATCATGGGAATGGATAGAGAATAGTAAATGGGATTATATACGTAGGTGTGGGTTTGTGACGCTTATGTACCTACTGAATCAAAAGCGACTGCAAGTTATCTTCTAACTGACTTTTTTGTATCATTTAATGTGTATTCGCCTGATATGGTATTTTATATATTTGTGTATATTTGACGTATTTTAGTGTACTTAGGTTTTTAATTTGACTATGTTATATATTTTATTAACATAGTAACTAATAGGAAGATTATACTATTAAATAAATACATTAATACACAAGAAAGATTAAAAACAATAAATACGAAAAAATTAAAAAAAAAATGTGTGTTTGTCATAATCAGTTTTGATACGGATCCCCGTCTGCCAGTACACTTTTTTTTGTTGCAATAGTACACATCACTATAATATTCCGTTTTAGGTCACTGAAATGACTCCATAACAGGAAATCATATAAAAGTCCAGCAAGACACATAACGACCCGTCCCCGATATTCAATATTTGATATAGATAGGTACTTATAATTCGCAGCGGCCGAGGCGAGAGGGCCAAAATGCGTAACTTCCGTTTTCCGCGGCATTGGGCACAATTTGAAATATTTTACTGCTCTTGTAACGACTTGATGGCACTGCCGAGGGCCACTTATATATCTCTTTTATCTTTTGTTGCCCCTCTCCCCTTTTGCCCTCTGTCCCGGATAAAAGTTTCCGAAGCGGACTTTTTTACCGTCGAATTATAGTGGAGTGGATTAGAGCAAGTTTATTTTACTGGAGTTACAAACTCGGCAGAATATTTTGATAACTGGTGAGATATCGCTTTGATTATATTATAGGAGTGATCGGTATGAAACATTCATGAAGTTAGCATTGGTGACATTTTTACGAGTTGTAAGTTACGAAACCAAAGAGTTTGTCTAAGTCATAAGATAACTTACTTATAGAAAGGATTGGAAAACTTGTTCTTACCTACATTGCATTTTTACTTTATTTAAAAACATACGAATATGATCTTTAACAAAATCCACTAGAATTACTTACATATCAAGTAAATAACTTGTGTACATACCCAACTAAATTCCGCCTCTGTACCGCGCACAGAATTATGTTGTTCTACAAAAGGTACTTGGTCGTAAATAGGTATCTACCTTCATAAACCTATCGGGCAGTTAAATAAATCCTGAAGCCGAGATGGCTAAATCAAGTCCTATCTGACTTGCGATCTCTTCGATATATTTCTCCTTACAACACACCTACCCACGTTTTGCTTATATCTATAGCTGAGTGTGTATAATCCAGCCGACATAATTATTTTACGCATACATGAATGATATTTGTCTTTATTGCCTGATTGTCTTTTGTTTTCGATAAAGACAGTAAGTAAATTTGAATTTCTGTTCGAATTATTTTTCGTTGGACAAAATTTATTGTTTTAAAATTATTTTTTAGTCAAAACCGGCTACTCTGATCTTTAACAATATCAGTCGATAATTATTTAAAATGTACAATATTGTAACTTATTGTAATTTAATAAGTACAATACAAAAATCAAAAAAGGTTACATTTTTATCGTTACAAATACTTACCAGAAGAATTTCCATCCACGAGAACACGAGAAGTGCTATGGAAAATTTAATGTAAGTATGGTGATCAGATAAAAGTGCTAATTTTATTACTTATAGATTTTCAATATAAAATGAACTTTAAGCTAAACATGATTTTTAATGTATTATAATGGCCTCAAGGACAAACTGCCTTTAAAATAATAATATTTAAGTAATAGGTAAATACAATTGATATCAATTGTAACCCTGCATTCAGCGGCTACATTTAAATCTCAATTCACAGATAACCGGTGCACATTTACCTATTAAAATTATATTTGTCCCGGCTATTAACATGTCGTAATACCACTTTATCGCTTCCACCTGGTTCCACGTAGATATCTGTACTTTATTGCTAATATATTCATTATGCGATAAGTCTTTCCCATCGCATTAAAATACCTTATATAAATAACAGGGTCTAGTCCAAGAAATAACTTACGTCGAACAAAACTATAATTCAGACAAAAAAGAAAATATGGCTACAAGTTTTTTATTTTCGGTAACATCTTGATTAAGTAGGGACCACCTGCTAGGGTTGGTCCTTAGGGACTCAATAAATAAGTCATGAAAAAAAATTTAATGGTGGCATAAAGAATATGGTGATTTTAGTGATGTTCGTATGGTTCTGAGGCCGTTTTAGTTGTTATAAATCGGAAGAGTCTGTGCTTTGTTTTTACCGAAAAATGCTTCGTCATATTTTTTTTATTAAATTAGGCTTTTTGTTTAATTATTTAAAAGTTGAAATGATATTTTATGCAAGAGTCTAGAAGGAGAGCACATAGCGACATTTTTTGGTTTTCAAATTAAAGCATCTAGAAATCAAATTAAATTTCGCAAAAATATTTAGTCATAATGACACATAATAGGTATATATAATATAATGTATTTATTTATAAAAGATACGAAACGAAAAACAGACATTCCAAACCACGTTGTCGGCGCGAACAAAAGAATTCGCATCCATAATGGACGTGCAAAATTTCATTTCACACACAAAAAAGATTCCATTTTTTGCAATCTACATTGTGGTCGATTTTAAATTACCCCGAAACTCTTTTACAATACGGCACTCCAGGTAAATAATAAATAGACAAAATGGCAGTCCCCTTGCATTTATAAATCAAAGCAGACACATTTCTCTGTTGCATCTAATCGCAAATTTATTGTTCATAGGCTCGCCATAGTAAGAATTAACAATGAACAAAGTATTATTACTATTGAGATATGTTCGTATATTAAATCACTGACGTCATTGTGAAGTTTATGACGTCATTGTACACGCTATATCGCCACGAGTGGTAATGAAGCAGTTGCGTTACCACATAATGATCTGAATGCGGCTGTAAATTGAATTTTATATTTTGTTTGACTTAAATGATTGACATGAGAGTGTTACTGCTTTTGGGGTATAAGCGTCAGTTTTATGACCTGAACGACATTTGGGGAGATATATTTGTCTGTTGTGGGATATTTGGGCAATTTTATGAGTCATTTAGTGGTACTAAACGTCTATGTAGATGTGTGGTGTCAAGTTGCACCTTTTGATTGTTATGTCCGCTACTGTAATGACCAGTTTTAGATTTAAGTGGTTGTTTATTTTTAAAGTGTGAAGAAAATAAAACTGTTTCCGGCTTGTTTGTCTTAGTAACGAGTGTTTGATTGTAAACACGTTCTTATGTTTTACCTTATAAAGCTCTATTGGATTGCTTTTTTTAATTCTAGATCTTTGAACAGAACGTATGAATATATAAATTATATATCATCATCATCATCAATTTAAGAGCCACGCTCTTGTCGGTGTAGCATCAAAGAAATAGAGGAAGGGGAAGACCAAGAAGAGCTTACATGGAACAGATTAAGGAAAGGGTTAACGTCGTGTCTTATAGGGAAGTCAAGGAATTGGCCTTTGATAGACTGGAATGGAAATTATATATATAATATATATAATTATAACAGTAGTATTTGTATATGATCACTAATATAAGAGTCACGCTCTTGTTGGTCTAGCATTCTCCATTCATGTCTTTCACTTCTTTATAAGTCACGACGTTCGCCTTCTCAATCTGTTCCATGTAAAATCTTCTTGGTCTTCCCCTTCCTCTATTTCTTTGTAGCTTCCCTTTTATGATGTTTTTAATAAATTCGTCGTGTCTTATTAAATGTCCAATCATCGTGCCTCTTCTGTCCTCAATAACGCTCAATATTTGCAACTCTCAATATGTCTCTATTATTTGTGTATAATAATACAAAAATAAACTCGGTATGCTTACCTATACTGAAACCTCGTTTTCAATAATTTTCACGAGATCGGCCATAACATTTAACGTCTTATTGGTTTAGCATTTGAAAACGTACTTAGCTCATTTCCAAATTATAGTTTCTAAACCCCTTAAGACATTTATTTCAATAAAACTAAAAGGCTATTAAAAGCATCAAAACTGCATAAAAGATTTTTGTCATACTTATCAGAGATCTATTAAAAGATTATAAGTCTATTCCAATTTCTTGATTGTCCAATTACTTGTTTCTTTAAGTTTCTGTAAAAAAAATAATTCTATAACAATAATTAAACTCTAATTAAAAAGTAATCATTGTATAATTACATTGTACTAGAATGAATTTGCTAAGTTTATTTCTAGTAACCAAAACATTTTTCCTTTCAGATGCAACAGTAAGGTTGTTTCCTCTCCGGAGGCTTCGCGGGAACAACATTAGTCTCCGAGAGAGCGCCGCCCAGCCTCGCTCCTCCTCTCCCATTGGTTGGCTACATCCCGCCCAGAACCACCTACACTCATATTTATAATGCACAGAAACAAATAATTTACATTTGAGCTGAATTTGCTACATGGAGGGTAATTGAAAATTTGTTGTATTGACCCCCAACGGCCTAGGGAATTGGATTTAAGTGATTACTTTAATTTGTTCGGTGAGTTTGCTGCGTTCGCTAGCGCTGTTGAATTTGAAGAAAAAAAATATTATATTTGTAGTAGAAGAAAAAAGAATTGTAAAATTTACTTTCTACAATTTTATTATAGATAATAGGTATATAAATTAGGTAATTTGCATAATATGATTGATGATATTCGGTTTTCATGTGTTTAATATAAACATTATTAAATATTTATTATCAAACGAAAACTTGTTTTGAAATATCTATAGTAGTAGTCCCTGTTGTACGTAGAAAGATCTATGTACTTTAATCATATTAGATTTAATATCCAATTAATGTAGTAGCAATTAGAGTAGTTATTATAGTTACGGTAGATTATTATTATTGTCCTATTTATTACATTTATTTAAAATCCAATCATTTAATGCTTTATATTGTAAGATAGTGTAGAATTTCGATTCCTATGACAGATAGTCATAAAGAAACTAACTATCTATTGGAAAGCGAGAGTAGAAACCTATGGTTCCTATTACTACTATTTACAAAAGTAAGTGTTTAATCGTTACAATACATGAGCCATGACTGTAACTGCTATGAAACCCTACGAGAGTGTGAAATGTCACTGAGGATACAATATGGCTATCTCAACGCAATGCAAGGGTGATTTTCAGAGCACCAGAACACAATATTGTAATTCTAGGTCCTAGAATAATACAATATTGGAATTGGTGGGTTGTCTTATTTGTAAAGTGTGGCTCTGAGAGTGGCTGCGGGTTGTCTAATTGATAACTCGTGGTTTTGAGAGTGGCTGCGGGTTGTCTTATTTATAACTCGTGGCTTTGAGCGTGGCTGCCAGTTGTCTTATTTATAACTATTGGCTCTGAGAGTGGCTGCTGATTGTCTATTTATTGATAACTTGGCTGCGGGTTGTCTTATTAATCAATCATGGCTCTGATCATCCTTAAAAAAACCTACAGTATAATCTACAATAGCCATACATGGCCCACGTCTTGAAATTATAAGCTGAAACAATTAAAGTAGTGTAAAAAGAAAAAAAATCAGCCATTAACAGGCTATGCGCCATCGCCTAGGAAACTGGTTTAACTTTCATAAGGAGTTTTTACACTAATTTTGTTTTAGTGATTTACTGGCCTCGTGGCATTATTTTGTTCGTTTTCAGTATAAAATTACAAATCTACTCACCTGATAAAAAAAAAAATGTTACTACCCAGGTATGAGAAGAAAATCTTTTAAGTACCTACCCATGTATAACATGACTATGTCGTGAAACTCAGTAAACTCAATTATCTTTATGGTTTATTTTATATTTTTTTACTATAATTAATTTGACTAGTTAATCTAAGACATCTTGTCTACCCATCAGTATAGTAGAGAAGTGGTTGTTAGGGAACAACCACTTACTAGACAACGAGGTTGTCTGGAAGAAATTCCTTGAGAGCCATTAGGCCGCCCAATAGTATTAGTGTATTATGTTTGATTGTTAAAATTAAGTTCTGTGTAGTAAAGTGTATTTGATTTTGGTGGTAAATGAAGATGTGATCTACGTAACTAGCACACAAGCGCTATAACAAGCTAAAGAGTGAAATAAATAAGCTACTGGTGCTAATTCCTGTAAATACCATCTAATTTTATTTTAAGTTATATCTGTCATTTTCTTATCCGCCGAAAAGGAAAGGGACGGGTAATCGACAAGCATAAAATTTATGGAACACACGTCAATTTTAAGCACAAATCTAAACCAACCGTCTAAAAATTTTACATCCGTCAATAACCCGACACAGTTAAGTAGATAGCACGTCAAACGGATTGCATACCAGCGACATACCTTTTGATTCGCCCGGGTTATTCATTCATTTACTCATTCTTCCTAAAATTAAGAGCTGTGAATCATCCCTCCCTTTCCTTTTCGACGGATATGAAAATGACGGATATAACTTAAAATAAAATTAGGCGGTGTCTGCAGGAATCGGGGCCACTGTAAATCTTAAAATAAATTATAAAGCACTTAAATGGCGTTACACTGCTGCTAGGCTGTATAAAGGCGGAATGCTTGTATGCTACTTGGGTAAGGTGGTACACGCTAACCAAGCTAGTATTATAGCTATGTAGTTTTATAGAAGAGCGTATAGTGCGTATACTATGAATTCTGTACAGCAGTGCGTACGGTCACGAGTACTAATATGTATACATTTGGAACCATGTCACATTAACTTTTTTGACAAATTAAACCGTAAGTCTCATTAAATGTCAAATATGATAGTGCGACAGGGTTCTAAAGTGGGTACATGATATTGCTCACGACTGTACACCCGGACCTCTCTCTGATATGTGTTTAAAATGTCTCACTCTCGTTTCTTAGTTCGAGTCTATTTTGTAAACATGCTTAAATATCTAAACTGACGCACCGAGGGTTTGCTGTATACTCTCTTGTCTGTACTGTACTTTATCGCGTTTTCTCAATTCTGACATTATAAACACTACAAATGTCTTCTAGATATTATATTTTTTTTACGTGCTTTATTGTATGTTTGCCGCAGATGGCATTAACTACTTGGCCGGATAAATGGGGAGCGCTGAAGGCTCTCACCCGGTACAACGTTTAAGACAACAGGCCTGAGGGTGCCCAGTTGGGCGCGAACCTCGACTCAGGGCGTCATCTGAGAGGAAAAATATTTGAAAGAATTAATCGACCCTATGGGTCGATAGCGATAAGCGCTGATCGAGGGAAATCGTCGACCACGCCGGCGGGGTCGGTACCGGGGTCCTGCTCTTCTAGATATGAATGCAATTTCTGTAACAATTTATCTATGTACATAAATTAACGTGTCGAATACCTAATAAGGTAATTTAACTATGACATAGACCTAGTCAATTATTTTTTCTTTGTTCAGCGATTTAGCATTATTTTACTAATATTTATATGTACAGTGAAGAAATGGAACTCACTCCTTGTTAAAATTTTCATTGATTAGAAATGCGCTGATTGTGTAAATGTAATTTGTGAATTTAATAATATTTCTTTATATTTTGATGGACTGTGTAATTGATGAGTTTTCTTGCCTGGAAATAAAGATTATTTATTTATTCATTTTAAATTGTTTTCTTATATTATATTCCTGTTCCATCTAAAGCTAAGTTATGGACTACTTCTTATTCTTTCTTATTATATAACCCACAACAACTTATGTATAAACTTTATATATATAATGATCAAAAAGCAGTCAATTAAAGTACCACCACCTTTACCCCATCTGTGTTATACTAATAAACTCACTTCGCATTCGATATCAATAAACTAAACCGTCTTTAATTGCCTCCGTATACTCTTTAATTGGCCGTAAATTGAACAGCCCTTTGCCTTAATGGCCGAGCCCTTAAATCCCACTGAATTAAGATTTTTGTCGACTCAGATAAAGGCGTTTTAGATTTAAGTTCGTCTGGTAAACCTTAATGGAAATGTCTGGTAAGTCTGGTAAGATACATATTGATCAACGATATCGAGTAAAGAATGTTGTATGTAAGGAACCTAATTAAGATAATTAAATTGGTTTTTTGGTGATGCTTCTGTAGCGAATTGAGTAATGATAAAATTAATTCTATTATACGTACATACATAAAATCAAGCCTATTTCCCACCGGGGTAAGCAGAGGCTATGGATTTCTATTTGCTTCGACCCTAACATACTCTTGCTTCATCTACTTGCTTCATTGCCCAACTGGGCACCCTCAGTTGTCTTAAAGGTTGTACCGGGTGAGAGCCTTCAGCGCTCCACATTTGTCCGGCCAATTAGTTAATGCCATCTGCGGCAAATCTGCAATAAGTCACGTCAAAACAAGATCTACTTGCTTCATCAATCGCTTCATTCGCGCACGCCGGTTCAAAGTAGATCTTACTGGACCAATTCAATTTAATTATACGTATTACTTATAGGTAATCTCAATGACTTTTCCTATTGGAAATATTCAATATTTAGACCAGGGTTTTCCTTGTAAATATCCTGTAGGTAGGTATCTAATGCATGTGCAATTATGGGTGCCTGAACTGTGCACTGAATTATACACGCATATTTGGCTATTGAAGTCGATGATGTAGAAATGTTAGACAGAAAACGTATTTAGAAAGTTTTATTTAATGAGTATTTTTGGGATAATCTTATCTTATATCTTACCCTATATTTTCCCTCACTTTACAATATTATCATCCACGCTAGTGTACCTAATTTGTATTTCTGTGTTCAAGATACTGAACAAACCCTACAAGGTCCCAACTATTTCCAAAGTATCAGTTTCAAGTATTACTGCTCTTGAAACCAGATGCCTATCACCTATTTTATCACCTTAAACAAGCCATCCAATGCATAGCTACCTCATATATAAGCACTTACAGATTTTATCTCCCCATTTATTTAGAAACAAACAAGGAAATATTCACGTTCGGCCCATAAAGGGGTAGCTAGGACGATTTAATCAACCGATAAAATTGTAGAGAGGTACCGCGAGATGGCGCTTTCAGATAAGAAAAGATGTAGGTTTTTATACTTAGATATTAAAAGATGTAACAGCCTCCGTGGTCTAGTGGTTAGAGAGTTAGACTCACGATCTGGAGGTCCGGGTTCGATTCCCGATGGGGACATTCTCGAAATCACTATGTGAGACTGTCCTAGGTTTGGTAAGGACTTTCAGACTTGAATCACCTGATGGTCTGAAAAAGTAAGATGATTTAAGCCGTTGGTCCCGGCTATTAGCCATAAAAACACCACCACGAACCCGCAGTGGAGCAGCGTGGTGGAGTATGCTCCATACCCCCTCTGGTTGATTGACGGGAGGCCTGTGCCCACCAGTGGAACGTATATAGGCTGTTTATGATTTTATGATTAAAAGATGATATTTCGTAAGGCAAGTCGGCAGATGCCTACCAAACAAAATATAAAACTCTACATCGTGTGGGTTGTGAGAACAATGACCGATCTCATCAACCCTGGTGGGTTACTATTGAGTCGCCGCAGGTACCTGACATGGCTCATAAATGACTACATATTTACTGAAGCTGCGACCGATTGCTTAGCGTGCATTCCGATGCACGGACATTCTTACTTTAGAATAATCGGGGATGATCAGTCTACAATGTCCTAATCAAACTAGGGTTAAGTATAGGAAACCGGGACTTCCGGATCAAGAACCCAACACTCAATCACAAGACAACCGTGGGCATTATAGGAAAAAAAACTGGTCAAAAACAGTTGAAGAAAGGCAAAAACAATTGAAGCTCAGGTAAAATTAAAAACATACTTAAAATTATAAAAAGATCTAATGACGTAAATACTAGGGATGTACGGAATAATAGGGTAGTTTCCACTTACTCAAATCAGTTCCTTTTTACTAAACGTGAAAACATGAAATTCACTGCGGAATTTGTATGAAAAGAACCTGTCACGTCTTAGAAAAACGTGACAAATTCTCACACTTATTATTATTACATTTTTCTTTATTCTTCTGTCGTGTGGGTTGTGAGATGGATTACCAACCCCATCAACCCTGATGTCAGGGTTAATATTGAGCCACCAAAGGTCCCTGACATGGCTCATGTAATGATTACTTTCTTACATCGGTAAATATGGCTTAACGTGCCTTCCGAAACACGGATCACCTTACTTTCGGACAATCAGTCAATCCATATTATCTTTATTAAAATTCAAAAATAACTTAAACAGAAAAAAGAAAACCTTTAGATCTGTCTTTCTTTAGTAATCAGAATTTCATAATTTATCTTGGACATAGGGAACTACCCAATTATTGGATATGAGTTTGTAAAAAACCATTGGATAAATATTATAAAAGTAAGTTATTTAAGCGTAAATATATACGGCGATACGGCTTACCATCTCTCACGTTGGTCTAACAGAAAACTAGGTGAGGTGTGGGTACTAGTCCATCTTGCGATGGATGTACCTCTAATTACCCCATTGGGATACCTATAGTCATGAACTTATTTTTTTTAGTTGAATCGACTTTTATTTTTATATGCCTTATTGCTGAAACCAACCTCATTCTAGGTAGAATTGATTCAATGTTAACATTTACTGAGGTTGGTTTCAGAACATTTACCTACCTAGGTAGGTATCTACTTACTAGTTTATTTTATCAAGATTCAGGTTTTGTTTGTTTAAATGTTAGAAATGTGCAAACTGTTGCTACACTCAAAAGATCTTTATGGAAATTGACCAAAGTTGTATGGAAATTGGTCCAAGCAAATTGAAAGTGACATTCAATAAGAGAGCTCTGATCACAATATGCTATATTGGTTTTTATGTTACGTAAATATTAAAGAAAAATATAACAAGCTACTATTAAAAATGAGCATTGATAAACGTGTATTTTAAAAATTATTAAGACTTATATTTTAAACGAGTTGTTTTCTTACCTGTCTTGACTTCTTCCCATTCACATCGCAGCCTTTATCTGAAACAAAGAATTTTGTGTTTTAACATTTTTGACTATTATTTTTACAACGGTCCATAAAATCTAACTGCAAACAGCTTTACAACCGGCTAGTTTCAAAGGGACACTATATTATGGCATTGGTAATAAAGTAAGTAAACCCTTGTAATATTTTACCGTTTCAAACATAAATATTAAAGTTATATTTAGTTCACTCTGTGACTTTAAGAGAAGCTGTTGTTTTACGTATTAATTTACACTTAAATTTTTAAATATTTAATATCAATCAATCAATTACAAAACTAAAACTAAAAAGTGATAAATTGAAAAAAAATATTGACAACACGTTTATTTAAATTAGAAGTTTATCACAGTGAATAAGTGGCGATGAATAATGTGACTAGTTTCAAATCAATTCAAATTAATCAAATTAATTTGTAAAACAAGTAGCCTTGGTGTATCGCTAACTGGTGCTGATTATTAAAACAGATTAATAGCAGGTAAGTTATCACATAAGATTATTTAATAAAAGATTAGTAATAAATTATTTCCAGCAATGAATAATGCAAAAGACCTTATTTTTCGTAAATAAAATAATTTATGTAAAAACTCAATACAGCACCATCTATCGGATTAACGCTAATTTACGATAATAACTAGTCAACTAAGCATGTTCGTTGCGCCATGGCCGATGCACTGCCATCTATGGGACTGCACGCGCAGCACATCGTCACTATAGCGAGTCACGCACGCGTACTCGTGTTAGTTTGAGCTTTAGCCACGAGATGATGGTAGTGTAAACTGGTAGAGAACTAAAAATATTTATGTTTGTAATTCTCTAAATCACAATAAAGGAAATTATCTTGATAATAAATAAATAAAATAAGTAAAGCTTTTTGAATATTTAAATGTCCATAGAGCATTTAAGTTTATTATAAAACCATATTCTCAAATAGGTAGAGTCCGTAAAAAAAAGAAATAGGTATGGATTGTTCGTACGTACTTCATGTTGTAGTAGTCCTAGCAGGGTACTGACCCCTAATAATCCAAAAAAATAAAATAAAAAATAAGCACAGTCTCTACCTAAGTAGATTTTGAATTTTAGACTACATTTTTTCGTAAACGTGATCACCTTTACCTTTTTTTTTGACGTGACTTATTGTAGATTTGTCGCAGATGGCATTAACTACTTGGCCCGACAAATAGGGAGTGCTGAAGGCTCTCATCCGGTACAACGTTTAAGACAACAGGCCTCAGGGTGCCCAGTTGGGCGCGAACCTCGGCTCAGGGCATCGTCTGAGAGGAAAAATATTTGAAAGAATTAAGCGACGACGCTAGTGGGAAATCGTCGACCACGCCGGCGGGGCGGTATCGGGGTCCTTAACCTTTACCAAACTGTACATTTACTACTTGACCGGAGATTTTAGGGCTCTTATTTAAATAACGGAATCATTTTGTTCATAATCCAGTTCAGAATTGATGAATTGACGACTCTACATTGTTTTCAACTAAACTTGATAAGAGCTTAATAAAATCAACATCACAAGCTGTAAACCCATTGTAAACTAAAGTATAGATTGTTTTATAGCCCAAAGTCGCACCCCTGACCACCCCAATAAGACGAAACAACCCAATACACTTCCAAATTGATGTTTTATTTACATTGCATCAATAAAATAGTTACGATGTGTTGAATAATCGCTCTTGTTTGAGTGACCGTAAATTTGTATATTTTTAAAGTCTCACTTTTGGAGTCAATAAAAACTTAACGATTTGAGGGAACTCTGATAAAATTGTTACCGTTTTTTATTATCTTCCTTGTTGCGACTGTTTAGGGGTTTTATAAAGAGGCCACATTAAAGTAGTTCCAGAATAAAGCTTACTGATTAATTATCCGGTCCGCGTTATAAGGCCGGTCATAGGATGGGTGACCACAAAAAAAGTCTTCATCTCGAGCTCCTCCGTGCTTCGGAAGGCACGTTAAGCAGTTGGTCTCGGCTGCATTAGCAGTCGTTAATAACCATCAATTCGCACTGGGCCCGCGTGATGGTTTAAGGCCCGATCTCCCTATCCATCCATAGGGAAGGCCCGTGCCCCAGCAGTGGGGACGTTAATGGGCTGATGATGATTAATTATCAATGAGGGATTTTCCAGGAAAGTTTCTCAAAAACAATATCCTTCCTTCGCACACAGCCCGGACCTCCTAATTTCATGGATAACAGACATACTTTGCTTCTTTTATCTTTGGTTTTTGGTACAACTGATGACCCTTTTTATTACACCCAGGCTTTAGGTATATTTCTACGTTGGTACCGGGATGATAAGGAAAAATAAACCTGTTACCTACATCGTAGCTAGGTATATTTTGCTACTTTCAGACAAAAGATTTTTGTAAATTATTTATTCTGTTAGAAAGATTTCGATTATAGAACCAATTTTCGGAAATATAAAATACTTCCTATTTATTTAAAGACAGTTTCCCAATGGTCAGCACTATTCATGTTAACAAAAGATTTAATCAGTGTAAATAAATATTTTTTTCTTTCATAAACGTAAAATTATTGTAAAATCTTCGCCCTTTACGATTTCTACCTATAGGGAAAGTTCGCAGCGACGCGTATGTATGTGAGCGTATCTATGAGTGTAGGTATAGAAAAATCTTTCATAGTTATAATTTTCTTAAAAGCATGTGCTTAATTCATTATTTCTTTAAAAAATATAACTATACAATATAAAAAAAGACAAGAAAATAACTTTACTGAAGTTTTTGCCACACTTTCTGTCTAGTTGGAAATGGTCTTAAATCTTTACCTGTCGTAATGAATGAGAGAGAGAAACATTATTTTAGATTTTATAAGAAGTAAAAGTCAAAGGCAGTTATTGAAGGAAATATTCGCTCTAAGAATGGGCAGTAGGGTGGAAACGTTCCATTCTCTGCGGTAGGTAAACCCGTCGTTAGGTATGAAGCGCGCAGTTTGGCTTGCGGCCATAAATAGACAAACGCCAAGAAGTTATTCCTTACGTTCCTAAAGTAATCTATCTCGAGGCCTCACCGCAATATCGGTTTCTGAACGATTAACAGAGGGCGTGCGTGCCCTTCGGTTTTACGGCATACTTTTACGACGTCGTAAACTTGCCCATATAAAGGCTATAATCTTTTTCTCGGCGAGTCCCCCGTGCGGCCGAGAGATGGCGCTTAGCAGAAAACTCGGAATCACTGTCACAGGCCTGTTGAAGTTTTATTGTGTGTTTCGCTAATGTGGTGTGAAATTAATAGGTAATAATACTTTTATGGGTACTCGTGACGTTTTATAGACGCATAAAATGGCAGGTGAATGTAGGACTACCGTATTTGTTTTTAGTTGACCGCAGGTGCTTGACGTAGTTTGTCGGACGACATATTTTTAATGACTTGCTCGTCAGAGGGAATTTAGTGCTTCAAAGGCTGAATTTGTTGACATACGTACCTACTTTTAGTATCAAATAGCCAATTGAATAGATGTACATTGAAATACATGATAGTTATGCAAATGTGGTGATAATATCGATTTTACGTTGTGTCAGTGCGGACCTAAGCTTGTTGTATATGCAAACTGCTATCAAACCCAGACCTACATCTCTTGGAATGTGGATTACACAGAGAACATCCCCAACTATCCAACTACCCTCCAGTAGCACATAAATTTAAGCAAGCGTAAGCTTAAGTGTCATTACAATATATTTAGGGCTGTCATGCCAGTCATTTGCAAGTGACAACTTTCCCTGTCTAGACTGAACTATTCTGTATTACCCTCAATTACCTTTAGGCTCTTTTGCGTCTTTTTCTCACATATAAGAGACGTATAGGAGAGAACGGGACAGCGGAATGGAAGGGTGGGCCGCTGAAATCCCGCCGATTTTCCATGCAATTGAATAAAGGCGTTATGGTGTGTCGGCGTCATAGCTAGGATTTTTATCGTGGCTTCGCTCGTATGCAGTCGAATATAACAGTTTCATTTATTTTCGTGTTCGTTCGGCTCCAGCGACATCGAAATTTGAAATGGTGGGATATGATTTTGACGAAATCATGTTATCGGTTCCTCAGCTAAGTAGATCTTAAACATATAAAGATAAAGAGCGGGTTAATAATCCTACTTTATTTAAGGCATTTTTCTTGATATTTTAATTTGATTTCGAGAAGAAATTAATGTTATTTTCAATTTAGATATAAATATAACCACAGTGAAATATATTTGCCAATACGTACAAAATTTCCGTACTACTTTTCTAGTATTAATTTCCGCAGTGTAGACCCACATAAAAATTACAAAGTATTATCGAAATTAAAAACAAAAAAGGGTAGGTAGCTGACTGTGTAAAAGCCCAGGCCGCCGACTGTAACGTTGGTGAATTTTCAGTAACGGCCGCTGAAACGAGCCCCGGGGTGAAAACGGCTGGAATTTGCATTATCTAGATATTAATACTCGTAACACAAAAACCCTATATACCCGTAACAGGTACAGTCACATATTAGCTACTGGGAATGTTATTTTAGTAGATGGGAATACTTAAATGTAATCCGGTAATAGAGTGATGTACAGCGTGTTATGAAGGGGTCTATAGCCCAAAGTGGATAGCTATATCTAATATTATTCAGTACGCTTGTAATCATTTTAAAACCCACTAAGAAAATTTTAGGCAAAACATATTTATTTCTGTGTTACTTTTCTTAAGAAAGAGTGATTATAGGGGTACCTGGCACTAACCTGTATGGGGCTGGTTTTCTTTTAGGGCGTAGAAAAGTAGCTTCAGTAAAAAACAGGATCTGTCCAATCATCAGGTTACGCAAGCGGACCCTGTGAAAAATATAAGGATGATGTTGGTTATTCATGAGGACCAAATTAGTACCTAAGTTAAATGAGTTAGTCATTTTCTAAGTCATCATCTCCCTAGCATTATCCCGATTTTTCTGAGGATTTGACAGGTCCGGTTTTTTACAGAAGCGACTGCCTGTCTGACCTTCCATCCTGTGAAGGGAAAACCAGCCCAATACAGGTTAGGTCACATACCTCCGAAAATGCTTTTCTCGGAAATGTGGGATACCTCACGATATTTTCCTTCAACGCTGAGCACGTGATAATTATTTATGATCCAAACATGAATTCGAAAACAGTCATTTTTATGTACAAATCTAAATTTTCTTATTCACAAAACGTCAAAGAAACTGTAATGTATATGTACCTTTTGTGACAAGGAACACTAGTAACATAATAACAGCAAATAAGAAGATAATCTTCAGCTTCAATAGAAAACTCTTAAGTTTTTCCAACAAAAGCAAGAAGTAAAAAGTACACACTTACTTGGTAAACTTTCACGTTAAATTTCATTAGAAGAATAGAATTTGCATTCAAAATGTACGCTCACGTACTCGATGTAAAATAATAAGTACATAAATATGTATATAAAACTCCCCCGGACCATAGTAAAGAACTGTCCGAAACCAACCTTTATTTTAATATCCTTATCAAAAAACAAGGCACATTACAAAATGGCCGACGTTTTCATGAGTTTGCGCGCGAAAACGCTCGTGCGCCAGCCTGGAAAATTATAACAAAAGGCATCTACCGCTATCTTTCTAATTATAGTAAATCACCTTGCTACAGACGAGATAAGACTGTGTACAGCTAATTTCAAAACGTCCTTAGTACACACAATATACAAGCACTTACTACCTTCTGGTCGCGAACGAACGAATTTTCTGGAAGCTTAGAATGAAAATGGTGTAAGTCGAACGGCGATAAACGAGAGTTGGAACCTTTGTGTGTGGGAGGAAATGGACGCGTTTCGAAGAGTGAAATGGCGCAGTTCCCGTGCCGTTGGAATGTTTTATGACGTTTTGTTGTTGAGTTCCAAACTCATTCGGATGGACCCTCTCGCTGTACAGTTGTGGCGAAAAAAATTATAGACACTTTCCTCAAGTTTTCCTAAATTATTTTTATACTCTTCTTAAACTATTTTACGAATAATGTTGCTTATCCCAGCAGACACCTAATTTTATTTTAAATAATTTGTAACATTTTTTATCTGCTGAAAAGGAAAGGAACGAATAATCGACAGACTAAAAATATATGAAACACACGTCAATTCACACGTCCTTTTCAAAACTTTACGTTTAGGAACGTTAGCGCATAACCCGACTAAATTAAGTTGACAGCACAAAGCACACGTCAAAAGGGTTGCAGACCACCGAGATGCTTATTTTTTCATTCATATTATTCTACCTATTATTACCAACATAATATCGTTGCTATGTACAAAAAATATTAAGAAATACAAACAATTAATATCGATTGACTTCTATGTTTTTCTACCCAACTGTCCTGTGTAGTAACTATAGATATTCGAATACTCAACGTTGCACCGAACGTACACACACAAAACCCTACCTGTAATACATTTTCACCCCATGCACACTAGTATAACAACATCAACCAGTGTACGACGACCTCCCATACCCTCCTGACGTCATAGTATCGAGAAGACAAGAGGGTAACGGGGTATTTAATCAAAGGTCTAATTAAATTGGCTCTGATATAGGAGCGTTTAGATTGGGGGAAAATAAAAATGGGTGTAAACCTAATGCGTGTTAAGTTAGTTTGCACATTTTGACAAAAAAAAATTATAATAATAGTGTTAGCAAAACTAATTTAAAATCGAATTTGGAAAAATTAAATATAAAACAAATACTTACTTAGCAGCATGACCACGAGGATGAATGTGACGCAATCTGCGCCAAAGTCAGTTTTAAACACAGATCACAAATAGCTCACAAAAGTAATTAATCATTCTATTAGGCCATTCATGTACTACTACCGGTAGTAGTATATCAGTGTATTAAGCACTTTTTTAATTTGTTATCCCGACGCGTTTCGATCATGTTGCACCGACAGTGGTCACAGAACGACTGGCACGGCGAGTCGTTATAATTTTGAAGTTGTCGTGTATCTACCCTCATTTCAATATTATTTATAAAATTGTACTATATTATGTAATTTCCCAGAAGTACTTATTAAGTACACAATATAATAACTTAACCCAAAAAAATATATAAAAACTATGCTAGATAGAAATTAAAATAAATGTTTGTAGGATGCCTGAAAAATGCAACTAAGTAGTTATCACAATAATAAATATTAATAAATTCCGTCGACAACTATTCATGAAATATACAAAATAAAATAGAACAAACTGTCCCTTAGCTCAAACAACATAAATTATTAATACCCTACTATATCAGACATTTCACAACAATACAAATTAAATAACAGAAAGCTCTCAGTCGCACTGTGTATCTGACAAATAAACTATCCTGTTTAGTCAACTTGCTTGTATAAAAAGAAACAACATATTATTACACAGTTTACAAATATATTTATTACAATACCAATTTTAAATAACATTATAACAAAATCAACACTTACAGTAATATTTCAGTTTATTTTTACCCAAAACGTAGTGCAAGATGTAGTTGACTCCTGGGCGGTCGAAGAGCAAATAGGCCGCTGCCGGCCATAACTGCCACTAATAAAACCTCGTATTCGCGCCTAAACGAGATACCTGTCACTTACGGCAGATGGCACCACTGTTTTCCGTTTTCTTCTTTTTAAAATAATGATTTGATACGTCCCCAGTGTTGCCATTTGCCGTGGGCGACAACATCCGGCCCTCCTGCGCACGCATTCGTCCCCGGATGCGTCAGAGTCTGGTGCATCTGCGAAAGACAACAATAGTTTAGTATTTGGTATAAGGGCACTACTACCCCTTTATAATATTGTATAAGTTCAAGGTCGCTTTTGTTCCTTTATAAACGATCTTGTCCTTATGCAAAATGTAATTCAAATCAACTTGACCACACTATTTTCTCCCATTATAGTAATGGTCAAGAACATTTGAAGCATAAGCATAATAAGTCATACGTAGCTCCAAGCTACTTTTAATTCCTTGTAAGTAAACTTGGATCCACATACAACCGATTTGTCCCACAACACTAATAATATGTTCAGTACTTATTAGTAAAGGTGGACTTAATACCAATAACAACAAATAAAATAAGTAGCACTTAACTACAATCACAGTCTGTAGCAAATGCGCCAGACCTCCTTACAATACGACAGTTAGAACAAAAGTTATGAAAGTTAGTATTATGTGTAAAGTAGGTAGGTACTCTTACCTGACAACATCCGCGATCCGACTTCACCCAGTCAATCAGTCAATATCCAAGTCCCCCAAGTGAATCCAGGGTCTCATGTTCTCCACACATGTTGTGCCTTCATAGCGCCTTGAGGATCTATCTGCACCTCTCATATCAGCAACTCTGTATCTGTCATTCCCTAAGGTATGTGTAACCTGAAATGGTCCCTTGAAAACAGGCAATAATTTAGTGCTGTGGCCGTCGTTCGATTGACTGGGTATTTTTATGACCACCAGATCCCCTACTTTATAAACAGGAGCTTCTTTCCGCCTAGCGTCAAAGCTTTCCTTCTGCTTTGCTGCCGATTTCTTGATACTATCATCAACGGCTTTTCGTAATGCCGTGACATCAACTAATGATTCATCAAGATCGGTCGCGACAGCATCGGAATTCATACTCAATCTGTACCCGAAAAATACTTCGCTGGGGACAGCTGAAGTAGTTTTATTGACGGTAGAATTAATACCCTGTTGTATGCTGGTGATATGAGAATCCCATTTATCATAATCTGTATTAGCCCCCATACTTCGCAACGAATCTAGAATTGTGCGGTTAAACCGCTCGACTTGACCGTTCGAGCGCGGCATACTAGTCGCGATAACATGTAATCTAATACCTTTTTCTTTACAAAAATTAACAAAAAGGGACGATGTGAATGCCGATCCAGCATCGCATATCAATCTCTTGGGGTTACCGAATATTTTGAAAAGCTTTTCCAACTCATTTACTACAACCTGACTTTTAGTATTACGAACTGCTGCAATAAATACAAATTTTGTAAACGAGTCCACAGTCACAAGCAACTGTGTGTTTTGACGCGTGGTTTTTACGAACGGGCCCAAGTGATCGATATGCAATGTGTGAAAGGGCCGTGCATACTTGGGAATTGGAAACAGTTTCCCAGGTTTCTTGCCTTGTGCGTTCTTGAAATAAATACAGTTAATACAATTTTTAACATATTTAGAAATAACTTTTTTCATATGAGGAAACCAATACCTATCCTTAATCCTTTCTAACGTTTTGTCTACTGCGAAATGCCCTACCTCATCGTGGTTAGCCCTGATTACTTGCCAAATACACTGTTTGGGCACTAACCAACGCCTACCGTACTCTGTCCTGCGATATACTTTGTTGCCTAATAATTCATAACAATTGAATGTTTGTTTGTTTGAATCGGCCTCACCTGACTCTAATAATTTTCTGATAACACAAATATCGGGATCTTGGAGTTGAACGGACAGTAACCAGTCAGTCTCTGTAATACTCATCACCTGATCGTTTACCGGACAGTTTACAACTATAGGGTTACGGCTCAGTGCGTCCACGTGCTGCATTTGAACGCCTGGCTTATGCAGTATGTCAAATGTGAATTCTTGCGTTTGCAAAACCCATCTACCTATTCGCGCGTTTACTTCCTGCTTATTAAGAGAATATCTGACTGCGTTGCAATCCGTAACAATAGTAAAAGATGTACCCAACAGATAATGCCTAAATTTTTGTAGTCCCACAGTAATGGCCAAAAACTCTAACTCAAACGAGTGGTATCGTTTTTCTTGATCAGAGGTTTGGCGGCTATAGAAATGAATGGGTTTTTCACCACATTCTGTCTTCTGCATCAGTATGCACCCTAACCCATCCCTACTGGCATCAGTATACAAAACCACTGGCAAATTCGGGTCAAAAATAGTAAGGGTCGCATCTAGTAGCGCAGCTTTCAAATCTAATACAGCTTGAGTTTGTTCAGAGCCCCATTCCCATATCTCATCCTTTTTTAACAACTTCGTTAACGGTTTGCAAGTAACGGCACAATTTGAAATAAATTTTCGAAAGTAGTTAACAAGACCTAAAAACTGACGAACTTGATGAACGTTTTCCGGCATTGGGTAATGTTCAATTGCATCGAGCTTTTTCTTGCCTGGGCGTACACCCTCCGCAGAAACTTCATACCCCAAAAAATTTACAGAATTTTGAAAAAAATTACATTTGTCTAAATTTAACGTTAATCCATGTTCCTGTAAAATTAATAGTACAGATTCTAAACATTTGATATTTTCTTCAAAAGTTTCCGTAGCTATTAATAAATCATCCATATAACAAATAACTCGTTCGAATCGAAGTTTACCCAACACAGTGTTCATTAACCGCTGAAAAACCGCGGGGGCATTGCATAGACCAAAAGGCATGCGGACGAATTCATAATGCCCATCTTGTGTGATAAAACCCGTTTTGGAAATAGAATTTTCATTAATTTTAATCTGGTAGTATCCACTCTTTAAATCTAATGAAGTAAAGCACTTACAACCGCGTAACCTATCTATCAGATCTTCAACAATCGGCATGGGGTACTTTTCCTTCACGGTAATTTTATTCAACGCGCGGTAGTCAATACAGAGACGTTTCTGTCCATTAGATTTGTCCACTAACAAGACGGGGCTCGCATAGGGCGAGTTGCTTTCGCGAATAATCCCACAATTTAGTAATTCCTCAATCATCTCACGAGTAAGTTTTCTTTCGGACTCGGACATACGGTACGGTCGTTGGCAAACTGGTTTACTAGTTGTCAATTCTATATCTAATTCCACACACGAGGTTACTCCTAAGGTATCTAAATCAACGGCGATGCAATTAGGATAATTAGAAAATATGTCATTCAAAATTTTAACATGTTCACTAGAACTCTGATTTAACATAGACGAGTCAATTTGCATGACTCCCACCGCGGCTTGAAACGTCAAAGTATTGCCTATACGCGTATACATTAATTCTTGACTCTCGGTAAAATTTCTACCAATTAAAATATTACACCCCGAAAGTTGATCAATCACGTATAATATAATAGGAAGCACGACATTATCAACTTTAAGATTCACTTTCACTCCATCTGTTACCTTAGTACTCGAATTCTGCGTAAATCCTGTCAATTGCACTGAACTTTCTAAAGGAAACGAACCAAGTTGTAAACTTTGCACTAAATCACGAGTAATTAACGAACAATCACTGCCCATGTCAATAAATGCGCTACACGTGTGTTGATTTATATTTACGTCCTTATAAAATTTTTCTTTGACGTTCACCGAATTTATTAATTTAATTTCCGCATCTTTCTCCGTTTTTGTGGTCGACTTCAATCTACAATAATTTTCCGAATGACCGACTTTTTTACAAAATGTACAAGACAAAGTATTTTTCTTCGGACAAAAATACCTTTTATGGCCCGTATCACCACAAACAAAACACGCACCGTAAGCGGACGACGTGGCTGGCACTGAAGATACACTAGACGGTCCGGGCAACTCCAATTTCCTATCAATTCGTGATTGATTTTGTGTTTGAACCGAATAAGTTTGTACGGGACGTTTTGACAATGGTAATAGCGGTAAATTGTTTTTATTTGAATGCGATTTACTATCACCACTTGAAAAAGATTTAGAATGTAAAAATGAAGCCAATTCATCACAATATCGAAAATTGCCGGCTTCAGCGGCGGTACAGATGTTTTTATCACCAATCAACCCTACAATTATAGAAATAACATCTTGATCTGAAAACGACAATCTCATTCTATCAATTTGACTTTTCAAGTTAAAATAAAACTCATACAATGACTGACCGTCTATAGGCTTCGAGTCCATTAATTCCTTAAGCATAAAAAATATGTTACGTTTTGTTTCGAAAGTATCTAGCAATACCCCTCGCCAATCCTTCCACTTCCAACTGGTCCATCTAGTTTCGTTCTTTTGTAACGAATCGTACCACGTTTTAGCTGTGTTACGAAGTTTTTGCAAAGCTTGAAACTTGGTTGTGGAGTCAGACCAGTGAAAGGCACGGGCATTGGCTTCAACTACATTAGTCCACATTCGTATATCATCAACAAGAGGATCAAATTCAGGTATTACTGAAGATAGTACAGCACTTTGACTCACGGTTGGTGACCGACGGCGAGGCCGTTTCTTTGACGACGACCTGCGCTTGCTTCTGCTTCTCCTCTTCCTTCGCTCCAGGCTGCCGCTGTTACTGCTACTGGATGAGTCGCTGGAGCTGCTCGAGGAGCTGGACGAGCTTGACGAACTCGATCGGGTACGCTTCCTCCGCTTATGACCCCGCTTTCTGTTGGTTTTGAACGGCGGCATGGCAAGTTGTGTCTCTATCCCACTTCTGATATAAAAAGAAACAACATATTATTACACAGTTTACAAATATATTTATTACAATACCAATTTTAAATAACATTATAACAAAATCAACACTTACAGTAATATTTCAGTTTATTTTTACCCAAAACGTAGTGCAAGATGTAGTTGACTCCTGGGCGGTCGAAGAGCAAATAGGCCGCTGCCGGCCATAACTGCCACTAATAAAACCTCGTATTCGCGCCTAAACGAGATACCTGTCACTTACGGCAGATGGCACCACTGTTTTCCGTTTTCTTCTTTTTAAAATAATGATTTGATACGTCCCCAGTGTTGCCATTTGCCGTGGGCGACAACACTTGTCAACTTGAATCACGAAGTAAACGGACCGGCGATAACTTGCACGGGGTAGTTAGATGTAGAAAACGCGGTGTGTTGCGCTCTATATAAGTATATATCTATAGAGTTGCTACAACGATCTGTTACCTAACACGATCCAATTAAAATGAGCCTTATTTATAGCAACATTGTCGAGGGAGGTGTCTTTAATTCCGTTTGTTTTAAGACTGTAATAGGCCGAAATCGATATTACCTACTAGAGTTTTGTTTCTATTTAATTTATGCCAGATAAGACATCTTTTAGGGTGAAGAAGTAGGACACGCGGAAAAAATAGTCGTTGTTTTCTTACATTGTGTTTTATTGTTGATATAAAACGAGTAGTTTTAGCCAAACAGGTTGCAGCAAAGGAATATCAACAATAAGCAATATATCCACCTATAAATTATATTGTGTTACCGCCCGTTATTTTGGTTATACAGTCATCTCTACATGAACCAATTTAAATTGAATAGGTAAGAATTTTGTCGGAGATGTAAAAGAAAAGGGAATTCTGAAAAGGACAATACGACCACTTTTAGATTTAGAACCCAATTCTTTTATTTTCTCTGCAAAACGCAATCGGCCGAACAGTAATATCTATTACATTGTAAGGTATAATAACGATTTTCCTTTCCAATAGCAATTCGTCGTCATAAAGCGTAAAGTACGAAGCTCCAGTTGAAACGTAGGTACGTAATAATATTATAGTTATTGTTATACTTACCCGCAACCTAAACCTTGTACCAGAATCCACCATTTTATATTTCCCTCAAAAAACTATCGCATAACCTAACATACATTGCGGGGTTATCATTGAACGCTTTAATTAAAGTTGGAACCAAAGCGTCAATACATGTCTGTTTTATGGAAATGATAACTTGGGGGAGTATTCTGTGAACGAGAGGTAGGTTTGCACGCTCCGACCTGGCTTCTATCTGCAAAATCAATGTGGCTATTAGCAAGTTTTCGCGCAGTCGCAAAGCGTCCATGAAACGCTACCGGTCAAAAGTTACTGGCATACCGACGGGCGCTTTCTATGCAGATCCAAAACGGTCAGATTCACTCGCCAAGCAGAATCAAATTTGGAACGTATAACCCATTCGGATTTTCTTTTAAAAATATTATACTGGCTAGATAGAACGAAAATTAAAAACAAAGCATAACGTTTGTTTTTTATAACTCAAAAGGCGTATCAATAGTCCATTTTGCACTTCATTATCAATATATAAAGAACTACAATAATGTTGTTTCGCATAAAAATACAGCTTGATAGACACATTTTATGAAATCATTTTAATGTAATTTGATACTTAATATTACACTAATTGAATATTAAAATTTATAGTGGTTAATATCCGAAATAAATCTACTAAACAGCGTATATCTTAAACAAAACATTAACTCAATGATTTTGATGATGTTTATTGATTTGAAAATGGTTTATTATGCAAACTGATAAAGGCACCAAACATGTTTTTATTTTTTGTTATGAAAATTATGTGTTTTCAAATCTCGAATAAAAACTTACGAATCACAACACAGGATGAAACTATTATCTTTTCACATAGCCATTTATCAGCATTTAACAGTCATTGATAATATATTTTAATAGCATGCTCGTTCCAATCAGAAATACCTTCAGAATAAATATTTAATATACAAAAAAAAACTATTTGTCATCTTCTTATGATTTTCATAATTTATAGATTATTAAGAAGCCTTTATATACGCACTTCGCCGCTGAATGTCTTTGATATCTTCTCAGCAAAGCAAGTTTCCTTACGATGTTTTCTTTTACCTACCGTTCTCTCTCTCTCTCTCTCTCTCTCTCTCTCTTTTAAGAAATGCGCTCTTGTCGGTGGAGTAATTGCCATTCCTCTCTTCTTCCCGCCAAAACCTTCACCTCCCGATACGACACGACCTGCACCTTCTCTTTTATTTGTTTCATAAATGTTCTGCTAGGTCTACCCCTTCCTCTCTTCCCTTCAATGCCTACCGTTAAGCACATGAATTTATAAACCGTACTTTTATGACTGATAACGGATTATATTGTTATTAGGCCTTTGATGGGGGATTCTGTAAAAAAGATAGGTACAATACGTATAGGTAAAATAAAGGGTAACGAAAATTAGTGTAAACGTAGGTTTTAAAAGTGCAAAATAATTGCAAAATGACGATTAGGTATATTTTCACTTTACGCATCACTTTTCAGCCCTCCGCGCTCCATAAGTGTGGAAGCACGAGAGGGTACAAGTAGCGAGATGTGGATAACGTAAGATAGATCAATACCTACTTTACCTTAGAGGAATGCGGGAGTTAATACTGTTTAGATTTAACACCATAATACTCCGTATGTCAGCGTTATATGCTCTTATTGGAGTAGACAAAGCAAATGGATGCCAATTTTGGTGTTCCTATGTACTGGGGGGTTAAAATGCGACATAGAAGCAATGCATCTATAAAAGCAGTATAATATTTCATTTTGGCATTTGTTCATACATTGTTTTAAGTTTACGTGGTTATTATCATAATTAAAACACATAATAACGGGTTCTTACCGCGTTTAAATGGGGATATGAGACTCCCGATATTTTGACACTGTTGCAAGTGCCACGATCACGGGATGACTGATGAGATTGGAGTGGAGTAGGTAGATCCATAATTTTCCACGGGCAGACATATCTGTCTACCCTCTTTCTTTGCCGCTTGTTTATGGATCCCCATTTAAACGCGGTAAGAACCCGTTATTATGTGTTTTAATTTGGCATTTGTTGGTATTGCGCACTTACTTTAATATGCGCAGATGTCAAATTGCAATATTGCTTTTTAGATGAATGAGGGACTTTAGCCGTGGTAGCCCAGTTGGTAAAACGCTTACCTCTCGGGTCGAGGTCGCTTCTAATCCAGCACAGGCCTAAACCAATGATTATCGAAAACATGTTTGGATCATAAATGATTATCACGTGCTCAGCGGTGAAGGAAAACAACGTGAGGAATCCCTCATTATCGAGAATGGCATTTTCGAACGTATGTAACCTAATCTGTATTGGGCTAGTTTTCCCTTCGCGGGTTGGAACGTCAAACAGACAGTCTCTTCTTTAAAAAACCGCACCTGTCAAATCTTCAGGCCTAAGTAAGCGGACCCTGTGAAAAACTGAATAACGCTGGGGACCTGTTTCTTGAATTTTAATAGAAATACGCAGTTCTATCTAAGTTATACCGATCTAGTCATTATTCACTAATTTAAGAACCACGCTCTTAATTATTGTGTAGCATTCTCCATGCTACTTTTTTAGACAAACATAGAGCTGTGATTTTCCTCTTTCCGCTCCGCAAAACTCTGTCTGGCGCGAGGGGGATGGCGCCCAGAGTAGTCTATTTCAAAGCCCCCACTAGTACTAGGACTCCTGTCTTCCGCCTCTAAATAGTACTGACAGTTACTTCTGCCCTCTGTCAGATTCCAGGTTACAGTCCCTATGACTTGCCTCTTCCGGCCTGCACTGCCGTACCGATCTAGTCATTAAACTACCCATAACCAAGTCGTTTCTGAGTAGCATGCGTGGTGACAAAATATTGTCACGGACAATCGGATAAACTTCAATCACCAACTTCGTATATTCATTATTAGAACACCAATCATCGCAGTGAAGGCTTAGAAATGTCTTAAAGATTTAATATTTCACTGGTATTTTGTTTTACGATGGAAAATGACAAGGTAAGCACTAAAATATCGACTTGTTTAGTGCTAGGTATAAGCCAAAGGCTCTAACATTTAACCTAGCTTGTATTTAGGGGCCATAAAACATCGAAGTTGTCTTACGAACTCTTGTAAGTTTTACCAGTGGAGGGTGGCCAATAGTTATAATGTTTGTGGAAAATAAATTCATATTTTCTTTGTTTTTTTCTCTTTTTTAGCAAACTGTTTTAATGTGTCTACGGGGATAAATCCGATATTGTTAACAATAAGTATCGATTGGAAGGAACCTTTGATAAGAACGAAAAGTAAATTTGTCCAAAAGCACCCATAACCATATATGTAGCGTTAGCGTCAGTTGTATCGATAATGAATGCACTTAACACATTATCCACTAAAATGATTAAAGAGAATTACTTATTTTATTACTAATGATTTTGAATTATTCATAACAAAAACGCACACGCCATCTTTCTGTAAGATGATAAAAAATAAGGGTAAAACATTAATTACAAGTATTATACCCCCCATACAACTCGTAGGTATTTCACCACACATTCAAGTTTTACACGGAACCCAGTGCAACGTTATAAATAAAACGAATGAAAGCTTTTTCAAAATTATGGTCACCCTAACCCGATTGCCTTTGCTCATAGACACCGACATTTTGTTAAAGTAGATACTTGCCCGCTTATTATAAGTCGTAAATTTGACTTGTTATTAAGCAGTAATCGATCAGCAAATTCTTATCCGCATCGTAAAGCATATCCTATACTTATAGCCCACCGTGATAGTAGGTACATCAATGATTATTAGCTTATTGAAGTATACTTGAAATATGTGAAGATTTTTATTGTCATTTAGAGTTCTACATTTGTATAAAGTTCCCCAATTATTAGGTATGTACGGTCACGAGCATTAATATGTATACACTTTAGTACAATGTCACATTAACTTTTTTAACAAATTAAACCGTAAGTCTCATTAAATGTCAAATATGATAGTGCGACAGGGTTCTAAACTGGGTACATGATATTACTCATGACTGTACATTATCATAATCAACATGATGATAGATATCATTAGTAGTGGAGTGGTATCTACCACTTCACTTTACTAGGGTGGATGAAGAACTGTGGGTTTTAAAAGACCACATTGAAGTGATTTATCTGAAATCACATACTTATTAAGTAAAGATATCAATCAGCATAATGCCATTATCAAATTTTAGAATAAATTTCAAACATCTGCAGGCAGATGACTAGGGAGTTAGGGAACCTACTTATAGTAATGGTGTAGTGGATATGTCTAAGTAGTATGTTATTGGGCATTCTAGACCATCGAAGTGAAGGGATTCGCGAAAATGTTCTTGGGCATTCTAGACCATCTTCGTTCAGTCGGATCGCTCGAGCGCCAACGCGCTATCGCGCGCGCTCTCGCGGATCCCTTCACTTCGATGGTCTAGAATGCCCAAGAACATTTTCGCGAATCCCTTCACTTCGATGGTCTAGAAATACCCAATAACATCGATGGTTCTTAATATTACGATCAATCGGTTAGCAACTACAACACTCACCAGTATAGCACGAGTCGATTTCATATCACATTTTTTTGAGTCTAGATTTTTGTCCTGGCTTTCTAGACCACTTTATCGTTAAAACACAAAACTTCACTTCGTTCGCTTGCGTTCACTCCGTTCCGTGTGGGGTTTTAACAATAAACTCGTCTAGAATGTTCAATTCACAAATTGAAAGTAGGTATATTCACACAACAATAAACTGTTTTAAAATAATTATCTAATCGACAACGTAAAACAGTATTACCACCGTTTGTGGTTGTCACAATTTCGAATTAGAATGCTCATAACCTACGGGACAGCATATCACATCAATATTTAAGTTTAAATAACATTGCGTCAAGAAATACATTTCATTGCTGTAAAAGCTATAACACGCAATAGACAAATTGTCATCGCTTTATACTTATAATGAAATTTGTGAAACAGAAACATGCTTTGAAACTACCTGAAATCTGTCCTATATCGAGCTCTGACACTCGACGTCATGGAAAACTATTGCCGAATACAATAAGGTGCATTATTTGTGGGCCATCTAATTGCGGCAAAACTAATTTAATGATTGGACTTTTATTGCATAAAAATGGTCTTCGTTATAGAAATTTATATGTATATTCCAAGTCTCTTTGTCAACCAAAGTATGAATATTTAGAAAATGTGTTAAAAATGGTACCGGGTGTATCATTTTATAAATTTCATGAAAAAGATGAAGTTCTAAGCCCGCAGGAGGCTCGTTCGAATTCTATAATTATATTCGACGACGTCGCCTGTGAAAATCAAAACAACATGCGGGATTATTTTGCTATGGGGAGACATAGAAATATAGATAGCTTTTATTTAAATCAGACCTATACTAAGATTCCTAAACAACTTGTTAGAGATAATTCAAATTTGATAGTATTATTTAAACAGGACGATATCAATCTAAAACATGTATACGATGAACATGTAGGCACAGACATGTCGTGGGCACAATTTAGAGAAATGTGTTCAAAGGTATGGAGTAACAACTATAATTATGTAGTTATAAATAAAGATTGTGGAAAAAATGAAGGGGGGTACAGGAAGATGTTTGATACATTTATAGTTTTTGACTAAACTGAAAATTCTGTTGTCTATCTCAAGTATGATAGCGTTCTCAACTTTGTCATCGTCAACCATATATATTTATAAATAGTATCACTTTAACCTCATTTACCTATTCGTCTCTACGCTGTACAAAGCAAAACACGTATTAAGCTATCTCTATAATGGAACAATCGTTAAAAAGACAGATAGTTAATGCTGCAGAGGCAGTGAAAAAGAAGGTTCGTAAGATGAGAGATATCCAGTCGGATAATGAAAAAGCACTGGAAACCGTTTTTAAGCCTATAGTTAATCCACTTAATCAAATTTTAAATAATTCCATGAATAACATAAAATCTAGTGGAGATGACTCTTTTGCTAATGTACAGTTGGATAAAACATTAATGCACAAAAATGCTTCTTCAAATGTAGAGGAACAATCTGATAACACCACCGAAGAAGATTCAGGGGATGAAAGTATTACAACTGATAATAATATAGATGAATCTTTCAAATCTATTGAATCTCATGGAAGTCCTCATAAAAATATATCGTCATGGTCTCTTTCTCCGGAAGTGTTTGAAGACGTTCCATTTGGTGCAAGATATGAACGTGGGAAACTTATGCTTGGCTCAGCCCGGTTGGTTATTGATGATAAGCAAATGTCAATAAATGGATGTATATATCAAATTACACCAGGTCTAAAAGAGTTACTATTCAAAAAAGTTCCTGATTTAAGCCTAATATCTGAAAACGATAAATCATATTATAAACAAATGTTAATAGACACAAACGCTCATCGACGAGATTATGATCCAAGAAAACCTATAAAAAGCAATAAAGGAAGGAAATATTTACAAATCATAAAACCAATGTTCAAATTAGCTCGTTCTATATCAGCAAACAGTACAGATGAGAGTGTTGCTAAAGGAGAAGGCTTACCAGTATTAAAAAAAATAAATAAAAATGTTGATTACATTTATTGGGATGATCCTAACGAATTAGTTGAGCGATTAAAATTATTAGTAGCTTCGCGAGAAGCTGGCAACACAGGATTGGATAATGAAATGATTTCCATAATAGAAGAATTGACAGAACGGGGAATTATCACCCAAAATAAAATATTAAATGACAAAATATACCATTTTAGCAAGAATAAATAAATAGAGAAACACATGATTATTGTTTTAATTATAAACCAACCTTTCGTTAATTCAGACTATTAAAATGAATATTGATAAATTCGGCCACCACGTACATAAAAGGATGCGTTTATCCGACGTATTAAATTTTAGCGAAGAATCAGTACTTAAAGTAGAACACGGAGAAATCAATTTACATTTGAATAGAATGAGAGGTGTGAAGACTCCAACAGAATCCGATGATGTAGTGAATAAAGAATATGTTGATAAAATTACAACTAAATCTTACACAAAGACAGATGTAGACTTACTGATAAGTGCTTGTAGAAGCAGCATTCTAAAAGACGTTGATTCAAAGTTAAAAACTTTAAAAGCAGAGTTACCAGACGTTTTTGATCAGTATTTGAGGAAAAAATATAGCGAAAAGGTGAAACAACAAAATGATTAAAGAACAAGTTGTAAATGAAATTCACAGACCGGCACGAAGAAATTTTATTCGCCGTTCTGTAATATTAAAAGGAATTGATGATCTATGGCAAGCTGATTTAATTGATTTAAAACATTTAAAGAATTATAATAGGGGTCATAATTACATATTAGTTGTTATAGACTGTTTTTCAAAGTACACGTGGGTAATACCGCTTAAAACGAAGAATAAGGAAGAGGTGACTCGTGCTTTTGAGACAATAGTCAAGCATTCTTATCGAAAGCCTATCAACTTGCAAACTGACCAAGGAACAGAATTTTATAACACCATTTTTCAAAATTTAATGAAATCTTTATCTGTTAACCATTATTCAACATACTCTACTAAAAAAGCTTCTATTGTGGAAAGAGTTATAAGGACATTGAAAACCAAACTATACAAACTTTTCAGTCTTAATGGCAATTACAAGTGGGTAGGAATACCGTTAAATAAAATCGTGTGTACCTACAACAATACTAAACACCGTACTACACAGTTCAAACCAATCGACATCAATTATGAAAATGAACCAATCATAAAAAATAATATAATGAAAATCGGAAAAAATAAATTAGAAAAAAATGGTCATAAATTTAAAGTTGGTGACTACGTTCGTATAAGCAAATATAAAAGTAGTTTTAGCAAAGGATATACACCTAACTGGTCTACAGAGATATTTCGTATTAAAAAATGTGTAAATACGAAGCCAGTCACTTATCAAATTGAAGATCAAAAAAGTAACGAAATATTGGGAGGCTTTTATGAACACGAATTACAAAAAACTGCTTATCCTGATGTATATTTGATTGAAAAAGTTATTAAGAAAAGAGGAAATCAACTATATGTGAAATGGTTAGGTTTATCACAGGAAGAGAATAGTTGGGTTAACAAAAAAGAGATTGTTCAATAAATAGAACAGTTATCTCTATCTATTTTCATTATGTTTGTACCCATGCAAGGAGGAGGACTAATAAATAGTTTAATAAATAATTTACCGTTTGAGTTACACCTACCAGGTTACAACTATTGCGGACCCGGGACTAGGTTAAAAGAACGATTATTGCGAGGTGATATAGGTGTTAATGAACTTGACGAAGCCTGCAAACGCCACGACATAGCATACTCGAATTATAGTGATTTACATAATCGTCATCAAGCAGATTTACAACTTTTAAATATGGCTAAAGCACGACTCAAAGCAAAAAACGCTGGGAAGGGTGAAAAACTCGCATCATGGCTGGTCAGTAAAGTTATGAAAACAAAATTAAAAACGGGATCTGGTATCACAAGTTTTAAAGGTTTAGTTTCTCGAATAAAGTCACACATCAAGAAACTGAAACCTAAAGATAATAAGTCAGTGGTAAAATATGCATATTTAGCTGCAAAAAAAATCTTTAAAAATCATAAACATAAAATTCGTTTACCACGTGTTATACCTATACCGAAAACAGGAGGAATTTTACCATTAATTCCAATATTTGCTGGCTTATCAGCCTTAGGCGCTTTAGCAGGCGGTGCAGCTGGTGTTGCTAAAACTGTAAATGACTATAAAACCGCTCAACAGAACTTGCGTGAAACAGAACGTCATAATAAGGTGATGGAATCGGTTGCAATCGGTAAAGGTTTATACATGAAACCTTACAAGAAAGGAAACGGATTATTCATAAAATGTACCAAATCTTGATGAAAGAGCTACCTAATCGAGCATTAACAAATATTGATATTATGAAGTATGCCAAAAATATTCCTTATTTTCGTGCTGTTTATATGAAAGATAGGTTGCCTAAAATGCCAAAAAAAATTGAATGTGGAATTATTAATTTAGACAATTCAGAAAATGAAGGAACTCACTGGGTTGCTTATGTAAAAATAAATAAATATTGTGAATATTTCAATAGCTATGGGGATCTTAAGCCTCCACTAGAACTAATAAAGTATTTAAAGAAATGTAACATATATTATAATTACAATAGATATCAGAATTTCAATAGTGTAAATTGTGGTCATTTGTGTTTGGCATATTTAGTTGACTTTTGGAATAAATATATATAACATGGAACATTGTTTTATTTTATGTTAATAGTAAAATGTCCTTCACACTGTCAATTACTGGTAACTCATCAGCTTTATCGACTTATTATTCACCTGCAATACAGCTAGACGGTGAATATGAGTGCGCTTTGTTGTATTTATCTACATTTAATTCGATTCCTAATATCGATAAAAGAAACAACCGATTTATATATGGTGATAATGAATTAATTGAAATACCTGAAGGAGCATACGAGCTACAAGACATAAATGATTACTTGAAGGAGAAAATAAAAGCATCTGCCTTTAATCTGCAGTGTAATAATAATACTCTACAAACCTCAATTTTTTGTACAAAAGATATACATTTTGATAAAGAAAATTCGATTGGTAAGTTGCTAGGATTTGGAGCACACGTTCTAAAAGCAAATATAATGCACACCTCTAAACACCCAGTCGACATTCTGTCAACAACGGTGGTAAGAGTTGAATGTGATTTAGTAAGCGGATCATATATTAATGGAGAACCTAGTCACATTATACATGAATTTGCTCTTAATGTGCCTCCTGGATACAGAATAGTAGAAGTTCCTAAAAACATTATTTATTTCCCCGTCAACCAAAAAAGTATCAGCTGCATACATATAAAATTATTAGATACTTCCAACAATCCTATCAACTTACGTGGTGAAGAAGTACAGCTGTATTTACATCTCAAGAAAAAATGATCGACTATAATAAATACACTACACAACAAACTAAAAACATCAGTCATCGCCGAACTATCTGCAAAGATACAGCCAAGAAGAAGGCAAAGTTAACTAAAGAAAACAAGGACTTTTTAAAAGCAATTGGGTTGTTAAAATGAATATTTTAGACATTTCTTCAAAGCCTGCTTACGACAACACAATAGATGGTGTCGAATACCATTCCTACAAACCATATATAACAAGTTTCAACAGGAATGATGAAATTCGAATACCTATAAACCAGCAAGATTTATGTATTTTACCATCAGCAAGCACTTTGTATTTGGAAGGGGTTGTAAACGTCCTGAAGCCTGGCACACCAGAACCGATATCGGCATCAAGTATTGAATTTACAAACAATGCTTTACTGTACTTATTCCAAGATATTAGGTATGAACTCAATGGAGTAGAGATCGATAGAGTTAAAAACGCGGGAATTACAACTACAATTAAAGCTTTACTATCTATGAATCAAAGCGATTCACGTGTGTCTAAAGTATGGGGCTGGGATATTAATGGTACTAAAAATGTAAACAATGGACGTTTTTCAGTTTCCATTCCTCTTACTCATATTCTTGGCTTCGCGGAAGATTATAAAAAAGTAATTATTAACTGTAAACATGAACTAATTCTGTTGCGAAGTAATACGAATCTCAACGCAGTGAAACTTAATACGGGTGAATACGTTGAAAATGTTCACATTGATAAAATAGTATGGCGTGTCCCTCATGTAAAAGTTTCTGATATAGAAAGGATTAATTTATTGAAACTCTTGGAAAAAGATCGTGGAATTCAATTAGTATTTAGGAATTGGGATTTGTACGAATATCCTTTACTTCCACAGACTACAAAGCATACCTGGTCTATAAAAACGTCTTCTCAAATTGAAAAACCAAGATATGTAATTATAGGATTGCAAACGAAAAGAAAAAATAATGCAAATGCAGATATGTCTAGATTTGACCACTGTTACTTGCGTGACGCTAAAGTCTACCTCAATTCTACTTACTTTCCGTACGAAAATATAAATGTTGATTTTGCCGGTTATAAAATTGCTTTATTATATGAACAATATGTGAGATTCCAACAGTCTTATTACGGACGGCGAGCAGATCCTTTGCTAAGTGCTAAAGAGTTTAAAGAGATAGCTCCTCTCTTCGTCATTGACTGCTCACGCCAAGTCGACAATCTAAAAACAGGATCCGTGGACGTTCGGGTTGAGATAGAAAGTGACGAAATTATACCTGACGGAACATCTGCTTATTGCCTCATATTAAACGATAGTATCATTGAATACAAGCCTTTGAGTAATATAGTAAAAAAACTATCATGAACGACATTGTGATCGTCGATCTTTTGGGGTTTAAAGTTAAGAACGATTTTATTGTGAAGGAATTGGCTATAGCATATGCTGAATATACAGTAATGTTTTTAGTTAAACCCCCTAATCCTTTTAATTATTTAACAAAACAAGAAAAAAAACAAGTACGATGGCTAGAGGCAAATCATGGGATTTACTGGAGTGAAGGTTTCATTGACTACCGTGAATTTAAACGTATAATTGTACCATATTTGAATAACAGAAAAATAATTACTAAGGGCTTAGAAAAAGTGAAATGGATTAATGAATTGTGTCCTACGTGCACGGTAATAGATATTGGTTCTAAAGGATGTCCTAATTTTATGAAACTGTGTGATATCTATGATAAAAATAATTCTATGACATGTGTAAATCATTC
This sequence comes from Pectinophora gossypiella, assembly GCF_024362695.1. Lineage (NCBI taxonomy): Eukaryota > Metazoa > Arthropoda > Insecta > Lepidoptera > Gelechiidae > Pectinophora > Pectinophora gossypiella. The sequence goes on along the minus strand of NC_065413.1, from coordinate 10,204,313 downwards.
AAAAAAGTGTGCTATAAAAAGTGTGGTATGTGTAAAAAAATGGTATTTCGAAAATAATATGTACTTATTTGATTTATTTAAATAAAAAGTAAAATATTGATTTATGATTTTGTTTCATTTAACGGTTTTCTAGTAAAACAACGAAATTTGAAAAACACATTTTATTTATTAAGTTCATAAAACTGTTTAAAGTACAATAGATAAAAAAATATATTTTGAAATAACAGTTACCATATTAACTATTTCTACTATATACATTAAATGTTTCCATAGCTTGTAGTACTCTGACATTAGTCAGAGACTTTATTTGCGATGGAATTTACTGTGTTGTGAATACACGAAAATGCGATTCCAACATATTTATGAAATAATCGCATGTTACATATAAATACAAGTACTGTAATTACACAATGTCTTTGAAATATTGTTAATTAATTTTTCAGTCTGTCCCAATATATCATCATAACTATCTTTTACCATATATTGGGCTTTCACTAAAACATCACTTTTTTCTTGATTTTCACTTGTATTTGAAGCACCTAAATCCACTATGCTGATTTTAATTAACTTGGTGGCTTTCTCCGCGTTCCGATTTTGCACAAATGAAGATGACTGCTTCCATTTTCCGCATTTAACTTTAGATTTAATTATCTTCCTCTTCTTCTTCTTATCACTTTTCAGCTTTTGACTCTTGTTATCATGAGGCGCCGTCGATTTTGTGGTAGTCGCTTGAACAGGATACCTTTCATCGAAGTCAGCAAGCGGATCTTGCGCGTAAGGGTAGAATAAATCATCTTCGTTAACGTTTGTTAAATTATTCGACATGTTCTGAAACAATAAAACGTATCACATTAATTTATGTATAAAATAAAATACAAACATTTGATTTTATTTATAAAATAAACCACAGTACTTACCAAAGTACTTAGCAGGCACCGCTTTTAGTGCTACACCTTCGAAATTATGATGATGATTTTTAACCGTCAACGGTGTCTACGTCTTTCTCCACGAGTAACTGAAAATACAATGACAGATTAGACTATACCCCTCAACACATATAAAATAAAGTAATAGGTAGTTTATGCACACAATAACACAATAAACGAATATTACCTGTTCATACTTATTTAAGCTACAAGTTTCAACTTGTTCACCCAGCTCCTTTGACATCAGGTAACATGAGTACAGCGCGGATGCCAGCACTCGATCTTCTTTATCATGCGCGCCGTATATACTTCTCACAAGAGTTTTTTCTTTGATCTTATCTCCATCTCGGCGAAGACGATGAATTTGTATTGATACTGTAAATTTTGGGACTTCATCCCCCACTATAGCGAGAAAACTCATTTTCGGCATGGACGCGGACATTTTCGAAGGTGTTGCACTAACGAGAAGCGAAATAGAAATGAAATAAATTATGATGCAACGTCGCGGTCGCCGCGTTGCCCCGCACATATGCGCCTTCTCATGTTACCGCACGTGCACACTCAAAATCGCTTAGGTTTTCATTGTCGCGTTGTATTTCACGTTAACAAGTTTAAACATGAAAAATGGAGACTAGCGATTATAATTAAAGGAAGTATTTATCTAAGTACTTATTTCATCACACTAATGTTATAAATGCGAAACCCCTAAAGAGCTGAACGGATGAAATTTGGTAGCTAGATATATCACATAGCTACCGCATTAACGCAAAGGCTACTTTTTATCCTATAAATTTTGAATCTACGGTGATTAATTTCAATGATTGTGCAAGACAATATAGTATACTTAGGTATCCAACATGTCGGTACTCGTTGAAACAGTAAGACCTTCGCCACACTTGGCGGAAATTCCGACGCCGAACTTCCGTTGCGGTAAATAACCTGCCTGTGTGTGCCTGCTATTTGTAATTTTTATACAAATATTTGTATCGGCGTTCCGTTGCGGAAGATCCACGACTTAATTTCCATCAAGTGTGACGAAGGTCTAAGTTACCTGTCTGGTGATTTGGTAGGTATGAATAAATGAAACTATTATGTATATCATATTCTTATTTATTTTCTCCACTGCTGCTAACTTTTTATATAACAATCGTCATCATCTTATATTATATTTTTATGTTTATAGGTACCTACTTACAACATAAAGTATACTAACCTAAGTATTTACAAACAAAGAGTTCTAAGGATGATTCTTTCAGGGGTAATTGTTACATAGGTATTTTTACTTTTCTCTCTTAAAAACGAGCTTGCAATCTTCGAATAGATTATGAATCTGCTACATAAACGACTACAATTCCTCCCACTGCGAAGAACAATTGACCTTGAAAGAATCACCTTAAGCAGTACAGCCAAAAATTGATTTATGACCCCAAGCAAGGGTAGTCACTTTATCAGATTCTAACAATCGCTTATCATCGTTGCTAGAAAGAGCTATTTTATTTACTTTTTGAGTGAAAATTTCATGTTTAATTGATTTAAATAGAACATTTTTTTTGTAAACAACATCACCATTGTATAACACATGTTTATAGTCTGATACGCTCAAACCATTAATTACATTTTTTTTGGTACCCTTCGCCTTTTTTATTGTTTTGTTTAAGGTTTTAATACAGTAAAGCTTTGACCTTAATCCTACAAACTCTCTAATTATTTGTCCACCCATTTCGTCCTTGAATAAACCAGGAATCTTTTTATTAACAATAGGTAAACCAAATTCATTTTTTGGGTTGTAATTGCTTGTGTCAAAATATTTTAAGAAGTTAGTCTTCAAATCTTGGTAAATGTCATCTGTATGCACATTATATACGAAGCTATCAGTATCGGTATAGCACAACTTAATGCGGTTTCCATAAAATGGTTTTATTTTTGAGTAATGGAAATCGTACATATGACTTTTTGAGAGTTCAAGTACAGCAAAACCAATATAAATTGGTTTGTCAAGCACAATCTGTGAATGTTTCATCTGTATAGCTACCAAATTCTCAGAGAATATTGAAGCACTATGGAAATTGGGACTTGCTATTAAGGTCTCTGCGCCAGTACATTTTTTAGTTAGATTATTTTTGTCTGACCACTTATTAACCAATCGTACATCTACTCGTTGTTCTGTGTTCTCCAAAGTTTTTCCAAATATGCTGTTGTTTAATAATTTAAAAAAATCTTGTTCAAAAGTAGACTGTGCTTTCTGGCGAAGTTGGGTGTTGAGATCTATGTATTTTTTTAAAAAGTTACTTTGATTAAATGTTATAGCTCTATGAATCTTTTTCAACACCAAGCCATGTTCTAAGCATTTTTTTAGATGTACGTAATGAATAACATAATTGTATTTATCATACAAATTAGGTATTAATTTTTTCGATTTTCCTCTGGGTGAAATAATTTTTTCAGGACAAAATGGAAAATCATTATGTTCATCATGTAAATGTGAAGGGTACGATAAGTCCACCTCAAGAATAAAACCATTTTCAGAGTCATCCATAATATTTAAAATATTCGACTCTAAAGTTTTTAATTCAGAATCGTTCACAAATCTGAAGTTTGAATGTGGTAATGTTTGGCACATACTGTATCCATATAAATTGTTACAGTCAAAGTAAACAATATATGAACTTGGGTGAGATGGATCAAATGTTTCCAGATATTTATGATTTGCTTTAACATGTCGTTTAGAACACATGCAAACGCCACCGCGTATACCTTGCTGTATCATACGGTAAATTTCTAAATCAGTTACAAGTTCTAAACGAACGCCTGTTTTAAGGAGCATTGCATCAAATGATAGACTCGGAGCCGTAAGATAGAATGCAGGATCGAGTTGGTAATATTGTTTACATGTAAGTCGGAAATTTTCATAGATATCTGTCAACAAAAGTACATCTGTTATCAAGTACAAATCAGTATATTTACCCATATTGGTTAATGAAAATTTTAACCACACTGATTGAGCGTGCTCATAATCCTCATCTGAGATCGGTTCATTGGTAAGAGAATTGTAAAAACAGTCTTTGGGAGGCAAACACTTTTCTTTATATCGTTCCCAGTTACACATATAATCGTAAGGGTATACGCCCTTTCGAGTAAGCAAATTAAAGTGTTTTTCATCGGGATAGTAAGATTTTAAGTATCTAAATTCATCGTTTTTTAAAGTCGGGGTTAGTTTTTCTAAGCTAGTTCCCAAAAACTTAAAGGAATCTACAAATCGTATCTGAAAGCTATCGGTATCGGATATAGACACAAATTTCGTGAAAGAAATATAATTTTCTTTGGTTTTAGGTATGACCTTGATGGGTCCAGGAACTTTAGCAAGCTCCTTAATAAAAAGATGACAGTCATAACCTGAAAGATTATGAAAGAAAACAGGTAAGAATTTGGGCACTTGAAAGTTCAAATTACATTGACTGTGAGCCGCACCGCGGTATTTACCAGTTATGTGACAATGGTCTCTAACTTTATCCATAACCAATAAACGCTCGCATATGTGACAAGTTTCGGCATTTTCAAAGTTTAACGCATCACTTTCTGTAAAAACCATAGGTACACTATTACTTAATACTGCGCTTATCCTTTTTGCATCGTTGCAAATTGAATCAACAAATTTGTCAACACAATCTTGTCCTCGGTACGATGTAATGTGATTATATCGTTCATCTACAGTACAAACAAGATGATAAGCAAAAGCTACGGGCACGTGCTGCTGATGAGTCACTGTGCTTGACTTGATAGGATCATTTTCACAAGTCTCGTAGGGTACGAGCATTGACTCAAAATCTGCATAAACAACAAAAGGAACATTTTGTTTTCTGTTATAATTTTTGAACTCTATAAATGACCCTTTTGGGGGTAATTTAGTAGCTACACCTCCACAACTATGAGAACTTAACTGATCGGTCGAGTTGAAAAATAACAAACAATGTTCGCAAAAATACAACTTACCATGATGTTTAGAAATTTGACTTCTAACTAGTCGCGGTAAATCCTTGATTAAACAGTAATGTGACATATTACCTTCCTGTAGGTACAGTAGATGAATTACTTTTTTATTTAATGGTTCAGATTTGTAAAGAGGGCCGATAACTGTATTATTATCTTTTAAACCGTAAACAAAAATACATATTTGAGGGTTGTTAATTTCAAATTTAGCTATGTCTGAAAAAGTAACTGGAAACGATATATCCTCTACATTTAAAACGTCTTTGAAATTAGGATATGACGATACTCTATCAGGATGAGATTTAACTGGGTATAAAGCAGCTGTAACTGACCACAAAAAGCAAAAACTGTCTTCGTTTTTTATGTTTACACACGCTTTTCTGGCTTTGATTGGTGCAGGCAAATCAATGTGACCTGACCCTCTTAATGGTTGATATTTATTAATATTCAATTCTAAATGGGAATTATGTAAGAAGGTCCAACCACTATCACGTTCTTGAAATTCACATTTTTTTCTCATCAAACTAATTTTCACTTTGTTCATTAAACTATCAAAGTCATAATTTTTATAGAGAGTATAATTTTTAGTTCCAAAAGACTTTATTTCCTGAGAATCATTTTTTACTAAAAGAAAAACAGCAAAATGTTCAAAATTGAGTTTTATACAGTCATTTTCCTTGAGAGACAAATCAATTAATGTTTTGATTTTATTTTTTATATCATCAAGAAACCGATCTAAAGAATTATGACCATCCAAATCTGGTGATAATATTCTGTATGAAGCTATTCGGTTGCGAAATGCGGACTCAATTAATTCAATCCCGTCGCTAAAAGGAGAAATATTTTTATTTTTATGGTTAGTGCTTCGTAAATGCCCCATCCAATGAACACGATCTACAGAGACTTTACAAACTGTACAAAACACCATTTTTGATAAGTATACTTTAAATATACAAAGAAAATGCCTCGCCTTTCATACGCTAACGACATAAAATTGCAATATACACAATGAATGTATGATTTACAATTATAATTTCATAGGTATTTGGTTGAAAATTCAGTGGAAAAAACTACTAAGTATCTTAAAGTGAAGTTATATCAATGAACAGCAGCAGTGAGAGAAAAGGTTGTAATAAGTACCTGAGTAGTAGGTACTTATTACTATTCGCTTATGAAGACGGGCTCACAATCTTCAAATAAATTATGAATCCGCTGCATAAACGATTGCATTTTCTCCCACTGCGGAGTCCCCCGATCTAACTTTACTTTAAGAGTAACTTCAGCCTCTTTCCACCGCTGATCTGGTTTAGAGGCAACAGCTTTCTCGGTGTTATACACCCGGAACTCTATATAGTACTCGCCAGACTGGTTGACGAGCTCCCGGCGCACTCGACCGTTGGGGACGCGGCTGGTCAAATAAGTCTGCAGCACTGCAGACTTCGACGTCCCCGAAGTTGCTCCCGTCTCAAACCCGAAGAGTCCTCCAGGGCCAGTACTGGAAACCGAAAAATACGAATAAGTAATAATTTATATAGGTTTAAAGGAACAAAGGAATAGCTGCACAAACGTCTCCGTCACCTTATTTTGAACTATGTTCATCATAATGATATTGTTCGTAATGTGTATAATGAATTATGGAGTGTAATAAAGATATCTACACAATTATTGAACCAGCTGTCCGCCCCGGCGTCGCACGGGTGCTCGGGTGAACAAAATACATAGGTATACGAGTAGCCTATGTTCATCAGAAATAATGTAAGATTCTAATGGTGAAAGAATTTTTCAAATCGATCCAGTAAGTTTCGGAGTCCATTCGATCCAAATACACAATTTGACAATCAAATCTTTCCTATTTATAAAATTAATAATGTAGACAAAATATGTAGAAAATTAGGTTTTGTTACATACCTCGATGAATACGTTGCGGTCGCGCCTGCCTCGTCGTTGGCGCTCGAACGCGACTTCTTTTTAGAACTGTAACAATAATGTTTATATTGAAACGATGCAAGTGTTACCGCCGTGCGCTACGATTTCCAATTAGAACGCTCATTATACCCATTACATTATTTTTATATTACTTTTGTTACTATTAATCAAGATACATAACATAACATATAATTATGCATGTATGTCAAAAGGGTAGAGATAGGGGATATGTAAGTTGTATTTGCAAATAGCGTAAAATTATCTCGAATAAAATAAAAGTAAAGTGATAGATATTAAAGTACCTATTTAATGTTCCACTGATGGGCACGACTGTCTCACTATTAACTTCTCTCAAAAGCACACAAGATTAAAGATAATCATATTATTAATCTTACCTAGTAGGCGTTGGGGTCGACTCCGCCGGCTTCCTCTTGCTCGCAGGCTTCTTTTTCAACACTTTTAGCGCAGACGTAGGCGCCAGCGGCAGTTGGGAGTCCGAACCGGATGAATATTCGTAGTTAGACCTGAAAATTAAGAAATCGGTTAGGTACATGGTATTTAAAATGTTGTGTAAATTTATTATGTAAAAAACTCCAACATAATACATAAACTAAAAGTAAATGTAAATACTTACTAACATTTTAACAAACTTTCTTGAAGAAAAGCACTGAAGATGAAAATAACACGGATGAGGATACCACAATTGTGGACAATTGGGAATCGATCAAAGGAATGAGTAAAGTTTAATGATTTTTCCTATTTTATAGAAAAACAATACAAATCCGTGCAAAACTGAATTATGCAAAATAAAACCTTAAATGCAAGACAATAACGGATTATGCATTGCATATTTCAAATTTTTGCATTTTGGACGCGTAGTCATCGCTAAAATGCTTAGTTGCTATTCTCACGAACAAACGAGTTAGTCGCAACACTTTGTAAAATGATACACCGCATATTCATATTAATTAGGTATTTATTACACAGACGTAAACTTACACCTATTTCCGATGACGCAGTACGACGATGGCTCAGTGGTTAAGAGTTTGATGTTCAATGTAGGTATATGTTACAAGTTCGATTCTCTACATACATTTTTTTTCTGACTAAATTATGTACATTGAATATAAACGATAATCTTACGAAGAGGAATATCATGAATATACCTGCATACTGGTTGTGATGATTATATAATCACGATCTAGTTGTACATTAGGTAGGTACCTAAGTTGTAATGAACAAGGAGTGCAACGTTTCAATACTGATATTTTAAATAATATTAACCTTATTTCAACCTGCTTTGAATCGAACAATAAGTCGAACGTTATAATCACCATCATCATTACAGTTGAACAAAAACATAACAATATTTGAGTAAACGCAAAGCATTGATTCTGCATGATGAATCAAAAGTGAAAACTTGTTCACCTTCTTCATAATGTATTGTAGGTAAACCTGTACCCTGCAATAAAAATAATTTATCAAGCGAAGTCAGTAACTGAAACTAGTTGTTTATTAAAAAGTTTCCCACGAGTCAGAGGATACCTGATTGATATAATATATGGTATAGTATAGCCCACATTCCTCAATGCATACGAGGCACAATCTGTGTAATGTAATTCAGTATAGATTTTTGCCTTGACCGGGCATGACAAGTGAGCTAGAGAGTGATTTTGATTCTTTTATAAATAGTTAAATTAATTGATCACACTATTAGGAAAAAGCTTCCGCTATGGGAATTATATCATGTAAGTCAAATTCATTATGTTATTACAATTTGCTGTCCTTGAATCTAATTACGACTCACGCCAATTTGGACAGAATTTCTGACACCCATGTGGTAATTTTTGGGTCACACATTGTATCGTCACTTTTATGTCTAATTCTAGAGATCGTTGAGCCAATCTGGCATTGAATGACAGAATCGAAGCTGTTCTTGAATTTAATGACGACTCGCGCCAATCTGGATAGAATTTCTAACACCCATGTGGTAATTTTTGGGTCACACATTGTATCGTCATTTTTATGTCTAATTCTAGAGATCGTTGAGCCAATATGGCATTGAATGACAGGACCGAAGCGGTTCTTGAATTTAATGACGACTCGCGCCAATCTGGATAGAATTTCTAACACCCATGTGGTAATTTTTGGGTCACACATTGTATCGTCACTTTTATGTCTAATTCTAGAGATCGTTGAGCCAATCTGGTATTGAATGACAGGTTCGAAGCTGATCTTGAATTCAATGACGACTCGCGCCAATCTGGATAGAATGTCTGACATCCTTGTGGTAATTTTTGGGTCACACATTGTATCGTCACTTTATATCATAATTCTAGAGATCGTTGAGCCAATCTGGTATTGAATGACAGGACCGAAGCTGTTCTTGAATTCAATGACGACTCGCGCCAATCTGGATAGAATTTCTGATATTTTCGTATGGTACTTTGTGGGTCTCAAATTATACTTAAAGTGATAATAATCACTTTAAGTATATCATAATTCTAGAGATCGTTGAGCCAATCTGGTATTGAATGACAGGACCGAAGCTGTTCCTGAATTCAATGACGACTCGCGCCAATCTGGATAGAATTTCTGATATTTTCGTATGGCACTTTGTGAGTCTCAATTATATTATCACTTTATGTCATAATTCTAGAGTTCGTTGAGCCAATCTGGTATTAAATGACAGGACCGAAGCTGTTCTTGAATTCAATGACGACTCGCGCCAATCTGGATAGAATTTCTGATATTTTCGTATGGCACTTTGTGAGTCTCAATTATATTATCACTTTATGTCATAATTCTAGAGATCGTTGAGCCAATCTGGTATTAAATGACAGGACCGAAGCTGTTCTTGAATTCAATGACGACTCGCGCCAATCTGGATAGAATTTCTGATATTTTCGTATGGTACTTTGTGAGTCTCAAATTATATTATCACTTTATGTCATAATTCTGGAGATCGTTGAGCCAATCTGGTATTGGATGACAGGACAGCAAATTGTATAGAGACATGAAGCAATCTGCTAATGAATTTGACTTACAGGAAAAAACTTGATTCGAACACGGACAGACCAAAATAATTTTCTAAGTGATATTATACTTGTGATATTAAATACAGTGATATGAAATCCCATGATGACTCGAGCTATACTGGTGAGTGTTGTAGTTGCTAACCGATTGATCGTAATATTAAGAACCATCGATGTTATTGGGTATTTCTAGACCATCGAAGTGAAGGGATTCGCGAAAATGTTCTTGGGCATTCTAGACCATCGAAGTGAAGGGATCCGCGAGAGCGCGCGCGATAGCGCGTTGGCGCTCGAGCGATCCGACTGAACGAAGATGGTCTAGAATGCCCAAGAACATTTTCGCGAATCCCTTCACTTCGATGGTCTAGAATGCCCAATAACATACTACTTGTCTAGTCTCTTTTTGGACACATTGAAGTCGAGTAAGTATCTACTTACTCTACTACAATCTACTAGAACTCACAATAGTTTCTTCTATGAAGCGATCGATCTAACACGGAGGCATTTCCTAGGGAAAGTGTACTTGAAATAGAATATCTTAGCATACAACAATGTTTAAAACCAAAAATACAACACAAAACTGAATCCAAACCAAAGTTCAAATCAAGACATATCCCGTAGTTCCCATTTTTTCGTCGGGATCTTTTTATAATTCTTCCAATCAAAACTTCGACCGGGAACCAAAACAATTTCCTCAATAGAAATAAAAGCAAAACTGAAATAAAATAAAAGAATGGAGTTTTCTATCGTATCCGGAATAGTAAGAGGATAGCAGTAGCTCTGTTCAATTCGATAGGATTGTATTACGAAACAGTGTCTATGGCCATGGAGATTTTAATAAAGTAACTTGGTTTTGCAGAACTGTGTAGTTACCTATAGACTATAGATACAAAATGAGAGATAAGTTATTTCAGACCGTTGAAGATTTATTGTTGTAGAAAATGTCAGCTTATTCGAGTGGAGTGGCAGGTTAGAAAAAGTTATATCATGATGTTGCTATAGACCTTGAATTGAATGCTGAAGACACCATAGTGTGCCCTAAATTTTCGGTTGGTAAGGAGAAATTTAAAAAAGTCGATAGAAACCGACAATCATACACACGTATTCAGAACCTATGCAGGGTGGGAGCGTCAGACCATGAAATTGTCGCAGTCTATGTTATAGTACACGGCATCCGTTAATAGCCAACGAGGAAATAGGATTGCAGCTACATTCATATATAATTAGGATAAAGTCCACATTATACCTAGTAATCGTACGACCTTACTTTAAACATACATTTATTTGCTAGAATTCTACAGTCATGAGCAATATGACGTACCCACTTTAGGACTCTATCGCACTATTTTGTTCTGCAAAAGCGAGCCATTCGGGCGATTTACAAATTGGGACCCAAGATGTCACTTAGAAATAAATTTAAAGAAATTAATATTTTAACTTTGGCATCACAATATATCTTTGAAAACCTAATATATGTAAAAAAACATATAGGATTATTTGCAAAAAATAGCGATCGGCACATTGTTAATACCAGGAATAAAAATAAACTTGCTTTACAAGTCAGTCGATTACATAAGATTACTAAATCTTTTAAGGGGCAATGTATACGTTTTTACAATAAGATTCCCATTGACATTCAGAATTTGCCTTTCAACTGTTTTAAGACAGTAGTTAAACAAAAACTTTACAAAAAAGGTTATTATAAAGTTAGTGATTATTTAGAAGATATGAATGCATGGGATTAACTGTCTGAGAACTGATATTAGGCAGCTAAATTACTCAATTGTATACCAATATTTTATGTTTATTTTTATTTTTTTAAAGAACGTCTAGGGCCCTGTGCCGAGGTTTTTCTTGCAGCTTCTTTTCCCCGGCTATACAGGTTGTGAGAAGCTGCAGTAGTTTTAGGCGGATGAGACGTTCGTTATGTAAAATTGACGATTCAAAGTGTAACTATGTTACCTACTGAATAAAGATATTTTTGAATTTGAATTTGAATTATCATATTTGACATTTAATGAGACTTACGGTTTCATTTGTCAAAAAAGTTAATGTGACATGGTTTCAAAGTGTATACATATTAGTACTCGTACCATACACAGTTGGTTCGACCATTGTAGATGGCGACGTGATACCACTTATCACATTTTATGTAACAGAAAGCTCGAGAGGTGTGGGTACCTACTTAGTTCATGTTACGATGGAGGTACCTCTAACTACCCCGATTGAGATACAGTCGTATGCTTACGTGATAATATAGTTATTTGGTTCATCGTCGTCAGCCCATTAACGTCCCCACTGCTGGGGCACCGGCCTTCCCTATGGATGGATAGGGAGTACCATCACGCGGGCCCAGTGCGGATTGATGGTTATTAACGACTGCTAATGCAGCCGGGACCAACGGCTTAACGTACCTTCCGAAGCACGGAGGAGCTCGAGATGAAAACTTTTTTTTTGTGGTCACCCATCCTATGACCGGCCTTTGCGAAAGTTGCTTAACTTCAACAATCGCAGACCGAGCGCGTTTACCGCTGCGCCACCGAGCTCCTCTTTTTATTTGGTAATAACTGCCAAGTATTATTTAGGAGGTTAAAAGATAGATTCCTCATTAAAACTTAATATTTTGGGCGCATAGAGACGGCGTCTCTTTCATTCCGCAGTGAAGCATAGATTATCCATGCAATATAGTTTTGCTTTTATGACTTTGTTATCTATTGTAATTTGCAGAATCTCCAAATATTATAAGGGGATGATACTTTGAAATGTTTTTGGTTGTTTTTATAGCACTTATACGTGCTTTCGGAAACTCACAAAGAGAAAATTATCGACAAAATAAGTATTACTTAGAAATGGGTCAACTAGATACGCAGTTTAGCTTGGTGATCCCTCACGCTTTTCCGACATGTCCATCAAGACGCTGCTGTCATGAATCAAATCCATTCGTGTCCTTTCTGGTACAGAAAAGCTCTCCGGCGAATAACAAATAACAATTATTAAAAAAAATAGTTGATAAGCAAATAAAGTTTTCTATAAATGCTCGTGACAAATAAAATTTTAGGTCATGATTAGAAGCGAAGGTAGAATTGTGTCAGGATCGTAGTAAGTGTGTGTAATTCCGTGGTTTCTGCCTACCTGAACTGAAAATAATTAATTCAAGAAAATAACCTCCGTGGTCCAGTGGTTGAGCGTTAGGCTCACGAACCGGAGGCCCAGGGTTCGAATCCCGGTGGGGACATATCACAAAAATAACTTTGTGATCCCTAGTTTGCTTAGGACATTACAGGCTGATCACCTGATTGTCCGAAAGTAAGATGATCCGTGCTTCGGAAGGCACATTAAGCCGTTGGTCCCGGTTACTAATTACTGATGTAAGTATGTAGTTGTTACATGAGCCATGTCAGCGGCCTTTGGTGGTTCAGTAATAACCCTGTCACCAGGGTTGATGAGGTTGGTATTCCACCTCACAACCGATACGATAAGAAGAAGAATAAAATAACCTTTGCCGCATATCACAACATAACCTAAATTTCAATACCATAACTTTCTACGTTTCTTCATAAGGTCAATCATGTTCCCAACAGTAACAGTTAATCAAATAGCAACCGAATTTGTTTTGGTAGTAACGATCTACTACAGCAGCTTTTAACAGCCATTAGAATTTGCTATGATCGTTCTGCAGATATCAGGCGCCGTAAAGGTAATGTCAAAAGATAGGGGTACTCGAAAAAACTATCAACAAAAACCATAAGACGAGAGGTCGGGGCGGAAAAAATGACACACAAAGTAAGTTCAGAATCGCTTGCAGCGTACAATAGTTGCGCGCAGTTTTAGCTCAAAAGCTGCACTGGATGGCTAAGCGATTTTGGATTTAAAGCGAAAGGTTCCACCTATTGTGAATTCCGTAGGTCTGAAATTTATTTGACAGCGCCAGTGTCTGTGGAGAATGGAAAATGGTGGAATGGCAGAATGCATTATGGATATAACTCATGGTTTGTTTTTGGCGGGGATCCGACAATCGCTATTGGTATTTAGGGGCATTTATCTATTAGGGTAATGTTTTTTTTTTTTTTTTCATTTTCGATGATATATGTGACAGTTAACGATATAAGAATGACTTGCCGACAGTAAGGTCGTTGGTTACGGTGGGAATTAATTTTGTTTTAACTATACAACGACACCATGTTTCTGAAAAACTTAAGGGTCTGGACACTTATGTAGGTAGTTAGTGGTTTTTTAAGGAAACTTTGTAAGTGACAAGAATTGATTTGTGGTAAGATCTTACTTTTTGGAATGTTGGTAAGATTGAAAAAAGTTGCCATATAGTCGTAAGGCCGAATGTTCTTTTAAAATCCAAAACCCATTGTTTAACTTTTGTGTCTGGAAATCTCGGCGTTAAGAGGTTATACTGTTACAGCATCCTCCACGCTTTAGAAATGACCTTATGTTAAGTACTAGTTACGCTTTTTATAACGCGAATAATTAGAAAATGCTGCGACGCACAAAACTCTACTAGATAAACAGAATTTCCAAGAATAACTAGTTATTTGACGCTGTTGATGTATCGAGTACCTACCTAACTTATATACTTACGAACGTTGTATATTCAATAAATGTCTATTATTTGTCCTAAGAATAACGGATACTGCATTCCGTACCTATAAGTACATTAAAAGTTATTTCATGACATTTCAGATTCTCATTATTGAGAGAATTCTATCTTTGCCATGAAACCTATTGTAGAAATTGTGTTCAAAATCCAATAATAGTATATTATATAAAGCCATTTTGCTTACAACACTAAGCCTCCTGGGTGCTTCTCGTGTGTCTTAAGTGCACTAATTTCTATAAGTACTAAATTTATACCTAACTAGAGTTATCTAATATTTTATTTATTTATTTAATCGTTTATTGCAAACTTTACAGCTCATAGTAGTCTTAATTAAAGTTGCTATGTTAAAAATCTTACACTAGCCAATTACAAAGTTAGACAACTTAAATTTTATAAAGCGGACAGTGAAATATAAAGATTAATTAGAATAATTATAATACCTAATAAGTAGAATTTAACTGTAAAGAAAGATTAAGTACCTAATAAATATTATTAAAACTTTAGCTGCTAGACCCATGTGATATACATATGTGAGAATTTGGAACCTCGAGGCGCTCGCTACGCACACGCGTAGCTATCGCGAAAGCTGTACCAACGAATGTGCTACCAATATGCCAACTGCATCTTGCTGTCCACACGAATGTGCGCACCGGTAACGCGTAGAGCGTTCATAGAGTGCATCGACGGACCGGCCGACGCGCCACGCCGATCCTAAAAATCTCGATACAATAGGTACCGCGCGGCCGTCTCGCTTACGGGGTATTCACACTGCACTTACCTAAATTCTCTCCCTTTAAAATACTTCCTTTATAATATATAATTTCTACAAATTATACAGGGTGTTAGTGACATCATAACGAATACTGAGGGGGATGATTCAGACCATGATTCTGAGTTAATATCAAGTGGAATTTTCCATCGCAAAAGTATAGAATTGAAAATAATTCAAAAGAACTAATAAAAAACATGAATTTTGCAACGGAAAATTCCACTTGACGTTAACTCAGAATCATGGTCTGAATCATCTTTCTCAGTATTCGTTACGATGTCACTAACAGTATATACCTACCTTTTAAGTATCGTATTTAA
The DNA here is from genome assembly GCF_024362695.1 of Pectinophora gossypiella. Taxonomy (NCBI): domain Eukaryota; kingdom Metazoa; phylum Arthropoda; class Insecta; order Lepidoptera; family Gelechiidae; genus Pectinophora; species Pectinophora gossypiella. The sequence continues at coordinate 10,188,741 of NC_065413.1, read as the reverse complement.
GTACTATACATTATTAAAGGCGATAAGTTGATGAACTACCTATTAATTTGCAAAAAATTAAAACCAAGATTACACACACTATAGTAATGCCTAGATATTTATTATGGTATATACTGGGGGATTAAAAGGCCACATCAAAACAATTCATCTGAAAGAGGAATATTGCTATTGGAAATTTCTTGACATTTCGTACTTAATTTTATATGCACAAATGTCAAATTACAATAATGTTTTGTAGATGAATTGCTTCTAAGTTGCCCTTTAGCCCCCGGTCATCATACTCATTGGCCTTATACGTCTGTCTCAGACGATCCATGACGTCATTGCCTCGAAGAAATGCACTTTTTTTTAGATGTCGGAAGACCGGTGCCGGTGCTTTGCTTTAAAGATTGCGTCAAAAGAGACATGAGCCCCCGGTCAATAATCAGCTTAATTGGCTAATTTATTATGTCGAATCGTCTGTAAAGTAAATCTGGTTTAAGGAAATTATATCCTTGTCTGTTATTTACTACGTTATTTAATAATCCAATTATATAAAACTTATTTTATTTCAGATACAACCGTATGAAGTTTGTTAAAATATACTTTTCGATTCCTTGGGTTGTATGATCTCAGATGATACTTGATTTTACAAATAAATAAAATATCGAATAATTGGGGAAGTTGATAAAAAAAATATTTGTATATGTATAATATTTTATAATATTATAATATTTGTATGATTCGAAATAAAATAAACCATCGATTGAGTACATTATTGGGTGCACGTTGTCTTCTATCTCACGATTTAATTTCATGTAAGTAGATGACTTACTGTGTGCTTTTTCTTTGGGTCAATAAATAGTGAAAAACAAATTAATATTATGTAGGTTGAACATACGTAAAATAAAATAAATCAAAAAACATTTGTTTTATTAACTCTTTATTCTCTTGAATTTTTGAAATTAATATTACAATATTGAATGCGGGCTTCATATACAACGGCCCAGCTATGCTTATATATCGCGACACAGTCAGTTGCGCCGTACATTCATATCATGGACCATTATAACTATGACCTTAAGGTTCAAATTGACACACAGTATTATTTCAAAAGAGTATTTCTATAGAATTAGTAGAAAATTCCTTTTGTTTGCGATGACCTTTTTATATTGAAATTGATAATTTTTAGGTAGGTACATCTTGTATTTTAGAACATAGTTATACTAGTCCACCGACTTAATACGACACATCTCGTTACATAAATACATAATAACATAAAACAAAAAAATATAAACAAAAAATAATGCGCCACATAAACTTTCACGACTATTTACAATTACTTAAAGTTAAGACCATTTAATTCCTATTTTCAAAAATATAGATATAGGTACATACATACATAGCTACAGTTAAAGATAAAAATTGATCGAATATTACGTTTTAATTAACAATATAAAGGAAGGTTTTGTTAATGTTAACGTAATGAACGGAAAGTAATGATTCAACGTAACAAATGACTCTAATGTAAAACTTAATGAAAAAGTTAAACGCAAAAATTACTGTTTAAAAACTAAAACAGCTTGAAAAAGAGGTCATATTATGATAGTAGATAAATTAATTGAATATATAAATATTGAAGTTTGCGCTCAGTTAGGTATGTAATAATACCTAGGACTCCTAAGAAACGCTAGCAATATGGCAAGACAGCATTATGGATGGAGGACGTATATAATGTATTTAGCAAATTGCTCATTGTTTCAACTGAATTACAGCTCTTTACGAGACAGAAACAATAAAAACCTTCTGACATAAATCATCGGACGCACATACACAAATATATTTACTACGTTATATTTGTAAGTTGTACCTATTGTTGTATGAACTCGATGGCTTAACGAAGTTACTACTTCAGTTTCCAACACGGATTACAATTTGCACAGTCCCATTAAAACCTAACCATACAATCAAGTATATAAAATGAAACAACACTGCATAGTAAAGATTAAAATGCAGAAATAACAATTTCATTCGTATACACACATTGTGTTTTTTGTTTTTTATATCAAGTCGAAACCATTCCGTGTGTACTTCCATAACAAAGCTACAATCCAAAATGTTCACACAAATCCAAGATGACAATAATTACGAATAACACTAGTCAATTTTAAGCGTTTTTAATCAAATACTAACCATCGGATTTATTAGGTACGCTTAACTTTATTACAAGTGTCTACGATATTTTATTAACTATGCATTATAATTTATAAAGCCTACTTAAACCATAGTTACTTAAGTACATTTTGTTCGATTTTCATTCTCGATTTTATAGTTTAAAATAAGATGGGTTTAATTTCTATTACTAACGACAACCTTATTTTGTAGGTTATTACCTACTAACACTATGTTTAATGAAATTTGAATTGATTTTATTATTGCACAAACGAGGCATCGTAACATTGGATGCAGTATGTATAAGTAAACATAATGTATTATCTAAGTCGAGTCTTGCGTTTGTTCATGATTGTACATTTATTCAAGTTACGGAAACTGAATTGTGAGTCTGCGACGAATGTGAATGCTTACAAGAAGATGAATAGAGACTTATGACTATTGATGACTTAAAATTTCTCCTAATGATATCACGACATAAATTTCTGCAACCTCCATACATCTACAGATAACATACATTTGAATAATACAGTGGACAGATATTGCGAGATGATTTATCAAAATTAAGCGAAAACTCCAATTCCATACAGATAACTATTACATTTATTTATTACTTTTTTTAAATCTACCCTGACATTAATTTACGTATAATGGTGACTATCAATGCTAATATTAAATTTCTAAATTTTGTTCTGCTATTACGTATTGAAGAAATATTTTTGTTTGATCGCAATTCACGGAGGAAATAAATAATTACTGTTTAATTGCTAAATTATTTTTCATACGTTTTGGCACAACGTGGAATTAAAAAGAAACTATAATTAGTTTCGTTTACACAAAAGCCTTTATGAAAAACTGTGTACTTTAGGGTATCTGTCGAGAACTAAATTAAGCGAAAGTATCATAGTAATAATCGGAGGATCCCAGTCACTCGTGCACATACAAATGTGTGAACGAAGCTCTGAGAACGTGCGATCATACAGTTTTACCTCTAAGTAGACTTTTATATCTACACGAAATATTCTTATTGCCTTAGGAATGTATCCACGCGATTCTATTGTGTAAAATTCAGGCGTACGTATATACGATTACATGTTTGGAATATGAAATTTTTGAACACGTTTTCCCTTAGTCCTTATCTCAAAGAGAATCTGTAAATATTGTGTTGTTTTGCTAGGACTCTCGGTGTATAAATATTAAACTTGTACTTGAACAACACGAAATGATTTCCAAATGGGTTAAATAGCGCGTGACCACTGTTTATTCTAGCATACACAGTTTATGTAATTATGTACCTATTCTTAGCAATACTTCATACAAAGTCGAACCTATATTATCTATGTATGATACACTTACACTACTCAACTTTATATTAAGTGTAAAATTTATATTTAGTCACATTATTGTAATTTTATTATATGTATCATCGTTACGTATATAATTTTGAACATCAGATGACTCGGGATTATATGGACGACGCAGAATTTGCAATACCAATCCATTTTGTTCATATCAATATCGAGGTCTATTTCCAAATTTCTGGACAATGGTATTTTTTAACTAGAAATATCAAAAAATACCGCTTAATTTTAAATATTAACTTTAAGTCCTGACGGAAAATATAAACCATAAGTTTCGTAAACACGAAAACCTATTAGCAATTGTACTTCCATACGTATTTTGTTATAAATATACATGTAATCAGATTATGAGTGTATAGTTTATATTTGTAGACAATAACACTATCCAAATAAAAAGTTTCAAATCAAACAACAATTTATGGACTTAACTACTGAATTGAATCACAATCTGGACAAAATAAAAGTAACTCTTTCCAAACCAACTGATAGAATACAACAAATTTCACAATCATTAAAAAAATGTGACCGAAATAACATAAACAGCCCGCTATAAGCGAACAAATAATAAAATATACATCAAAATGTACATAATATAATATCTATGAATTAAAAAAAATATAACATAATGGATTAGAGTAAGTGGTAGCAATAAATACTATGAGATTCACAGATTTAAAATCTTAACTAACAATACCGAAATTCACTCAGGTTTCTATGTAAAATCTTATAGCGACTCTAACGCTTTTGTAAATTTTAGTAAAATATTATTGCAATACAAGGTGTGGTTATGGCAACAAAATAAATGCTTAAAGCACATCACCAGCCTGTCCACCGAGCGAACGACACAAGGCAAGTCCTTCGCACTAAAGGAACATTATTACAAAAAAGTCACGGACACCTCCACAACGAGGCACACAAACCAGCCGCAAATAAAACTAGTGGATACGAAACGACTAACTGCTCGCAGGTCCCCATGGACGCAACACCATTCATGTATTCACACTATATGGTACAGAATCAGTCAAGATTGCCTACGTGCGGTCGCACGGCTTACGTCGGGACCTTGTTCACTTTCAGCAGGTCGTTGGAGCCCTTGTCGATGGGCATCTTCATGGGGTCATGGTGGTGGGTCACGTGATGGCCGTGGTGCTGCCCCTCCAGCTTGGCCTGCTTCTCCTGCTGCTGTTGTTTCATCCGATCTTGCTCTTCCCTCTCCCTGCGAGCCTGTTCGTTTATCTCCTTCACGGCACGCAACTCTTTCTTTAACTTCATGCGCCGATTCTGGAACCAGATCTTGATCTGTCTCTCTGTGAGGCAGAGCGCGTGTGCTATCTCTATCCTGCGTCGGCGTGTCAGATAATGATTGAAGTGGAATTCTTTTTCTAGCTCTAACGTCTGGAACCTCGTGTAGGTCTGTCGTCCTCGTCGCCGGGGACAACCGTTTGGCCCTGGAAAGAAAAACGAAAATATTAAGTATGTTAAATTTAAAATAAATTATTAAAACACAAGACAATATTGATGGGGGTTTCTGTATATTTATGGATTAAAGACATAAAAACTAAATCAGAATGATAAAACGTGAATGTCAAAACACATAACTGTATTGTAACAATAATAGGGTTCTAAAATCGATTTATGACGCGATAAATCACGAGCTTGCATCTCGCGCTTTGAATTCGCAGCGAGAAGGCTTCGAGCAGCAGCATTAAATTTCACTTTTATACCATCTTAGATTTTAATGGCTCATTAATATTTTATTACAACGATAAAGATAATTTTAGAGTTATCCGCTACTGAGACCAACCTCAATGCAGATTAATTGTGGCGAGAAAAAGTGGGTTCCGAACAGAATCTTCGATACGAGACGATGTACGGAGCGAGACCGGGTCGATTGGTAGTAGATATCGTAAAACTAAGTAAAAACAATCTCTTCGAAGCAAAAAAGTAACGGAAAGGGTTGAAAGCAAACGGTCCGCGAACTAACAATAGTGTTCTTTCTAAAAAGGAATCGCGCGCTACAAAAGCCGGGGACGCGTAAAGAAGGGTTGCGCAACTTTCTAATTCTTTGTAAGGTGTCTATTTATGCTTCCAACGCGTTTTCTTAGAATCCGTGAAAGTTCACCCTTTACAAAGTGTTTTTAAGTGTCAACTGCACTGTTCATACATTTTGTCGCTTCATTTAACTCGTATTAATCTGTATCGGGTTGCATGTAGATTCTCACGTATCGGATACACGTTTAGGTACATGTAGGTATACATAGACAGGTAAAAGCCGAGATCCACAAAGAGATCGAGTCTCGAAACTGGTTTTGGAGTCAGACAATAAATAAGGTAAGATAAATGGCCTTCCCATTGGGTATAAAATTGATAGCGGACCAACGGCGTCATGGAATGTTTGTGTGTAGGCTGGACTTTAGTTACCTGCCTTTAAAAGTGTAGATAATACTAATGGATTAATACAAACACTATCTCATTCTGCAATATGTATAAAATTAAAGATTTCTTTATTCACACGTGATAAAAACTACCTGTTTCGTGTTATCAGGTTGCACATGACTAGTTTTGCTTTATTAATTATTATCTGCTATAAAATGGACATAAAAATCCTATAAAATGGATTGAGATAATCAAATGGTACCATCTCGTTATGATTTATAGTTTGTAGGAAAGATAAGAGAGCTATCTTAGAGACAGCTGCTTCTAAAACACGTTAAGCACTTTCTATCACATAATTATTTGAGTTGAACATGAAAACCACATATTTACCTATCTAATGTAGGTAATTTAAATCTGCTAAGTAATTATAAGTATGATTTATTTTGTAATCTACATTTTCTTACATTATACATTATAAAACGAGTACAGCCACTAACAACATTGTTTCATAACGCCCTTAAATTCAAATTAACTCGAGTATTTTCCCTTTTCTCATAAAAAATGCACAAGTGAATAAATCATGCGACTCGCCCAAAAGTCAGACACCGCGTTTATTTGCACAATAAATTACCGAAACTGCCTTTTTACTGCCGTAATAACATTTACGGTCCATGCTTATTTTAACAAAAACTTAAAAACTGTTTAAAATGTCATAAATAGACAATGGAATAATTATACATGTGCGGTTAGAGCGAGAAAGAAAAGTGAGCACGACAAAGCTGCCAAGTAGGAAGGGGACAGAGATACTGTCTAATTTTAAAAAGCAAAGATGGAACCCAAAACACAATGCATGTATCCCAATAATGCCATTAAGTAGAAAGGTCAGAAGTGGGACGTATCGATGCGTGAAACAGATCCTTATGCTTTATGGAGTAGAGTCCAAACACTATCGTATTGGGGGATTGGATCGGTCGTTTTTTGTTAGGGTCGGTGATATGTTAGGCAGGTTGGCCACCCTTCACAGTAACCATGACAACGGGCGTTGAGGCACCTCCCGTCAGCTGCTTCCATTATTCTCCACAGTATTGTTGTATGGGGAGGTTTCTCTGTGTATTGTATACCTGTAGAAACAGTTGTAATGGCATCGCTACATTTCCCATGCTCTGATAAAGATCAGATTGAACTCTCCAGGATACAATATTTCAACACAGTTGCATTGTTTTTCAACAATCAGATAAAATCGTTTTCGTTGAGATATCGGCGAGTTTTGTAACTAATTATAACAATCCAGTAGAGCAAAGTGAAACGTTTACTTTGTTACAAAAAAAAAAAAAATGTGAATATATATCCGAGAGAGATACGTTATTAATTAGACCCCTATATTGTGAGGAGACAGGGGAGCCTATAAACATATGAGGACAAGACCTCGCTCTTACCGCCTCGCTTTTTCTCCGAAATAAATCTCACGAGCTTATTTATTATTTTATTTTAACTTTGTATAAAGCCAGGGCCCGCCTTTGTACAAACCTGTTCCACGACGTGTTTGATTAATACTCGCTCGCCAGGATAGGGATAAAGGTCTGATTGTGAATTATATGGAATTTTTGTCTGGTAAGAATGTTATTTATGCGACGAGTTATCCCGGGTCAGCAGAGATTTGTGGTCAGAGGCTAGGTAGTTCGAGGTGGGAAAATAATGTTAAGGAAAGTTGTTGCTGTCTTCTTAGTGAAAACAAACTGCCGTGTAACTTGTTTGCGTCTCTAACATCACGTAATTCAATTTAATTAAATAGCAGATAACACAAATAGATATACATATACGAGTACTGGAACAGTACTACGTCCAATTGTTCCAATCAAATGTGACATTGATTTAGGTTTACAATAGGACGGCGTAATAAAGTAATGAAACAGCCTATAAAAGAAATCGATTGTATTATCTATTAGGCTTATATCAATTAAACGGACATTAAAAGGGTTTAGGGGTCGTATAAACGCTTGTCGGCGACACCACGCTTTATGGCATCGTAACTCGCGAATCGTCGTAAATACTCGGGAGCACTCGGGCCGCCATCTTAAAATAGTTGGCGTTCGAAATTCGGACGTCTGTCAAAGAGATGTGTTTTTCCGATTCGTATGTTTGCAACGGTTCTTCATATTCAGTTTCCGAATGATTTTAGGGTAGAAGTTACCTATTTTTCTATCTTTAGAAAATTTTAACTTGCGTTACTAAAAGTTTTGTCACGCATTCAGCGTAAGCGCCACATTTAACGATTTTCGAAGTTCAGAAATGTGTTTGCTTCTTTTTTCATTTATAAAGTAATACTCTTAATGGATCAATCTGGAAATTAATTTCGGATATTCAATTTTGAACGTCGATTTGATGGTTAATTAATTTGAAACGCGATCTTACAATACTGCTCCTATGTTAAATGATGACCAAACACGCACGTTGATAGAGAGTATTTTTGTTACTATTAAGTATGTCAATTTATGTATGGCAAAGTTTGAAAACATCTTTTTAAAAATATTCAAACAGAAATAAATGAAACCGAACTAAGTATAGCTATGTAAGTTAGAACCAATAAGTTAAATAGAACTTAAGCACACAAATTCAATGTAATTATCATAACCCATTTGATATATTGGTACCTATTATAAGTTTATGATTAAAACAGATATTAAGGCACTAGGGGTTACTCATTTCCATAACGGAATCTAACCAATGAACGCTTCAATTTTTAACATTAGATATAATAAATCGTCAAGAGCACTTTCTAATTTCCTAAGTTGAATTTTGAACGCCTTAAGCGTTTATAAAAGTTATTTATTTTTGTTTCTTATTTATTCATTACATAATATCACATCGTAGAGAGCAGAAGCTAAGCCTTTCTATTCACCATTTTGATAGACACTACGATATTGTCACTCACGGGTTCGAACTTCGGCTCGAGCTCTTATACACTGTATTCGACTTCTTGAGTTTGAATTCATGTTTGGACCATATAAATTATGTCACGTGTTTTCCAGGGTTTGTGCCCTTCGTCTCCCTCGCCCCTATTACATGGGACTTTAACATAGCTGTCGAGAAGTGGGTGTATATACTATACACAACTGCCTACACCTGCGGAGATATGCTACGTAATGTTATGTGTTTATTTGCGCTTGGCTGAAAAAGTGCAATTTCGAACTGTTCTTCTTCTATCGTGTGGGTTGTGAGGTAGATTACCAACCCCATCAACCCTGGTGTCAGGGTTATTACTGAGCCGCCAAAGGCCCCTGACATGGCTCATGTAACGACTACTAACTTACATCACTAAGTAGTTACCGGGTCCAACGGCTTAACGTGCCTTCCGAAACACGGATCATCTTTCTTTCGGATAATCAGGTGATCAGCTTGTAATGTCTTAACCAAACAAGGGATCACAAAGTGATTTTCGTGATGTGTCCCCACCGAACGTATGTGTCCGAACTGTTTAAATACATAAATAGAATATTTCAGTTAACACAGTAACAATACGATATATTGCAAGTGGCTAAGTTAAGTCCTAATGGGTTTGCAGTTAATATTTGAAGTGGTAGAGGAAAGGGCTATTTCTGCCCGTGGCAGCTAAATCATCTTGTTCCCTGCTTTGTTAAGGGACATTGCCTTAGCTTAGGGTTGACATAAGTTTTCTTCATGTAGATCTAAAAAAAGTATTTGTGTAGTAAGTAGCTACAGTGGCATAAAAAAAGGATAAAGATACATCCATGTAAAAGCGTCATTTTGTAGGACATGTTCTGCTAAAATGCTAACCAGATTAATATTTAGGTAAAACTATGTAAGTACCTATATACCTTTATAGTTTTTATGGCATATATTTTATTCTACATAAGCTTACGATTATACAGGGAAAAAAATCAGTAGGTACCATAGAAAAATCAACCATATCTGTGCTGTGCATATTTGCTTCAAAAATAGTTACTGATGTCTGTTAAGTTTTATGTGTTTTAGTTGCTTTTTTTGTTTTGTGTTGGTCTAACAAAAAGATCGATGAAAGAAAGAAAGAATTCTTTCTTTAGAAAGACAATCATTTATTATAGAAATAAGTAGGTAGGTTACACAGAATAGAATAGTGAACAAAATAATGAATTTAAACCTTATCCCTAAAAAGGGTCGTCAGCTCAGCAAGATGTTGTGACACTCCGAGGAGTGGGTAGGTACGTATTTCATTTTGCGTTAGATATACCTCTGACTACCTCAATTGGGATAGTCATGAACTTATGTTATGTTGTTAAGTTTTATGTGACAACCTTTATTCGCACAGTTTAGTGAACGTAGTTGAAGATTGAGTTGAAACGATCTTTGATCAAAATTGCCGTGCCGTTGTGACGTCAATGTGTATTATCCAGAATACAAAAATACTAAGATACTTAGTTTTATCATTCTTCTTGTATGGATTGTGAGGTGAATTACCAACCTCATCAACCAGTAATCAGTAAGTAATAACCGGGACCAACGACTTAACGTGCCTTCCGAAGCACGGATTTTTTTTTTACTTTTTGTACTTTTTGGTGGTCTAGACTTAAAGAAGTTTTTGTCCGGCCAAGTAGTTAATGCCATCTGCGGCAAATCTACAATAAGTCACATCAAAAAAAAAAAAAAACTTAAAGAAGTCAAAAGAATGGTAGATCATATTTGTATCGATTTTTAAATATATTACAGGCTCAATAATTTTGTAAGTATACAGGGTGTTAGTGACATCGTAACGAAAACTTTGAGAGATGATTCAGACCATTATTCTGAGAGGGTAACAGTGGAATTTTCCGTCGCTTTAAAGTATGGAACAGAAAATAATTAAAAAAATCACTAAAATTTTAATGATTTTTCCGACAGGCAATTCCACTTGATATTTACTCAGAATCATGGTCTGCATCATCCTCCTCAGTATTCGTTACGATGTTACTAACACATGTATACGTATTGTTGGATAGCCACAGTGCTATGCTCTGTGTATAACCTAGTATTTGCATTTATGATATTTCTTATTATCCCTAAAAGTGCAACGAAGTCGACTTCCTCGAAATACCTTTGATCTAACGTGCTTTATTCTTTAATTTTTTGTGACCTTAAAGTGTGTGTATTTGTAAACTCTAAATAGGTGAATCTTTTGGGTCCCACATTACGAATGAACTTCATCAATAATATTATAATTCATCTTCAAACCAGCGGATCTGATTCACAAGTCGATATATCCATGTCATCGAATGAAGTAACTCTCGTACCAGATATGTCTTGGCCGGATACACAAACGAAGTAACAAGCCTGATTTAAGGCAGACAGGTCATTGCCTTCTAGCGTACTTTCACACTTGTCTTGCATTAGTTACGTACTTTTTGTTTATGTAATATAGAAACCGTGGTTTTATGACGACTTTTGAAGTAACGAGACGGTAAAATTTTTGTGGGACCATTTTATTTTGTTTTTTTGATTGATAAATGTAGAGGAAGCAAGATAAGTATGTCAGGATCGAAGCAAATGCTCTCTGCTTACTCTGGTAGGAAATAGTGAGTTTTTGTATGTTATTTTATTGAGTCCTGAACACCATTATATTAACAATCTTACAACTTTAACAGCCTCGGTTGTTTAGTGGTTAGAGCGTTGGACTCACGATTTGGAGGTCTGGGTTCGATTCCCGATGTGAACATTGTTGAAATCATTTTGTGAGACTGCCCTTTTCCCACTTTAAGGACGAAGTAAGATGATTCCATGCTTCGGAAGGCACACTAAGCCGTTGGCTCCGGGCTACTAGCCCAAACACCTCCACCAACCCGCAGTGGAGCAGCGTGGTGGAGTATGCTCTAGACGCCCTCCGGTTAATTGAGGAGACGCCTGTGCCCAGCAGTGCGACGTACCTATAGAGGCTGTTTATGTTATGTTATGTATATACGACTTTAATACCAAGTGTGGCTTCATATGTAATGGTATGTATGTCTTCCATAAATCTGTGGCTCTACATATCCAATTAAAAGATACAGAAAGAAAGATATAGGCGCAAGTTCCGTCTATGTACTAAACACGAAAAATCATATCAATATTCAACCTAAACTTCAGAATATCGAATGTATTGCCGATTTTGCCGAAAATAACATTTGTTGTAACATCAGGATTTATGTGAAGACTATATTGCAAGCAAAATATGCTTAAGGGTATCAACATCTAATTCTATTTCGTCGTATATTCCATTTAGTCGGTTTAGACAATTTGTGAGACTAAAACGAACACCTAAATCTCGTCGAGTCTGCTTAAAAGGGCTTAGAGCGATATACTAGGAAATACTGCTTTAATTTAGTTCAGCTTTTGTGGATTAACATTAATTTCGTATGTATTTACTAGCGTTGGAGTTTTTAATTTACTTTTTAACTTTATATAGACGTCTGCAATGAATAGAAAACCTTTGAGGAATCATCTTCTCTCGTGTGGGTTGTGAGGTGGATTACCAACCTCATCAACCCTGGTGTCAGGGTTACTATTGAGCCGCCAAACGCTCCTAACATGAGTGTACAGTCATGTTTAATATAATGTACCCATTTTAGGACTCTGTCGCACTAACATATTTGACATTTAGTGAGACTTTCAGTTCATTTTGTCAAAAAAGTTAATGTGACATGGTACCAAAGTGTATACATATTAATGCTCGTTACCGTACGACTACTTACTTACATCAGTAAGTAGTAACCGGGACCAACTTACTTTTGGATAATCAGGTGATCAGCCTGTAATGTCCTAACCAAACTATTGATCACAAAGTAATTTTTGTGTTATAGAGTTTTAAAGAATCATGCCAGACATGCCATAAGCATAACGTTATACCAACAAAATAATAATAGGTAGATGTGTTACCTATAGATTACAATATGCTTTATGCAAAAGTGACATTGTTTGAACCAACAGCATGTTGTCTTCTGGCAAATATATACATATCACTCAAACAAATAAGCCTCCTTTGTGGTTCGCCACAGTCGGGTAAAAATTTAATAATATTATAATTTAAAAAAATATTTAAAATAATGAAGAGACGCAAATTACAAAAACATATATTTATATAGTGGCGAACCACAAAGGAGGCTTATTTGTTTGACCGATATGTATGTATAATAAGCCATTTAGACCGCTGTTTTTGTAATTTGCGTCTCTACATTATTTTACATCATGCATTTATTCAATTTTTTTATGTATTCTATGTTCAATATATTCATGTTCAATATATTCTATGAAAATATTCATGTATATATACTTTTCATCAATCTACTCATGTAAAATTGCTTAAGATTAATCTGAATCCGTTTCTCATTATCTAACCTACCGCCGGAGATATTTATAGTTAAAGTCAGAAGTATAACGGCATTCTTATGTAACTGAAAGCTGAATGAAGCTTGTTTGGCACTAGGGACATGTGACGTCACACGTTGCTATTGCGATTTTTTTCTAACTCCTTGATTTTGGATAACTGTAACTCTCTTCTCTCTTAGTTCACCTCTCTTCCCAGTTTAGCTGGGGTCGGGTCTCCTTACACGTCTGCGTCAGAGAACTCTGTTCTGGCTTGTCTCTGTACTCAGATTTTCCAATCAAATCTCTTTCTGAATATTTGACCACCAGGTAGAAGGTGATCGGCCTCTTCTACGTGGTGGTTGTAACTATTTCATTTTATATCGCATTTAGTATTTGTTTTCACATTTCATTATTAATTTAAGTCTATTTAGGAACTATAATGAAAAACGTATAGGTACTTATCAACTACCCTATTCCTTTCATATTGTTTTTAAGCCGCAAAATATACTGGAAACACACAAAACAAATACTTAATAGTTATTTTAATTTATTGAATAACAATCAGTCCTGGTTTTTAACATAATTTTGGTATTAATTATGATTTAGAAGCTATACTTTATTATGCCACAAATGTATAATTTAATAATTTGCATTTTTGCATAATAGGTACTTGAATAAACATCTATGCCACATTCCAAACTTGTTGACTGCTACAAATTTTAATTTTATACATTATTATTACGGAATACTAAATCAACTTAAACAGTGGCATATAATGATACTGGTTGTTATCATTTAGATATTTCATACAATGACAAGAGAAAATCAAAAACAGTATGATAACTAAAATAGCCTACAGACTTTCTGAGAAGCAAGGCTTTCTTTTACGATGTGGCAGCTTTCTTATTCGATGTCTCTGTTGCCCACTTCTTTAGATTATTGCATAGAACACTAGTCGCGTATCGCATTGAAATTTTATAATCCTCGGAGCACAAGACGTGCTCGCTAGGTTTGCATGCCTCTTTAGGACGTCAAGTCTCCTTTCCCCTCTTTCAAGAGTTCACTCGCGCCAGACATACTTATATCTCTAAAGTTCGTTTGAGTAGGTGTGAGAATTCTGGACGTAAAGCTTTCGTCTAAAGGCATAATGACTCTATTTCACAACCATTATCAAATGCCACTTACAAAAAATATAGATACGCCAACTGACTTATGTCGGTATCGCATAGGCGATATGCACACTAATACACGTAAACGAGTTGTTTTTTCAATAATTATGTTATTAAATTTGAATTTTTACTGCTAGGTATATACGCGACTGTTATATACGGTTATGAGCATATCTTAAACGTTCGCAATAAAAAGGCTTGTAACAAGACATCATTGACAATTATTGTGCATAATAATCAAGTGACTATCCCAGGAACAGTAAGCCACAGAGGACCAGATCACTGCACATTTATAATGGCTATAAAACGCTATTTATTGTACACAGCAATACATTGTGCACGTTATGACAACAAATATTGAAATTGATGACTTTATTTCAGATAAATAGGTCAAAAGATATCTCGAATGACACATAATGCTCGATTTAATTAGTCTGAATGTTTCCATTATCGTATGAGCTTGTGTATGCGTAATATGCAGTTTAGTACGTGCCTTTTAGTTCAGCATAATTTATAACATAGCGACTGGAATTGCCAAGTTGCCAAGTTGCATCTAAGTTATATGCAATTCAAATTCAAACATGAGCATTCTGAAATTTAGATAACTTAATTTTATTCTTGGAATCTATCCAACCGGTACATTAAATGTGTCTTTGATCTGAATCGAGTACTATGCAATCATATTATCAAATAAAACATTTCCTTTTAATTAAAAAATATATATGTATAATTACCTATACTCGGCATGATTATAAAAAGCTGCTAATGGAAATGTAATATAAATTAATTTACAGAAATATGAGATTAAGACGAGGTAGGTAAATACCAATAAAATTTTTAACAAAAAAAAACCGACTTCAAACGCAAAACTAAAAAGCAATAAATAAATTTACTTCGCACAAAGTAATTAGTACGTATTTTCAATTAGTTAATTATTTTATAATTCTGAAGTCGGTGCCAAGGAAATGCTACAACGAAGTACCGATTCATATATTTTTCAATACTGATTGTTTTGTAATTTTTTGTTTGACATTGTTTTGTAATTGCTTTGATATAGGTATTAAACAATATTGTGTGTACATAGTAATTTGATATTGTAGTAGGGTTGTTGTAGCATTTACTTGGCACCGACTTCAGAATTATAAAATAATTAACTAATTGAAAATACGTACTAATTACTTTGTGCGAAGTAAATTTATTTATTGCTTTTTAGTTTTGCGTTTGAAGTCGGTTTTTTTTTTGTTAAAAATTTTATTTTATTTTACGATTTTAAGTGATGGTTAGACCGAGCAAGGATGCAGACAGACAGATTTTCTGATTTATATTCATATATAATAATATAATATATTATTAGTAGTGATCACAATTATTATTGATGAACATGTTTACACACACACACTCACACACGCGCTAACGCACACGAGCACACGCGCACGTACACACGCACACACACACACACACACACACGCGCGCACACACACGCACACACACACATGTGTATGTGTACATACACACATGTGGTTGTCAGTGGAAGCTGCTATCATACACACTCACGCATACATATAGATACAGTAGATTTCGCGTGGTTCGCTCGCACACACACACACACACACACACACACACACACACACACACACACACACACACACACACGCGCGCGCGCACACACACGCGCACACACACACATGTGTATGTGTACATACACACATGTGGTTGTCAGTGGAAGCTGCTATCATACACACTCACGCATACATATAGATACAGTAGATTTCGCGTGGTTCGCTCGCTGCTAAAGCAGCTCGCGTGTCCTGTTTATTCGAAACTGTCCCTCTTCGTATGGCGGCCATCTTGTTTTTCCGCCACTTTGTTCTTTTTCACCGGCGACAGAATTTGACCAAGATTTAAATGGGTGTCGTGGAAACAAACAAAATCCAGGTGCAATAGGTTTGCCAGGCCGTAGGATGTCTCCCTGATTGGGAGCAGTTTTCAAAGATGACGTTCCGATCACACGCCTATACATCATTTTTACCCCCAAGACATTTTCTGGAAAAACAAAATTTTGTATGGCGGCCATCTTGTTTTTTCGCCATTTTGTATTTTTTTCACCGGTCATTAAATTCGACCAAGATTTAAATAGGTTTCGTGAAAGAAAAATTGGTTCAGGTGTGATAGTTTCGCCAGGCCGTAGGGTGTCACCCTGATGCGGAGCAGTTTTCGAAAATCGGGAAGTATTTCCATACTTAACATGACGATCCGACCACAACCCCGATATATATTTTATATCCCGAGACATTTTCTGAAAAAACAAAATTGTGTATGGCGGCCATCTTGTTTTTCCGCCATTTTGTTTTTTTTTTACGCGTTATGGAATTTGACCAAGATTTAAATAAGTGCTCTCAAAGAAATATTGGTTCACGTGCGATAGTTTTGCCAGGCCGTAGAGTATCTCTCTGATGCGGAGCAGTTTTTGGTGATCAGAAAGTATTTCCGTACTCTACATGACGTTTTGAGTAAGCGCCCCATACATTATTTTTACCCAAACGGGCTTCTTCCAAAATCGACAAAATTTTGTATGGCGGCCATCTTTTTTTTCCGCCATTTTGTTTTTTTGCACCGGCGATTGGATTTGATCAAGATTTAAATACGTTTCGTGAAAGAAAAATTGCTCCAGGTTGTATAGTTTTGCCAGGCCATAGGGTATCTCCCTGATGCTGACCAGTTTTCGAAGGCCGGGAAGTTTTCCCGAAGCCTAAAGATCGATCCGATCAATATGACTTTACAAACGCACTAGTCGCTCCTACGATTTTTGAAAATTCCCCTCGATTTCTCTGGTCTTCCATCATCAGATCCTGACTTCCTTGACATGGGACCCCCTTGGGTATATCTCCTTTCAAACAAAAAAAGAATTATCAAAATCGGTTCATATACGACGAAGATATGCCCGAACAAACATAAAAAAAAAAAAAAAAAAAAAAAAAAAAATACGGTCGAATTGAGAACCTCCTCCTTTTTTGAAGTCGGTAAAAATGGTTTGCATGTTACCACGCCGGTCAAGAAACGGACACGCTAAAAAGCTTTGACGTTTCCCGACTGTCTTTTCGTTTTTTTCCTTGACTTCCGAAACCGGTTTCAGAAAGGAGCTCAAAATTTCCTGTCAAAATACGGTTTTATCTCGCAGTAGTAGATCATGAAAGCCATTAAGGCGTTCTCGGTAGCCAACCAAACCGGTTTGCATGCACGAACTGCAGGAGAATGCATAAGGAACGGAATGGGCAATGAGACGGCAAAGATAAAGATATTTACATGAAGAAATACGTATATATATTTAATATATGCTGTCGACGCGGATTTGGTAACTGACGGTTATGAAAAGATAAAAAAAAGCTTATTTTATTTACTACGACGTTGGATACAAATATAAAATATATATTTGTAGAATGTAGGGTCAAGTTTTTTTTATTATTTTTATTTATTTATTAAAATTAATTAGTCAAAAAAACATGGACTAAACATTCCCTTGTATTACCTATGTAAAATAATAAAGTATTTTCGTCGATAATATATTATCAGGTAGACAGACCACTAGACCGGGGTGGTCGGATGACATGAGGTACGCCAGAAAGCAATGGACGAGACTTGCACAGGACCGGAAAGGATGGCGTCAAAGAGAGGAGATCTATACCCAACAGAAAGTGGGTAAATACAGGTATAATAATTAAAGAAAAAAACCGAAATTAAGTTTAACTTATTAATTGAGAACAAAGATAGCACAATAAGTAATATAGTTTGCGTTAAGAATAGAACCATCATTAATATTACACGTGAATACATTCAAAAACTCAATTACTTACTTGATAAAGCGAGACAAAATGGCGACTTAGTTACTATCGATTGTTTGCCTGGCTGCCAAACAATAGCCGTGATATAAAATTTAAACAACGAAGCATAATATGAGCAGATTATAATTATTTTCAGTCTAAAACACAGCACAGAAAGTAATTATATACTGCATTGTCTGCCATACAGTGCTCAAAGTTAGACAGGCGTAATTCCACTGAAACTTCATGCGATTGTGAACTTTAGAACAGAACTTATAAGAGTTGGTGTTGGATACTGTGAATGCTTTGCTTTTGTGGAGGATTTTCAGTATTTCCTTTTTAAGCTTCACGTCTGAAATATATGGAAAGCGACACAAATAAAACAAGCCGCACTCTGCCCACTTTGGCCGGTAATTCTGTTAATTCAGTGTGCATCTTTGATATTTTAATTAAAATTCAGTTTTGACTGGACTCGGCAGTTTTATAATGCAACAGCATGGGTGTCCTTGCCAAATAATGATAAATATAAAAAGCAGTGTTAAATTTACGCAAGTTAAATTTAGAACGGAATTTTTGGCTTGTCAATAAGGAATTACAATCAGTTTTAGGGCGGTGCGATTAAAAGCTCTCATATTTGTAAGTCATTTTATGAGTTTAAAGAAATAGAATCGTAGAAGTTGAAGATTTTCTCTAGCTGTATATGATTACCTAGAGGAAATGTATTTCGTAAATGTTAAACTAATAATATCTCTGTACTATCCAATATAATTCGTTGAATGAACTAAGCAAACATACTTCCAAGAAGCTCAGATCAAAGAGTTATCAGCCAAATAGACTCCGGAAACAATTGGCTCGCGTTGCTTTTTTTTATCAATATTTATATTACAGAGCCACGTGTTACCAACATAACAGGATGTTTAAAATCTCCCAATAGTCCGCTAAGTATCTCCTTCATTCCCTAATAAGTAATTATTATTTATGTTGGTATCAGTGATGCGATAAGCCTCGGCCCGCGGCACGCTCTTAGAAAGCGTTATTTTGATAATATATTAATGTGAAGTACCCATACATTCCTAAAGCAAGAGGCCGTTTTATTTTTGAAAATGGCTCCATCACTCACAGATAACGTTCTTTGAGCGCAAGAAAAAAACTGTTATGGACCGTATTATGTGTCACGTAACATTTGGGAGTAACTAAATATTGTTCAGTGGAGTTTGTGGGATATTTCACTGACGTTATTGCCTGTTAGCCGGGATATAGGGGACTGGTAATTTATTTGTGGACTTTACGAAGTTTCTTAATCTTTGAATTACGCTTTTAGATTCAGGTAGGGCCGTAACTATAGCTTAGATGTATTGTATATCAAATAATATACTCACTGACTTTTATGAAATGTTACCGTACAATAAAGTGTAATTTATTTAATTTAAGTATTCATAAATATAATGATACATCATTTTGGTTTCAGAACTCATTTAAATTTGCGTATAAATTATATTAAACGATTTGAATTTGGAAATAGAACGATATAAATTCTAATTATCAAAAAGAACAGTTCGTTATTGTATTAAAATAGAATACAATACTAGTTGTCACAATAAACTGAAAGAATCAGCAGCTGTTCTTGATTTTAATTAATTTAAAAATATTTTTATTGCGGAATATAAAATATTGGCCGCTGCCGTAAGAATCCGACTGAAATAGAGAGTAGCGTGGACGGGAGTGGAAACGCTGAAATGTAAGTTATATAGTGGGGCTTTAAAGTTGAATATAGAATAGACAATTGTAGTGTGTTACGTGCAGTATATGTCGGTCGCACAATAAAAGAGCTTTTAAAAACATCGCGGTGTCTTAGCGGCCATTGCGCGGTCGAGTTACGCGTTGTTTTGAAAGCACATAGACCGATTACGATTACGTTTCCAACGAAGTGTCGACTTCGTGTTACGTTTTATACCGTCATTCGAATCTTGCCTCGGATGTTTGGTCCGCAACGGTCGTTCATTAGCATTTTATGACTGATACGACCGATAAAAGTGTAATAAGACGCATTCAGCGGGTCATATGGTGTGATAGACGCCTCGGCCCGCTGGCACACACTAGAGGAAGTTGGCACTCAGTTATTGGCCTACACAGGCCATACTCATTCAGTTCAGCACATTCTGATTCAGTGAATGGATATTATTGTACATTTCACATGCTGCGATGTTGGTTTTGTTTGTTTTGAGCATCCGAAAGCCAATAACGGAGTACGGAATCGAATGTAATTCAGTGTTATGACTCATTACTCGCTTTAGGATTTGCCAATAAACTCCGGGGGTATATCTGTCTGAGTTGCAGCGAGCAGTTTGTAGCTATTCTTATGTCAAAATACAGGGCAAATGAATTTCAATGTAACTGAGTTTATGTTATTGACTAGGTGATAAAGTAGTTGTGGAGCAATTCTCTATTTCAACCTAGAGACTCTGATAAAACCGTCTCTTAAAGTCAAGTAGACACAATGAACCATTTCACAAAATGTATTCACTATTCAAAATCTGTATTAAATCAGAATCTAAATATCTAACGGATACCATAGGTAGGCAGGTTTATAAAGGTATCCAGAAAGAATTAAACCAATAGCCTATCCTATTCTGCAAAGAGTGTACGTTTGGGATTATCCGATCTAGAGACGGGCAGGTGATGTATCCGTGTCCCATCTGCTGCTTGTCCACGCTCCGTTCCACACTGAAAGCACAAACCCTCGATATTCAAACAAACCGGGGGCTCGGAACATCGTAAAATTTTTTAGACTGCCTCTCAACAAAACGCGAATCATAAAAATAATTGGAACCCATTCATATTAATAGACATTTACGAGGTCTGCACCATAAAACTGAGATTGTCATCGCCTTACGTAATACTAAGTTCTATAGCCAATCGGATACTGTTAATTCATTTTGTGAATCTTGAATAGTTTTTATTGGCAGTAAAATCATGTTACCGGATATGTTTAGATGAATGTTTCGTGAAATATCTCTTTGAAGTAGGCACGTTCCATTCCTGTGCTGAGTGAGATGACGCGGTCTCCTCACTTAGAAATTCTTAGGTTTGTTGATTGTTTACATGGTTACTTGAGTGTATTTAAAAGTACATGTTTCAGAATCATAGTACTTCAGAAGGCACGTTAAGCCGTTGGTCCCGGTTACTACTTACTGATGTAAATACGTAATTGTTACGTCGAGCTTTCAGCGGCTCAAACACCAGGGTTGATGAGGGTGGTCATCCATGTCACAACAAATACGATAGAAGAAGAAGGAGAATCTTTTTACTATAGGTACATGGGAAAGAAACAAGATACCATTGATACGACCCAATGTTATCGATTTTATCAATATCGGCGCGTCTGCTCGAAAGCAGCATATTGGCCATGTGATTATGATATATGGCATCGTATACATCGCCTTCCCGATCGCAGATAAATAGAAAGAGCATTACGAACGCAGCTGTCGCAAGGACTGGGCCTCCTTTGGGACTCTCCCAATTTTCTTACCCTCACTTTAATCCCGAAAGGTTTTCCTCCGAATATTTATTATTATATCTTTATTAACGTCCCCACTTCGTTTCGACTCGTTTATTGCGAATAAGATTTGTGTTTGGACTTGTCGGGTGTTAGAGTGATAGTTTTTACGCGCTGTTTTATGTTTCGAAAGCGTATAAAATATGCACCTGTCCAATAAAATATGTGTGCGAATGTGTAACGATAACAGGGCCCCTCACACAGCCGTAAATTAGCGGTGTAGGTGTCACTCGGTTTTTAAGACAAGTTAAATCTTGAGATTTAACAAATTTTATAGCCATCTTGTCCATTAAAGTCGACCACTTGCGAAAGATGGGCTCGAGAAATAAAATATTAGCAAAGACATACTGATTTATCTTATTTATGTATGGAAATCTACGACACAAAATATTATTTTATTGTAGCTTTATTTTAAGACACTAGTTAGTCTAGACTGTGGGATACACAAAAAATAATGAAGTTAGAATCCCGAATATGGCACCAAACAAAATCCTAAAGCATAAGTCTATTTAATTGGTTCCATAAATTAAATTTAGTGTCGTGTAGACAGCTGGGCGGGTAATTCCGATAGCGTAATTCCTTAACAAATTACAAAACGCGCGTATCTAATAGATAATCCAATTACTGAACTGAGAGCCTCCTAATATTTTACTCCAACCCTCTCTTGTTTATATCAGCAATATTTTAACAAACGCAATATCGTAACGTAATTTAAAACGAATTAGTTCCCTTGCCTCGGGGCCAATTTGAATATGGTATAGGATGCGCCCGCCCTAAAGGTACGATACCTTTTTAAAAAACAAAGGGAGGAACGGTTATATTTTATAATTTCAACCCCGCCCCTCCTACGAGATGGTTGCAAATGTTTTCAAGAATAGACCCCTAATGTACGAAAATGTCTAGGTAGAGAGCTTTCAACAAAAATGGCTCCTTTTAACTTGCCAAGAAAATTTTTCGTCTGATAGTGTTTGTGAGATGGGAATGCTTGTTCTTAATAGCTTTTTATACTTCAGTTTTGACGTATTCTGTACCTGTATTATACAGGTACATTAAAACATTATTATTACGAAGCAGCAAGTAGAATAGATAAAACTTTACCATCCACACTAACACCACTGAATGTGAAACTTTCGAATAGACGAGTTTTAGTTACTAGAAATTTCCGTTTTCGCCGCTCCGTTCATCCCAACTCACAAGCGTACCTATTCACAAACATAACAAACGCTTGCATAACACAACATGCATAAAACTGCAGCAATATCCACTTTAATACAAAAGCGACTAATTGCATGGAAACCACGCGTCCCCAGTGGTTCACCCCTGTGGTCAAGCGCGCAAAATGGCCGCTACAACTAATAACTCCCGTGTACCAAACATGGCGGAGCAAGGGGTGTCATGGGGTTGCCAACATGCAAATTTAATTTGCTCCTATGCAACTCGGGCGGTCGCCGCCGACAGCGATCGTTAGTCGCTCTATTGTACACTTATTAATTCAACTATGTAATTTATGGCGACGCCAGATCCGTACCACTGTGCGGCGGACGCATAAATTGTTTTAATTGAAACTTAATGCGGGCAGATATGGAAGCAGACGCGTTTGATGATGAATCGAGATGAAAGATCATAATGGACAGTGATTTACAAATTTAAAGTCAGCTAGAACCTTTTGAAGAATCAGAACAGTCAAATCTACTAGGTTTTAATTGGATTAGTTACATTTAATGACAACGAAATATAAAACGCAAACGTCAACATTTTTATCATTCAACAGATTATTTTGCCCTTTCTTAGGGATATTTGATCACTGTTCGTTATGAAGTTCTTATTAACGACATACTCTGGAAGATACGCGATAATTGCTTATGCGAGTAAGTATTTTTTTCTCTAGCTAACTATTAACAACCTATATTTACAACTTTATATGCTGTTACATTCCAAGATTATCAGGTAAGTACCCTTAAACTTCATATTATAATATCGATACGGCGACTTATAGTTACAATGCTTTCGCGATACCTGACGCCATTAAAGTTGGTTAAGAGGTACTTATAGTGTTCAGACTTCATAACTGACACTTTAAAGCGTTTTAATTACAAAGGTACTGTTGCAAGGGTATAATGTGCCCTTAAGCGGTAAACGACCAAGACCTTAACATGAGTACCCTTAGGGTTGGGTGCAACTGCCAGCGATGTAGTGCCAGGAGAAATATGAGTCGCTTTGAAATAATTTCATGTCTGCATTATTTAAATAAAATACTCTTTTACGTGTCACCCGAAACAAAACCGAAATCAGTAAAGCTGTTAAATAACAATTAATTCTTATAGAATTCTTAATAAAAACTCTCATCAATTTAAAAAGAAAATTCGAAAATATTTCGTAAAATTATGATTTTATTCATAGCATATTTTTTATGTAAAACATTTTTTAGTTCAAATAAGAATGAAGATTTTTGATTTGACCTTACAATGTCATGACAATATCAAAAATGGAGGTAGTATTGCTTCACCCAGCAGTGCTGGGATATAGGTATAAACATGCTAACCTTACAAGGAATTCGCTCAATTTTCGCTCTTATACGGTTTCTTTTTCTTTTTCGTCGTCGCTAATCGCTTATCGCTGGCAGTTGGTTCTATCTGGATCCCTAAAACTATGCCTCTGTACATTTCGCCAAGGGCGTATAATTTTAAGGACTAGTGACATTCTTGTGTTAACGCACGTCTAGTTTATTATTATAGCCCATTTACCTGTTCTGTTAATTGGTACCCACAGTGTATGAGGACGGTTATCGTATCCGCTTCTTTTGAAGTCTGATCATTTTTAGATTAGTAGATGTTAATGTGTCGGATTTAATTAGATTAACAAGGTGATTGGTTCGAAAACTAGCTTTAGGCTAGGTGTGAGAAGGAAATGGTAATCTACTAAAATACAGTGGTTCATTCGAACTTGAAATGAAAGTTAACGTTCAAAATGAGCTGTTTTACATAAAACATTATGAATATTCTTCACAATGTCTTCAGTTATTTAATATAATTTTAAAACGAAATGAGAATTATTCGTATTCTAATCACGTTTCCTGAGCCGTAATTCATCCCGTCCATACAAATTGTGATTAAACACAGCAGAAAATTTCTAAACGCAATTAGGGCGCCGTTATAAGTCAAGAATGCGTTTAATATTCCCCTTTGTTCCCTCGTTATAAGTCTTGTGATTAAATCGCTTTTCTCTTACATTCCTACAAGGAACGTTCACCATTTGCCTGAACAATTATAATTAAAAATTAATCCCGCCCCCTCTAGGAAAGTTTAATTACTATGTCTGTGGTTGATTAATATGAATGAAGTTTGAGCTTTTTAAAGTAAATGCTGTCAGTATTTTATGAGTCTATGAAGGCTTTAAAGAAAAATATGGTCAGTAAGTAAGTACTTTATTTAACAGACTTACTTTAAGCAGTAGACTGCGACAGGTAGCGAATTGTGGTATTTAAAATTATAACATTAAGGCAAGGGCTTTGCTTTTCTATGGTTTCACAAGACTTATTCTCCGCTCACAAACATAAAATAATACAGGCATAATTTCGTTTCAGTAAACCCCAAAGCAAGACAAAATAATTTATCAATTTGTTCAAACGCGCCGTGTACAGGGAGAAATTTACCTACACCTATATTCATAAAGCTACACGTTGAATTACCCAACATACAGTTATGTTAATGTTAAGGCTCCCTCACCGGCCAAAAAGATAGGATTGCAAATTTGCGGCCAAAAATTTATGATATCCGCGTACCCATATAGCTCCCCTTTGGGCGTGGGGTAAAATAGGCCCATTGGCATTTGCGAGAGCTAGCCTCGCTCGTTGTCGGCCAAAATGACCCTAAACATTTTATTTCGTAGCATCGCTATTCCCGTTACGTTGTGGAATTGCTCCGACTAATCTTGAGCTACCATTTTTGGGGTGTTTTCGCGCCTCTTTCGTATAAATATAGGAGATTACATGTTTGCATGGGGTTTCCGATGCCCTCGCTTGTATCCCGTAAGGACTTAAGTCCGCAGCAAGGGAGTCGGCCCCTATTTTCAAGCTACACGGTGCATAAAATTATGCAGTTGTCAATTTGGTCGAATCCGAATTTATTGGCGATCGATTAGCACCCGCACGGAACGGAGCTCTGTTTAATTGGAGTGCTCCCGTGATTGGATTAGAGACGTTAGAGCAAGTATTGGAGTGTTATGGACCTATACCTAGATAAGTATAAAGGTTACTCTTAATCAAATAAGGTGGGAGCTAAGCGCGCGTTTTATTTCGAAACTTCTAAGAAACCGCGCGCGATAGAGTACATTTCGGACTAAATTATGGCCGTACACGCTTTGGTTGATTTAAAGATAAACCTGTAGACAACAATAGATAAAAATAAACCATATTGTGGACACGACCTGATAAAAGTACGTTACTTATCTGTATTCCCACGTAGACATGTTCCCGAATGTAAATATGACACCCCATAAAGTGAATGTTTTATCGGTTGCCACTACCATTCGAATTTATTCTGGTCATTTTTGTCTACTTTGAGGGTGTCCAATTTTTAGGGGAGAATTTATTGCTTTTATTACTCTTTTTTCGTGATAATTCTAACTCAGGTTTGATCTGGGCATAGTTACGTACCTACACGTGATTTAAACGTTCGGGAAATACATTTTTGTTTGTTGAATCGACTTTTATATACCGCGCTACCAAAACTGTTTAATGTAATGTAAAGTTTCACTTGTATTAATTGAAGTATATTTACTTTGTGTGTAAAAATGTGTAGAAGCTGTCAGTAAAGGTATGTTCTTCTGATAAAAATCTTAAGTCTACTTAACACTTTAGCTCATTAACCCTTTACGCGCGTTTCCTCAACATAATTAAGTGTCATGCACGAAACCGTCGTAAATTCGAGTCGAGTTTACAATTTATCAAGTGCACGTAGATCGGTATCGAAGGCTTCCCGCATTGTAATCCGTTGTTTAGGTCGGAGGAGCAAAATATTCCGATCTCGTTCCGCAGTAACGCCCTCTGCCGCCGGCCCCCCTATTTATACCTCTGTTATTGGCACTTCTTCAATGTCACTCGCACCCTGCGTCCCCTTGATCCTCACCCCCAACATATATTACACTACACCGCTCGCATGCTAACGCCAGAATGGCTATATAAAATTATATCAATTGCATGCTTTTTATTGTCGAATTACAATTTCAGATTTCGCACCTCCTTTGTTATCTGGCGGCAACAGAAGGGTTGACCGAACTTTGTGTCAATATCACTGTCTCATAGTGTATTTAGAAATATAGATGCCTGTTCCTGGCGTACTAGTCACTAAGCTCATCATCATCAATTTAAGAGCCACGCTCTTGTCGGTGCAGCATTTTTCATGCTACTTTTTTAGGGAAAAATAGGGCAATGGTTTCCCTCTTGGTTTCCGCCCTAAGATACCATGTAGTCACTAAGATAGCCTATGCCACTAAGATAATATTTCATCCAGTACTAGAATAAAAAAAAAATACATTCCCATAATGTGAAATGAATAAAGCCATAAACGAAACTTAATTCAAGGATAGTATTAATTTTAAAAAAGCAAATATTGTAGTCTCTTTACGGCAATTAATAAAATGCGATGACACTAAACACAACTTTCGATGACTGTTAACGGTAAATACCAACCTATTACAGGTACATAATGACCCGCAAACATACTTGTACGACTGTAAACGTGTTAAATTTTACCAAATGACACGCCGATATTGTTGTAAATTATGGTAATACCCCAGTATCCGGTTTGTTGTACCAAGGAATATGTAAATTTTGTATTAAAATACTTGCCTAGGTTATCGTTTTAATTGCAGAAAAGGGCTTGTCGGCAAATGTAAGCGTAGGCAGCGTTTCCATTGATGTATAAAATCGTTTATTTTATCGATTATCGGGCCGTTTGTTTATTTAGCAATCGTCTAAAGCTACTGTTTTAATCGATCGATTGAGATGTAACACACGGGTTGGTGAAACGATACCTTTTACGGACTTGCAGTGAAAATATGCCTCGAGCAACGAATAATATTTCCTAGTTTCAAACGCCACAGATGAATTATGGTGTCTAGAAAAATAATCTTAGCCTATTAAAAAAGAAATAAATAATCTCAGCGGTATTCTTTCTGCAGCTCGATAAATTACTTCGGATGAGGTTGAACAGGATAAATTAATTCCAAAACGAGCTTTTACCAAGTAATGAGCAAATAAAATATGATTTCACTTGTAGCCGTGCGTATATGTAGCGACGTGGGTGGCCAGACTGTATAATTAACAATTCATAATTAGGAATTCAAATGGAATTCAATTTTCCACGATATGTTTCCATTAAGTGTAGGTATTACGTGCTGGGAAACGATGGACATCCTCGTTCTTTGCAAGAAATAGCAGTTATTTATTATGATGAACTAGTAGACTGGTCGGTCGGTTTATTCGGTTGAGGCTTGTGCCCAGCAGTGGGACGTATATAGGCTGTTTATATTTGAACTAACTGCATGGACGATGCATTGGTGAACATGAAGCTGGTAGACAATTTTTGGCATCTCCACTGCAAATGAGTATAGAATCGTAGTCGGTAAGTATATCCTATTGCTAATGTATTGTCTTAATAACTTTGGGCTTATTTTGAATGCTTACCTACCAAAATCTTTCATAAAATTCCCCAAATCTTTTTCTATCGTTTTCCAGTTACAAGCCTTAAGCTATATTGTACCTAATAGCGTTGTATGTAATGACTACAGTAAATAAAGCCATTAAATCGACATCATTATTGAAACAGTAGCCAGTAAATACAAGTTGAATGCCCTAATGCGACGCTCGCTTGATTCAGTCGGCTGATTTCAAAAGGTAAACGCGTCAAAAATTCTTGGATTGCACAATTATGTTTATCTACAATAAAATCGCAGTGTAATTTCTTATTAGTGGTAATGAAATTGCTTGAACGTCGCCTTAATTGGACGGTGAACTTTTCTTTTTAAGAGCACGGTAAAAGAGTAAGTAAGATCTTTTTCGTTCGTTTAAATAGATCTATTGTTTCGGGCTTTGTGTGATATGGGAATTTCAGTGTGGGCATCGCACATTGTAATTTTTTTATTATTAAGTAGAAGTATATTCCATTTTAACAAATAAATGTATACTCGGCTCAAATTTTCAATGGTATCGATCAATATTCGGAACGTAAGTCAATAATAACAATATCTCCTATACTTAAAGGTTGCCTGGAAGAGATTGCTACTTAGCAATGAGGGCCTATTGTACTAATTCTATTTCTCTTTTGTTTTGTATTTTGTTTTTTCCTCTTTTGTGCAATAAGGTATTTGTTATGTTATGTAAGTCTACAAAAATGCATCTGTATCTTTCCTCAATTCTCAAAATCCAAATTCAAATGTAAATGAGAAATCCTCCTAGTACATAAAACGATGAGAAGTGAATTCTGGAGTATCTATCTCAAGATTTGGAGCTCTGTCTACCTATACTCTTATTCTACACCAAAAGACACGCATGAATAAGATTTTTCTGTTAGCTTTCTTTTATAACAAAAGGCCTAAACAAAACGTTGTTTTTTTTAAGTGTCATTAAATCAGATGTTTGTTCGTGTAAGTAAATATGTGAGTCACACGAAAACTAAATTATACCATCGTTCAGGAATATTACGTGCATTTTGTACAGCCATTAAACAGTGTGAAAAAGTCATAACAACATTGTTAGTAAGGTTGCTTTACAATGTAACTCTCATTAGAACAGATATTAAGAGCAATTTATTATAACAATATTTACGAAGTTAATTTTGCATTGGATGAAAGTTTTCTCACGTCTTTTATGTAATAATAAATGTTCAAATGATTAATTTTGAATATATACCAAATTCACCTATTTATTACTTTAGTTAAAAGTTTTAGTTACTTGCACTTACAACCTCCGTGGTCCAGTGGTTGAGCGTTGGACTCACGATCCGGAGGGCCCGGGTTTGAATCCGGGGAGATATCACAAAAATCACTTTGTGATCCCTAGTTTGGTTAGGACATTACAGGCTGATTACCTGATTGTCCCAAAGTAAGATGATCCGTGCTTCGGAAGGCACGTTAAGCCGTTGGTCTCGGTTACTATTTACTGATGTAAGTGAGTAATCGTTACATGAGCCAGGGGCCATGTCAGGGGACTTTGGCGGCTCAATCATAACCTTGACACCAGGGTTGATGAGGCTGGTATTCCGCCTCACAACCCACACGATAAGAAGACTTGCACTTACCAGATTTTTACACTTAGAAAACTTTAATATTATTTCTATAAACTTATAAAGAATTTAGAGTTAAAATATGCATACAGCATAAAATTTTGTAATTTTACGAGCAAATTACTAGATAGGTAAGTAATGTACGCATACTATCATTCCATCTGCGCCATATATAAAGGTGTCACCCCACTGCGAGACTACGCGAAGGTGAAAATGTCGCCCCACCAGTTGTATATCAAGATCTGTATCTGATTTACGCAGCGCGCTCTGAATGTGATTGTATCTCTCAGATTAATGCACAAGACTTGTACAGGGCTGAAGTAACTTTATTTTTATCACTCCAAAACACTTTTCCCTGAAAAAGGTTAGTTGTCGCTCTTGACAAACGGAAATTATATCCGAAGCTTAATTTGTACTTTCCGGGTTTCCGAAAAGTAAGGTGTGTACCAGCCCTAATGGTATTCGAGTGGGTGTGTCTACCAAGGTAATATAATACTCCAGTGCTTGTCGCTGTTTATTTTTCAATGATTTATTGCACTATTTAACACATTTACGACGTATTTTGTTGTTGGTGAACCGCACGCATTCGTAGGCACGGTATCCACTGGACATAATAGACAATGATGAAACGCCAAGGATTTGATTAGGATAAATACTGCATAGTTCTTGCAAAGCCACTAAAGGCCTTCTAACAATATTGCAAGTGGTTATAAATGTCAGTAAATCACGTTGAGGCATGTCGCCCGCTTCCTCGAACGTGTGTAATGCGCAACTCTGGTCAGCGAGCCAATTTGTTTTTATTGAGACTACCCTCGAGTTATGCAAACCTGTAGGAAAACGCTGAGCTCGCTGTAAACAAACTTAAACCACCACCATTCATAGTCGACCTTCCAAAATGGACTGGTGCGGTTATTTTTGGCCCAGATAGCGGGGGTCTTGTTTGCTTGGCGTGGGTGGCCAGTTCTACCTTTAATCTGGGCGCGAATGTTTTCACAAGCGCCTGCCTTTGGCCTCCGAGGCCGGGACGTGTGTAAACAATACTCAACGTTAATAGAGATATAAATTGTATGCGTTTCATTTAATCCCTTTGAGAGCAATCGACACCTATAGCGTATTATGTAATTGGGAGTTATCGGCGCGCGCAGGCGTCTGCAATGTTAGAGTTCGGGACTTGGCTGATATTTGCGAGCTACGAACGTCAGATCAAGCGTCTTAAACAGAGATCCTAAACAAACAACTTTTGTTCTAACTGTCGATAAAGTGTGCGATTTATTTAAGCTTACCTATATAAGTTTTGGCTAACGTGCAGTCAATATTTTAGGCAATAAACTGTCTCGAAAAGAGCATTAGCATTATCGTTAGTGGTGCAGTTTGGTCTTATAGGGTAAATAAAATAAATTTGTGGGGAGCAGACGACGTCGCTAGTAGTATTAACATACGGAGACGATCCCGAAGCGAGCTTAACATGGAAAGTTCGTCGGACTTTTGAACAATGCCTCCTTAATGCTCTTAAAGCGTTGAGTCAGCCGGGTTGTACGGTATAACGGCTTATAAGTATTATAAACATAAAATATCCAATTCCACGTCAGTAACGTGCTTTATAAAGGAACAAATATTTTTTACTTTTTATTTACACACACAAATGTATGTGTATATCTTTATCATTCAATTGTGAGTGGTTCTAAAAACTTAATGTAATTTACATATCAGATCTAAAATTCATAACACGCAGAGTTCCTGCTACAATAAATCCACATTTAACTTCCACACAATAGTTTGTATGACGCTCTAAGTATTAAGAAGTCTCTTACAATCAAAATGCTGGCTATAGTGTCCACGTTGTAATAATTTCATTTAAATTATTGATGTATGCGTTAGGTCGAGGCGACTGCGGTTGAATTTGAAATGGAGGACGTATGTTTACGTCTATGGAAACTGTAGATAATAGTAGAGTCAACAAAGAAAGACTAGATAAACAAGATACACCTGCTACAATGTAAAATTGAATGAACAAATGAAAGTTAATCTTAGGTTATCAATATAACTCGATAAATATGAACTCTTCATTTTCCAAACAGCAACAGTCTTAAAAGAATCAAACCATACGAGAAAGATATATATATATAAAGTAAGTTAT
This sequence comes from Pectinophora gossypiella, assembly GCF_024362695.1. NCBI lineage: Eukaryota > Metazoa > Arthropoda > Insecta > Lepidoptera > Gelechiidae > Pectinophora > Pectinophora gossypiella. Next base: position 10,156,580 of record NC_065413.1, on the reverse strand, counting down.
ATGTCGAATCAATGATTTACGTCAATCTTTATTGCGTTATAAAGGAAAAATGACTTAAGAAAGAGAGGATAAATTTTATTAAGAGTAAACAAGTTCTAAAACACGAGCGAAAACTGCAAGTTTATTGTCTAGTACCTCCATTTTGCTACTGGGATTACTCAGCTGTTTGTTTAAGAGGTCACTGAGGACCAAACTATAAGACCAAGTCGTCACAGTCAAGATTCATGCCACCATTGAACTAAATTCAGTTTGTGAACGTGAATTCATGAGTTATGCAAGGACTGGGACGGGATATTGCATCGAGGTAAACAATATTTCTTCATGCAAGTTCTTTTGAACAATTTAACCTAGATAATAATTTTCTAATTAAAACACATAATAACGCATTCTTACCGCGTTTATACCAGGGATATGAGACTCCCGATATTTCGACACTACTATCTACTTTGTGTTTTAATTATGATAATAACCGCGTAAACTTAAAACAATGTAATAATTTTCTTCTTAAAGATTGTATAATGCCTATATAGTTCTTCGAATCTTCTCCTTCTATCGTGTAGGTTGTGAAGTGGATTACCAACCTCAGCAACCCTGGTATCAGGGTTATTATTGAGCCGTTAAAGGCCCCTGACATGGCTCATGTGACGATTACGTACTTACATCAGTAAATAGTAAACGGGACCAACGGCTTGACGTGTATTCGAATAAAAAACCGTTTTATTGCATTAGTTTCCATTGGAAGTTACCTCCTTAGAATTGAGATACCTTTTTGTAAGTTTTAACGAGCTTTCAGTTTTTCAAACCGAAATAATTAATATAAATAATAAAATTATAACATTTACAGAAACTCAAAGAAAACGTAGAACCTAGAACGACGTACATTGACCAAATGGGATGTCCTTAGAAAAGGTTCAGTAAGCTCTTCTCTGAACCGGCGTGCGTGTATGATTGATGAATATGGAGGAAGTAAGAGAAGTATGTCAGGCTCGCATCAAATGGAATTCAATAGTCTCTGCTTACCCCGATGAGAAATAGACGTAAAGAAAATTTTACGAAAAATTTTAACTTGCCCACCTTAGAATAAGTTTCTCTTGTAAATGTTTTGTAAATTTGTGTGCAATAAAGTGTTTTATTATCATTATTTAACTATTGAACCAAAAAATAAGTATCTTTACAAATATGTAAGAAACTATTTGTAGGGGACCTGAACAGGAATATAAATCATCGACAAACAGACTTTTTTCCCAAGTAGAAAATTTTCCATGCAAGTTCTAACCGGTTTCATTAGGCAGTAGGTACTTAACGGTCCTCAGTATTGCACCTAACTATAAATTACTAAAAGCAACTATAAACAAACTACAAACATATATTAACAACTATAAACTCATTTCACATTTCTATAGCTCAAAAATTGATGTTCTACGTTATTTCATATAATATATCATCTACAGAAAACCTCATAAACAAATAGCTAAGGTGTATTAACGACACCGACCATGACTTTACCATGATCATGATCTATATGACCTTGAGTTAGTTATGTAGGTACGATCACGAAAACTAATATGTATACACTTTGAAACCATGTCACATTAACTTTTTTGACAAATTAAACCGTAAGTCTCATTAAATGTGAAATATGATAGTGCGACAGGGTTCTAAAATGGGTACATGATATTGCTTAACAGCCTCCGTGGTCTAGTGGTTAGAGCGTTAGGCTCATGATCTGGAGGTCCGGGTTCGATTCCCGATGGGGACATGGTCGAAATCACTTTGTGAGACTGTCCTTTGTTTGGTAAGGACTTTTCAGGCTTGAATCACCTGACTGTCCGAAAAAGTAAGATGATTCCGTGCTTCGGAGGGTGCGGGGGCGGGCTACCTGACTAAAAATATTCGATACATTTATTTTTTATTTTAGGTATTTAGTCATTTAATTTAATAAGGCCGCCCAAATTGTACTTAATATAAACTGTATTCATGTGTTATGTCTGATTGTTGAAATTTTAATTGTGTGCAATAAAGTATATTTGATTTAATTTGATTTAAAACCGCAAAAAAAAAAAACAAATTTTAAAGATAATATTTTATCCATTTCAGTAAAAATATGGACTTTGTACGTGATTGGCTGCGAACCCGAGCGCCTCTTTTCAAGTGAAGGAGCTCATAAGTAAGTGTTCTATAAGTACATCTTCCGCTTGTTAAAGACTTGCTTGCGCCCATTTCTTTGACGTGTACAGAATGATATTATTATTATGAATAGAGTCTATCTATACAGTCACTATTCATTATCATTAATTTAAGAGCTACGGTCTTGTCCGTGTAGCATTCTCCATACTACTTTTTAGGGAAATCAAATTCAAATTCAGAAATATCTTTATTCAGCAGGTAACATAGTTACACTTTGAATCGTAAATTTTTACATAACGAACGTCTCATCCGCCTAAAACTACTGCAAATTCTCACAACCTGTATAGCCGGGGAAAAGAAGCTGTAAGAAAAACTTCGGCACAGGGCCCTAAACGAAAAATAAGGCAGTGGTTCTCTTGCCTGTCACCCGCAGTACACTGTCTGACGCGAGTGAGATGGCGCCCAGAGTAGTATATTACTAAATCGTAATAGAGAAAATCTAGTAATCTAGTCCAAGTACATAAAGGTCATAGTAAAACTATTTCTTGTTTTCCCAACCATACAAGTCATCGCTTACAATGCACCAGTGGCGAGTTGCAACGCGTTTTGAGTTAAAAATGTCTTATTAACAAATATTATGGCTTTGCAATCGAAAAGCAATAAAATGTAACTTTTATGACCCACAGGATACGAATTAAAATTGCAAAGTGATGTGTTTCCCCTAATAGTTCATGTTCCCACACTAGACAGAATATATTGTGGGTGAAATTCTTGGAAATGTGTTCCAAGTTGTATATTGATTGGCACATATTAGGTACATGACATACGGAAAATCATGTATCTTAAATATAAAATTCTGATAAAGAACTCGCGTTTGATATTTAGGAACCTACGCACTATTAACGAGACTTAATGTTATTACAGATTATTTTTATTTTATAGTGTGCATTTTGAGGTCAATGACCGACCTTATCACTACCATGTCATTTTAGATTAAAAATATATATGTAAAAAATTATAAAAAAAGTTATAATAATTTATCATGTATGTATGCCAAATATGTAATTGAATTGAAAAAACATTTTAACCTAACGCAGAATATAACAATAAATATAGAGAACTTAAAAATGGTAAAGGAAAAGATATTCATCGTTAGTAACAGATTTATTATACGACTACAGAGAACTATTGCTCAATTCATGTATAGGGTATGTACCTTTACGAGATGATTTATGGTCCTATTTACAAAGATCTTCAAGTGTAGGTACATCTCGTGATGCCAAATTGACTCATAGGGACGGCATTATATTATTATATCGGGTTATACTCAAACGCTAAAGTTATAAAATAGATCTTGAACAATATTATTATGTAAACAACGCTGAACTTTTACGTTACTATTATACTTGTGAGAAGCTAAAAAGATTAAAAAATATTTTTGTGTTATAAGAACTATTGTATTGTTTTTTTTTTTATTAATTTACTTAATCTGTCTCATTAGGCACACCGGTGTTGTGAAAATAAACTTATCAACAGCCATGATCTAGTGGTAATAGCGTTGGGTTCACGATCTAGAGATCCGGGTTCGATTACTGATTGGGACTTTGTTGAAATCTCTTTTTGAGGCTGTACTTTGTGTGTCTTGGACATTGCAGGCAATCACACCTATTGATTGTCCAAAAAAGAAATATGATTTCGTGTTTCGGAAAGCACGTTAAGCCGTTGGTTCCGGACGCGCGTCCTAGACCAACTAGCCCAAACACCTTCACCAACCAGCACTGGAGTAGTTATGCTCTATACCCCTCAGGCGTGGGCCCAGCAGTGGGACGTATATAGGCTATTTAAATGTTTACGATAAACAAAAAAACGTTTTAAAAAAGCTTGGTATAAAATACCGATTCTATCACAAATTTAAAAAAGTACCTACTTATTTGATTTCATTCGAGGAGAAAAATCAAATAAACACTAGCCTTTGAAGAATCTTTCATTGGAAAGCAATAGATGTGTGTATTGAGGTTAATTTATTGACCTAACCTAACCTAACTTTACTAATTTAGTTTACAAAACTAAGCAGGTGAAGTATGTTTCTGCTAATAAATTGCTGGAAACGTATTATTTACCTGTAAATAGAACTCTACGTTTTGTAAATACCTAAAGAACGATTTTTAGATATTCTGCGTCTTTACATTTTGTTTCTATTTTACGTGGTTTGTGTAGACTAATCTCAGCCTCGAGACTGCTCTCAAGATCATGTTAATGTGACAGTTCTTATATAAAAACAGAAACTTGAGCATGATCTTGAGGGCAGTCTTAGCTGAGATTACTTTATTAATACCACCATAAGTACGATGGTAATAAATTCTTGATCAGAAAATAATTATTTATAGAGAATATATTTGGCGGGAAGAAGAGAGGAATGGCGATTACTCCACCGACAAGAGCGCAGCTCTTAAATAGAGAGAGAGAGAGAATATAAATTGTAAGAATATGAAAGTGGCTGCATCTTCTCGGGCCTATTGAAAATCATAAAGAAGAATTTTATCATTTCTAACTTGATAGAACTTTGTACGTTTTCTTGCAGCTTATTTCCCCGGCAATAGATTGTGAGCTTTTTTTAAATAAAATAAGCTCCCGTTTGACCACAATTTCACCTGATGGTAAGTGACGATGTGGTCTAGGGTGAATCACGCTTATCTAGCAAATGCCTTCACTTTAGTCTTGAAGACTCCCAGATTATAACGAGTTGGAAAAATAGACGACGGCAGACAGTTCCAGCCGTTTGCCGTTCGTATCAAAAAGGAAGAAGCAAACCGTTTAGTGCGGCTTGGTGGTATAATATCATAAAATGCCTGCCGACATCGTCTAGTTGTCCGTGGATAGAATAGTTTTGAGGAGCTCGGTGGCGCAGCGGTAAACGCGCTCGGTCTGCGATTGCTAAAGTTAAGCAACTTTCGCAAAGGCCGGTCATAGGATGGGTGACCACAAAAAAAAAGTTTTCATCTCGAGCTCCTCCGTGCTTCGGGCACGTTAAGCCGTTGGTCCCGGCTGCATTAGCAGTCGTTAATAACCATCAATCCGCACTGGGCCCGCGTGATGGTTTAAGGCCCTATCTCCCTATCCATCCATAGGGAAGGCCCGTGTCCCAGCAGTGGGGACGTTAATGGGCTGATGACGATGATGAGAATAGTTTTAGCTGCAATAGTTTTAGTCATATAAGACGTTCCATGTAAAAACGACGGATCAAAGTGTAACAACTATGTTACTAACTGGATTAACATTAGGTATATGTTTGAATTTGAATATGGGAGATGGATTACCTTTTCACCTTACGGTTCTCCAAAGGACTTGGTATCAAAAAGCTCTGCCTATCGGCCTACCTCACTAAAGTTACGGCTTCGTATTTATATAATAATGTATGACGTGAATATGAAAAACTAGGCGCTTGCGTAATGTACATACTGAAAAGTTAACAAATATGTGCATAGATAAAATCACAACAGAGTACATGTGGCCAGAGGTCGTCAACATGCGTTTTTGCGGTCCAAATCTAAAAATAGCTGGTTGCGTAACCACACATGTAACGTACGAAGCGTCAACAATTGCAGCCTTGAACGACGGCATGACGTGTGCCGAATTGTGTTAGATTTTATATTTGAACATACATACATACATAAAGTCACGCCTATTTCCCACCGGGGTAAGCAAAGACTATAGAATTCCATTTGCTTCGATCCTGACACACTTCTCTTGCTTCCTCCACATTCATCAATCGCTTCATACACGCACGCCTGTTCAGAGTAGATCGTTCGTATTTTATATTTGAACTTACGATTAAAGGTTCAATTAGATACAGAATTGAAAGCAGGGAAGCTAGAAACGCGACATTGAAGCGAATCATAAAAAAAGCAATATTTGCAATCATTTCATAATATTGCACACTTCTTTTATATGCGCAACTGTCAAATTACTATATTGCTTTTCAGACTGAATTGCTTCAGTGTGGGCTTTTTAACCACCCAGATTTTTACGTATTTTTTTTTATGAAAAATTTAAATGGTCGAGGTGTTTGGTACAATAAATAAAATAAATGAAATAGACTCATTACTATAACCTACCTAAAATGTTAGTTACCTACCTGCTCTGAATCAAGCTGCTTTATAATACGCCTTAGCTTTAATTTATTTATAAATTAAACTCTTGGCAAGTTGACTTTAAAATAACCAAGTTAAGGAAGAAATTGTGTGGTAATTTAGGACCTACTTTGTTGAATTTTCACCGTAACGATCAATTACTTCGACAGTAAAAAACCATTCGCGTCGTTTCGAATGCAAGAAGTGCGAAGAAACTAGATATCTTTTACGTGATTGGTAACCTTATATCTCACTCAACGCAATAGACATACAAGGCAGTTACTAGGTCATCCTTATTGTTGCAAATAATATGACATTGACATTAAATGTATTGCAAACTGTCTTGCTGAAAGACCTCGGACGAGTAAAGCCATAGCATATTTTTATCTCATACATTTAGGTACTTACTACGCCGCGTAAAAACAACAAAATAGTAAAGAAGTTGCGATAAGCTGTGTAAGGGCAAGATAACTTTATTTCGCATGTTCGCTAGACTTATTTGTTGAGACACGAACGTACCTACCTATGTCTATATTTATTATGTTAATTGTACGCTACACGTAACCTTTTTTATATCTATAAAGATATATAACATAATTGTGTTGTTTTTAAGAAGTGATAGTTGTGAGTAGTTATTTACATAAAATATGTAAACACGAGTATTTCTTTTTAGAAAAAGTAACTGTTATGTCTAATTTATAGCCTACTTAATTAGACAAAACAGTTACAGACGGCCTTCAAGACATTTAGATAAGAAATATACTTATGGAGATCCAAAACTTCACATTTGATAATAAATTAACATTTTCGTAAAAGTCGTAAAAGTATGCGACGTTATCACAAAAAAGCGTACTGAAAGTACGTTCCTTTGAAAATCCTTTCAAAGTCTCAACTCTTTTCTAATGAGTGTAAAATTGTCTGTTTCCAAGTGTTTCCAGATGTACAACCAGCTGTTTCTATGAGTGTCACGTACACAAAATCTGTGTGTTACTACCAAGAAGCTCGTTAAATTTTTATGGCCACAAGGTCGACACTTTATGGTCAATTCTGAACAGTTATTGTTCGCGAACACTTTTTTAAACTAGTCAATCAAATAACGGTAGAATTACGATTGACAATGATTAGCTCCAAATTGTTATTGCCCCATAAACGCCTTTTATAAACACTTAAACTGTTTAATATGTTTTGTTTGGCGGTATATGTGTTTATGTAATATATTGATGATAAAAGCTTTAAAGCCGTAATATATTAACAATTGGTTTACGAAAACATTTAGTGCGAATAAAATTTGTTGGTTTGACATCTTTTTGCCGATTCTGGTATCTTTATAGTGGTTTAATGGCGATCTTTTCAAATTAGTAAAATGTTTAAGTTTTTTTTGTAGTCGTCTAGATTGCGATGTAAAAAGTACCTACGTAAAGGTCAGTAGGTTGGGTATTGAGCGCAAGCGTAGGTTGGTAGGTTGGTTTGGTTGATAAATAGTGCCGTAGCTATCATTGTATACAAAACACATTAAATAATTGACCTTATACAGTGTCATATATAACCATGCTAAAAATGACTAAGTTCGACCCACAAATGTAGCTCTCACTCTCTCAATGCACAATATGACAACAAACGATGTTTTGACTGCGATTTTGGCGATATCGCCTTTCGAAGAACCGCGGTGAGTAATAAAGCGATTTGAGATCGAGCCAGCAAAACAAAGGACCCTTTCTAAGCTTGTTTTAAAAGCTTTCGACGCCGTGATTTAAAACCCTTTGACTTGTGCGTTATTTGTAAACATATTTCATGCACAAAGGCACGCTATTTTCAACAAAAAGCAGGAATTTGCACAATCCATTGCCGTGAACCCTTTGTTTAAAAACCCTTTTTTGGTTTTTGCAGAAAGTTGGTGAAAGTTGGGTGTTGGTGTTTTTTGTGAACTGGACCTAGGGTATCGTATATTTTATTTTATCGAACGGGATTTATTTTAAAATTGAATTTGTTAATCTGGTTACAAGATGTGCAGCAACCGATCTAAAAAGCTTAAGTAAAAGATTAACTATCTAGCCATACCTAATATATCTCAGGTGCGAAAAATAGTTAATAATATATGTATTTGTTTTTAGTAACATATTACCTATTTAAAAAAAATATTAGTTATCCTAAAACGTAACAATAAAAGTAGAGTAAGTATATTTTTCTAAGGCCGAGATAAAGCAATAGGATTTGGAATTTAAAAGGACATTTAGGTCTTAGGACCTTCAAAACAAGGAAAATAGTATTATAAAGAACCCACCAACTAATCGGCGAACCTTTTACCTTAATGCATGTTTTTTATGGTCTGGTGACCCACTAAACTCTTTTGTTCTTAGAGAAAGTTTGCATCTTTGTGCAACTTTTTTGCAATATTTTACAACCCTTTAGTTGCGTTTTTTGCAAACACAAATCTACAATTGTCAATGAAGTGTTTGTTTCGATTGTTAAATACGAACCGTTTTTATTCGTAAAAAGACCTGTGAAAAAACAATTTTATGTCGTGGCAAAAAATTTTTTTTTTTGCGAAACGAAACTGGATATTTGAGCCATTAAATTCCTCATAGGCATAATAGTGTTGTCGTTGCTGCAATATTAAAATTAATTTTCATCTCAATAACGTTAAAATATAAACAGCCGTAATTCTTTAGTACAATATAGGTATCTCATTTATTAAGCCATAAAATAATTTTATGAAACCTATCAAAATACCGCTTTGAATTAACCTCAATAATAATGTCATTTAGCAAAATTGGTTATTCGATATTCATAAAACTTAATATAATATTTTCTATGAATTTATATCTCCGTCGTACGTTTTAACAGAATGTTCACACTCACAAAAAAACGATTGAAGAACCTCAATTTATGTGTTTATAGAACATAATAAACATCTGAAAATTGACATTTCTACATATTATAAATATATAAGGGTAGTCAGAGACCAAAGAAGATTTATACCTACTACATATTTAAAACAAAATCGGATAGTATATCTATTGTGTTTCCAAAGAAAACTGCCAAGGACCTCATATAGCGAATACTGTCGCTTTGTGAAAGTATGTGGCCTTGTACGAGATAAGGAAAATATGGCCAAGTCTCTGCCAAGATTGTAATTGGAGACCCAGTGAGGCTCCGTGACAGCATGATGGAAACTGAGGACAAGTTATGTAGAAACACACATACTGATAAATGTAAGAATATATTCGGGAAATTATTTGGAAGATGTTACTTTAGTCATTGATGTCCTTTTTACCGTATGTAATACATATCAAATATCATAAAGAAAAAGCTAACAATACAAATAGATACATAGATGAGACGGGTAAAAAAAAATCCCATTTTCCTCTTTCTCAAGAATTCTATACTTACAACAATGTACGAGATAGATGACTAGGTAGGTATACGAAACAGACACATAAATGTATAAGTACGTAGTGTTCAGCAATTGAATGGTAACATGGTAATAAAGGTAGGAAAATATCTATTTTATATTTATTTACTTTCTTCGACATAAAATATCATAATGACATAAGACAGTCACATTTGTGTCAGCGTACTTGATGAAATATCCGTATACCATTTAATAAAAGCTGCCATAGCAGAACTAAGATTATTTTTATCGTCGGCATATTGTTAAGAGCGTTCAGTTATTTTCAGTCATCCTTTAGATAAGCAGTCACACTGAATATTCTAAATTGATAAAAAAACCTCAATCAATGATTTAATAAAACAAATAAACTTTATTGCACTAAAATAAAAGTAAAATATTAATTGTTACAATAACGTTTTGAGCATCATAAAATTGTACCAATTTTCTGACATCGATGACTAATATACACCCAACTAAATATAACATGTTTATCAGCATCAAGGTCTACAGAACTTGCCCTCAAAGTCATACATAATTGCAATAATTCGACAAAGCATGTCAAATGAATAATTGCAACGGAATGGTACGGAAGGCGCGCTTAGGCTCGACCCGAGCGTTAACACACGTGAGGGCAAGCAACATGACTTATTTAATATCTAAAATGTACTGTGAATAATTAAATACTGGCTTAGAATCGACTTATAAATTTATGAAGTCGTTGTGGAGTTATTTTTGATTAGAAAGTGCTTGCTGCTTGGCCTACTGGTACAAGAAAAATGATCCGTTTGATAAGTACGATTGGTAACGTAATATTTAAGGGGCAATATTTACAATTATAATTACAATGACAAGTTCACTAATAAATTAAGTTAAAAAGATGCTATTGCAACTGTCATAGTCAAAACTAAAAAAATATACACCAAAGTACATATATGCATATTGTTGTGTGCTTTATAAAAGCCGTAGCCGCTCCGACTTCCGACTTTTACGAAATAATACGAACAGAAAAACTAAAGGCACAGAACAAAAACAAAAAATGGTATACCGTAACACCAAGGTCATGCTATATTCAATGGTGTATGACGTAACACGGAAGTGACATCTGCAAACTAGACCGAGGCGGTACCGAATCGGTAGGTGGTCGGCACTCGGCAGCCCACATGTTTGTAGAACAGTTACTATTTCATCCGTATTCTGCTTGTAATCACATAAATTGGTTTTAGTAAGAATTAATGAGACAGATCGGAATAGATTTCAATAAATCCAAAAGACATAAATGGATAAATCTAATATAATATATATTTCAACTAGAACGTTACTGAAAACTTTGTGTAATCAGGCGTCCTAAGTCACAATATCTGTATATTTTGAAATGTTTATGTAATTATTACATGTTTAGAATATAATAATGTTATTCATGTTATAAGTAGTAACGATATATCAAAGGGACTTACATGATGGCTTCTAAGCCATCGTTCGGCATAAGTAATTACATAGTGCAATAGTAATACTGATGACAACTTCATATAGTAATCTCATCATCATTTAATACATATTATAATTCACAATTTATATGCTATAATATTCCTGTCTATGACCTAAGCTAGCAGGAAAATGTAATAAACCATGCATGACATAAATATGTCACGCAAATACCTAATACAGGATTCATTTTAAAGTACACTTTAAAAATATCATGTGGAAATGTAATAAAGACAAAAGGGAAACCCTCACGTATGCACTGCTCCTATAATACGCAGACTTAGAACTAAAAGAAAATAAATTTGAAACGATAAATACCATTGAACTCACCGCAGACCACGCGGTCGAAGGGGCTCATCCAATCTGGAAATGGAAAATCTATTATCAATCGTATTGCAAGTTCTTTGTTCCGGTAAAGTTGCATGCACAACGTTGAGTGGAAGGAAGCCAATAATAGAGTAACTACAGACGTACAGTCATGAGCAACATAATGTACCCACTTTAGGACTCTGTCGCACTAACATATTTGACATTTAGTAAGACTTACAGTTCAATTTGTCAAAAAAGTTAATGTGATATGGTACCAAAGTGTATACATATTAATGCTCGTGACCGTACATGGATTGGCATCGGGCCGCATTGAAGGGCAATGATAGAATAGATAAAGAATTTTCTTTATTTTTCAACAAAATATGGCGGACCATGCCAATCCTATGTGAGTAATCCTTAAAAGATAACGTACCGTTTTAATTAATGACTTACTTATAAAAAATAAAAATATTATGATTTGCGGCGTGTAATTAGGTATATAGAGTAAGAAACGGTATATCATCTTTTATACTGTAAAAATAAATGATATCAAAAAGCATATGAAAAATAGATCAATATAATAAATGTAGCTCTACAATTACACAACTAACTACAAAATGAAAATAAAGGTTAATTGATCATAAATTGTTAACCACCATTTTAATTCAAAAATAACCTTTTTAAAACGTGGTTCAGTTACAAAGTATTAATAAAGCACTATAAAATGCTGAGATTTTATCACATAATGTAGGTACAATACGGTGCTAATCTCATTATGAAGAAAACCACTTACAGGACTTGTATAGAAATGCAAAAACTACTTTTATACACACTAATTAAACTACAGTATATGAACAAAATTAGCTACAGTCTACAGTATAACTAACTAGCTAACTATAAAACTCCAACGTACACGTAAAAAAAACACATTTTTTGCAGAAATCTTGTGAAGATGCAATGTAAACAATAACCATTAAACAATGGGCCATTCAATGATCAGTTTTTATGGGAAATGTAGCATAATTAGGCATTAGATGAACATTTCATAGCTTTTATCAATTATAATCCTATTCTTTGCCGCATTTATAATGACTCGAATGGGAATCGAAAAAAAACATTCAATACGCATTCTCTGCTGTAGCCAGTTTATGTTGTATACGGTAGTAAGCAAAAACTATTTACTGTAGTTGCCTGTTAAAGAGTTACACAGTTGCGTTGTTTTTTTTTTAATAACTGTTCAATGATGTGGTCTGCTGTAATTTACACAACATGATACCTGATAGAAAAGTCGTAAAATGTACCATAAAATTCAAGTTTACGTTAGAGTTCAAATCATTTTACAACAATGTAAAAATGTACTACAGAATTTTTTTAAAATGATAACTACAACTAAGTACCTACTTTAGCATTTATTTCCTCCATGATACTGCACGTAATGACGAGTATCGTATAAAAAATAATAAGACGTCATCGTGTTAACACTTTTATTTGTAATCAAAAAAACCGTTGCGAAATTAAGTCTTTTTACTGAAATATATGAGTTTTTAATTACATGTAACATTACATTTAATAATAACAGATTTAAAAATGAAGAATTATTTTTATTAAGCACGTTAATTTTCATAAGTACCTATATACTTTATTTGGAGAGGTATCGAAGCGTTTTCATTTGGTATTATTAGATATTTTATTTTAAAGGAAGTAGCACCTTAATTTGTGTTTTAACATCTTTTTTCAAATGACTTATCATTAACAGAATCGCGTAATTAATGGTTCACATGTAAATTTTACGTCCAATTAGGAACAAATTCAGACACTGTTGGTCCTTAAAACCATTAGGGCTTAATGAGTTTCACCGATCGGAAATGTTTCTTGTCAAAATGTTTCGTTGAACTCGTTAATTTAACAAAAAGTGCATACTCGAGTAAGGATTCGATAAATCGATATAATCGGATACACAACTCTTCGACGATAACAAAAAAGCCCTGGCCTCGGCAGAAAAAAAAAATACAAAGCTTTCGAGGCGTAGCCCCCAAAAGTTTACACACCCATACATAACAGTATACCAACATATTTCATGGGAGAAAGATAATGATTCTCAGAGCATATTTTTACGAGTTTTTGGAAGTGTTACAACACTGTTTACAGCCATAAATAGGTGTTCAAAGTAACATACGTACAGTTGCAAAAAGTCTATAAACGCAAAAATGAAGTATCGTCAGAATGTTCTTCGTAAGTATATTAAATTAAAAAAAGCACCATCATGCAATAGCATAAGCCTATAAGTATAATACTTAATAAGGTTTTTTGATCAATATGGATCAATTATAATATTTTACTAGGTAGATTATTTCTGAGAAAGGGGACTAATATTTTATATGTGGAAATCCAAATAGGAATATAATTAATGATACCCCTTAAGCGTTGCTTTTATACAGTGGTATATTTTTATACACACATACACAACTTTTTTATAAAAATATAAAAACGGCTTGCAATGGCTGTTAATCCATTCGATTTTGTTTATCGTTAGACATAGGTTAATTATTACTTTATTGTCAGTTTTATATGAGTAGGTAATTTAAATCTTTTTATACTGACATCGCTGAGTGATTTTATTTTTAAATTTACAGTTTTGATGTTTTTGTACATAACGTTTTAAAAACGTAGCTTTTTCATTTTAGTATATTTTAATTGTCTGTGAAAATACGTATGATTTATATTGTACATATTATCTACTTTCATGTGCTAAATAAACCACTACCATTTACTATTTCTTTCGACATCTATTAAAATTCGCGTAGATACTATACTATACATTGATATATAACAAATAAATATTATGATCTGAATATAGTGCATTAGGTTCTCATAATAAAACCCAATGGTACTGCATCTTTATTGCGAAGTCAATTTGAACGCATAACTCTGTCAATTTGCACCGCTCTTCCACCCAGTAGAGATGCATTTATGTTATTTACAGTGCACTTGCGTGGGCTAAATCTACACTGTATTTATAGAACTTCCCATGATAATATTATATTGGAATGTCTGGAAAGACTTAATAATATGATGACAACCTAGTTCACATGGGATGCTATATATACGAATATTTATTTATGTAGTTTTAGTAAAAGATGTACTTATACGGAAGCAGTGGTAAAAAATATTTATAAAATTTCACAAATTTTTAGTTGCTTAATTATATTTTATTTTATTCAATAAAAAGTTATCAATTCTAACAATAAAATATGTTATGTAACAGTAATTAAAACGGTTTTATGTTGTGACTTAAATAGTAGGATCAATGTTAAATAGTTATAACTTAATTTGAATTTTCAAAATGTATTGTTCAAACGCATCTATTTATTGTCTTTATATTCCAAAGTTACGACTCAATGTCTTACCAGGCTATTGGTTGACAAGTACTTAAGTATTAATATTTATTATTACCTCTAAGATCATTATTTCTTAACTATTAGTAATAATCAACAACAATTCAGAGCTTTAATGGCGTCTCATAAGAGGTCCATCTGTGAATGCCACTCTCTGATTGGCCGGCGTCGGCGCCATGTTTGTTCGACGCATGCGCCGTGCGCGCACACATGTGTTTTGATGTTACGATAGGGTGATTAATCTTTTCTATTGCTTACACGAGTTAACCTGTCAGTTTTGATTTATTTGGAATTCACTTAGAAATTCAATTAATAAAAAATTTGAGTAAGTGAGAGCTGTGTGATTTAAATAACAAGTTCTTTTTATTATAGGTATCCAAAATTCTTTTAAATATTTGTATCCTAATGAAACCCATGTTCCATAATAAAATATTCTTTATAACAATTATAATTATCCATCTAATAATTTCCAAATTAAATGACACCCCAGTTGAATCTTTAATTTATTAGTCAAATCCAATCCAGTACAGGTAGACAGGATGTGTTTGAAGCAACAGCTATTTATTCCGAAATATATCTAAACATTCAACTCGATTGCCCGACCGTGGCATTCGTTTGTCAGCTTCTTAGCTTATAAAAACAAACATTGATCCACGCTTATTTTCATTCAAACTAACTTTTGAAGTAGTTGAATATAATATGCTGTTATACTGTCAAATTGTTGTAGAAGCTGCGCGTTACGACGAATAATAACTGTCTGCGCACTGACACGCCGCCATTTTAATTTGGAGCGCGCGTGTGCCGCGCCACCTGTCGGATATTTCTGTCGTAGCAGAGATAGATTTTTGCGTCCATACTCCCGGACATTTTTATAACCTAACATTAGCCACAAATCACGAAAATAGTCATCTCTAAACAAAAACAAGTCGATTATAGACCATTTTATATAATTTTACTGAACTACGATGCTCTTATGACGCTATACCGGCTTTGATTATGAGGTTCTTTAACATGTCGACTTTATTGATGGCCAACATGTGCCAGGAAGGTCGATGCTTTCAAACGTAAGCATATTTTTGATTCACACGTTTCTTTATTCCGGCTTAAATTATTTTTACAAACAAACCATCCGTCTATCGTTTGTAGGAACACTACCTAACTATTTAAAAATGTGTAAGTAGGTACATTAAATAATATAGCATTGATATCATAAAAGTTTTTAAATACTGCGAATTTTAAGGACTATTTAATTTAAAAATTATGAAATATTGACCAAAAAGGAACATAATGTTTAAAAAACTTCGATTTTTAAAATAAAAGTGGCATAATTAAGTGTCTATTAGAATATTATTCAACATTCGTGAAAGGATTTTTATTTCAAAATTGGTACCTAGAATAAATTTGAATAATGTATTGATTTCATAATTAAGAAATTAATTACTAAACAAATTAAGGTAAAGGAAGCAATTGTATGGTGATTTGTTTCATTTAGGTATGCGCAGGAGTGGAATTGCTTTATACAATTTCAATGTGACATTCATTAGCGAAAAGTCGGGTTTTAAAAATAAGCTATTAACCTGCCTATAGACATGGATTTATTTGTTTTTTTTTTATTACAAATCACAATTGTTTTTTTTTTAAGATAATTTGTGTTATACCAATATTAAATTAAAATAAATGTTTAAAAAATATTATAATATTATTTATGTACCTACTTAGAATAAAATAATATATACATGTTTTAAAAACCTATGCAACGTCTCCGATCCATATGTAGACAGGTACCTAAGATATGTATTATTCTGTAATAGCTATAATAGCTAAAATAGTTTTATAATAAATGAAAATATAGATATATCTACACATATGTGTAATATAAAACCTAGACGATGCATATATAATTTTATGTACGATAAATTAAAACGTAGTGCAATAAAAGTGCGAATAAAAATAATTGAACCATTGTATGCTAAGTATACAGGCAGTTTAGCCCAGTAATGGTTGCCAATTTTGGGTACTAAGTGGACCCCACAGAAAGGCTATAAAGTCCAAATAGAATTCGGAGTACCTAGCTAGCTGGTCTAAAAAGTTTAGTGACCTAGGTTAGGTTTATGAGTTTCACATGATGTGTACTAATAAGGTGTTATTGTTATCCAAGTATTTATAAATATTATTACTTAATTATATTGTTTCTTTTTTAAATATAGTTATTTGACATCTTAATGCATGTAACTAATATTATTATTTAAACGCAGTTATAAAATAGTATAATTAGTAATAGTATTAATATATTTTTTGATTGATCAAATATATAATAAATAAGTGATAAGTGATACAATCAATAGTCACTTCGAAAGCAATTAAAGCTATGTTAAATAGTTGATATAGCATTAAATACTGCTGATACTACCTATCTTTTTATTATTTGAAATATAAAAGCCAAAGATTTTTGTTATTAATTTGTATTATTTCAAGTGGAAAGCTTTGAAACCATTATCAAAAAATGTAAATTATTATTTATTGTAATTGTTATATATAATAGTAAGTACTTAATTTTCAACAAGAATATTTCCGTCGGCGGTACGTACGACCAAGCGATCTCATTCGGCTACTAGTACACCTCTTTTAATGCCTCATCTTATTGTTGTACAACGTTTTTATTGTGGGAATCGCAATAATAATTCATTTTTTATAGGTTAACTATTTTCCTCTTTCATTGTGTGGGATAAGTATTGTACTTTTCAATGATTTTTTGTCGCTGAGAAGCTGAAAGAAAAGTTTAAAACATCGTTAATATATAACATTAGTAAAAACAGTAATATATGTGTTGCGTTTACCTAGGTACCTACCTCTTAATTACTTAAGGAGGTTTTCTTTAAGTAAATAACATGCCACATATAAATATGATAAAGTACATTCAAAATAATATTATATAATAATAAATATTGAGTGATAAATGCAGAAATGGTACTAGAAAATATTAAATATCAATAAAATAATAATGAGCCGTTTAATTACGCTTATATTGCTATGGTTGAAATATTTTATTGTTATTAAAATGACATACGACCATTAGGTCTGTTTATTATCAATAAAAGGGAATAATTTAACTATTAATGTAATTTCTTATTGGAATCTTCCGAAGTGCCTACCACTGCGCGTATATGAGCCTTAACTTGTAATAAAAGTAGGTAGGTACTTTCATTCGTTATCATGTAAGTATTTAAGATGTTAGTAGATACCATAATTTTCTATTAAAACTAGTAGTACCTATGTATAAACATAAAAAGCAAATGTTCTTATGAATTGAATTCCGCTACAGGTTTCTACGCATCCTACTGAAATTACCTACATTACCTACATACTTAAATATCATTATGACGTTTAAAGAAAGTTCTACTTAAATCATAAAATAAGTTCAAAATACCTATCAAAATAAAATAACAATTAAAAATCTACATTAACCAAAATAGATTAAATCAAATTAACTGCTTGTTGCAGGAAAAGACATCAACGCGGACACGAGCATGCAAGGAGGTAAACATTTACCAGTGATGGACATCCAGGGGTACCGCGGGATGTCCGGGAGGGGCTGGGCAGAGGGCTGCGAGCAGGCGGCTCCCATGGCATCCACTGTGGCTGCTGATGCGGCTGACGCTGCTGATGCCGCCGCTTGGTGGTAGAACTGCGCCGCGGCGGCCATGCTCGCCGATGCCGCTGACACGGCCGCGCCGCCATTGTGCTGGCCCAGCGCGTAGTTCACCATAGGATCTCCACCTACAGCGGTCGGGTAGCGGCAACTCTTGTCGTCGGCTGAGAGCCCCCCGCCGGCCGAGAAGGGCACGGAGCCCGCGAACTGCTGGTGGTGCGACACGTAGGGGTACATCCTGGCGGGCGCACCCGGCGATGCGGACGACGACGAAGAGGAGCGCTGTGGGCTGCCGGCGCCTGGCGAGCCCGCGCCCAGCGCCGCCGCGCCCAGCCCGCCCGACAGCGACGACGACAGCGACGTCGACAGCGACGACGATAACGACGATGACAGCGACGCCTCTATAGGCGAAGCCGCAGCACCCGCGAACAAGTTCTGATGGTGGAACTGTTGGTGGTACTTTGGGAGCATGCTATCGATGATGAACTTGGAACTCATCGCTCGGCGGCGACGCGGCGCGCGACGATCGCCTCGCGGGAGATGCGTTTATCGCCGGCGATTCGGATCGATTCTCGCGCGTGCACCTCTAGTATGGCCGCGGATCGTTTATGACCCGCGTATGAGGCTCTACGACTCCGAATTCCCCGTCGTGGCGAGCGTTACCGCTGCCGCGCGCCGCGCTGAGACGGCGACACCCGGCACGTGCGTGCGAGCGAGACGGAGCGCCACGAGGGGAGACCCGCCGGAACCCTCTCCGTCTCATTAATTCTTACCTGCGTGGCTTATATTAGAAAGAGATAAAAGCTATTCGCTAACGACCATTCCGCCGGCCATTGTTCGTAATGGCGCCGGGCCCCGCGCACCCCCCCGTCCTCCTCGTCTACGCCAATAGTGATCCGGTGCAGAACATTCACCGCCAATCACAAACCATTCTGGCACTTCTAGCTGTCAAACTGAATGGCTTTAAACGAAATTGCGACATTTCTTTTACAAGATATAATTTCCAATAGTGTTTGAATTACCCATCAACAATCCAGGTGGGTTTTAAAAAAATAATTTTCGTTCTAAATTTAATTTACTCAATAACTATCAAAATTTATTTATTCCTATAATGCAAATTATTTCTAACATTTTGAAATTATCTTTATTCGTTATATTACGATATATTACGTTTTTAGTGCGAATAACTCAATAGTAGTCCTGGTATTCTCATTAGTGACAGCGTAGTAACTTCTTTAAGCGTTATTGACGACGTCATCAGACTGTATGTTGCCACTAAGTAGGTGAAAAATAATGATTTTGTTTAACCAAAAGATAACGTTTTTATTTTAAGGAGTAATTTTAAACTTTGAATCAAACAGTTTTATTGACATGGTATATTATATAATGTGATAAGTTAAAGTAGACAGTTACCTCAGATATTCATTCAATTTTGAATAATTAAATACAATTTCAATAAAATAAGTCCTTAGAATATTAGAGATACAAATAATGCTAACACTATGGTGACATCAACTTACAAAAAAATAATTAGAATCCTTGGTTTTCTTATAAGTACCGTAATGTTTTAGGCAATAAAATAGGCTCATAATCGCTATTGACAATGACATTAATTTATGGTAAACTGTCGTGATTAATCGCAAATAATTAATGACTTGTTTACATCTCATACTGTTTTATACTTCAGAATAATAATTTGTATGTGTAGTATATTGCTACCACTTATTAATTTTACTTAGTACCTACTTACTAACTAAAAAAAAAAACTAGTATATACTTTTTAGCTACTTCCAACTACCTATTAAAGAAAATTCCCATACAAAATAAAAATATGAATTGCACTAGTTTGCGTTACGCCAGCCACGTGGTCGAGCGGGTTCCGTCGTCCCCCTCCCACCAATATACTTTTCTCTCTCCCACATTTCATTCATCCGAACAAGTCGTAACCACAACCGCCACGTGCGCAATAACAATCTTTACGACTATAAAAATAAAATCGTTTATTGCGTGAGAAGTTTATTTATTTATTACCGTTTTGATTGTGAAGTTGGTTTAGTGCATGGTTTTTATAGACGTAAGTTGCCTTTTCAGCTTTATCAGGTCGGTGTACGGCTGTGAGGCAGTAGAACATTGCATAAGTATAGATTTTATGTTGTTATTGTGATGTTTTTGCCGTAAACGTATGGAATGCATGATACGGACACTTATGGTCATTCTTTTTATGATTCACACACATCTTTTTATTGATTTGCGTACGTTTTTCCTATGAAAGTTGATTGTAATGAGCTGCTTTATGTAGTGTCGGGTGATTTGAATCAACAAATATATGTAAACAAGTGTTTTGTAAGAGATTGTAATTGCTAATAGGCTTTTCAGAGGAAAAGAAGTTGTATAGGTACCTACTTTTGCATTTGAAATCAATTATCGATTTCCAATAGCTCTTACCGACATAAACAATATTAAGTAGGTACTGGACCAGTCAATAAAATAAAGGAACGAATTTGTTTTTTTTTAATAAATAATCAACTTTATATTTAATTGCCTCTAAAAACGAAATCTGTGGATACATAGATATAGACATACTTATTTCCTATTTCAGGTTTGGATGTCTCTCTACAAGCACACAGTGCACAGACTAATACCTTCCTACATATTTTGTGACATCATTTTTTTTCCTATTACACCTAGGTAACTAAAGTAACTTAATTATCTGTAATAATTAGGTATCTACTCAATAATGGCATTTGATGGTACCTACTGTTAAAAATATGGTGGAAAATAACTTAGTTACATAATATATACCTACTTATAAACATATATACATTTATACAGGGTGTTAGTTACATCATAAAGATAACTTTGAGAGATGATTCAGACCATGTTTCTGAGTTGATATCAAGTGGCATTTCATGTCGGAAAATTCCACTTGATATCAACTCAGAATCATGGTCTGAATCATCCCCCTCAGTATACGTTACGATGTCACTAACACCCGGTATATACACCTTTTACACACAACAATGCTATGAGTAACATCCTTTTAGATATCTATAATAAGAGTCACAAGTATTTACTTAATAGGTAATGTATCAATCATAATCAGTTAACTTATAAATGTCGGAATTCCTATAAGAAAATATTGACAGGCAAAGACTGATATTTATTTAAAGACTCAGTTCTTATAAGAACCCGTTTTATGTAGAGTCTAGTAAGGACCTATTACCTACTCAAAAGCCGCATACAATAGTAGGTAAAATGAAAAGCCCATTAATTGTAAATTTAAAATTTTCTTATTGGTTTTCTCGACTATGACGGACGATGAGCAATAGTAATAGGTGACTGCTGGTAACCATTCACACAGTACAGCATTTTTCATCCTAGGTCTTTAATACTTAGTAGGTAGCATAAGTTATTTTCTGGTGTTTGTAAACTTAGTATGCACAAATTATGACATCTCATGACTGGTAGCTCCTTAAAATCTCTAGAATATATTTTTAAAAGTCATACTTACTATGAAAACTCATAGTAAGTAATGTTGAGAACCCGAAAGTTATTGTTAATAGAAGGCAAGTTTGAAATTGGGTATTATTTTGGGGTTGGGTTAGATTTGCTTCGTTACCAAATCAGTTAGGTTAGGTTAGGTTAATACGTAGTATGCTGATAACGATAACAGCAGCGTACGAGCCAAGCGAGCGAAGCGAGCGTGCCGCGACAACAGCGCTCAGCGAGTGCCAGACGTGATTGTTATTTAATAGTTTTATAATATACTTATTACTGCGGTATTGAACACAAAAATAAACACATAATATACAAGGTGTTAGTGACGTCGTAACGAAAACTTTGAGGGATGATTCTACCATGATTCTGAGATTGATATCAAGTGTTTTTTTTCTGTCGCAAAAGTAAAGAACTGCAAATAATTTAAAAAAAAACACAAAATTTTTCCTGAATTTTCCGACAGGAAAAATCACTTGATGTCACTAACACCCCATCCAAGTACATACAGGTAGCCATACAAGTAGCTATGAGTGTTAGTGACACCGTAACGGATACTGAGGGGGTTGACCATGATTCTGAGTTTATATCAAGTGGAATTTCCCATCGCATAAGTATAATTAAAATTGAAAATATTAAAAAAAAAACTAAAATAAATCATGAATTTTGCGACGGAAAATTCCACTTTATATTAACTCAGAATCATGGTCTGAATCATCCCTTTTAGTATTCATTACGATGTCACTAACACCTCCATCTGTATAACCATGTATAACTTACTGTAACTACTTACAGTACAAATGGGAGGACTTATTGATCTGAAGTGGAATTTATACATCGACGGTAAAAAGCAATCCTGCTGTAACCCACAAAATGCAAAATGTTCACCAGAGCCCAAAAACTTTTGAAAAATTTGAAAAAAATTCATATCTCCTAAACTATTATACCTATAAATGTGATTTTTAGAACCAAAATGTATTTTTTGATTATCTATCAAGAGAAATACCTAAAACTTACTAGAAGTTAATTTAAGCCTATGTTTGTGTGGGTTACAGCAATCACACTTTTTTTTCTGTTACACAAAGTTGCTGTAAATGAAGCTGGTAAATGTATGGGCCACTCAAAATCAAGTAATTTATTTATACGCAAAATTGCTGTAATTCACTTATAATAACTATTCCTATATAGCAATTTTGATGTAAATGTCATAAGTCTGTGTTGGCTGGTGCACTTAATTGTCTTAACTAACAGAAGTTGTGAAATGATAATAAAATTAAAATGATGTAAGTATGGAATGACATTTATATGAAGTCATTTTAAAACGTTAAAGAACATAAACCCACTAATAAATAGCTAAATTATGAAATTAAAAATTACCATCTTGCATACACCTAAGCAACAATAGTGTACTCCAACCGCTTAAAGTGTATGCAAGATGGTAATTTTCCTGTAGCGTGCTATACTATTTAACAGGTAAATTGTGAGATCAAAAACATTATACACTACTCCTACCTAGGTATCTATTGAAGAAAATACTTCTGTAGATTTGCCGCAAATGGCATTATTTACTTGGCTAGACAAATGGGGGGCGCTGAGGGCTCGTACCCGGTACAAAATATAAGCCAACAGGCCTGAGGGTGCCCAGTTAGGCAGATTAGCCGCTGTACTTAAAGCTTTGAAGGTACTCGGAAGCCAACCTTTTTCTGCGGCTACCCACTCTGTGACCTGAGGCGTGAAGTAGGAGGTGTATTTTAAAGTACCCTCTTGCGCGGTGACAAACGATACCACCGTTACCGCTCCTAAACCAGCGAGTCTCACCGGGAAGGGAGTGGTAGCTAGTGCTCTGTGGGACGGCCCGCTAAGCTTCGTACCGGTACAGTCCTGCCACGCCTAGGCCGTTAAGGTCGAAGCATGGCTCTCCCAATGGCAAGCGTGACAAAGGAACGAACGCGCACATTTGTTCGCTCGCGCATCCCTATGGCGCCAGCCGCTGCCACGAGCCGCAACTCGCCGCACACCAAATACGACTCCCACGCCATACTTCGCTGGCGGAGATCTTCGGCCATCCCTTTTTCCACTGCCCCTACGCCAACTCCCTAGAGCAGAACATGTCGGGAATAAGAGGATAACAACACCGCCAGAACGGTAGTCAACGCACCAAAACCTATACCGATCTCCGGTTTCTCCATGCCCTCTTTTTACATGGAGACGACACCACCGCGCTCATACGCGGCGGTTTACACTACCTCTGGCTTACCCCCACATGCGTCTCCATGTCCATCCCTGCGGATTACGCCCACGCCTGCGCCCACTCTCGCTCCACTGCTCGCATTTGCGAGCAAGAAGGATCCGCCCACAGTGGTGGATCACCTGCCCAATTGGACGCACCACTTCCGACAGGTGTGGGATAAGTTAGGCCATGTTCTCAACGCGCGTCCGTACGGCAAAAGAGTACGCTTCCTGAAGAAAACCGATGAGGAGTTCAGGCTTTACCAGCGTTACGTCACCAACCTGGAGATAGACACTGGACTCTTTTGGTTCACGTACACACCCCCGATGGAACATTCGCTGAAACTGGCGACCCGCGAATTACCGGTGGATACCGACATCACAAAACTCGAGGAGGAGCTGAAGAACCGAGGCTACAAACAGGAGTATATCCGCCCCATCCAGGCCCGCACAGGCAAGCCTGGTTGCATCTTCTTCGTGGAGATCCGGCAAACACTGGGGTTCTACGAAAGATCTACGAAACCTCCGACCTCCTATGCATGCCCGGTATAAAAGTCAAAGCATAGAGAAGATCCAAGCGCCACAGTGCCACCGCTGCCAATAATTCCGGCACAGTAGCCACAACTGTCATCGTCCCATAGCCTGCGTGCGATGCGGTAAGAGCCATGCGGCGAAAGACTGCATGCGTCCCCGTGAGGAACCGGCTACCTGTTGCAACTGCAGCGGACTTCACCCGGCTAACAGCTCATCCTGCCCGGTAAAGGTGCGCGAGCTGGCAACACGAATGGAGGGCACTTCGCCATCAACGAGTGCAAGAGCCTCGAAACCCACAGCAGCAGTTACCGTCGCGAAGCATTCCAGCAAACTGACAGCCCAGAATTCGCACATGGCAGCGGCAGCCGTCCAGATGGGCATAAACCGCACAGGTCGAAGCACTCACGCAAGAAGGCAAAACCTGCCCTGTCTGCCGCTGTGCATTTCGAACCACCACGACCAACACCAACCGCAACAACAACAGCGGTCGCCGCCCCTCCATAGGAGAAGAAGGCCAAGCGGAGACATTACTTCCTACAGTGAATAAGCTGGAGATGCTGGAGCAGACTATCCAGATACTCTACAAGAAGCAAGATAGACCCGGTGCACATTATAGTGAGAGGCTTGACCTCACTACTAATCCAGTTCAGTGGCGGTATTGACCATCTCCATTGGACTGCCAACGACTGGAACGAGGCTGTCCACATCTACTACTCTTCGCTGAATAGTTAGTATTGTGGTCACCTTCGAGGGTAAGTGACGTTTCCAAGTGGTAGTTAACAGGCGTCGCCCCAAAGCATCCACCTTCTTCAGACCGAGAAATATGACGGAGCAGCCCTCCAAAACCGGACTCAACCATCGCAACAAGCTGACGTGCGCTCACCGGACCTCCCCCAATGGGTAACCACCCGGTGGGCTCCACCTCGCTAGTGGCAGAAATAAGGATTAGACCAACTCCAAATGGACAATCCCGTGACCCACTCGTATAAGTAATAATAAATAATTAAAAAAAATACTCCATATTGGTAGCGAAACATAGTTACAGCAAATATGTCACTCCTTCCCGACTGTCGCGGAGTAACTGAGCGACGCGGTAACCCGCGGTCATATACGCGCGAGCGCGTATTATAATGGCGGTAAATGCGCATGACCAGTTAATAACGATGTTTTTAAATTGGCGTAAGTTGTCATTGTCTGTAATATCATACTTGTTTAAAATGTAGTAAACAACGTCGATCAACAGATTATTGCCTAATAAATGTAGTAAACACAGTACGTTACTTAAATGTGTTATGCAATTATGCAGTAACCCGCACTGTTCACCATTAAATAGTGCTGTAACTACAAAAATCAAATTATTTGCAAAAGCAAAATTGGTGTAAAAGACATATCACAGAAAAATGCTGTTTTTAATGCTATTTACAGCAAATATTCAGTTGTCTTTTTGGAAAAATAAGCAAAATCCCAACGCTGTACAGAAATTTCTAGAGGTCGTAGAGCCATGGGAATAGGACCATTCGACGCAGAATTTTTTTCTGATTCCGAATCAAAAATAAAAAATTTTTGGCCAGGGTGTGGTTTACAGCAGGATTGCTTTTTACCGTCGACATACTTGTAGTGTAGTACAGTACAGATAATTTCGGTATTTTAGTTATGGATTCCAATATTACTCGACGTACTTATTCTAACTAGAAAGGAAAATAATACGTTCGTCTTATTGGATAATATCGGCAAGAGAACAATCATAGCAATAGCTACTTATAGGTACAAAAGGTCATTAATCTTATAATTCTTAATTTAAAAAACTCTATTCCTCACTAGGACATTACGAGTGCACCACCAACAAAATGTATGCACTTATGATATATACGTATTAAAGGGTAGGTTAGGATAGGTGGCGCAACAAATTTGATGCAAGCATCTGAATTCTGAATACTTTCCCGCTGGTAGCGAGACCGTTGCACTCTCGTGAGATAGTGCACCTTCACTTCAACTACTTCTTTCTTCTTTTTGTGTGAACTCCAAGAGTCATTCGTCATCTATTATCCTCATAAGGCTGATATTTCCAGACAACCAAACAATAGGGATTTTAAAGATCATTCGGTTTTACGACTATATTGTACCCAAAACCCCCGCAGAACATCAAAATTAAGTAAAAGATTATAGAACCTTGATGAAGTTTTACAGAGGATCGCTGGTGAAGGCAGCATCGTACACTGGAGTCAGGTGGGCGGAGCATCGTAAACCAAGCCTTGAGAATTTACAACTATCGCCAAGAGATTTAACGACCAGTTTATAGATCGGGCGCTTTAAATTCCAATATAAAACTTACTGTGTAAAACATTGGAAAGTTTGGTCTTGTAAGTTATGAGGGTTGTTGGTGAAATTTCAAGATGATGTGTTTATTTTTTTGCAACGTAAAATGATCGTTAGAAACAGCATTGTTTTTTATTTATTACCGTCCTGTTTGGTAGTGACTATGGCAAAATGATCTGCACATTGGATGGAAATGGGTAAATAAGTATCTCATAATAGTTATAATCTAAAAGAAATGCAATAATTTTCATTTATTGGTAAGTGAGCGTACCTACTTGGTTTTAAAGAAATAAACACATGTAAACGATAATTCCTTAGTACTTTTATTTAACTTTATAAACATATTACATACACGTAAGTTTTTAGTATTAAATCACTGGTGAGTACTTGAAGTTGTACTTAATTTTATCACTTATAACTATTATTCAGTTGAAACTTACCCGATGCTGGTCACATTTCACCTGAAACAAAAATATCGTTCCATTAAAACATTTTATGTTAATTAAAAAATAGTGGTAGACCCCAAAAAGATGGTATGATGATGTTGGCAGTTATCGGAGGGACTGGTTGGGGCTCGCTTGAGACCGCGACTTGTGGAAAGATATGGGAGAGGCCTTTGCCCAGCAGTGGGATGAAATGGGCGAGTAATAATAATAAAACACTGCATAAATCTGACTGCTAGTTAGTCTTCAATTGGAATGGATAAATGGAACATAGTTCGATTAAATCCGTTTAGTAATCTGTAATATAAAAGCGAAAGGTAACTGGCTGACTCACTCCTACTTATCAAAATCTCAGAAACCACAAGTGCTAGAAATAGGCATTATTTAAAAAAAATTGACATGTAGGTATGTTTCAACAGCCTCCGTGGTCTAGTGGTTAGAGCGTTAGGCTCACGATCTGGAGGTCTGGGTTCGATCCCCGATGGGGACATAGTCGAAATCACTTTGTGAGACTATCCTTTGATAAGGACTTTTCAGGCTTGGATCACCTGATTCTCTGACAAAGTAAGATGATTCCGTGCTTCGGAGGGCACGTTAACTCGTTGGTTCTGGCTATTAGCCGTAAAAACACCTCCACCAACCCGCAGTGGAGCAGCGTGGTGGAGTATGCTCCATACCCTCTCCGGTTGATTGAGGGGAGGCCTGTGCCCAGCAGTGGGACGTATATAGGCAGTTTATGTTTATGTAATTACAATGACAAGTTCACTAATAAATTAAGGTAAAAAGATGCTATTGCAACTGTCATAGTCAAAACTAAAAAAATATACACCAAAGTACATATATACATATTGTTGTGTGCTTTATAAAAGCCGTAGCCGCTCTGACTTCCGACTTTTACGAAATAATACAAAACGAAAAATTGAAAGCACAGTACAAAAACGATACCATGTGATGGTATACCGTAACACCAAGGTCATGCTATATTCAATGGTGTACTCTGCGGGTTGATACCCGCAGAGGAGCAGCGTGGTGGAGTGTGCTCCATACCCCCTCCGGTTGATTGAGAGGAGGCCTGTGTCCAGTAGTGGGACGTATATAGGTTGTTTATGAATGTTATGTTTATGAAAATAATTACAACCCTTAGAAAGCGGTGAAAGAGCAGGCTTACCTAAATTTGTATAGGAAATGTTTTAATTCTAAAGCTATGAAATAACCGTAAGAAGCCTGGCTGGGTATCATGAGGTATAAACCTATCAGAAATGCATACATGTTATTTGTCATCTATAATGACGTGACCGCTATCAATCTTTTTTTATTTTCCAAGTCTGCAAAGAAGATTAAAAATAAATGCCAAAAGATTTTTTATGAAAAAAATCTCCAAGGTTTGTTTGAAAGGAAATTGCTAAGGGAAACTTCAACAACATATTATGTAAAACTGCATTGCGGCGTTCCTCGCAGATCCTGTTACCTGCCTGTTACACTCACGTTGTGTTGTGCACCACGTATGTTTAGTTCACATTTTATAATATCAAATCAAATATACTTCTTCTGTCGTGTGGGTTGTGAGGTGGATTACCAACCTCATCAACCCTGGTGTCAGGGTTATTATTGAGCCGCCAAAGGCCTCTGACGTGACTCATGTAACGACTACGTACTTACATCAGTAAGTAACAACCGGGACCCACGGCTTAAAGTGCCTTCCGAGGCACGGATCGTCTTACTTTTCGGACAATCAGGTGATCAGCCTGTACCTAATGTCCTAACCAAACTAGGGATCACAAAGTGATTTTTGTGATTTGTCCCCACCGGGATTCGAACCTGGGATTTCCGGGTCGTGAGCACAACGATCAACCACTGGACCACCGAGGCCGTTAATCAAATATACTTTATGGCACACACACAAAACATACACAATATTAAACAATATCTGATCTGACAATATACTTATACGTATAGAAATTGAGGATACATTTTGTTAGGCTAGATAGATTATTTTAAATTTGATAGATCCCTTCATAATAGGTTACAGGCAGAAATACTTTAGTATTTAGGAATTGTAATCACACATACAAAAATTCAAATACGAAATGTATCATAGTAAAATGAACTCTACAGTTTTTTACTTCTAATTTGTTTCTTACAAGTGTAACCGTACTCAACCCTTGACATAACCGTAGATTAAGTTCTACTGTAGATGCCTAAGTAAGTAGGAATATTTATTTAGCTATTCTACGCGTATACAAAAAGGGGGTGTAAGTAGGAAATTTTAATTTCAGTCTAGAGGGAGGGAGGGTTGCGGAAATTTGTGTGGCATAATAAGTGAGATTGTTGCGAAATTTGCTACAAGAAAAAGAAAGAGGGCTCCCGCCACACTAACGGCAGTAATAGTGTGGATGTGACTCTTCCTTTAGCTTCGTCGTTACATATTTTATGATAGACGGCCAATCACTTGAGTCCTTGAGTGACGTCACTTATAAACAAGATCAAATGTAGAATTTGAAAATATGGATCCGTTCAAAAGCCATTTTTTGCTAAAATCTCATTTTTTTATTCTATGCTATTGGGTAAATATTTTTTAATTAACGAAATTGTTTATTAAAATTTTGTCCGTCTAGAGCCAAAGAAGACCGCCGCTGAGTGCGCCTTCTCCAAAGGTTCCCTAAAAGACTTACATATTTTTTTAGTGTGTATATAATTTGATATATGACAAGAATTATACGTTCATCAAGAATACCTACCCATACTAATTTATGCCAAATTTATCCACACCTGCTTCAAAATTACAAATTCCCATTTTGAAGCACGTTTCAATGCGTTCTTTACATCATAAAGAACCGAGAGAGCTCCGAAAAATATTTTAGGATTGTGTTTCGCGTAAGTACATGGAATTTTAACTTGATCCATTAAACAACACACGTACTTCACTAGAGCACATTACCTAAGACATGTTTTTCATTTTAAATAGCCATAATGAAACGTGCTATGTTTTCGTATACAATATCGATAGATCAATTTTGGTATTAGCAAAGAATTACATAGGTACTTTGCATAGCTAGATTTAAAACATTTTCTAATATTTTTTCGTATTCAACTACAATTTTTTAAATGAACATTATGGACAATCAATTATTAAAATACCATAAAATATGTTAAACTCATCTAACTTCTTACATTTAAAAAAATATATCTATTTCACAAAAATAATAGGAAAAAATACAAGCGTATCCACACTAAGCCACCGTTCGGCGGTGGGCGCACGTGTAAGTGGCAGCTTCAATATTTATGTGCAATTTTTCCAGCTCCCTGCTCACCCCCCTCCCGATAAAGGATGCAGATCTCCTCTCAAGCACGGGGAATTGTGTAACAATGACGCTCGTTTATGAATAACTGTGCTCTAATCATATATTTATGTCTTTAATCTTTTATTATTTAAGCTTGTAAGTGTTTTGTATGTAGATTATGTGTTCGCCACATCTAGTAGATCAACACTATAAAGTATAATAATGATTAAAAGGTATTTAGGATGTTCCACCACGCTGCTCCACTGCGCGTTGGTGGAGGTGATCAAGCTGCCCGTAAGCATCCGTTGTAGGTTAACGACACAATAAGTAATAGTTAATTAAAAGTTATTATTTTGAATAACTTTTATTAGTTATTGGGTATTTCCTTAAAAAAAACGAACGAAATATCAGTTTTTTTTTGGCGTGACTTATTGTAAATTTGCCACAGATGGCATTAACTACTTGGCCGGACAAATGGGGGGCGCTGAAGGCTCTCACCCGGTCACGGTCACCCGGAAATATCAGTACGATCTACTCTGAACCGGCTCGCGTGTATGCAACGATTGATGAATGTGGAGGAAGCAAGAGAAGGCAACTATGCAGAATCGAAGTGTGAGTTTAATGTAAGTACTTATGTATGTTTCAATAAGTTTATTTTTAATATTATTAGTACATTAATGGCCGCGTTTCGTACTAACTGTTTTGTTGCTTTTTGTGTTATAGATAAGTAAGTATAGGTGTCAGTCAAAAGGCGTATGCTTCCTAGTGCTATGATTAATGTAAGTATAAATACTTGTTGTTTGTCATAATGTCAGACTGCATCAAAAGGGATTCGGCATAAAGATATTGCTGCTGCATAAAAAAAAACTTGACTGCTTAGAGCAACGCAGAACTCCGCCAGACCCTCGACTGTAGCGTGGTCAGAAGTAGCAAACGACAGAAGAAGAACTATCGAACTTGATTTTTCTTATTAGAGTCCGTCTATCCATAACCCAATCAGAAATCGCTCCAACTTAAAATACGTCCTCAAAAACCGCGAAAATGATAATAAAAAATACTCTGACAATAATGCAATAACTATCCCGCAACACGTCCCCGTACATAGCAATATTATTCAAATAAAAACAATTTCAATTTGGGAACAAATTGAAACAGAGAACAGGCGGCGGGTTATTACGTTTGGGCGGAGGTTAGCTCCGCTAGAGCGTGTAAAGTGCCGATAGAGGCTCCCTCCCGCCCTCTCAATGCCTATAACACCAGCTACGGGCTTTCCTCAAAAGCCTCCACGAACGACTCAAATTTAGCGACTTTTCGCTCGCAATGCTTTTACGCGACATTTAGACGATACATGTTCTTCATTTTCCGACATTCTTCCCCTCCATGTAGTGTGAGAAAATTATAGTTTCAGTCTCAGCTGCATTGTCCAAAGGCACGACTTTATCGGACGGGCGGCGTAAGGTATTTCTTATTTAGCGAAATATGCCACTGGATAGAGCTGTTTAGAATTTTATCCACGTTCTTTTTTATGTGACGAAACTCACGGATGGAGAAAATAAAAGAACAGATATCTCAGATAGAAAACATACCATGTTTTATACTTATCTAGGTACTGTACTATACCTGTTTACAAAAGTTTCATATTATAATAAAACAAAAAGAAAACTCACTACTTTCCATAATGTTTCAATAAGTCACTCTACCTACCCTCAAAAGGTTTTTTAATCTATAATACAATGTACGTTCCCAGATTCTTATTTTGGATTAAAGTAGTTCACATATCATGAAAGAAAAATTAAATGTAGGTACCTACTTATATCGAAAACTATACATAGAGTATTCACATAGCATAACTAACTTTAAAGTTCCAACCCTAGTTTCTTATCTGAAGCAGATGACACTAGCAGAGACATCTGTCGTTTTTCATGCAAACTTTTATCAAAGTACTCACACAAAGGACGAACCTTTGCAACCCTTTTTGGCCTTCTGCAATATTATTTTTACCTGCTATATTCATAGGTACTATTTAAGTAAGTATAAAATAAAAAATAATACGCGACAATTTAAATTTTAGTAATAGATTGATTGTTAGAGTATTTTAATAGATGTAAATTATGAGATGAAAATGTAATGTATGGAAGCTGTCGCCATCTCTCGCGGGGTGTCTGAATTACGCAAAGGGATAGTGCACTTTATTAAGTGCATAGAAGCCCTTGTCGTGAAGTTGCATTCACGGTTTTGTACCAAGTTTTACTTATTTTGAAAATGAAAAACTTAAGTTTTGTAAAAGAAAACTATTTGGCGTCAATATTGCAATTAAGATGTGGAGAGACGCGGAGATTCAAAACCTTTACTCAGCAGTGAGACCAAATAAGCCTATTTTCTAGTAGACACTAGCTAGTTAACCGCTAGTAAAAGCTAATTATCAATGAGAATAAAAATAATGTAATTAATTGGGAGTCTTTAAAACTAGAGTCAATAGGCATTTGCTAGGTAAGCGTGATCCACCCTAGACCACATCGTCACTTACTATCAGGTGAGATTTTGGTCAATCGCGAGCCTATATTATTTAAAAAGAATCTAGGAGATTATATCAATGAACGTGTTAATAATAGTTCAATTTGAATTATTGTATTTGTCTTATGTTTATTAAGAGCATTTATTTCTTCCACCACGTATTCTCAAAACATTATTCGAATAAGACGTTAGTAAATTCTATTTTATTCTCATTATGATAATTTACAAAATTGTACATATTTTAGGTACGTACCATTTTTAGAAGAACGTTAAGTAGCAAAAATATAGAAGAACATTAACTGTAGCAAACAATAAAAAACAGAAAAACATCAAAATAAAACTAGTAAAGGAAGAAAGTCTTGGGAGGAAGTGCGAGAATGCCTGAAAGGAAAGAAGTAAGAAATGTCCGTAATATCAGAGCGTGAACCATTCAGGCTTCGTAGTGGTCGTGCGGGGTCGCAAACTGATACTACTATTGTATGAAACTCATTGAAAACTCACTTAATAAATACGGAATCGGGAAAAAAACATAGCCAAAGGTGAACTTAGCCAAAGCTGTCCAAATATGAATGTTTTTGTATCCATGGATGGTTCCTAGGATTTAGAATTAAATAACTTGTTTGTTTTAAATAATACCTACTTACTGAACATTCAATGCCTTTTTTTTAAATCGATGTATATAATTTTGAATAAGTTTTTTAAGACACAAGATTTATACTTATGTTTATTCATAAAGCCAAAAGTAGAGCTGTTTTCGCTAGAACTTAAGCTTTGTACAACAGAAAAGGTGAAAAGGTCGGTTGTTGATCTTACAATGCAAACTAGAGAAGAAGAAGAAGATTACAGAAAGAGAATAGACAATGAAAGGTAGTAGTTATCAATTTGCGAGTTATAGGAAAAAATAATGTATTTACTTTTTATATTCAGGTTTTCGTGAGAAATATATGAGAAACAGTAGTATAGTGGTAGAAACAAATTCCTAGTAAAATGTTAATATTCTTCAATCGTTTAGGATCTGCAGTAGACGTAATGCAAATCGTATCTGTTGTAATACCAAGGTTTCATTCAAAATTATATTTTTTATTAGATCATGTGATCAATTTGGATTTGATATTTTTTTTTCTTTTTCTTTCATATGCTTTTAGTATACAACCATAAATATTGTTACTTTTAAGGTCAGAAATAATAAACATACATTTTAGTTGTTTATTTTTTTTATAATAATTTTTACGAATAAGGTGTATGAATATTGTATAATTACTTATATACATTTAGACAATTTTAAGGGAATATTACAGAAGCAATTACTAGAAGTAAGTAAGTTAAACAATAAATAATAGCAACCCATATATCAAAGTCTCAATATTCGTGTTGCTCCCCAATAAATAACAAGTAATTGAGCCACTGCCAACCTCACTTGCTGTAACTACGAAAATTCAAAACTCCGATACGATATTGCGTGACTGAAATAAATACGCGTATATATTAACTATATATTGTATATATTAAATATATATCCCTAAACACGTGTTCGTGAGGAAACGAGCGATTCATACGGAATGACAATAGCGTTTCCCTTTCAAGCGGAAAATTTACGTGATAAAAATTCTAAAGGTTGCGTGTGAAAAAAATTAAGGTCCAAAAAGCTGCGGTAGGTGTCATTATGGAGTCTTTTAGCGACGTTGTATGCGGTTGTAAATCTGAAGAACGTGAGAATGGAATCATTATTTAGACAATATACGGTGTACGGTGTCGTGATTCCGGGCGCTTTTCTCGAACCGCGTGATTTACGCCGGTTTTGAATGTTGAATTAAAGATTTTCATAGGCTCATATGATTTTTGGGCGGGTGGGGTTGTTCAGACGTGATTTGGTTAATATTGTGTAATTATTATAAAGTTTCGATACAAAGTTGTACGGTAATATACCTACAACACGTCTAGTATGAAATGAATAGATAAATTCAACCATTGATCCAACGAATGATATATGGTACTTAAAGATACATATCTACTCAACCACGATGTTAGACATTGACACATCTAATCGAAAGATAATTTTCCAATTTTACTTCACGTTTAACCTCTGAGTACCTAACGTTTACTTTATTTCCAAATTAACTTTAGAAGAACTAAACAGCCACTTAGAATAAGTTAGGAACCAAAATAATTGCAATCCTTCGAACTGACAACAAATAATTTCGCGTACAGTCGCTGAAGTTCACAAACAGAAGGACCCAAATACATACACAAATAGCGATTCCAGTCCACGTTTTCATATCGATATATTTCATCCTAGAATACTCTAATAACAATAATAAGTAAGCACGACCCGATTACATCAAAATAGATTTATTGCTATGTCTATATTAACCATTGCAATTCAAACGAATGTATTTTATAATCGAAAGTATAGAAGTACATACAGCCTTGATATATCCACGCAATATATCTTTTGCAATAGAGATAATCAAATTCCAAGTGATTAAATACATGTGTTATGCCTCAAGCAACATCGTAATGTTGCCAGTTTATTATTAGGTTTGGACATATCTCTTGATAAGCCAATCTCTTCTTATAAACGTTGGCAAAACGCAACGAGTTAAACATATTAAAACGCTATCGAGATCAAGAAACGGGAATAAAACTAATAAAGAAATTGCCGATGGGTAAGTATATAAGAGTAATAATTATCACGTTTTATTTACATTAAAAGTTGAAATAAATCTTTTTTGACTTATAGAAAGATCGAGGCCTTCCATACTTAAATGTTTTTTTTCGCAGCTCAGCTATTAGCTCTTCTTATAGTCAGAAGGCATAGGGTAAAGCTGCGGCAGTTTGCAAAAGAAAAATACTTTTTTCTATAGCTTCATTTTAATTTTTGCACTTACGAAATGCTTTTATAAAGCAATTGCAGCTGATAAGGTACATTTGTTGTTTAATTATAATACGTAAACCAATGGCAAGCGCTGTAAAATTTACGACAAACGTGTTTTTTTTTCCACTAATATTAACATCCCATAAAACTACACTAAGGTGTGCTAAAATTATATGAAATATTTACATAACCGACTCATTATAAAGTTACATTGTTACAACTGTACAGCCAGCTAACGTGACAACTATTACGGAAAGGAAAAATATTTATTGCTTATTTTCACTTATGAGTAAACAAGCTTTATTAATTGCATAAAGCACCTGCTTTCGATAATTGTTATGTTACTAAACACTTAAGGAGTTAGGTTGTTACCTACATGAAATACAGACACCCACACCTACATTATTATACCTACCTACATCCTAAATTTACAAATTCGAAAGTAACTCTACCTACAACCGCTTAAAGCGCTGAACCGTTTGCGATGAAATTTTGTATAGAAATAGTTTGAGACATTGGGAAGACCATAGAATAGCTTTTATTCTAAAAACAAGCTAGAATTTTAAAGGGGTAAAAAGGGGTTGGAAAAAATTGTCGCGCGCGATCACCGAAGTCCACGTAGATGAAATTGCGGACGAAAAGCTACGAGTAGTTACGAGTATCTCACACTCGGAATCAACTTGCAGTCACTTTTGATACGAAGTTAAGCTAAGATGGATAGGTATGACGAAAAGGTTATTTCAAGTCTATATTTTTAATTGCATAAACACGTGGTATTTTCGATTCATAAACATAGATCTCGTGTAGGTTAAACTGTAAGGTCGGTTTTTATCCTCGGCAAACCTGGTATAAGGTTCATACATTACAACCAGCGGGCTTAGCACTGTATAAGCACGCTACTCTTTCTCACCGCGACAGAGATTATCTGTCTCTTTCTGTGCAGTACTGTGAGAGAGTGACGGGTGACGTATGTCGAGGCGAGAAAGAGTCGCGCGCTTACAGTGCTAAGCCCGCTGATATAAAGACGAAAAAACAAAGATTTAAGGCGACTCTGCATGGCAATAGCAACATCGACACGTAATAGTTCAGTATTTGTCACCCCTCATTGCAGACGGGGTTATTGGCAAGGGTAGCATTGTATTGCAAATACAGACAGTCCCCCAAGATGGTGCTACTGTATTTTACTAAACTGAAGCTAGTTCTCGTTTTGATGGACAGATGGAGCTGGGGAGTTTTACAAAAGTAAGGTTTCTAGTTGGAATATAAACTTAAAAATCTACAAGGTAAGTAACTTAATGTTATTAGTTATTATAAGTAAATACTCGTAATATCGTCAAAAATGTTATACGCAAATGTAAATGACGCTCTTTGGAAGGCACGTTAAGCCGTTGGTCCTGGCTACTATCACCTAAAGCGCCTCCACCAACCCGCAAAGCTGTAGCATGGTGGACTATGCTCCATACCCTTCTATTGATCGAAAGGATGCCTGCCCCCAGCAGTGGGACGTATATAGGCTGTTTATGTTTTATGTCTATTAATTTCATTATCAACTATAGTGGCTGCAAGCTTTGCAAAATGCTATGCTATGTGGAGCCGTGGTAGCGCAGTTGGTAGAACGCTTGCCTCTCACTTTGAGGTCGCGGGTTCGAATCCAGCACAGGCCTAAACCGATGATTGTCGAATTTGTTTTCGAATTCACGTTTGAATCATATTTGATTATCACGTGCTCAGCGGTGAAGGAAAACGTCGCATCGAGAGGAAACCCATATTCCCGAGAAATGCATTTACGGAGGTATGTGACCTAACCTGTACTAGGCTGGTTTTCGCTTCGCAGGTTGGAAGGTCAGACAGGCAGTCGCTTCTGTAAAAAACCGGATCTGTTTAATCTTCAGGTTAGGTAAACGGACCCGGTGAAAACCGGGATAATACTAGGGAGATGACGAGTGGCTGAAAGCTATGCTCTGACAACTTGCGTCTCTACTTACCCCTATAGAAATAATGGGTGCGAGTTTTGAAATGGACCACCTACCGATATTTACTTTTTTATTTTCATCTAGTTTTCAGATCGTAGTCTTTATTGTGGGAATTCAAATTGAAAACCATATTGATTCTGCGCCATCTCAATGTAGAGCTTACGAATTGACAATTTTGTTTTTATCGATCACAATTTTTACCAGTGTTGGACTTAAGCACTAAATATTGACTGCAAATTAAGTGTGTTAAAGTGGCATGTCTTTTACATTACACGTCCCATAGACCGAGCATGTTAACCATTACACCACCGGATCTTCATCTTGTCCTTTTATTATTTTATGTTTATTTTATTTTTTAAAGAACGTTTAGGGCCCTGTGCCGAGGTTTTTCTTGCAGCTTCTTTTACCCGGCTATACAGGTTGTGAGAAGCTGCAGTAGTTTTAGGCGGATGAGACGTTCGTTATGTAAAAATTGCAATTCAAAGTGTAACTATGTTACCTACTGAATAAAGATATTTTTGAATTTGTCCATGCTAAATTCTTTCGATCTATGTAACGACATTAAGCTGACGCCGCACGGGCAAGACGAGCACGGGCGCTAAGCACAAGTAAGTGCTATAAAAACAAAAAAAAAAAACATTTAAAATGTTGCCCATCCACCAGTTGCCCATCGCTCATAAAAGATGGTCCACTCTGACGGACAAAATTCCTTAGTTGACTGTTACAACATGCTCAGTATGACGAACAGCCGAACGCATTCTGTTACTCTTTCCTCACAGTCCAATAGAGGAGTTAGTGAACATTAGAGACGCTCTTAAATAGTCTGCAGAGGTAAGCCCTAAAGAACATGATTTACCACAAACAAGTACGGTACCTGAGAAAACGGTTCCTCAAACAATGAAAAAAACGACGCATTCCGTTGTTTTCGCTTTATTGCGCTTTCTCTATCGGGGGTAAGAGGGTTGTTGGAGGAGTCAGAATTATAAAACAATTATTTTTAAAAGTGACGAATTTAGTGTCGATTTCGTCGTCTATGATAAGTGTTCTAAATAAATATTTATGATGTACTTTTAATTATATTTTTGTTATTGTAACTTAAACATTGTTTTGAGACCCTTACTTTCATTTTCCATTCTTACCCATCTTACTGAAAATTACCGTCAAAATAATGTAGTCAGATTATGTTTTTACTATTTAGTGTATCATGTGTTGTGATTATATTTTTTAAATTTATGCAAATTAATCACATCCTGTCTCTCGTTTTAAATTGTCTAGGACTTTCATAATCTTTAAGTCAAAATTGTCTCTTCTAAACAGTTTTACAGTGAATCTTTTAAGCGTTCTTTGGTGTGTGACAAAGGTGTT
This sequence comes from Pectinophora gossypiella, assembly GCF_024362695.1. Taxonomy (NCBI): domain Eukaryota; kingdom Metazoa; phylum Arthropoda; class Insecta; order Lepidoptera; family Gelechiidae; genus Pectinophora; species Pectinophora gossypiella. The sequence goes on along the minus strand of NC_065413.1, from coordinate 10,117,072 downwards.
TTAACAGTTTTCCTGTACCTGTGAAAGGGTTGTATGACAAGACAATACTGGTATTGTTAATATCCTGTTAACTATTACGGTTTATTAGTGGCCTAGTCGTTAATTACTAGTCAACATTATAACTGTACTTGGAAAAAGTATCTTGATGTTGGCAAGGTTTTATTTTTATAAATTCAAACCGTATCTTCACTAAAGATAATAAATAGGTACTTTTTAAAACATATAATATCGGGTTCTTACCGCGTTAAAATCAGAGATATATGAGACTCCCGATATTTCAACGCTGTTGCAAGTGCCATGATCACGGGACGACTCCCGTCATCCCGTTATCCGTTGGTGTATGTGTTTTAATTATGATAATAATTGCGTTTACCTAAAAAAATATAATAGTTACTTATATATATATATATATATATAAGTAACTATTATATTTAAAACTATTATATATAACTATTATATTAAAACGGTTTTTGCGGGCTTGACCTTTCAGATGATCAAAACTCAAGATCAAAATGCGGTAAACGAAAATTATTGCGAGACTTCTCTTATAACCCAGTCTTTAAATGGCATTAATTAATGGCATTTTATTAATTTATTGCCGATCTGTAATTTACAATTGTCGTTGTTAAGGGTATTCAGATAGGTAGAGCTAAAAATAATAAGTACCTACATAACTAGTAAATTATTTTTCATGTTACGTTCTCTATTTTTTTTAATATAGAGAAACGTAACAACGAAAAAACATGATAGAGTTAGCTACTTTAATGCATCTTCTTTACCGGCAAGTATCGAACAAAGTATCAACACAACAAATCGCAGTACTGTACACCTCAACGCAAGAAAATTGCACAACGGCCTGCCATAAACCTATCATACCGTTACCCAACCCTTTGAGGTGTAATAAATATTTCTTCATTCGCCCTAAACAACCTCCTACTTTCAACCCTATTATATACCCCATACAGTACAGTTCGAAAATTGTTTTTTTTTTTTTTTTAGTTTAATGGTGAAGGTAATTACAGTACAAAGGGGTTATATTGAAGGAAATAATCACAGGTTTTAGTCAAAAGTGCGAATCGTCCTCAGTTTGGTTTTGGTTGCAAAAGTGTATGGTGAATAGTAAAATGTTTGTAGAAAAGTGGTTAAATTGTGTGTAAAAATGTGAGTATTATTTTTGAAGACGTTTTCAAGACTTCAATGGTATTGATATTGATGTATTTAGGGTTTTTTTACTGGTTTTGGTGTCAATTTGTGACCTAATTTGAAATATACAGAAGCGGTATTGGAGTTCTCAAAAGTCCGAGTGAGGCGGAAGCTGCCTTAGAAATATTTGAATAGAATTGCTTGTGCAGTCGTTGTGAGTACATTGTATATTCATTCTTTAGACAGCATTCACTAAAGTTACATGAAAATCGTTGATTTGGAAATGAAAATCAGAACATTTGGCAGTGTGAACCTATATCCACTTTTAATTACGATTCGTTACGATATGTAAGTACATCCAATATCTCTTTTGCTTTCCTTATTTTCAGTTAACTCTGCTATTTATAATAAATAGAGATATTATGGGCAGACACATAAAAATATTGTATTTTTTTAATTCAAATATGGTTAGTTAGGTACACTATCGAATCGAAATGTGTCGGGGTTTTATGGTAAATGGAACTCGGTAGTCTCTGCCTGTCTGTTGGCGTGATCTTATGTTTGTAATCATGAGCAATATCATGTACCCACTTTAGAACCCTGTCGCACTATCATATTTGACATTTAATGAGACTTATGGTTCAATTTGTCAAACAAGTAAATGTGACGTGGTTTCAAAGTGTATACATTAATAGTATTCGTGACTGTACTAATGATTCTACTATTTCTTTTAGTTTGCTTAAATCATTTTTATTTCAATACGTAGTTTTCCAATCGTTTTTAGTACCTATTCTATAAAGTGTATCGTATTGGATAATCTTTGACCAAACTCTGAGTCATAAGAAGGCTGATTTAACAAGGGCGTTTGCCTTTTCAAGTCGCATGCAACGTCAGACTGAACATACTTATAAGGTTAGGTTCCAAATGGTACGAAGGTATACCTGAATTCTACATTAATTTGTTTTATGTATTTTTTTTTGTATCATTGGTCATGCATTAAAAATATTTTACTCAAAAATTATATATATCAGAAACTTTCTTCTATCTGTATTATTTAGCCTGGATTGTCCCATACCCGATTAGGCTAAGGCCTCCCCAACATCCTCTCTAGTTTTCGCAATTCTCACGGATAAACGCTTTCAACATCATAAAGAAAATACTTAAAGCTTTAAATCAGTTAGGTACGCCACTTAATTTATATATAAGTTTACTGATGTGTAGGGATCTGTATCAATTTTCCGATTGATCTAAAAAGTAAACTAGTTACATTATAGTTTCCGCATAACATCTACTTTATGCAGCTTCTAAATGAGCTGAGTATGGACTCACATCTACGTACACTCACAAATAACATTTCATTTTTGATACATCTAAACCTAAAACGCGGTAAAGCGCTTAAATGATTATAAATATCAAAATTAGTAGAAATTAAATTCAAAGGTTATAGTAATCTAATTATTATGCAAAAATAGAAGTGAGAGGAGAGCCACTCTAGCCCGCAATATGTTATCAAGTCTTTTGTAACCAACCTACGCGTTGGAAAGTTCCATCCATTAAAATAATTATACCATTCTCCAGCCTTATATAGAGGGTAAATTGATAGTTTTCCCATAAAAGTGTCTGAGTAAAACTCATTAGTGTAATCACAGTTGATACAAGAAGCAATTTCAACACACTTATCACACCTTACAAGAATATTAATTTCAAGAGGCGCTTAGACTCCTATAAAAGCATTTTCTCAGGTCGCGCCGTCGAATGTCCCATAAAACATTTTATGAACCATACATACACACATTAAGAAGATACGAACAACAATAAATCAAAATTAATACTCGTATAAACAAACTCGGGCAAGGGTTTGGTTGAATAAATAATTTTATGACATTTACGACCTTGAATCGTCTCTCGCGAATTTTATTGATGTAAATGAATCATTTTACTTGGGATGATTTAGATTTCCTATTTGACGGTGATGTCTGTTCTTACACTGTTGTTATCTAAGTGGGTTAATTCTATATCTGGATGATGATTTGTTCCATTTTGTAATAACGGTTATACCACATAGTCTTTTGTCTGGGTAACTTCTACAAGATCGTGTATGAGCTTTTAATTCAAATGCATTTCAAGGGAAACGTTTTAACAGCAAAATACCCAAAGTGCACTTATTCAATACAAGAATCTATAAAAAAGTACTTTTCCTTCTATACTTTTAATATAATGATAAGTAACCCAATGCTACTGCACATTTTCTGAACTAAATTCTCTGGCATCAACCATCTAATTAACCAACTTTCCCAGACTAAACACAAAATGTCACTACAAGGAATTTCCAAAACTTTGTCACTTACCAAGTTACCTTCCGAGGAACTGTGTGTTAACTATTGCTATATATTGAGTAGGTGTATATGTAAAGTTCAATACAAAAGCGAACTCCTGTACCAAAGTACAAAGTACATTATTACGGCGAGAGTTTCCTGCTAGTTTCGCCATTCCAGCGAGGATGGTGAAACCAATTTAAAGTTAGCGACCGACTGGTTAAAAAGCAAAAGTTCTTTGAAAGTCTTGTCGGGACCTTTATTTTTACTTTTTTTACAGTCGACCCTTCTCATGATGCGAAGGGTCGGAGCAATCATATTTGCTTGTACAGTTCCTTTTTGTGGAATTTTTAGGGGTTTGGTTAATGTTTTTGTGTGCGAGTAGGTAACTATGTGTCGTTATACTTTTTATAGCGACTTCCTTACATTTGTCTTTGGTGACATGTACCTACTGTTTAAAGAAATACAAAAGAGAATACATTTGACCTATATTTAAAAGACAATAGGAATCTTCTATCAGACTCAAAAAGTTTAAACATGTGTTTAAAAGTAGGAAGTGATGCACAGATGTTTTCAAGGTTTCGATGGCGCACTGACAAAATTGAGGAAAGGCAGGTAACGATATATGTACCTATTAGAAAGTAAATATCAAGTTTTAAAAAGAGACGTTCATAAATTAAAATACTATTTGTAAAGCAAAGTTTAGTATTTAAAATCTATAAGTAAAGTAACTTAAGTAAGAGAAAGGGATCTAAACTTTATTGTAATAAACTTTTTTGATCTGAGTATGTACTAGGTACCGTTTAATAAAGTATTTTATTGCATATTTATTTTATACTTTTATACTTTATTTTAAATTTATATTTAAAGTCACGAACAATTTGATGTTAGTTCTAAAATGTATTCAAGACAACAACTAAGCGATTGGAGTACGGGGGTAATTGTAGAAAATTGGAAAAGTTTCCAGATAGGAATCGCGTTTGGACGTGACTGTTGCCTATATTCACTCTAATCAGTACCTTTGCAGGCACGACGCGAAGTTAGCAGCAATTAACACAGCTAGTCTACCTTCCAGTATTAATTAGAAAAGTTTCGTAAAGCTATTCGGAGCAATTGGTCGTGTTAATTATGTATTTAGGTAAACAATTTGGGATAAAACGCCGCTTAGTGTGTGGGAAATGTAGAGCAAATGTAAATATCTAAACAACTACTGTGTCGGGTAGGTATCTATGTAAATAGGCTAAGAAAATATATGAGTACTTAATGCAATTATTTGATTATCTTTTTTTTATAATAGTAGCGATTTTATTTGAGAATATTGAAAAAAGAAACAAAATCAGTTAATTGCAGCTCACTACAATTTTAAAATAAAAAAAGCATCAATTTCAAATACATTTGAATAATCCAAAATTAGAACGTCTAAAATTTTCGACTAATCGCCGACAAAACGTCGGAAAAACGCAGACTAATCGTCAGCGATTTTGTGGCTGAAACTTTCAATTAAGGCTGAATGTAATTAAGTGCCGGGAAAGAGTCGGCAAAGTTCTATCCTATTAAATTGCCTTACTTTTATCGCTTGTGCGATCGGTTTAATTTTTGACTGTGCCCACTAAGAAATGGGGGAATGTCTGCACAAATTTAGAGAAGAATTTCAATAGGTACCTATCATAGACTTTAATTATGCAATTGGAGGTTTGATGTACGCAAAAGATCTATAGGAGAGCGAGAGAATTTATTTGAAAACTACTTTAAAGAAAATAAACATACGAACGCTTCAGATTATGAAGTTACTTAGATCGTGTACTATCGTTATAAAACCGTCTTACAATGCATGACTCACACAGATGATTTCATCAGTTTAACCAACATAACGTTACAAATTATCGAAGATGATTGAAATTAAGAACGAAACAACATTATAAATATATTCATGAATAAAGACGTAAATAGCATTTACATCTCGCCCGAACTGAGGATGAAATTAAAATTTTTGAACTACAATAAAAATGGTTATGGACTGCATCGATGTCTATAGGAAATGCGGGGAGGCACAGCTTGTATTAAGCAGTATTTTTTCTTTAATATATTGCTTAATTACGTGTGTAAAGAACATAAAAAGCGGTAAGCATCTATAAGGTCAAACCGCTATATTCGAGGGCGACGTCGATCCTCGATTTTAATTAGTAGAAGCGTCAATAATATTGTCGTTATGTGAAATGAGAACGACGTTTTGACAGATGCGACGTCGTACTGTCGCTTGCGTTATTGCGACAACATCGCTTTGGTAATTTGTTAATGTTGCGTCGTCATTTCAACCGCGAGATGCGTATCTCTCTTTTCGTTTCTGAAAGTTCATTGTAGGAAATTAAAAAAGAAGTTAAATAATTTATTAACGGCCTCCGTGGTCCAGTGGTTGAGCGTTGAGCTCACGATCCGGAGGCCCCGGGTTCGAATCCCGGTGGGGATATATCACAAAAATCACTAGTTTGGTTAGGACATTACAGGTTGATCACCTGATTGTCCGAAAGTAAGATAATCCGTGCTTCGGAAGGCACGTTAAGCCGTTGGTCCCGGTTACTACTTACTGATGCAACCTAGTAATCGTTACATGAACCATGTCAGGGGCCTTTGGCAGTTCTGTAATAACCCTGACACAAGGTTTGATGAGGTTGGTATTCCACCTCACAACCCGTACGTTGGAACTTGTAATATACTTATCTCTAAATGTATTTCTAACACACATTACATTTTGTCTTATTATTTATTATGCATCCATATATTATCTCATTTTAATATTTAATCAAATATAGACATTGCGTCATTTTATAGAGTGTGATTTTAGCGACCATTTGAATTTTTGAAAAATAAACACTGAATAACTACAGAATACACACATATTTTTTATGAATTAAAATTACAAAACCCTATTCATTTAGATTTCACTTCTAATATAACACTAGTTTCTACATTTAAGTAACAGGCGATAGTTTTGAAGTAATTCGGCTACCAACGGCTGCGGGGCAAGTTTCCCCTAATTCAGCACGTTCGAAGTTTGAATTGGAGCGCGCCATGCTGTTCCGACAGCTTTTAAAATATGCGCACGATATGATTTCATTATTAGATAAACCTGCTCGTGTTACAAACGTATATTGAATACTTACTCACACGCACTTTTGATAGTATTTGTTATGAATTGAGTAAGTACCTATATAAAAAAATATATAAAAATGGGCCTGAAAAATGGCACCCAAAATCGAATGTTCTGCGATTTTCTTGTAGGTTCTTTTATGGTTACTAAATTACCACCTAATTTAATTACCAAACCAAACCAAAGCTAGATGATTTTATAAAATAATTAGAATATATTATATTAATATTAAAAAAATATATATTGATTTAAAGCGAACTTTAACATTGTCTGTTATAGGGAACTGACGTAACTTCTGTGTAAGCCTGTTACAATATATTCAATATTTCTCGCAAGAGCTCAAAAAATATTCTTAATGGTATTGTCTCAACATTTGTATGGCACTTGTAAAATTTACGACGCAATAAGGAAGTGACAATCCGACATATTTTGACGAAAGGATTGAATACCATGCTGTGAAGGATCTTTGATACTTTTTTACAGTTTTTTTAAAGTTAATGTCGAATTCTATATGTCATTGTTGTTTGAACCATTGTTTCTGTTTTAAAGTTTGTTTTATTTATTTTTATAGTACGGTTTTTAAGTACTTTTTGTGTTGCGTACGTGTGTAGGAAGGATTCCTTTTGTATTCAATATTTAATTTGAGGAATCGTTATATTAACTACATACATGAATACTGCTTACTACCTACAGATTTATTTTTTGTTCTCCTAATTGACTGATGTTTTAAAATCAATCTGATGTTTGTACCATAAAATAATACCTATCTAGATCCAAACAATTTCAATTAAAAAATTGTAAGTTATAATAATTTAATTCTCAGTTATACTTATTTAATCCTAAGTTATACTAATTTAATTCTCAGTCATATTAGTTCAATTCTAAGTTATACTAGATTTACTTGGAATCAGCGTAAACGTTACAAGTTTTGAAATGGATGCTACTGTATCATCTATACTTAGCTCTAAAACTATGCTATTCTCGTCCCATTCAACAAGCAACAACAATTCTAAAAACTGATTCTGAGACGCCGATGGAATTATTTGTAAATTAAATAACGTAATAATATTACCATAAGCGTACAGTGTAGTATGAAATGCGAATATAAAATAGTTGTATTGTACATTGATATACATATAACGATGTGGTAATGTATGGCGAGCCCACGCCCATTTGAGATCGTTGCTGCATCCGCGCTGTAGCGGCGTGCATTCAGTGCACTTGGTTATATAGGGGTGCTTCAAATTATTAATAATTTGCTTACCTACTCTTCCGAAACTAGAAGTTTAAAAATTTCGTAGTTTAAAAAAATCTAAGTGTTGCCTATACATAGGCAATAGTAATACTTGCATAAGTCAAAAACAATACTATCGACCACTATAAAAGCGTTAATCACAATTTTAAAAAAGTAGCGACAATCACATTTAAAATCCTGTGAACCAGCCCCTACTACATTAGTTACATTATATAAGTAAACTCGACAAATAACGCTTGCTTCGGTCAATAGCTACAGTTTGGTGTTTACGTAGATAAAAGTCTGATCGGTCTATTCAAAGCCCTCGATTTTGTCTCTTCGACTTGCAAGCTTTGCATAGCAACCGCGTCGCGCGGGCACAAATTATGTCGGGGATTTCGACCAATAAACGCAGCGAATGCTACCTACGTAGATAAGCGTCGTACGACTATTGGTCAAAGCCGTCGATACAGTTCGCGCCGCGCGCTTGCTGTGCCGTGATGGTACATAAGTACAAGGTACTTGTTTACTTATTTTTAAGTTCTCCCGCCAGCCCTGCGTTGCTTGCAGAATGATAGCGACGCAAACAGTATAGGCACAATACAGCGGGTCATATATCAGGGTATTACGACTGATTGTGCACGTCTGCATTGATGAAGGAAGGTCGTCTCCTATGACTGATTGTACCCTGAGCATATTGTTTATATCAGTCGTTACTCGCATGGTCAGGGACGAAAAGAAAAACAAAATAATCTATGCTGTTCATCACGTGTACTGCTCCACTAAAGTATTAATATACATAATAGGAAAAATACAAGGGCCCTATATCACTAGGAAACCATGGTGGTCGAACCACAGTCGCGTCACTAACTAGTGTGCAGTTGTATCAACGCGAACACAACGCATAACGCAAAAGTATTAACGCATGAGACGGCGATAACGCTCACTATCTATCGCGTTGGTCTAACAGAAAGCTAGGTGAAATGTGGGTACTTACATCTTGCGATGGATGTACCTCCGAGTACTCCAATCGGGATATAGTGTTGAGCTTATGTTGTGTTGTTTAAACCTCTTTGGTGTTTTTGGTTGCGCAACCATTTTGTTGGTGTCGCGACTGTGGTGGCGCCACCATGGAGTCCTAGAGAGTTTTTTGTAATCTGCGCGAATTAATTAGACACCTCCCTTCATTATGTTGCAATACCACTAGTTTTTTTTTTTTGACGTGAATTATTCTTATTTTTCTATTGTACTTGGACGGATTTCTTGTAACGTAAAAATACTAAACGATAGGATAGGATTCGCTTTAATGATTATTTTAAACAGCTATCCTATTACGATGAATGGTAATATGTCATACTGTCTTCGTGTGGAGAAGAGGAAGAAGATTGTACTCTTGTGCAGCGCTGCCTGCGCAGTGTTTCAGTAGGATACCTATAGTGCAATAATTTTAAAACAACTTGATAACAATTCATACCAACTTTATAAATAATTAAAAAATAATGGTTATTTTAATACCAGGTACTAAAGTACAAACACGAATTTTCTTTGTTTCAAATGCCAAAAAATAAATAAATAATAAGTAAATGTGCATTTACTTATTACCAAATTTTTTTTAGCTACAGTTTGGAACATATTTTCATATATTTAAAAATAATTTATTGCCTAATTTGAAAACCTTTGTTTCAAAAAAGATTATCAATTTATAAAGATAAAACCAGTAGCTTTTTGTTGCTCATTTGAGACGAACTCTTGCCATTATATTTGCATTCTTTAGTTTATTATTAAAAAAATATGTTTTCAAAATAAACTTACTTCATGTCGCCTAAAACGAGGATTATAACAACATATCGCTAGACTACTATACTTTTATACATGGGAATTTTTCGGGTTTTTTTCCCTAAAAATTGGGAAAATTCCCAAAACGCGGGAATTTTCCGGGTAAGAACCCAACACTAATAATGACTTTTAATGTAATTGTTTTTGTATGACTTGTTTTTTTGTCAAATTTTACTAGCTGACTTAAGTTATAGATTTAATTATAATTATTAATAATATTAATTTATTGAATTGGTGTGACATGATAATGCATGATATATAATTTTAATTTGTATACCTGAATTATAAGGTCGAATATGGCGGACATCCTAGCTATAAGATCATTTTGTACTTACCTATAGGTATTCTTACAAATAAAGCACTTTGAACTTTATACCTATTAAAACTATTAAATTATATAGGTAACACAATTATGAGAATAAGGTATATCATGCAAACTGCGATGGTATCCGTCAAATTGATTTCTACAAGTACGGCGCATTGGCAACTTGCAGTTTTTCCACAGACCAACAAGGTACATCGGAAGAAAAATTCGCAAATAAAATAAAATCCAAAGAAACAGAAGCCAAAACAGACGGTATACAAATTAATATGCAGCCATCCACAAGCTTCCCAGACTACCTAACACACTTTTACATACAAAACGCAGCTTATCCGAACGGAAGCCAGTCTCTTCCCTCCATCCCGCTCATTGTGATGCAAATGCGTCCGTTGTCTGCCTCCAAATTACCCCTACGGTCAAGCACGAGAGGTACAATGACCAGACATTAGTACCCACCCTTTTAGAAATAAAATCGGGCTTACTTTCACCTTTATAACAAAGGCTTAACGGCGAAAACATGGGTAGAAGTGTTTTGTTTCGGGAGGCGAGACTATTTCGGGGCACCAACAGTCATATTTCATATGAGATATAGTGTTATGCGAGTCGCTAATGTGGTTAAGTATGAAGAGTAGGAATGGCTGAGCAATTGTGTGGACAATAATTTGAGGGTAGTGCGACATTAAGGCGGATCGTAACGAGGCAGGGATAATGTCTTGCGATTTTGTTAATGGTTGTACTGAAGCTGTATAGCGTGATGAGAATAATAGTATGGATTATGCGGTAAATAAAATAAATGGTCCTGTTTCTTTTCGAATTCTGTTTGGGTCGTTCAAGTAGGTACCTACTTTTCCAATGGAAGCAGAGTTTTGCGGTTTTATAAGTGTTACTAACATAAAACATCTTTTCTTATAAAAGTCGCACTTATTTTCCTACATACCTACACTCAGATCAACTTTTAGAGTTTGAATTCATGTTTGGATCATAGGTAATTGGTATCACGTTGTTTTCAAAATTTGTGTCCGGTTATTGACAATAGGCGCGAACCCTATTACAAGACACTGTCTTTGTTTTTAAGAAATTACTTGATCGAGAATGATAATTCAAACTGTTTGATATGCTCAACCGCTACACAAGTGTTATTACACATGCATACATATATAAACTCATACCTTTTTCCCACCGGGGTAAGCAGAGACTATGGAATGAAGAAGAAGAACTTCTACTGATTTACCACTACTATGAAGAGTGGTATTAGTTTAAATAATTACGATGGAACATTACGTCGATACTAAGACAAACATAAAATATACCTACTAGCCATCGATAGGTTGCTCGTCCATTGTATGCATTCAGCATACGAATGAACGAACACTTTTTATCAAGAGTAATTCATATTGTTAAGGAATGTAACAGTTATTTTTCTGTGAAGGTATTACTTATTGACACGACTGAATGAAATAATAGCTAGTCAAGATTAGAATCTTAATCGTAGTTTCCTAGGTCAAAAATAAATTATGAAAATAAGATTAGGTACCAAATAAAGACAGATCTAAAGGTGACAAAAAAAACAAGTTTCCTTTTTCGTTTTTTTTATTTATAAATTTTAATAAAAAAAATGTAATAATAAGTGCGACATTTTGACACATTTTTACGTCGCATGTTGCTTCTCATACAAATTCCGTAGTACTTTCGTATTTTGACGTTTAATAAAAAGTAACTGATTTTGACTAGTTGAAAACTAGCCTATTCTACTATTAAAATACTTTTTTGAAATATTTAATAAAGTACATAGTTTAATTTTTTTATTTTCACTATGTAACTAAACTTCTATGAAACTCTTTCCTTGCTCCTACTTTACCTATTTTATACCACCATATTTTCGTACTTATCTCCCTTTAAAGCACCTTCTATAAAGGCATAATCGGGTCGTTGGTAACCAGGGGATTTTGGATGACGCGTCATTAATATCTATAGGGTGTCGTGACCAATAAATTCTCCATTTTATGACGAATATGGACCAGTTCCGCCCCAACTACTGGGCCTCTCATGAGTACCTACTTACTTAAATTGGGGTCACAAAATTTGTCAATAAGCATCTTGTTTTGTGATCTCGCTGTGGTTCGCTTAAGCTTACAATGAATAAGTTGAACGAATTTATTGTTATGTACTTGTATTAAAAAGAGCAAACTCGTTCTCTGGTTCAGACTAGCTGACCGAGATAATGTATAGAATAAAAATGAATGTAACTTTTTTACTTATAACTGGATTCTTTATGTTATGAATACAGACAAATGTACTCCATGGTGGACATAATGGTAATTCAGACAGAGAAATCATACTCTGGAATCAAATTTTTCCTACCGAGGAGCCTTCTATTACTCGCCATTCCATTATCAAAACAAAACACGTATCGAAACAACGAACCACCAAGTCTTTCTAAAAACTCCAATAGCTATTACTGACATAAAGTTAGTTTTTATATCCCAACGTTTCTGCCCGTATTGTTTAATACATACGTTTTGTGCTGAACAAAAACAAAACAACGAGGTGTTTAGTCCACTCGCTCTCCCCTGGGTACTAGCAATGGCTCCAGCTTCCTCGCAATTTCACAAAATGCGATACACCTACTGTTGTCTACTATACTACACACGTACACCAGTCTAATCTGACCTCCCGACCCCCGCTCGACAATATAAAATTAAACTGGAAAAGAAGCCGTGCGGGAAAAACGAGAGACCTAAATTAAATGGACCGCATAAAGACGGAAATAACTAGACAGGCTAGGAGCGAAATTAGAATATTCTCTAGAGACGATTCAAGCTACCGCTAATGACTTTCATTAAGTACTGCAGTTGAAAAACGGGGTCTTTAATATTGTAAGTAGGTACTTATAGGTAGGGAGTAGACACGGATGTCGTCTGTTTATATTTGTCCGGTCCCAACCCTTAGCTGGCGCCCTTCCAGACGACACTTCCTTAAAGCCACTATCGGCATCAAAACACCATCATTACAGCCTAACGACGTCTGTGGTGCAGTGGTAGAGCGTTGGGCTCACGATCCGGAGGTCCCGGGTTCGATTCCCGGTGGGGATATATCACAAAAATTACTTTGTGGTCCCTAGTTTGGTTAGAGCATTACTGGCTGATCACCAGATTGTCCAAAAGTAAGATGGTCCGTGCTTCAGAAGGCACGTTAAGCCGTTGGTCCCGGTTACTACTTACTGATGTAAGTAAGCAGTCGTTACATGAGCCATGTCAGGGGCCGTAGGCGGGTCATTAGTAACCCTGACACCAGGGTTGATGACGTTGGTACTCCACCTCACAACCCACACGAAAGAAGAAGAAGAAGAACAGCCTACATAACCAAACCGGGCGATACTGATCAATAATTCAACACTAACACCTAACCTCTAGGTATGAATATGGACATACATAATAGATTTTGTAATACGTTCATTTATCAAAGTATAGAGATGTAAAAAAAAACCCATTTGGAATGGCCTCGTATAACTCATTCAGTCGGTCTATTAAAAGATCTTCCACAACTCCCGCGCGGCTTGAAATCGTTTATAAACGTACAATCCTGAATGAATTCCTACAGTCCATCTTTAAATGGTTATAGACGAGACAAACTGCGGGCGGTATTATATAATCACGCCATATCGATTTATTTTATCCAAAACTGCCGCAGTTATGACATTAATTTAGACGATAAAAGCTATTCAATGTTCACATATAGGACGTTAGAGTCGAATAACTTAATTCGATGCCGCGTGAACGAAAGCGTTCGGTTATTTTTTTGTTTCCTTATATAATATTGGGTACAGGTAAGTTTGTGGGAAGAAGGGTGTATAGAGACGATCCTTACACTCGATCGGTCACAGATAAACGGCTTGGATGTTCCACGAGCCCGACGAAGCGATAGTTTATCACTACCTTATGCGTGCCACACCCTTTAAATTCGTTTAAATGTGCAACATAAGCTTCGTGTTGTACACGATCATTAAACTCGTATGAACTCACTCATCACTTTTAACAAAAACCTGATGATGTAGTAGAATTTTCTTTTTTAATCAAGAAATATGATATATACATGCCCTCTAAACTTGTCGTTTAATAATGACGTTTTTGGTACGATAAAAGTAAAGTAAGTAATGAGAAAAATAAAACAGTTTTTTTGTGTAAAGAAGATATTGATCTCAATGACATTTTTGAAGCAATGTTATAGATGGGAATCTATGAGGGACTGGGCTACGTTCACCAAAACCAATATAGATGGCATTGTACAGCTTTAAAGTGATAATAACCTATTTTCTCATTACTCGGGTACATAATTATTCCAAAATACAATGTAATGGCTGAAGCATATATAAAAATAACTGCTTGATATGTGGATCACATTATGTATAGAATTATGTTGTTACCTATATTGCTTCTCTTTACCGTGATTAGAACAATAATGGGTGGGATTTAATGGTGACTGTGTGTATATAAAAAGGGTCATCATTTATACCCAAAAACAAAGATGCACATGTCTGTTACCCACGAAATCAGGGGGGTTAAAATGGACACATTGAAGCAATTCATCTAAGAAAGCAATTTTGCTATTTGACATTTGTTTGCATTGCGTACTTACTTTTATATGTCAAATTGTAATATTGTTAGATGAATTGCTTCGATGTGGCCATATTAACCCCCAGAAGGAAAATCTGTACGGTCACGAGCATTAATATGTATATAGGTACATTTTGGTACCATGTCACATTGACTTTTTTGACAAATTGAACTGTAAGTCTCACTAAACGTCAAATAATTATGTTAGTGCGACAGAGTCCCAAAGTGGGTACATTATATTGCTCATGACTGTACAGTGGTTTTTGAGGAACGTAGCTTCGAAAGTCGCACATTTAATAATGATACCGACATGACCTACGAGTCATTTGGTACAAACAGTGCTCCTTAAAATGATAGATGCAGTTTAAATCGAATGCGCCATACCGAATGTGCGAGGTGCCTACGGTACACTTTATGAATAATAAAATCGTACCGTGCCACGGCAGAATGGAAACGTGACTACTGTCATGTAGGTAACGTGATAACTGTCATGGTACTTCTGATTTGAGCATCTTTACTACATGTCAACACTATCGTCTACTTCTGTAAGGCACTACGATTAGTCGTACACTACCAAAAAGCTGTTTTGTTCCGTATCTTTGGTACATTAAATCGTGTTCGTAGTAATTAAAACAACTTGTGGTAGATTAGTCGCAAATTACGGACAAAATGTGACACAATACGTCTGGGCACCCAGTTGGACGCGAACGGAAGCTACTTTATATATAGGTACTTTATAGATAAATAATAGTACATCCGAAAGATGCGCTGGATGAATAGGATGCCTATAAATACGTTCAAACAACTTGATCCCTTATACCTTCATGTAGAAATTGTTACTACACAAACAACCTATTCACAACAACATTTTTAAACCCGATTATGAACAAACCTCACCATGTTGTTTCAATACAGCTTAGCGGGAGATCATAATATATAACTAGTAGGTATATTTTGGAAGAGTCAACATTTCTAAAGGTCGTAAGGCGTAGATGTTTTTAGAATCAAAATCCAATTGTTTAACTATTGTGTCTTGAAATGTTTTCCAGTAAAATCCATCCTGTTGTCTATTTACAATACACAATGCCCCATTAAAACCCCAGATCCTAGACCCCTTAAAATTCTCAACACACACGTATCCTCCGTTTCAATATCCTCATAATTCCGTGTCTACATTCAATATAGCAAATGGGCACACTAGGCTGGTAGGTCCATTAGTCCTACGGAAGGGCTGGAACTGTGGCCCACGGCGTCATTAACTGACAATCTCTTTAAATCACTTGTAGATCCTCCCACTGGCCTACCCTGGCTTATTACGAAGGGTGGGCTCCAAATGGCTCACTGGTATTAAGAAATTTTAGCCTGTTTTACTATGTAGATATACGCTCAGGTGTTTGTTAGTGATGCCTTGGGCGAGGAATAAGGACAGTAAAAAGGTACGCAAGCGACTGCCATTTACGCAATTTACTCTTCCATGTTTGCCTTAACTGTTTCTCCAACACAACCGTCTTTAATATAATGAAAGTAAGAAAATAAAAAGAAGTAGGAGTCTCTTTGCCTACTTAATTATGCTTCATCAATGTAGCGTGGTCTACGTACATACGAGAGGAAACAAGCAAATAATTGAGAGTTTGTTAACATAACACCGGCTGTTTGTCTTAATTAACAGTGATTACAGTATGATGTACTGCCTAAGACTCAGGATTGCACATAAATTTCTATACATAGACCATGTGAGTACTCGGCTCTCATCAAATTTAATCGCTCATAACTCTTCGCTTTAACAACAAAAGGCTTACCCCCAATTAACTAGCATGCGAAGTACACTTACAATATACGCCATGATAGTTTTAACAATAAACCCTTTCTTTCTTACGTTGTTATTTTATGGCCGCGAATTTTATCTCGTTGCTTCAACGTTGGAAATAAACACGAAATACGCACACTGGGATAACCATTTATAAAGCCTTTCCCTGACAATATCCGACCTTGTTGTAAGGGAAAAACGATAGAGATGGAAGGTTAAAACCGCAAAGTTATGTTGGTAGTGAAAACGCATATTGTTGAATATTACAGGCAAACATGGGGTCGCACAGTGCGCAATGTTGTGTATGAACCCGCTGTTTTATGACGAAATTCTGGATACAGCGTTTTCTATGTACCGGCCTACACATTTTGCGGGCTTTAGTACTTTTTTTTGGCTGATAATCCCAAGTACAAACCTGCGTGAAAACTACAGTCGCTGTTCGAGTAAATAAGGAAAACATTGTACTCTTATAACGTATTTACTAAACCTATTTACCCCACACGGCTCGTGCCACCATTATATTATAATCCCCCGAAGTGGCTATCTACTTCATTCTTGACTCACGCGAATACTAAGTGCCTAATTTATATTTTTCAACAAAGCCAACGAGTATCAGAGTTCCGTTGATCGATCCGGACCCCTCGGTTCCGGTCGAAGCTAAAATTCCCGACCCGTTTTTAAAATCCCTGACTTAAAATCGTCCAGCGTAAATTGATATTCCGCGTTTTCCTCGCCAATATTAACTTGCTAGAAGACAGGGTCGGGGTAAATAAAAAGGGAGGTCAGGTTAGACTGGATGCGTTATCTGCAGCAGGTAGCAGAAAGCTAATTGTGTATTCTTTCCTCGCATCCAGCGTCCTTTAATCCGCCCTTTCTGCCTCCCACCCTCAGGGCAGCGCCCCAACTAGGCGGAAAGTTTTAAATACGCTGTCATATTATGCAGATTTTTAGGCACTTGCATTTTATTGGTACGTTACAAGTGTTTACGACAGTTAATATCGTATTCAAGTTTGCAATCTGAGGTAATTTATTCAATACACTCCAAAATACGCAAATGCTGTTTTTGAATTTTGAGAGATTATTTGAATAGATTTACCTGTGAGTAGTAGAGACTTAGGTAAAAAAATCACCTAACGTTTAACAAAAATCTTGTAATTTTGCTCTAAGCATTTTGTTAGCCTCCTATAATACGAATCTGAGTTGGTAATCCAACCATAATTTTCTTTAAAAACAGTGAGAGACAAAATTGGGAGAGTTCGCATTTCCCTTTACACCCCAAAATAGCTATTTACAGAGATTGTAATTTAATTCTGCGCGCGTGAGATAACCACAATTCGATGGCATGCAAAATTAACAGGGAAATTCGGATATAGGCATGTCTACATAACTGTACAGATTATCTACCTCGGTACACGTTATAATGGAGGAACTTCGCATAATGCAGTAGGACCCAATAGCGAGACCGCGGTGTCAGAAGGAAATTGCTCGGGAAAAATTTGCATCTTTATTGAAATTTCCACTCTTGAGCGAGGATAAAACTATGTCTCTAAATACGTATCTTTGAACTTGGTACGTATATAAACGTGTTTGCGGTCTCGGATATTTACGTTGCCGCAGCGCGGGTGGCATTACAGCTGGCTCTGATTAAGGTAGACGATTAAAATTCATTAAAATTCCGTCGAATAGACTTTCCTGTCTTCAAATTCGATGAAACGTCGATACGGAACAGTTATCGTTATTAATGTGTCTAAGTCACACGTTTATATCGAGATATGTGCTTTTAAATGTGCACAGATTAGACGGCAAACATTTGTAAATGTTTCCGTCCGTTTTAAATGTGATAGATAAAGTTTATGTTATCGATATAAAGCGCATCACTAGTCAGACAATCGTTGTACAGATGTAGGTACAGCAACTAGGGAAGGGACTATAATAGCAAATTTTCTCAGTTGGATATGCGCTCTCCCGATACCCTTTTCACTTGTATTGTTTTTATTCGAGTCCTAATGAAAGAAGTTGCGTCGTCTGTATTGCAATCTCGATATTGGCACTGACTATGCAACGTGGCCCGCTCTCATATAACGAAACTCAATAAGAGACATATTAGGTGTAATTTTTATAAGTTTTAATTAATACGTTGAAGTTTATCAAAAGTTTCACAATCCACACGATAAAAGAATAAAATAAGTTTTAATAAATAAAGTTCCGTCAAATACATGCTGCCGCTAACCAAATTTCGATCTATTTGGCTCCAAGAAATGGTTGCTAAGCATTTTACGCTTGCGGAGTATTAAACTTTACGACCAGAAACTGCTTCTGAATTCGTCTTGGCGACTGTAAAATAAAATCGATGCAAGATTTACGATTCCACAAAAACTAGGACGAAAAAAGACGCCTTTTTGTTCATCAGCTGTAAATGTCCCCACAAATTGGTCATAAATTTCTGCTCTATTAAAATTTATTAGCCTCAAAACGTTTATTGTAACATTACGTAACTTGGTAACCCTATCGTAAAACAATGCAAGCGTGATGCCATGCAAAAAATGTTATCTTGACTTATATAACACCTGGATTTTAAGCTTACATTTGCTTGAAGGGACTGACTCGATTTTATGACGTAAGGGGCAAGGTTTACGACCTCTTATCGAATCGGAAATTTTCTTTAGAACAAACAAACTTGTACCGTACAAATGAAGGACCAATTCGAATTAACAGGCATTAACGAGTGGTGATAAGATCGCTTGATTACTTTTCATTTTACGCATATAGGTATATTAGTCTACTGTACAACTGTTGAAAAATGTGTAAAAAGCTTTCCGATGTACTCCGTTAGTTTCAAATAAAATGCTGTAAATAATGCCGTAACAACATGACTTCTCAATTACGTAAATGCATATGTATGACAATTTAATTGGAACTTAAATGTCAGTGAGGGTGCTCTAAGCGACACCGATTATCTTATCGTATGTTTTCATAATAAATAATAAATCTAATTAGACCACACACATGGTAATCTGAACAACGTTAAGTAGATACTGATAAATAATAATTGTATACCTATTTAGGTATGACGTCTATGCAATCTAGAATCTTATGTGACTATATCCCTTCATAAAGCCACTTGTATACGTGTAATCCTATAAGTGTTGCGGGATATGAGACCGCAGGCGACAACCAGGTAGCAATTACTTTATTCCGAAGGTCGGCCATACAACCGCCGTAGTCGATGCAATTGCTGTAAAGTCCTTTGACACTCAACACGTACCTTTCGTTTTATTCAAGATAAAGCAAACACCGCTCTCAGAAGATAAAGAGGAGAAATCGACCGCAACTATATAAAGGTTTGCGGCGATAAAAATACCATGTTTATTTGCACGTCCTACATCAGTAGAGTTATCGAGGAAAACCGTCTTATTCAAATCTCGATGAAAAGCGAAAACCCAACCCAGTATCCAAAGATATACGACCGTTTTTCGAATGGAATAATCGATTGAAAAACGACCTTATTGAAAACTGGCGACGTTGAACTTACATTCCTCTGTATCAGTAAATTCGGATCCCTATCTCGAGTAATTTTTTTCCCTAAAAACGTGATTTAAAAATACTGCCAGAGGAACTGAGCGGCGGTAGTAAGGGCTCAGTTTTATCGTTCTTCCGTACACTCCACAGCGCAGGTGGCACTTGTTTCATTAATCAAACGTTAAAAGGATTAAACACTTAATACGGATTCTTGTTATTTTAAACAAAAAACCTTTCTGCTTCCCATTCTTTGTTTATATGATGCTCTGAAAAGGGTATTTATTTTTTAACGACGATAGTTTACATTTCCTAATGCAGTTTTAACGGGTTCCCTTTTGAATTATAAAGGAAAATATAAACAGTTCCTATTTAGACATTGAAATCGTAGAAGTTTTGCTTATTTTACCCCCACAAATGTTAAAATTATCGAACCTTTTCCACCCTATGTAAAATTGAGCAAACTATTGCTATCGTAAAAAAATCTAGTTTAGTGGATGTCATAAATGCGCTTTAACAGATAGAGTCACTCATATGTTTGGACCTTTCTTTTCATAAGGTTTCGGTTGGTTGAAAAGAGATGCACTTATTTTGCTCATTTTGATGGTAAACATTGATATCGCGCAAACAGCACGAACCGTCACCATACCTGAGACCATCTAGCTATTAATTGCCAATTTTAGTGTTCTTCTTCATTGTCATTCAATAGGTTTAACGTATTTTGTATCGTCGTAATATGTACAATTTAGGTAGGTATGCTTTGAAAGGTGCTTGACGCGTATGAAACATGAATCTTTAAGACATATAAATGAACACGTGAAGAGAATGATTTTATTGACATACCGACATTTTGGTCTTCTAATGTGTTTTTTTCCGACACTGAATGCAAGACCATGTTAATACACGATAATTTACTTTTATTGATCAAATAAAAGCAATGCATGAATCAATAAAGAGCCATTGGATCGGATGCGAAATGTATGCTAATGCCGGCACCAAGTAGGTGTAATTGACGAAACTTCCTCTTACGGAATCATTCGATCATATAGATTGACGCTAAGCGCGTCAGTTATCGGAGAAGCTCATAAGAAATTCCAATAAAGAGCGCCATGAAAAATTCAATAGGTCGACGGCCAAGTCGCAGGAACGAAAGTGAAAAAAACGAAAACAATAACGTGGATTTAATCAGTATTCAGAGTGCGACGTGTCTGTCCACAGCTGGGATATTTTGGCAAGCGGACAAATCCTTTGGACGTGTACCACGAAATTCTGACGACGCGACGATGGCGCTGCAGAATCATCGATTGTTGACAACATTGCGAATTTACAGCGTAATTGACCACGAACATTATGCAAGATATCACTTAACAGTCACGCTCGTAGTCCCGGCTTCTGACGATACAAATATCCGAGTCCGATTTATTTCTGGTTTTGATTAGACATCGCCTGATTTGTTGCCACTCAAAACATCTGTAAATTAACTTCAATTACGCTTGAAAACTACAAGGCGTAATAAAATAGCCAAATTGATGAAAATACGAGGGTAAGAGTGCAATGTACATAAATAACTGACTCGTTACTTATGTACTTATGCAAAATTTGCGCGACCAATTGATAAGGATCCGGTCTAATCATGCCAATAAAAGGCTGAGTCCGTTGCCTTTCATGCCATAAATACAATCATTACATGTGAAGGTTAAACAAGTCGGTCAAATACCTGTGTTTTAAATCAAACGTATATTTTTGGTAGCAATTTGTTCTTCCAAACCTGAGCCTTTGTTGGAGCTAATAAATAATTTAGTATGCCATCGGCCTATTCATGAATTCACGCTCTGGCGAATTTCTGAAGCCTTAAGTACGTGTATGTGGCTTCTGAGGGTACAATTGATATAATTTAAGCAGCAGTTAATACTGATATTATTGTGTTTAACGTACCGTATAAAGACACAAGTAGTAAGGGAAACCTTGCCAAATTATGGCACATAAATTGTACATATTTAGTGTTGGTAAATCATTTTAGTGGTACCTAATGTCGATGCTAAAAGTGCTGGTTATAGCCAATTGTAACTTGTAAGCAATCCAATAAGCAGTTGATGTAAAGTTTTAGCTCTGACAATTTATTAAATGCAGCCGCCGTGTAGTTTAAGAAAACAAAGAGTGTATTACATTTAAAATTCAATGCAGAGGCATTCAATTACGGGCTGGAGTTGGTTTTAACATAATTTTTGCCAAGCATACGTCGAGTGACTCCCACATTTGCATGTATTTCGTGATCCTATCTACACTGCTCATACAAACCACTCTTTATTTTCAGCTTCAAAGACATTTTATTTTCAATTCGAAGACATAAAGCTACCTATTTACAACGCATTTTGTAGGTTAGACAGTGATATTTTGCTTTATAAGAAGAATAAACATAATATTCTTACATATATAAAGAGATCGATAGATTTCTGTACAATGTAATTTAGTATCTAATACACTTTTATATTACATTAAAAAATCTGAAAACACAGACACTCATAGCGACTCTAAAACGAAATTGTGGTCAGGAAATCAATACCTTCTCGAAACGTACCTAACTACGAAGCTCAAGCTAAACTCTCATAAATTAAGTATTATAATATTATCTACCCATAAAGAAACTAGAGGATAATAGTAATTTTGTATTAAGAGAGAGTATCTTTGCAAATACACACATAAACTTACACTCATAACATCCGATACCTGAGCTCCTAGGGCTAAGCAAACTTGTAACAATTTTAAGTACCTAGGTATTTGTACCATAAGATGCTCTTCATAGTAACATATTGTTAGGTTTATTGCAGTCAACCTGGGTCCTTAGCCAAATTACAAACGATTAAAATTTGACAGTAACAGTACTAAAATGTATAGGATAGAAAAAGGTGATCTAAGGTAAAATGTCAAACCCATAATATTTTTATCACTATCTATTGTCATAATCGCCCAACTGGGCACCCTCAGGCTGTTGTCTTAAACGTTGTATCGGGTGAGAGCCTTCAGCGCTCCCCATTTGTCCAGCCAAGTAGTTAATGCCATCTGCGGCAAATCTACAATAAGTCACGTCAAAAAAAAGGTTGTCATAATCCATTGCAATTTGTTTAAGGCCTCTGATGTCTAAGTAATTTTTAGGACATCCCCAAGATTATAAGCAACACGCTACGTCCTGAACTCAACTTTTTATGCCACGTCATGCCTATAGATAATAAATGTGTCTTTAACAAAAATAAAAATGATAAGATGTTTTTCTATAATACTTTCAAGTTCATAACGACAACCGCGGCAGGGTATAAAGTAAAAAACTAGTTGCAAATAAATTCTCATTTATAATTATTGGTAAACAGTTATTTCTAAAAGTTATTGCATATTTTGCATATAGCAATTTAATATTGGGACTTCTATAAACACATTTATATTCTGAATTCGCCTGAGAAAATATATTAGGACTTAACCTTGTATGTAAGGCCCGATTTCCAGACATAAGGGGAGGGAATAAATATTAGGCAGCTAAATTACTGAAATTATATTACAATTGTTTTTTAATAACGTCTAGGTCCCTGTAGGTCCCGAAGTTTTTCTTGCAGCTTTACTTTTCCTCGGCTATACAAGTTGAGAAGGTGCTGTGGGTAGTTTTAGGCAGATCAGACTTTCGACAAAAAACATAAGTAGGTAATATAAAAGTTGACAATTTAAAGTGTATGTACTGGGTATGTTATCCACTGAATAAAGATGATTATAATTAGAGGTTTAAATTTTAAAAGGCATCTGGGTGTTACGATCCTATGACTAACAAAATTTTAAAAAATAATACTTCATCTAATGGGTAGCTAAGTATCAATTTATATATTTTTTTTAAGTTATAATTTAAACTAGGCAGCTGAAATATAAATGTTCAAATCCTCGAAATCAAATTCGGAATCCGTTTCCCAGCGATGTAACAATGTCGCGGCGAACACATGCGGCGCAGATAGCAATGTAGGCTACGTAGGTAGTTAAGCAAAATATAGAGTTCGTCGACCCCGCAAGGACGGAATCTGTCAACGCTATGTCAAGGTCACATCGTCACTACTCATGACGTAACATATCTGCATCTGCGATCGTCTACATTGATAAAACTGTTGTATAAAGCTGTACAAAGTCACGTCGCACCGATTCTAAATCCTACACCAAAGTGTTAAGGTGCATAGAGTCGGGTGTAAAAATAGTAAGCGCAACGACCTCAATTCTCGGAGAATGTTTACTTTAGCCTAACGTTTTGAGATGTTACTTTCGTTGGTATTTATTGCTGATGAATAGAGGTTTTTATATATAATACCATTATATTTTTTTATTATATACCTACTTTTTAATTTGTTCGTGTAGTCCAAGTAGCAAAGAAATGTATATTTTTATGCATAGAATAAGTCGTTATAGAGTTATTAACTAAAGTGGTAATCGACCATTTTAAAACAAGTTAGTTGGAAGTCCGGCGATTACAACCATAAATTGGCGATTTAAAATTACAAAAAAGCGTGTATGTGTGTGTAATCTGTAGGCTAATCACATAAATAAGGAGAACAACAGATGGTGTGGCCGGGCGTCCACCATTTTATTCCAATTTCATATTTTACAACAATAAATTGTAGAGAGAAAAAAGTAGAAAATTACAAGTCGGCATTACAAAGACTGATACAGTTGTTAAGTCGAAAGGTGGTCCTTAATTATTTGAGATAAAAATATGATAGTACTTCATTAAGAACGTTCAGGTAATTTTTGGAGTAATAAATAATTTCGAGCAACGCTTTTTAGATGTGTGAGAGAACGAATTATGACAACTGACTGGGATATCTACCTATTGGTCTCACTGCGGTTCCGTATAAAATATATAAACTATTTATATATATTTTTTTAATTTAACAGCCTCTACGGTCTAGGTCCGGATTAGATTTCCTTGGAGACTGTCGAAATCACTTTGGGAGAGTGTCTTTTGTTTGGTAATGATATTACAGGTTTGAATCACCTGATTATCCGAAAAAGTAAGATGATTCCGTGCTTCGGAAGGCACGTTAAGCTGTTCGTTCCGGGCTACTAGCCCAAACATTTGCACCAATCCGCAATGGAACAGCGTGGTGGAGTATGCCTCAGATTGATTGAGTGGAGACCTGTGTCCAGCAAAGGTACGTACATACATAGGCTGTTTGTTTTTTTTTTATTTGTTTGTTCTGTTTAGAATCTTGTCCTATTCAACTTCAAAAAATAGACTAGGTAATGCGTACTAACTTCAGTAAATTAGGTAGATATTTTCTCCCAAAAGGCTTTATACCTACTTACTATTTTTTTTTTAAATAAGTATAGTTCTTTCTGTGCGATACTTAGCATTCGTTAGGTCACATTAGCTGGGTAGGTACACCAGACATCTTATAAGGTATGTTTAAATGTTCCACTTAATAATGGACATTTGCTAAAAGTTCCTACCTGCTTAAAATAGCTACCCCTCTTCTAAAGGTTGAATTTAAGGGAATTTCTTCAGAAGGGTGTTTGCACGATAAGAGAAGGTACTCAAAATTCACCATTTACAAGTAAATTGTCTTCATATTTACTGGTTAAAATGTCCTTATTATGTAGTAGGTTTTTAGACTGCTATTTCCCAACGCAACATTTGAAGTTAATGTTACATAGGAAATTAGTCTGGAAGAAATTAGTACCAAAACGCCTTGATCCTTTAATATTTTGTAAAGATATTTTGGCTTATAATGCATATTATTATTAGCTAAAATGTATTATTGGTTAGGTACGTATATAATGAATAACACCACAACACAATCGACGATCCATTAAAATCAAAACAAGTTGTAAAGTATGTAAAAGTTTCTTGTAAAACAAAATACTTTATACTAATAACTACATAACCGTTACAAATATCCACTTTGCACAGAACAATGTGAAATAATGTCTAAAAGAGAAATTACTTGGATTCTTACTCAAAACATTACTTTGTCTAGAAGTTAATTAGGTATTTTAAATGTAAGTATTCATTTAAAGATGCTTAAAATGAAAAGTAGCTAATTATTTTCCTTAGGTATTATGTATTTTAAGCAGGTACTTTCAGAAATTATCTAGATTAATAAATAATGCAGTACTCAGGTACCCATTGATGTCGATCCTATTTCGGTTTTTTAACCTAAAATATCTCTTCTAAAAAGAAAAGTAGGTAGGTGGGTACCTAGAAGTTTCTTGAAAAATAATGTAGTAACATGTTTTTGAGTTGAATTTAAGCTATTTGTCGTGGAATAAATAGTGAGTTTTAAAAGATTTCGAGTGGATTTTCGGTTTTACAAAAACATGCGCATAAAATACAATAAAACAATTTAGTACATTAGTGTAAGTAAACTAAAACCGCCAATGGCACACTAAATTACTTGCAAAGACAAACAAATTGCATCGCGATTTATTATGAACTTTAAGCTATTTGCAGATATCAAGACATTGCACCTATTTATATCAAGCGTAAGTGGTGCCAAATAACTGTCACAAAAACTATAATGTTTTTGAATTTGTCTAAAAATAAGTGTCGAGATAAATTCCGAACGTAACAAGTAAAATCAGCAGGCAATTAAAATCTTTCAACCCGTCACCGCCAGTCACTTTGGATTTAAAACGCTCCCCTATGCCCGATTAGGGTGCATCCTAAATGCGTCTAAAGAGATAAGTCGAGCGCAAGAATGCGGGCCGACTAGCATGGGCGCGCTCACCCCGCTACAAAATTACATATGCGCTTGTGTTCGATCTTATGAGTTGAATGTAGAGTGGGGATTCGTGAGACAAGTTCTGCGGATGTGTGGTAGCGGTCCGGTAATGGAGGACTGTCATGGCGCGGCTGACGTCATTCAGCCAATGAGCGCGCGGCGCGGCGCGACGGCAGCGCCACAAGATGGCTGCCGACGGGCAGCCGCCGCCGCCTTTTGTTGTTTAGGCCTAACGTCTCACTTATTTCAAGTTTAAAATCAATATTTCTCTATATTTAAATTATTTCAAAGATAATGTGAATATTAGCTATTATTTACTGTGATTTTATGTAGATTTTTACAGTAGAATCTGTGTAAATTCAGTGTAATAAATACCACGGAGTTCAGTAGGTAAGTCGGACAATGTTTTGATTTGGTTATTTTTGAAATTCAATTTTTGCTTTAAGTAGATAAACTTGTCTTTAAATATGTAAGCCGAGACGTAACCTGTATTTTTAAATAAATTCTAATAAGAATATTTCAATTGCATCCAAATAATAAGCTATTCTAATAGGACCAATGGAATCGTCATGACTATTGGCTTAAAAATAATTATTAAATGCCTTTGTTATTTGAAAAATATTGTTAAAATCTATTTAATTTGTTAAGATAATAAAATAAGTAAAATCAAAGTTACTATTCGGCATTTTATTAAATATCAAGTTATATAGTAACAAATATATATCTAAAAACATTAAGAAGTAAAGTAAAAAATAATAATTTTGAAATACCTATGCGTCACTCTATATCAAAGCACACAGTTTGTTTTGAGTATTTAGATTCTTTTAACGACAATTTTACTGCCTCTAAAACACCCGATCTTATTCATAACACTTGAGTTACGATTTAATAAAACTTATCAATTACAAACATTTGATTCATTACTACTGTTCATTAAATTGTTAATTACGTTTATTGTCATATAAAATTATAGCGGATATCGTCGTTAATAACAATAACTCAGGGAAGATCACGTGTCTGGTATTTGGGATTTATAAATAAGTGATAAATACGTGTGTATAAATAAATATTATCGATATGAATGTGTAAGTCATTCCAGGCAGAGTTATTCATCCCAAGGCAGTAACATTGCGTCAATTTACGACTCCACTCCCGCGCACGTTTACAAAGTGGACATCAAAGGATGCTCAATGCAACGAAAATTATGTTCAATGTTCGTGTTAACTTAGGCTTACAGGATATTCCAACATTTTAAAATACAGGCAACTTATTATAAACGTGTCTTTTAATGCCTTTATTTGGCGACCACACTCGAATACTCTTAAAATAACTGAGCGTGAATTTTTATCCTGTTTTTTTACACAAAGGGTTTAATTTATACCCCAAATTAGGTATGATTTAAGTACCCACGTTACTAATTATGTAGGTACCTACTGTATGAGTTAGTACAAAATATACCTACGTAATTTTAAACACGGTAACACATACACACACATGTGTGTGGGGACCATCTATCTAGTCATGACTAGAGTACTAAATATTGGTACATAAGTCCCGTAACATATATATAATCATAAACATAATAAAATAACTCCCGGGAAATAGTGAGGACCATTTAAGTAATTTCGACAATGTCCCCATCTGGAATCGAACTCGCACCTCCAATTCGTGATACTTGAGAGTGAAAAAGATAACAGCCACTAGACCACAGAGGCTGTTATCTTTTTAACTTTTGTTTTAAAGACAAACATTTAAACGATAATAAAATAAAACGTAAACAGAAGTAGCCACAGGCCACCCTTCAATCTATCGGAGCGGGTATGGAGCATACTCCACCATGCTGCTCCATGTGAGTTGGTGGAGGCATTTGGGCTGGTAACCAGGAACTGACGGCTAATATAATAATCATCATGTAACGAACTACACATGTTAAACGAATTACACATTCAAAAGACATAAACGGGCTATTTAATATGATTTTACAATTAAAATTAATAGGTAAAATAAAAGAATACTTCAAGACAGAAAAAATCCTTAGAAGAGAAATAGAATAAAATATATCACAAAGAACTTATTGTGAAATAGCAATTTATTCTAGGCATCCAGAAAATATACAACCAAAGATAAGTTATAAAGATATAAGGAAGAATACACTTTGTAACCTGTTAAACACCTACATAGGTACAAACAGTGTTGGGTTACAGTTTTTAATAGTAAATAGTTAAGTAGGTAGGTATAATACTGTCGGTAGAATAGTTTAACACTGAAAGGAATAAAAATAGAGTCAAAAGTACGCTGTTTTATAATAATATAGTCATTTCTTTTTTTACTTATTTCTTCATGTCCAACAAATACTATGATGCCTCATTCACACTAGAGAATATTTTACGAGTCAAATACAAGAAGTGAACCAGCAAAAGATGAAAAGTTTAGATGTATCACTTGTACACGGTCTGGCTACAACGCAGGGTGGTCGAGGCATCAGAATTACATTCAAAATTATTAATTTTTATAGCAGAACTTGGTCGTAGTGGACCTGCCACTACCGTGCACAACACGCACACACAGACAGACATTCAATAGTGCATTATTGCCATTACGAGACACGACATGGCAAATAAATCTTGATTTTTTTGCTTGCAGGGGTAGCAGAGAATGGTCCCACCCCATTTTTTTCCATTTTGGGTACCACCCCTCGAAAATTATTATTATGGAGTTATTCATTTGACCACTGGACTTTGGAGGATGCTCATCGGATGCGAAGCGTAAGTGTTTGAAATTTTATAATTTGTGTTGATTTTCAGGAAATGCAAAATAATCAAATACACATGATGATCTTCAGTCGACCTTTACGACGTCACAGGGGCAAAGTTAGTTTTGACGTGGCTTGACCTAAGGGCTGTAAAATCAAGCAAAAAAATCCAAAAAGAAAAAGTGGCATTTTGTGATAGGTATTAACAATGTTGAGACATCAATAAATGGCATATACGTATTAATGCTTGGAGAATTGCAAAGCTGAAGTGGCAGTGGGCAGGACACATAGCGAGGAGAACCGATGGCCGATGGGGCGGAAAGGTTCTAGACTGGCGACCACGTGTCGGATGACGCTCAGTTGGTAGGCCCGCTACAAGGTGGACCGACGATCTGGTGAAGGTCGCGGGAAGCCGCTGGATGCGGGCAGCGCAGGACCGATCGTCGTGATCCTTGGGGGAGGCCTATGCCCAACAGTGGGCGTCGTACGGCTGATGATGATGACGTATTAATTTCGTCGTAATTATCTCCGTACTTGTTGGTTACATAATTATGTAGGTATGTACCCTTATCGTTATAGATGTATGTGTCTTGCACAAATTAATATGCCATACCCAATTATGCATAAACGCGTTTTGCTCCTAAGTTCAATATCGCTTGATAGAGAGTATCTGCTAGATGAGGTCGACGATAAAGCGAGGTTCGTTCAGAAGTCACCTTTCAGTCGTTTCCTGAACTATTCCGTAAAGATACCTTTGAATTCGGAAAAGAGAGACGCTTGCTAGAAATTTCGTTTCACATCTTGCCTGTGCGCGTCATAATTCATCAAGTAGTTTAAACATACACAAGTATAGGTACTTACTTAAATAAATTCACGTCCGTATTTTTATTGTTGTGGAGAAAATCATAAGTAATTCGTGAAAAACGCAACCTATAGCTACTCCGTATACCTACATGTAAAAATATGTATGTATGTATAAATTTAATAAAAAGAAAATAGAGAACACTTTTGAGTTAAAGTTGGTGTACAGTCATGAGCAATATAATATACCCACTTTAGGACTCTGTCGCACTAACATATTAGACATTTAGTGAGACTTACAGTTCAATTTGTCAAAAAAGTTAATGTGACATGGTACCAAAGTGTACATATAAATGCTCGTGACCGTACTCCCTATCTACTAACTGAATATCTATCTATAGTACCTAAATTCTATGAAAAACTTGTATTTAAAAAGTCTGTAATTTTGTAATAAAAATAGTAGAAGGAGTAACTTAAAAATATACCTACCTATCTACTAAAATAAAAATAAATTAACTAAATCTTTACATACTTTCCAGATTATAATTATAATTTCAAGATACAGTTAAACACAAAAATATACTCTCTGTCAATTAATTATTTTTTTACTGATAAGTAAACGAATTATTCCGATATAATGATTATATTCACTTTAGACTTAAAAATAATTGTATGAATGGTTTTAAATAAATGTTTATTCAAGTCCTAAGATAAGCAAATGTAATTAAAGACAGGAAATCAAGGTAGCGAACATTTAGCAAACGAGGTGGTAATTTGTCCGCGTCAGGAGTCGAACTCGTAAACGTTTATCGGCAGGAAGGCAGTGCAACACGTACTCTCACGATTGCCGTATTTGCAGTTCATTTACGTACACTTGCAAAGTACGTAGTTCCACTTTAGAAAACATTTTAAAATACATAGTACCTTAGTACTTATAGTATCTTCAAATTGAAATATTAATGTACTTACTTAACTATGTTTTTGTACTTAATAATGATAAAAAACAACCTATAATTTACGTAAGTAAGTTCTTCTGAAAAAGGTACTTTAAAAGAGCAAAACAATTCTAGTAGCAGTTCATTGTTATAAAAACTATCACGTTTAATTTTATTAGTTGAAAACTTCATATAAATTCACGTATGTCCCTGAGATAAAATCTACAACGAGCAATGTTGAAAAATAAGGGAAAATTCAGGCTTGGCAGCCTCGGGTATTGTGATAGCTATCTGTACTGCAGATACGATGAAACTTAATTGAGGATCCTCGTGAGCAGGTGGCGTAAGCTGTGCCTTATCTAAATATCGACTTGCTTATTTCGCTTCCTGAAAACTACAGCCTAATATTGAACTTAGGTAAATCGGGGGTGGCAAAAAGACAGGAAGTGGACCTAAGCAAACTATCAAAAAACATTACGGGGTGCAAATAACAACGATCATGGCGTATGTAATGAAAATCTTGCAACGGGATTAGTCGTGCGGTGGTGCGGCGCGCGCCGCGCGAGGGAGGTAATCGATGGCGTAGGGACGCGCGCCTGGTGGCCCGGCGGCGACGCAGCCCGACGCCCGCCCAGACCGGCAGACGCCCGGCGACGCCGCTCCCGCTCACACGTGTCCCGCTCGCGACCTCCCATCCGTCACCATCCGTCAATGTTTACTGTCGCGAACAGCTGACCGACACCGGTAAGTCACGTGCTCACTCTAACCCCTTCGACGCACGCCGCCACCTCCTTCTCTCGACGCGTCGCACCTCCACTCTCTTCACTATTTACGTGAATACTTTATGCGTCCGTTTTTTTGCATTAGAATCAATAACTGCAGCAGGCCCGGTGTTATACCCGTCCGCGTCATAAATTACGAAAATAATGCACCCTTGCTCTTTCACGTTTCTCTATTCAATGTGCACGGAATTCTTTATCTTTACGAGTGGTTTGAACGGCGACTCTTTTGTAATTTATCCTTTATGTGCAACAAAGGATGGTGGACAAAAGGCCGACTCCGCGGGCGATTGCGTCCCACCTCGCTCTAAAGTCTGTAAAAGACAAAAGATCGCCTCGCTACCGGTTTGCGAAGTTTGCGAAAATAATTTTTGCAAACCAATCGTGTCTTCTTGCCAGTCTGCCGCTCTCTCATTGGCCTCTACGCGAACAATAGACAGTTTTGCGACAATTCAACAATAGCTTTTTGAGTTTTAAAAACAATTTCCCAGTCATTATTTATTTATGACCGCACATAACTTTCCCGTTTCGTAGGAGGCGGTTATCCGATAGAAGAACTTATGTGCTATCAGTGTTACCCTTTTCGGTTTGAAAACCCAAGCGTGTTGTAAATCGGTTGTTTTATTTTATAGATGGTGTTCCCCGAGGGGCGGCGGAGTCGGCATCGAGCGCTGCTTGGTCGGTGAGCTTTTAAGATATTGCCAGGCGTCTCGATATGGTGTGAAAATGCCACAATTGAATCGTAAAGTTTGGATCTGTGGAGTCGGCAGACGTGCGCGCACTAAATTTAACTTGGGCACTTATCGGCACGTCTGGTGAATATGAGTTTTTAATGTTCTTCGTAGTATTTCAGATGCTCGGCGTTGAAGTGGTGCTTGAAGAGAAGAGAAGAGAAGCGCGTCGCCTTCTGTACGTATACTGAATGTATCCTGAGTGCCTCATTCTTTCCGGTATACCTTCAGTATACGTAACAGAAGATGACACTTGTCGGCTGAAGACACGAAGATTTCTTCAAGATTGCTTCAAGATATCTTGCAACTTACTATTTTACATTGTATGTGATTTATTTTATGACCAATTTGTTAGTATAACTTTTAATAGCAATGTAATTTGATACATGTTAGTGTTAATGGTGTCATTATCTAGATAGGTATAATGTTTATCCACCTATTTTCTTGTAATTAAATTAGGTTTACTACTGTACAAAATATACTGCATATAAATTATCTTGTCATGTACTTTGTAAGTGATTTTGACATTGTAAATAGCGACATTAAGTATTATAATTTTAACAATCTCAAATCTTGCTTTCATAAAGTTATTTCACAAAACTATACTTGGTAGAATTTATCACGTGTCTTTTGAAAATAAAATAAAATTTTATTACACAATATTGATTTTGTTTCATTTCAATTATAATACCTTTAAATGTACTTTCGTACTTTTTGAATGTATTTTCAAAAAGTACGAAGTAAGTAAGTAAGGTATCAAATTGTATGTAAAGAGAGATGGAATATATATAAAAACATATAGAATCATCACTGTCTCTTATATAATTTATAAATCTCTCATGTAATACTCTTTTATCAATAAATAAATACTTTATATTAATCATCATGAAATATTTGATATAATTATGAGTACCTATCTATCTACTCATACTCATAAAATTTCAAAATATTACATTTTAAATAATCCATTATTTACCTAGCTTTATATAATATAAATGCAGTGAGAAGTTTATAAGCTCTTTATATTTTGTAAAATTTCTTTTTCAGAATGTAGGTACCTATTTAAAGTAGATTGTCTGCACAGTTTGGGATTGTACCTACAGACTGTTTAAAAATACACAGAACCTAAATCTGAAGACCTGCACATACTTTTTTAGTAATCCTTTTAGTGGTCCAATGGTTGAGCGCTAGGTTCACAATCTAGAAGTCATGGGTTCGATTCCCCGTGGGGGACGTATAAGAAAAAAAACTTTATGAGACTATCCTCAGTTTCGCCAGGATATTGCAGGGTGAAATCACCTGATTGTCTGAAAAATAAGATGATTCTGTGTTTCGGAATGCACGTTAACCTCGTAACGCCCGGATTTCCAGACACAATAGTTAAACAATGGGATTTGGATTTTAAAAGGCATCTGGGCCTTACGACCTTAAAGCGTTAGTCCCAGTCGCTACTAACTAATGTAAGTACTCGTAAGTATCTAAGTAGTCTTTACATGAGCCATCTCAGGGGCCTCTGGCGGCTCAATAATATCCCTGGTGTCAACCAAGGTTGCTAGGGTTGGTCGTCCACCTCACAACCCACACGAGAAGAGAAGCAAATATAATAGGTTGTTCCACTTGGAAACATTAGAACATATATACATAAATATAATAGTCACGCTCGCATTCCTTGCAGACTGGGTAGAGCCTAAAGTTATCAATAAAACAACTTACAGTAACTTTTGATACGCCTTCTAAGATAGATAATAATGAATTTGAAAAGCCATTTATTCTGAAATAAAATATTAGTTTTCTTTTTTAAATTAATTTTTACAATTTTTTATTTCAGTTTTATGAAATATCATTTTTAATTCACTCGTACCTACAAGTAAAAGTTTTACTAAAAATAATATAGTACACGCACATTCGAAGTAAAAGGTTTTCAGGAAGATTTTCGGTTATAATACGCTAATCATGTTAGGAAATGCTTAGTTAATTTATAGGTACACTTACCTATAGAAAAATGAGATTGTTGGTAATAATTATTTAATAATGAGCCGTGTCAAGCAAGTCCAGTGGCGTTAAACAACAGTAAGTAATGGTAAGAATTTATAACATTAAAGTTAGATCTTTAACATGAGTAAGTATTTTTATGAGAAGCTACCTTTGTAGTCATTATATTATATTATATTTGTTTATGTACACTAGCAGCTCAGAGCTGATGCGTGTACTTCACTGCACTTGTTTTGTCTGCATTGGGTTCGATTCCTAGATCTTGGCTAATTTTTCATCTCAAAAGAAAAATATAAAACTTATAGATTGTTTGTACAAACTTACAAACCTCAAAATTAAATATAATTTTCTTTAGAAGACCTAAAATAATTTAGAATTTTTAATTTTATATATAATAATTGCAGTACCTACTCTACCTAATATAGAAATACAAAAGAGTAATACCTAAACCTCAAAATGTAATGTTTATGAAAATAATAGTTAACCCCTTGAAGAGTATGAGCATTAAAATCATGTTTAATTAGGTAAATATTCATATTTTAGTGTCAATTGATAGTGGCGCCATCTCTGTCAATGCGGTCGAACTTTTAAGAGGTTGTAGAGAATGTAGAGCCGACATGAAACTGCTCTTGTACCAAGACTGATTTTTAGTATAGTAGGCAAAATCAATATTTTTATAATAAAAATAATTATTATTAATATTTAATAGGCATAAATACACAGAAAATGCTGAAACTAGACTTTCATATGTCAAGATTTCGTATAAGTAAATTACTGGAATTCACGTAGTTTTTTGCAGTTTTAATAAAAATTTGCTTTTGGATCCTTTACGGAGGTACCCAATTATTGATGGAAAAAGTTCATAAAAAATTAACTACTTTTTTTTCTATTAATAATGCTGCTCTGTCAAGCCGAAAGATGACTAAAAAGCGTTGACACGTAAGTATTATGAAATATTTATCGACTTGCATAAAACCGTTTTTGTCAAAATCCTATTAAATATTTGTTTTATCTGTATACCCAAATTTAAAAAAGCTCCCAATACCATCTGTCCAACCAACGTAAGGTCCAAAAATGTTCTTTTTATTGCGGACCCCATTGTTTCAGGGGTGAAAGTTTCAACCCTTCCGCGTTGAGGTAACCAGGAAGAATAAAATTGTAACAAAAAAGAGAAAGTTCGGGCAAAGGTAGATAAAAAAAACTATTTGTGCAAGGACCAATGACAGGGCTCGAACGCAACTTTCTAATTTGGTTTTGAAATTGTCTCATTTGCCTTTTCGCCATTTGTGCAGTAGCTTTTGGAATAGAAATGTGGTTATAAGTTTATTTTATAAAATAGTTTCCAATACGTATTAATTAAAGTGCCAATTACAAATCTTGAAAAAAGTGCTCATTTGAGAAATGAATACATTTAAAAGCCTAGATTTCAGGCTTTAGAAGTGTTGGCAAATTTTCCAAGATTGGTTTTGAAATGAAACTGACTCAGCAATAAAACTCGACCATGGGAAAAGGTCATGGTACTTAGTTATGTAAGTAAAAATATTTTATTAAACTTTTTTTTCATTGTTACAGAAATATGTATTTGTAAATCTTAAATTTTAAGTTTTGTTGTTCACTTTAAATTCTTTGCTTGCGTCGATTTTTTAAATTTTAAGTGAAAATTATCCTTTTAATAAGGTAAAGCAGAAAAGCTATAAACATGTAATAATATTTCTATGACCATCGAGTCTAGTTTGACAAAAGATTTCCAACAAGACTTCAGTCAGTAACGTATCACACTGTAGAATATTTCTGCTAACCCTACTCTCTGGCACTCAGCCATCGCGGTGCGAATACAGCGACCCATCACCGAAATCCAGTTCCAGCATCTCACTAGTTAAGAGTAAGCGAGATAAATGTAACTTTGATTGTGCGGCTGCGAAACCGTCGTATCGAGCGGGCCGTTGTCATGGCAACAGACAATGGTTTTTGGGTGCATAATATTTTAGGCTGCGTCGGGGTGCGGGGTGTAGCGGGGTCGGGGTAGGAGGGCAGCCATCTTTAAAATTATATTTCCAGTTTGGACGAACTCCTTCGATTCCAACGCTGCTTTTTCCTTCGATACTGGGGTGTGTAGAATATGCGAAAATGGGTTATGCTACCTTTTCTCAATCTCTACATAGATAATTTAAAATGTTTTTAAAGCCGGTTGAATAACACTATACTCATAAATGTCCATAAACCTACCAAATTAGTGATAAACAAGTAACATTTTTATTTAATACGTGTGTTTAATGAGCTATTAGCTATCACCTCAACCGATACTGATTCTTAATAACTAGATATGATAATTAATCCACTATTAATTAACAGTGATACCTACTAAGCTAGATCCAAAGCTAAGACTACAAAGTAATTAGAATAAAGTAAGTAGTTTTATGGCTACAGCTAATCTAGGATTTCTCAAGAGGTTTCTAAGCGGGGATTTATCTGCATTATATCGGTGTACTGTCGCACGGAGGCTGGTTTGTCTGCGGCTTACATTCCCGTCGTAAAGCCTCCGATTAATAGCGATCCTCGACAGCCTCCCGCCTCGATTAAGCGATATACTACTACCTGCCCTTCAGATATTTCAGCAGAAAAATATTTGCTAAGAATTTTTGTTTGAAAAGAGGCCGTGTTTTTGGCGCTTCAAGTTACGGGTTAATGCTCTTTGGAGCGAGCGCCCTTTGAGAGTGTTTGAGGGAACTCACCTCTTAATACAGTCCAATGTATCTGTAACAAAAATGAGTAAAGTTTATTATTTACTTTATCGTTAAGGTTTACATATTTTTATTTATTTATTGTACATACAAAAGTTGTATAATAATCTTAACACTATGTTGTACAGCTAGATTACAGGGAAATTAACATGGTACTGATGCTTAAAATAGGAAAATTAATGCCTGTACTATAAGCATCATACGATGACGTATTACCTATATTCATTTTGAAATAGATAGAGAAGATTTAAAGGCAATAAATTATATTATAAATAAAAGGACAAGACAGACAATAGGTATCTGTCTGTGACTCATTGGTGTTAAACCCATTTATAAAGAAAATATTGCTTTTGTGAATGAAGTCTGTACAACATGACAATGAAAATACATAAAAATAAATTTATTAACACAATTCTAACAGTTTAATCATCATAAAATTAGTTAAACATCTCAGTTCATCTTAAATTACGATGAGCCATGTAATGACTCAATATAAAAAAAACATGGACATGACACAACAACTGAAGACATTTTGAGCCATAGTCTCGATGTCATAACAATCTTTTAACCCTTCAAAGCCCAGTAATATTGTTCCGTCCAATTTAAACGTATTAGATGACACATTTGGACATATCTTGAGAGATAGCAGGTCGTAAAATAAAGTACTCGAGTGGGTGAATGTGCACTATGCAAGGGTAGAGTTGATACAGAACAAATGTGCTTAGCATAGTTTAGTTTACTGGTGGAGACTTCCACTGACGTGTTTGGTAGAATTTCGTTTTATCATTTGAAGTTTTCTTTTTACAAAATTCCAGTACCTTACCTACAAACTAAATATTTTTTGCATATTTAAGAAATCTATATCGTTGTTATTTACATGCTACACCGACAAGAGCGTGGCTCTTAATTTGATGATGATGATGATGTTATTTACATACTATTTTAGAAAAATAAAATACTAGAAAAAAATATTTTGTAAGAAATGAGTGTCGACAAAGAACAATATTAAGTATTTAGAATAATAATATTTTCCTTTCAGCATTTTAACTAGGTTACTCATAATCATATCACATGTTGAGAACATAACTTAAAGATAAGGCTTTTTAACTAAAAGCACATCGCGTGTGTGTTACAAATTTTTACCAAACCCGATATAAGCCATGTGAAGAGAGTGCATCGTGTCTAGACGGTCCTACGTTCGGTGCTCGGTCAAAGCCCCGGGCGAAAGGTCGTCCAAATCGAAGACAAACGAAAACGCTACAGAATAGTAGAGGCAGTTTTCTTGAGAAATCACAATCAGTTTTGATAGGACTAGGCAAAATTTATGTGAGTAAAAGAAAATTGAATTGGCATACGAACCCCTTTTTTAGAGTTTTTTTTTTATAAGAATGAATGAATGTTTGAATAAATTGTTGAGCAACTTCGACTTCTTGCTAAGGTCGTGGGATAGGTCACGTATCACGTAAATAATTTGAGTTTTTGTAGGTTTTTTATAGAAAAAGATTAATCAAATATCTAACTATAATGTTAAGTGATTCTCTTTTTCTACTTTCATTAGATACTTACCTATTGTAACTTTTTTTACTTAAAAATTGTCTTCCGTGACATTAAAAATAATAAAATGTTCTTTGGAAAAGTTATTGTTTTCTGACTACCCTAGAAATATTATAATCATTTACTTTTTCCCGTGTTAAACCTAAAGCTCTGCAGAGCCATAGCATTGACTTTTAAAGGCCAACATTAAATGTCGAGTTGCGTGTGTATGGGCTGAAAAAGATTTTATGTTTGATATGTTTCTAATGGTGTGCTAAGTTGTATTATACTGTAAAAAGTTATGAGTAGTGACACCACTTTTACAAATTATATTTTTTATTGTTCTACGACACAAAAGGGCTTCGAATTCCTTGATTTTTGACCATTAGTCCAATGGTCTGCCTGATACTTTACTTCCGAAGTTAGGTACCTATATATTTTTAATCAAGCATCTGTGCTACCCTCCCCTTGTTTAAAAACCGCACCGTGTTTGGTTTGTGAAAAAAAAAGGTACAATGTAAGCAAATTTATTCCAAGTGGGTCCTGCATTCCCGCCATCTCATTGGGGGGAATATGTTCAGGATAATAGGGAACTCTGGTACGGATCAGTTTGGGACACCTGATACCTCCTCCAATTCTTTTTTGTGCCAATTCTCCTCCTATTTGTTGCCGGGGGATTATGGAAAATTTATCGTCTTGATTTGTATGTGGTTACTGATTTAATTTGACGGTCTTTCCGACGTGGCTGTAACTTGTTTGCAGAAATACAGCTCTTAGATTTATAATTTCTAACTTAAGGGAAATTCAACTTTATTGTTTTTTTGGATACCAAACCTCAAAAGGAAAAACGTAACCCTATAGGATCACTTTGTTTTCCGTTTTGTCTGTCCACCTGTCTATCAATAACTTGTTTTTAAAATTCTCCATCGAGTTTACTAACCCAGTATTTATAAGTAGTTAGGTACCTATAGTTTGTTCAAATCTCTCTCCGATTCGTCAGTTCTTTTGTGCCTTGATTTAGATGTATATTTTAAATGAAGAGTCTTAACATTTTTTATAGAATAATTATTATAAAAACACACATTGAATCGGCCCTGTAATCGTTGCGTAGTGTTGTAAAATTAATTCAAGAAGTAATTTAAAACATTAAATATTTATGATTCATTAACCTTATAGGTTAAATGGTATGTTAGTTTTGTATCGGAATATACTAATCGTTTAATGAATTTGTTATTGATTAATTTGAGTACCTACAGTAATTTATTAACCTTTTATGTTAACCTACCGAAAAAAGGCAAATTCATCAAGCTATTATTTCTTTATGAGTTAGACAGGGACAGTTAATTTGCCAAAAGACTTCACTAACACGTTTTTGATGATAAAATGACTAAACGATTCTTTGGGTATACATTTTTGTGAAGAAGTCTAATATGTAATTATTTCGATGAAGATAATTTACATGCAAATTTAATTACTTCTTTCAGAAAAAATACTGATCAGAAAGTGAGCAAATTATGATGTGGCAAGAACACGGGTTTCTGCAGCCATGTTTTATTAAGAAAAGCAGTGAATTATAGTTATTGAGTCACTCACAAGTGGTCATAAGACAGTTTGTAATGTCATAAAGCCGCATTCATACTAGCGTCTGTTGTTGAGGGTCTTTGATGTGTGTCCATAATAAATATGGTGCTAGTAATTAACTACATCATCATTAATTTTAGAGCCTAACTTTTGTCGGTGTAGCATTCTCTATTGCTACAGTATCTCTACTAAGCCATCGTGCTTGTAAAAGCTAGTAAAATGATTTAAAAACAATGATAACTATAAATTTCTGGAATGAAAAATATCGAAGAAATAAGCATTCTATTTAGATTATCGCTGGAAAATCTTCACAGAATTGAATAATAAAACTGTTTGTCTCAAACGAGAACTTTTAATATATTTTTCTCTCGATTGCCAGCAGATCTGAACGTATCTAATGCTCTTTTGCCCTTGACCTTAGAAAGTCAGACGCAACAGGATAATTTGCTGAAACTTGCTGAAAATGCGAACAACTTCTCTTGAAGGAGACGTAAAATCCAACCTAATAGCTAATTCTAGGTACACTTCAGCAAGGGCCATGACTTACCGAAATACCACGGCTACGTCGCCGGCGACCAAACAATTTATAAAGTAATGAAGAGTCGCCAAGTAAGTTAAATCTGGCGACACCTTGGCGTCTCGGTGAGATATGGCCTTAAGGATTTAGGAATTACACTTAAGCATTCAGCTTATATTAAGAGGATTAAAGAAATCGACATTAGGATTATCTAATATACCTAGTCAATAAACATAAGCTTAGCTTGTTGGATATAGAATTTATTATCGTTGTCAGTGTCATATAAATTGCAAATAGTCATTAGTTTAATAAGTATAGTGTTGTATATTGTGTTTATTATAGTTTGTTGAAAGAGTCATAATGCCATAATTCTATATTTTTTATTTTGCGGTTTAATATCAAACCAACATGTCACGCAAATCTTCATCTATACGAGGTTAGTCATAAACATAGACGGGGACAGCGGTCCACCCATCACGTAGGTATAACAGAAAGCTCGGTGAAGCGAGGATACTCAGTTCATCTTGCGATGTATATAAAAAAAAAAAAAATAGTTTTATTTCACATAATTGTAACGAAGTTTGTTGTCGAGACTTCCCAGTAAGTAACTAGAGTACTTGTGTTGGGAATGACTCGCAACTCCCCTTTGGTATACATAAGATTTTAAAACATGGCAAATATATAGGTATATAAACACATTAAAAAAGAAAAAAGATTGAATTAAAAGAAAAAGTGTGTGAGAGCAAATGATCTGCGTGGGTGAGTGTGCGTGTGTGAGTGCGTGTGTATATGTGTGTGTGTGTGTGAGAGAGTGTGTGTGTGTTTCCCAACAAAATGATTAATAAATAAATAAATAAATAAATGATCTATTATGTAGTCCTAAGTAGGAGATTTTCTACTTCATCGTAGGTTAACGTGTGAAGCCAGTCCGAAACAAGTTTTTTACAAGTATGAAATTGTAGCGGATATATTTGTATTATTCTATTTATTTTATTATATACAAAGGGAGACTGGCAAGCGTATTGACGTTGAGCAAAAGCAGTGCGGACTGTCCTCATAGGAGCCACTTTGTCGTTCCTTCTTTTGCTAAGCAATGTATGGTCATATGGAAGTAACTTGTGACAGTTTAGAGTGAGGTAAAGTATGTATAGTTTGCGGACTGACAAAAGATTACTTAATTGATAAAGATCAACTGTTGGAAACCTGTAAGGTTTAAAGAACATTACTTTTATAAGAGACCTCTGTGCCCTTTCTAGGTCCAACAGTTTCGTTTTATTCAATCCGCCCCATATCTGGATGCAGTATGTGATAACAGGTTGCGCAAGGGCCACGTATATCTTGGTTAATAGCTGTTTAGTCATGACATGTCGAAGAAAGATCCACATTTGTTTTCTCAGTCTATTCATAATCAGCTCGGATATACATTCAGTACTTCTGACTAGACCAATCGGGAATATAAAGTTTTTTTATAGCACTCACATTTGCTTAGGGAAAAAAGAGAAAATTAAATCGAAAAATTCGGACGTGAGTCGGGCGGGACTTGTTGAAGATCGAAGAATTTCGCAAGGAGGAGGTCCTGGTAGTGTAATAGGTTGACACGCTTGTCCCGGCTTGACAAGAGCTGCGGGTTCAAGTCCCGACCGAGTCAGAATTTTTCGATTTAATTTTCTCTTTGTGAATTCGGAATTTGTTATGTTTTTATATTTACATAGTTTACTGCATCTCTTAATATCTTACATAGTTCGTATAAAGCTCAACCTTTTTTTGACGTGACTTATTGTAGATTTTCCACAAATGGAATTAATTACTGTGCCGGAATAAATGTTAAGCAAAATGTTAAAGTGTGAACAACATTTAGGTATTTTATTCCGCCAAAACTCTTGCTAATTGCACCTGTTCTTTACCATTACTTAATAAGTCATTTAAGTTGACTTTTCCACAGTTGAACAATACAAATGGCGGTCTGTTTGTTAAGCTCGGAGCAATGGGCTCTCTAATTATGTTAATCTGGAAATAAAGTTATGCCACCGCACTTGTGAGGGTCGGGACCGTACTTATGGCGACGTTTTGCGCACTCTCCCTCCTCGTCCCTCTTTACACAAGGGATATTTGTTTGCAAATATACCTTATTGTTGGGTACCTGATGCGAATAAGCTTGTTGCTTTTGAATGCTATGTTCGCAATTTCTTAGGGTTTTCCCGAAGGATGTTTCTTCAAAATTAAACACTTTGGTTTATTGTTCTGGGGGGCTAAAAAGGTCTTATTGAATCAATACATCTCATCAATATTCCTATTTGCTCATTGAATCAAACAATATTGCTATTCGACATTTGTTGACATAGCGTACTTGTTACTTTTATATGCTCAAATGTAAAATTGATATATTTGATTAATTTAGATGGATTGTGACAATTTGGTCTTTTGGGGCCCTGGCGATACGATTACTCTAGCTATAGAAGTGGCCAATCAACTCGCGACAACAAATATTTCAGGACCCCGATACTGACCCCAC
Source organism: Pectinophora gossypiella (assembly GCF_024362695.1). Lineage (NCBI taxonomy): Eukaryota > Metazoa > Arthropoda > Insecta > Lepidoptera > Gelechiidae > Pectinophora > Pectinophora gossypiella. The sequence continues at coordinate 10,073,518 of NC_065413.1, read as the reverse complement.
CGGCGTGGTTGATGACTTCCCGGAGCATAATCATGATTAATATTTTATAATGATATGTCGACACGAATATTATAAATATTACTCAGCTATTTAAATATAGATATTTACATTTTATTATGTATAAATTCCTATTAAATCACTTGCAAATTAGTTAGAGGCACTTAGATTAAAATAATATTTTAAATTTGCGATCTTATTTGTTAAAAAATATGATTAATTAATTGCTCATAGAGTAAAATACTACAAAAACTAATCAATCAATCAATAAATAATCAATCTTCGATAGATTTAAATACTAAAAGTAAATGTAATTAAAGAATATTACGTTCGTTTACATTAGGCGTTACAGTATTGTTTAGTACCAAGATTTGCTCCGTACATCATGTGTTTATAACAGCCATGTTAGAAGTATAAGTTATGTACGGGAGGTTTGGAGACGGTCTCATTCAAAATATAGCTAGGGTGTGCCGCGGGAATACGAAACCACGTAGGGTTGGCAAAAAAAATACAAGAATCTCTCGATAAACTCAATATAAATAAAGAAATAGATTTCTGGAGACACCTCCTAATTTTATTTTAAGTTATACCTGACATTTACTTATTCATCGAAAAGGAAAGGGACGGATGATTGACAGCTCTTAATTTTAGGAAGAATGAGTAAATGAATGAATAACCCGGGCTAATCATAAAGGTATATATAACTTAAAATAAAATTAGGTGGTGTTTTTTTTTAATTAAGATGGGTTTGCTCTTGACTTCGTTCTTCAACAAGGAGAAGAGATCGTCGTTTGCAGGAATTAGCACCAATTTACTTTATAGATAAATTATTTTTCTTCTTATAGTCTCTGCTTGCTCCAGGGAGAAATTGGCGTGAGCTTATGCATGTATATATGTATGTATTTTTCTTCTTTCGATTGAATTGTGAGCTCAATGACCACCCTCAGCAGCCCCTACGGATTTAGGTACAATTAAGCCGCCTAAGGCACTGTTCAATTAGTATTGTAGCAGAGTACAAGCTCTGCACATACTGGCCTTTTGTTCGGACCATCATCATTTTAAATTACGAAATTCTCATTCCATTCCATTCGCATTTCCTTTCATTTTACTCACTTTTGACTCACTGCATCCCCGACCTTCATTAAAACAACAAGTATATTATACTGTTTAGGGCCGTGCCCTCTAATTCCTAAGTCTTGGTTCTTTTGTGAAATGTGTATATTGTGAACTATTATGTTTGTGACTATGTTACTAAGTTTGTGAAGTGTTTTTAATAAACTACATATATTCCCCTTGCTGTTGCTTCTACTTTATCATCGTCATCACCAATCATTCCCCTACTCTGCCGGCACGTCGGGATACCATATCCTCACCTCTCAGCGTGCCGCAGTATCTTTCTAAGGAGAAATAGAAAATGTACCTAATAAAATTTTCAAATAACATTGACTGTGATTCCGGTTCTGCAATTCTCACCTTAACTAATCAACCCAAAGCCATATTTACATGCCAAAGCTCGGACATTAATTAAAATTGTGCACAAAGATCGCACTGACGTATCTAATATACGGTTGAAGGCTCTTATAAAGTCAATATTTTTATTGCTTTTTCATATTTATCGAATATTTTTATCAAACCATACATTCTGCCCTTTAAATACCGCGCGCCGCTTGCGAAGATAATAAAATATGCAAAGAATATTAAATGCCATCTTACAAACGATATTTTAAAGGGCAAATGATATGTTTATCTTCCATGTTATATAGTAAAATGTTCATATTGTAGTAATATTACATATAACAAATATTGTTTTCGAATAATCTGTAAAAGAATATGCAACCTAATGACCAATAAAGTATAGGTTTTGTAATTAGTTATTTATTCAAATTTAATTCTGAAGATCGGCTGCGCATTTTACTTCAAAAATCAAATAGTATTTTTATAGGTAACCTTATAACTATTAAAGAATACCTGGGTAGGTAAATTGCCTAATAGTTAATACAACGAATACCTATATTAATTACTGGTCTGGCTACTTTGAGATCTACTCTAAAGATTCAAGCATATATGCATACATTTTTACCTAATAACGGCCTCCGTGATCCTTAGGTTGAGCGCTGGGGTCACGATACGGAGGTGCTGAGTTGGATTCCCGATGCGGACACCACTTATAAAATTAACTTTGTTAGACTATTCCTGATTTGGTCAGAGTTCGGTCACCAAAAATTAGATGATGTTATTATTATTAATAACATGCATAATAATAATATAAATACACAGTTTTCCTTTTTCTGTGACCAGTACCGTATCCTGAGATGGGTCGTGAGATAGCAACTATCAACACAAATTGTAACCCTTGTTCCATCCAGCAAATTGGTTGCATTTCCACGCGAAATTTTAACTCGACTAGGCTTGTAAACACCCGTTTACATTATTATACCCTATTCTACACATGAAATAGAGGGACAGTCAGGGATCCGCGATATAGCGTAGTTAAAAAGGTCTTGTTTCGTCATCGCGCTCTTCAATCCTCAACCCATTCACGTGGAATTATGCTAATGTAATCAGAGGCGTGGATGTACACAAAATGACTGGCGCCTCGTAAACGCGCACCTATATCCAAATAAAGCTCAACATATCTAACAGAAATAAACGTCACCCGTTGACGAATTATAAATACTCAAAGTCAAGGCCCGTAGATACTGCGCGTGTCGTCGATGAACGTCACAAGTAACGTGCGAGGCGATAAAGTTCCAGCTTTCACTATGAAGTTGTAAAGTTGAATTTACAATGATGTGTAGACGGAGTTAAGGCGGCGTCGGCAAGGTGGGCGCGACAGTAAGTAGCCTCACCGCGGACCGATGACAGCCCGACCACAAGAATCGCTACGAGGAATAATCGCCACACGTTTTATAGGTCGTAATTGTTGCCATAAAATGGTAACAAAAGTTGTTTTTACGTTCGGCACGAGAGGCGTGTTTATCATCCGTAGTAAACAGTCAGACTTACATGACGATTATGGTGGGAATCCACCGCTTTTATGACAATTTAATTGTTTTAGACCGCTTTAAATGTCTTCACACGTTTTTTCGGTAGTTCAATATCAAAACGGCATTTTATTGTGTAAACAAATCTTTAGCGCTATAACCAATGACAAGGTAATGTCCTTATGTTCATAGCGTTGATTTTACGGTGCACTTAATTTTGTGACTTTGATATACGTAGATTTTATGCCATAGGAATATTAAACGTCTTGTAAGATTCCTCGTAGGCTGTGCGAGCGTTCCTTATGGGTGAATTATATTAGAAGCGGATGGAAGGAATATATTAAAATATTTAATTATAGGGTTCGAGCGAAACGGTCTTAGAGTCCCATCTGTTGAGCTTGACAATGTAGCATTTCCTTGAACGGAGTTCGGATGGAATAAAATTCTAATCAAGATTCTATTATTGCGCCTTCCGCGTAATTCGCTGTTACCACGGGTTCGCAATTTGTACGTGACTTGATAGGACGGCCAACTCGTTTTGTCTGTCGCCCACACGTGGTTAGGTATCTTCGCGTGAGATCGAAGTTATTCACTGAAGTACACACATGGTAAGGGTTATTTTCCGATTTGTAGGCGTAGTTCGACGTCCGTCCTCGGGCGCCGACTCACCGACCACGGCCGATTGTTCGCCACTAAATGTCGATGGAATCGGTAACTCAAACATTTTACGGCCGACTTTAATAATATATGGGGCGTTGCGTAATTCCCGTTTAGCTTCGCCTTAAGCGAAATGTTAGCAAATATTGGTTCTGAGAGTTTTTGTGTGTTCGCTATAATATAGGCTCTTTTGTCTTAATAAAATTCATGAAAAGTCGGAAAGAGATATACTTAAGTAAAAAGCTTGAATGCATTGCTTACATGAAAAGTGCATAAGAAATTTTGAACAAAAGCTTTTTGCGATACGGATGCAACACGCGCATAAACACAGAAATGTCAACGTCTTTTATTAAGGCCAATTTTTATTCCCTCTTCTTCGATACTTCGATGACACACAAAACTTTCTTATATTAAAGTACTGACTTCTACACACATGAGAAGCCATCTTGGGTGAAAGAAAATCTGGGTGCGGGAGAGTAAGTGTGACATTTACAGCGTACCTTCCTCCCTCCGTCGACGCAGGGTAGATAGTAACCATAAATATCTTCCGCAGTTAATTCCTTATACACCGGCGCTTATTTTTTACACTATAAACAATTTCGAAGCTCGTTAACAAGAAAGATGAGCTCTAACACTTGGTTTTATGGTCTATAAAGTTGTTGGCACGTGTCACCACTTCGAAAACTACCTGGCGCATTCAGATTACAGTGGCATTTTATAAGATTAATTCTTATATTGTTCTTATTTAATACCATAATCATAAATTAGGATTTTTGTTACTCTAGAATTCTTTATCTAACAATGATTTAACTTTGTTCGTAAGTACAATGAAAGTCTAAAAAGGCTTAGCCTTTTATACACGTCATTGTATAGATATAAGTATGTACCTACCTACTTAAAATAACATAAACACAATTCAAATAATCTAGACTTTGTTATAGCACATGTAGCAATAATTTTGAAACAAATTGCCGGTTTTAAGTATCCTATATCACAATGTGTTCTTTGGTTGTGCCAATTTCTTCTTGAAACTATAGGTATGGATGTTACTTCTTGAAAATTACGTTAAATGAATCGTAAATATACTTTATTGTTTGTGATTTCACATTAGAATTTTACTAAAGTAATCAATGACAAAGTAACTGGGTTCTAAACTAACATGTTTATTATATAATAATGTCACGTTAAGTGTCTTGCTTTATTATATTTTTATTAATAGGTACAACAGACCAATAAATATAACGGATATTTTTTTAGGCGTTGCTAATTTTCGCTTTTAATAAATTAGTAAAGACAAATGTTAGATAACGCAAACTTATAAGATTGAGAAGAATAAATAGTAAATCTGTTATAATGTAATTTGTCCGTATAAAAACAAACAACAGGTCACCTTCAGTATTCAAAATGCCTAAAGTTTCTCCTACCCGAGCCGCGATTCAAGTTTTCCTATCGAGTCGTGTAATCTGTACCTCCATATGTTACAGAGGTGGGTAGATATAGGGAGCCGATAGCGACGCAGGTAGGGAGCAGATAGTTCGATTTATAAATAGGTAAAGAGCGTAAATAGAAGCGGTTGTATCGGCCGGAGACTACCAATCGATACGGACAACTATTGCAATAACCTGGCTTATACCAGCTAACCAGCTGAGCCGAAATCATTCTGCGAACGAAGACATAGGGTATATTTTACCTTGTTTGTGGTATAGATTTGTGGCGTTTGTGTTTAATTCGGTTTCTGACGGAAGCACACATTCGTACGTGTGTGTGGTTGTGTTCGGATAGTTAAAAGTTACTTAAATACCAACATGTTGTCGGATCTTTTCCTAATCAAACTAATGGAAACGGCGAAGTTTAGGGTCGAGTAATTCCTTTAGTTATGCTAGTATGCTAGCTACTCTATGCTATTAACTTTAATGGATAAGACAAGTTTGATAGACCTTCGCCGAGAGAAGCTCACAGGTGATATTTACTCTTAAAATGGTATATAAGTATCTAAGTAAAGAATATTCATTTGGCTATTGGATATTGATACATATAAGTACGACTTTACTTATAAATTTTATGATATGTACCTTTTATATCGTTATACCTATATCTAATATTTATTTATTTATTTATTATGGACAACTTACAAGCTACACTCTGCACATGCAAAGTTACAGACAATAAAAAAAAGATTAAGAGCTAGCTCAATTACAAGTAGTCACAGCATGCACAATCAAGTGAACAAGAAAAACAAGATATAAACTATATTAAAAAATAAAAAATAGACATAATTTAACAAAAAGCAGCCAGTGCAATATTTTTATATGCATTTAAGGGCTACCTAAATAATATTAAACATGCTCCTAATACTTTTATTAAGAAAATGATTACATCTGTTAATGCATATTTCAATGTTTGTCTCGTGAATTATATAAAATGTTACTTTCTTGAAATATACCTCATCATCATCAATTTAAGAGCCACGCTCTTGTCGGTGCAGCATTTCTGTAAAATACTCTCCATGCTACTTTAAAAAACTTTAAAAAGTAGCATGGAAATATACCTAGGTACCTAATATCAAAACTCAGCGCATAAATTTCTTAGTGCAACTGTACCGTGGTTCGATGGGCAAAAATATTTCATGAGAATTTAGTTAGTAAACTAGAGGCAAGTACGATGAAGGTTGATAAAAGTCGCCGTAAGTTATCTAACTTCGAGCGGGCTGCCAAACTTTGTTCATTATGTCTAAAATACGGCATTACGTGCCTTATATCTTACATAGTAAATTCTCAATTTCATATTTAGTCCTGCAGACGCAAGTAGTTACACCAATATCATATAAGTGTTAACTTACAATATAAATAAATGTAGAAATCAATGCCTTTTCTCATTATTTTTCAATTTGACTTTCCTGTGAACTTAGGTACTACCCGCTCTAAATAGTTAATGCCATCAGAGGCAAATCTACTATGTCACGTAAAAAAAATATAGGTATGTCTTCGTTTGCGTAGATTTCGGTTGCATTGCAGTAGGTAAGCTGTCTAGTACCTATGGATTCAGATTTATAATCATAACATCTGTTAGAATCGTATATTAAGTCCAAGTATAGATAACCCCCGAACATTTTTAATTTAGTATTTTTGTCTCTCGAAGGATATCTCCGCGCCCGAAATGCGGGACCGTTATGGACGAACTTCGGGGAGCGCGACTCGCGTCTTAAATAAAATCTTAAAACTTTTATCTTTTACTTTGATAAGATATTCCGGGTAGAATTTCTATTATACTTCCACCGCTTCCGAATGCCTTTCATGAATATAGAACAAGAGTAAAATAGAAAACACGAACTTTGGATTCCACATTTATGTGGTCTACTTTTAAAATTCGAACAAAGAAGCACCAATGAGTTGTTTTTCACTTCTTTATGTTTGAAAACGAAACAAGAACAAAAAATCGACATGAGATATTTAATATCTCTGAAATGAAAGCCGTTCGCGATGGCATTTTAAACACAAAACATTTTAAGTTACCGTAATTATTTTTTAAAAAAACACTTTAAGATTTTAATACGCCAATAATAATAATTGCATAATGAGTGAAGTAGAAACCGCTTCGAGTCAGTAATATCGAGGGGCAAAATAACGTGCAGTCGAATTACAATTCTTTTACGATCCAATTTTATAGCTTTTTTATGTTTTTCCAATTGCCCTCCGTTGACAATCCGAGCCGTGTAAATTCTAGCGAAATATGCGAGAGAAGAATCCCAAGCTATTAAAATGCAAATTGAAAGTTAATTTACTATCATTATAGCGCCTATAGGAGGCTTCATCCCGAGGAGGAGGCAATACACACTTAACCGGCTTTTGACACATAAATCACTATACTTTTTATAATCCACCCAGTTATTTATGAATTCGTATTAGGTAGGTATGTTAAATACATATCGGATCTGTTATATGTTTCCGATGCTAATTTTAGGTACCTACTTGATACAACAGACGACAGGCGGTATAATCCCGGAATTCATTATAGTCTAAACAACTTCCTTCGCTATGGATTAAGGAAGCGGATCACTTCATCGATATAGCAAAATCACTTTATATTCAACAGCAAAAATGTAAATAAGGCTGGGAATTAATTTAGGTATTTAAGATCCAATGTTACACGGAGCGTTCAATTTAGACAAAATTAAACCGTTACATACACCTGTGTTCCGAGTTTCTTGTTTAATGGATACATGAATTCGGGAGGCGGCTTGAAAACATGATAGGTTTTTATGAAAAAAACAATTAATTATTAGGGATTTGCGGCGCCTTTGAATTGTCAATATATCATCACAGAACCCTGAGCTCGGCGTTATTAAAACCTAGCGGGGCTTATTCATAACGAACGAGTATAATCAGACGATTGGTTACACATGTCGACGTAGCTTTTATTTAATATTTATTACAGCCCACATTTTTCCAAGGGCCAAGAGTTTTCTTATAAATAACTACCTTATATAATCCAATATACGCAATCAGTGCCGCCTCATCACTTATGAAAAATCGTTCCTCTTCAGAGTCCTCTATAAAAAGCTCATTCCAAATTAAAATTAAGGTCTAGCGTAACTAACGAAAAAATCTCATATTTTCTCTGAAAGTCACAGGCGATTGTAAGCTTAAGAGCGAGGGGAAAAGGAACGTTTTTGTTTATGTTCTAGTGCGTTTAAGACGTACCTACTCGCGTAGCAGTTGCTGTCAAAATAACTGCTTGTTTTTCAAGATCCATTTGTATGGTGCGCTATCCAGCTGAATTATTGGATGTTAAAAGAACAACAAAACATATGGATATTTTAGTCGTGTTAGATAAAGTGTTAATATGCGTATAAAGCACGTAGGTAGAGCCCCAAAACGGTTCTTGCTTACTCAAAACATACCGCATTCTTTAAACATAATCCGATGAATGATTACATATTGATGTGTAAATGTGAAGAAAATATTCACAAATGTGAGAACGTCTCCGTCAAATAGCTTATTTATATTTGTAAAATAGCTTTATATTATTATGGAACTAAGTACCTAATAATGGAATATTAAAATTGAAAATTGTGGGTCCGGTTCGATAAAGTTCACGGCGTCGTCGTCAGCGATGAGAAAAAAATATTCAACAGTATGCATCCGTAAGAAGTATAAAATAATTTAAGGTTACTCTTGGTGTATTTTTATGTAGTCACATGCAATAAGTATTTAAATTAATGTAGGTAAGAGTGCATTTACCTAATAGAAGTGAATGGCACTTGAATGTAATCGAATGTATCGGTGACTATGTGTGTAGCTAACACACGCGGCTTCGTCGACAGGCTCCATTAACATGGAGTGTTATTGGGCCCATATCTCCCCCAACCACGTCGATAGCCCAGCGTTCCATTAAAAGTGACCATAAAACCACATTATTATGTGTTAATAATTTCAAGAGAAAGAACGCCTTCTCAGTTTCCCTGGTGACAAATTAAAAATTGATATTCATATCGTTTCTTAAATCTCTCTTTTTCGTCGTTGCAGTCATTAACTCCGTAAAAACACTCGGGTTCCATGTGATACGAAAGCGCTTCTCCAGTAGCTTAATTCCCTTCGTGCTAAAGGTCGTTTCGTCATACTATGCTTGCGAAATTACAATTCGTTTCGCAGTTTATTCCGCAATTTTCTGCGGCCTTGTTTTAAGGAAACAACTTGTTTAATCTCGTGATGTGTTGGCCTGCGGGTATCATCTTTAAATTGCCATTGCTTTTTCTTATACAACTTGATAGCTTCGCGTGAAAGCTACTTGAAGCGAGGTCGCGGACGACATGCAAACTTTTTTTTATCACAGCGTCCTTCGATATTGATAAATATTAATAGGAGGATAAATTAAAAGAATACTAGCGAAAACAGCAATCCAATAGCATCTGCGCTATGCGTAGGTATAGTAAATAATAAAAATATTTCGAAGCGGAAGGCCGGTTTATATTTAGTCGGCTTAAGTATACGGCGCGCGTAGAAGGCCGAAGGCGGTTACTCCCAGATGTCTCGTAAAATTACTATCTAACTGCTCATTGCATATTATCAGACCCGTTTTGAAGTAAACCGAACTCACATCAAGCTCGTAGGTATCTCGATACAACTCGTACTTACACTCGACACCTTATTACGGCAGATGTAGCGAAACGCAAACATTCAACATCGATTTTCAACCCGAATTGCCTTTAATACGCCATTTTGTAGAGCATTTGCGGCGAAACTTACAAGTGAGATACTCTCTTTGCGTTTTAAAGGTAAAATATTGTATTTTTAGTTTGAAATAAGCTATCTTTAACTTTACTCCAACGAGCTAAAATTGCAGATTTAAAATTATTTGCATAATTGAGAAGTTCGGAAATTTGGGTTTGGAAATTAATTAGGCGATTTTATTGGGGGTAAAGGGTTTTAATTGTCGGTCATTGGCTGTAACCTTTTAATTAAGAAATTGATTGTTGCAATAATGTCGTTGGAGGAATATTGTGGGTATTTTCATTGCTTAGAGCCTTTAGGAAGAACAAGTGAGTATGTGAGTACTTATGTGTGTGTAGATCGATACAAGTTGTTTAGTGAGGCAACCAAGCCCAGTGGGCTAGCAGCACCGGGCCCATGTTTGCCGCCATCCCACCAATCAAGTGGGGTATTTTACTGCGGCAGTCGCCAGTAACTTACCGCAACTGGCTCTTGCTCTCAGTTAATGAGACACCGCAGTTTTACTGTCAAATATTGCTTGGTTCAAGAAAATTGGTGCTCTACTTGTCTAGTTTATGGATGGAAAACGAAATGGGTGTGTTAAGACAACAACTTTGTTAAGTGGTACGTAGGAATGAGGAATAGTGGGAATGCTAGGTAGGAATGAGTTTGAGAAGTTTAGGTAACTTTATACGTGACATAAATGAGGTCCTTTTCGATTAATCGTTGCTTGGGAATAAATTACCATACATATGTACAAACTTACTATTTAAAAAAAAAGTGTAATTTAAACACTTTTTAATATTAAATAAGAAGGGTAACTTTCCCCTTCTTTACAAAGTGCGAGTTCCAAAAGCTTATTAATTTTTAAACAGTTTCTCATTGTGTTTTATATACCTATTGTTTTAGTTTTTCTGAATTTGACATTGTTACATACCTACAGCCAAAACATAATATACAGCACATTAAATATAGCTTGATTAGAATGGGCATTACAGAAAATTAACATATAGTATACATACACTATACGGGGTGTTAGTGACATCGTAACGAAAACTTTGAGGGATGATTCAGACCACGATTCTGAGTCAATATCAAGTGGATTTTTCCGTCGCAAAATTCATGTTTTTTTTTTTAGTTTTTTAAAATTATTTTCAATTCTATACTTTTGCGATGGAAAATTCCACTTGATATTAACTCAGAATAATCAGCTGAATCATCCCTCTCAGTATTCGTTACGATGTCACTTACACCCCGTACAAGTACATACGGTAGCCATACAAGTAGGTATGGGTGTTAGTGACACCGTAACGAATATTGAGGGGGATGATTCAGACCATGATTCTGAGTTGATATCAAGTGGAATTTCCTGTCAAAAAATTCATGATTTTTTTTTGTGTTTTTCTTAATTATTTTTCTATCCATACTTTTGCGACGGAAAATTCCACTTGATATCAACTCAGAATCATGGTCTGAATCATCCCTCAAAGTTTTCGTTACGATGTCACTAACACCCTGTATATATACTTTTGACGTGACTTACTACAGATTTGACGCAGGTGGCATTAACTACTGGACCGGACAAATGGAGAGCGCTGAGGGCTCTCACCCGGTACAAAATTTAAGACAACAGGACTAAGGATTCCCTTTTGGGCGGCTTAGTGCGAAAAAGACGTAATATAGGTACAGAAAGATACAGGTATGAAAATATAGATACTGTTCTGACATTTTAAATAAACTATTATTTTCATTTGAATTTAATTTGTATATCGTTACGAATAGGTAAAAATAGACTTAAATAGAGACACTAACTTCATAGATACCTTGGCTTCACTCCAACAGAGGACTAATAAACGTGACAATTATTTGTTTTACATCTGTTACTATTATAAAAACCTTTGCGCTGAAATATAATATACCTACAACATTGATTAATTCAAAAGTCGTCTAAATTCTTGAACCGGGCAGCAAGTAGGTACAAAACATGACATGCTTATAGCAATCAGTACGATATACTAAGTAGCTATTGACCAATACACCGCCCATGGTCTAAATCAATTGAAACATGAACAACTGTTCATCTTTACTCGTAGTAATCAAGAGGACACAGCCGGCCGTTGGTAGACATTCGAAATTAGACATTGATGTCATAAATTGTTCTGTGCCTACAGTTGTTTTTGTAGCTTAAGTGTGACTTAATAACTTATTGAAATACTGATTATTGGGCTAGTAGAAACACGTCTATCACTGAGTAGGAAATTCAGAAATAAAAAATCTTACATCAGTTGCATTATGAGTTTTTTATTTATTTAAATAAAGCCTTAGAATAAAAATATGCTTCATAATATTACAATCTAGCTTACAAGCTAATAAGCAATTTATCTTTAACCTAAACTACTATACTTAAATAAACACATTTTAGCATTATGAGTGAAGTATTTTGTTTGACTACTTATTTTTTCTTCAAATACATATGTTAGCAAAATAGACTGAACTAGGCAATTTTTACAAATAAGTTAGTAAGTAATCTAACCCAATATAAAAAATATTAATGTGTGCTAGCTTTTCCAAAAAATGCATGAGAGTAAATTACGAAACCGTTAAAAAGGTAAAAAAAAATCTGTAACAAAATATTACGCTCGTAATCATCAGCGGCGCCTAAAAGCCGCTCGATATTCAAATGCATCCAAAGTGTAAATGTCCTAGAAACTTCTGGAAGGTATTTCAGCGATATTGTAAGAAAATAAATGCATAGAAAAATTCCTTTCTTGTTATAGGAAAGGCGGAGGGAACCCGAGCTCTCTGTCTGCCTACATATTTTATTGACCCCAGCGACTCTACACGGGACACGAAGAAAAGATTCGTGCGAAGATACGGACCCATTTGAACAGGCTTAAAAGTAAGGTGATGGTTTAAAAGAGGATTAGGTATAATATATATTTAAGTATATAATTATAAATTATTTTATTTATCTATCTAATTATATAAATGATAAAATATACGCGGTTAGATTATGTAAATAAAAATATCTACACTGCATGTTATTGGAATATGATCTAAATGTATGTATTCCGTCATTTTCAAAAATGTTATATGTCAGTACTACGATACATAAGTGATAACTTTCCATTTTTATTAATTACAAGATAACATCTACTACGCACTCTACTTTTTTCTACCAATTTTCTAATGTAACTATATTTTTATTTACATTTCTATAAAATAATTATAAGTATCGAATTTCTTAACGGAACATTTAAAAACTTAAGGTATCCCCACACATATCTACCAAAGGCGCTCTCTTTTACCCTGTACCCCGGTACTTTACGGCGTATCAGCCGGTGCGGTATTCCCTAACTGCACTTCAGTGCTCGAGACCAGTACAACGAATATACAAACATATACAATATACAGAACTTCTCTATACAAAGATATACGAAAGTATACAACGCAGCTCCAGTATTCGGAACACGTAACGTATGTTTTACGCGATCTTCTTCGGCCTATATTTATGTGGGTGCCTTTTAGTATTTATAAATATATACTTATATATTGGATGTTTGTTGCGTTTTCGACAGTTAACACGCTTTTTTAAAGGATTTGTTTGGATTGTCTCTTGTTTCGCTTTATTGTTTCAAAGATAGTCGATTGTTATTGTAGTAATTGTGCGTTGGTTTATAAATACCTAACTTAAACTTTCTTTAAAAGTGATCCGTTTAAAATGTATACCTTTATTCAAATATCCGAGCATATATTTTGCAACTTACTATAATATAATGTATTTCTGAGTAGATATATTATACTAGATTCTAAATAATGATCATATAAAAAAGTTAATACTTTGCATGTTTTTTTTTTTATTAATTAACATGCCATCTGTGTAAACAGAAAAGAAATATTTTCCTCTTGCAAAATAACATCCTTAATTTATTTAGCGACTTCCTGTGTAAGTAGCACAGTAAAAGTTCATTTTTATTGAGAAATTTGTATCCACCAACAGTACATAAATACTTCTTAAAGTCAATTTTGCTGAAAACACAAAGTCATATATTAAGAAAACCCAATTTTAAGTTCTTAAAAAAGAAATTACCGCTTCATTACTTCTTTCAGCTGCATTATACATATACATATATATACATTTTATATACAGAGTACCGTTACTTTGTCCGTCTAATGTTAATATTTTTATCTTGGCAACATCTACCATCAATGCCTAAGCTAATAAGCGATATTGGCATAAAACGGTAATACAGTAAGTCATGTAAGGACGATAAAATATTAATAATAATACCTTATTCTATCTGACATAGACAAAATATAATTTTATTTGCTAATAAGGTATAGCACCAATTTCTGTAATCTAGTCCTAGCAAAATTGTCGATAACGCATCCTCTACTTAATATTACTTGGAAGAAAGCCCAACTCATTCCCGACATTATTAAGTATGTTACCTATTTATTAGTAGATAATAATCTTGACAGTTGTCCAAATATACCATTATCAATTCAGCATTTTTTATATTGTTTTTTTTTTATTCTACTTATACATAGGTGTTATAAAAATACGTAATTGTAATGTTGGAATAATTATTAGGTAATACTTTTTGGTTTAGCGTGAGGCTAGATAATAACTTGCTAATATTCAATAAAATGAGTAATCATTTTAAATAAAACTGGCTAAATGTTAACATTATAATAATATTTCTTAAATCATCATAAAAAAATAGTTATAAAAATGTATAAGTACCAATAATTAAATTTGTATTGTTATTATTGACTTAACCAAGCAAGGTTGTGACGTAATTAATAATTTCCTTTAAACAAAGTTGCCGGCGAGCACCAGTGTTGTGTATAATGGGCACTTTCACCCTGTAGGTGTATTTTCGTCAACAGTCCATGTTTCCATCAGAATTTAATGGAAGTTATGTTTGCATTTGCAGGTGTGAAGACAACTTAATTTGTGATGCAGCGGCTCCAAAAAACTTTCCGCTATAGGTAATACATATTATCTTGTGACATGAAGAACGTTTAGTTCAGTTGTTGGTGCTTCCAGCTAGCGTGCAAAATATCCCCAGTACGATTCTTGGGAAGGTTTGTTTTATTTAAGGGTGTTTGGCTTTGGAATATCAATATGAAGGAATATAAGTTCATTTTTAAAATTGGTACCATTTATAAATAAATATTCTAAAGTTGATACTTAAATATAATAAAAAAATAGACTGGTAAAGACATAAACTGTGTTTATTTTTGTTCAAAATTGAAATGGACGCCAAAACTAACTAATGTGTATAATTAGCACAACCTGTATAACTTCTTCTTTCTTCTTCTTCTTCTTCTTCTCTTCTTCTTCTTTCTTTTTTCTCTTTTGTTTTGTTTTTTGTTTTTTCCTGTTTGTGCAATAAAGTATTTGTTATGTTATGTTATGTTATGTTCTACTTAATCAAATCTATTTTAATGATACCTATTAAACTGTATGGAATTATTAAATACACATTGATTATAGTTATATAAACACATTTATTTACTTATATTACGTAGTACATTAAAATTACTTATAAATGATGACTTACTATAATTTATAAGTAAGTAATTTTAATGAAAGAAAATGTAAATGTTTTATCTATTTATATGAGGAAAAATAAAAACAAAAAGAGTTTTGTGTTGCTTTTAAATTAATTTTGTGTGTAATTAATATTACTTTCAAACAAGATGATTCAAGAACATTTTAGTACAATAGAAAAACACTAACTGAAAAGTTATAAAACGAAGGTTATCATTAGGACACAAAAGTAGTAAAATAAATATCAAATGTAATTAATTGTATTTCAATTAACATTCTAAGCAGGTACTTCAGTTTTTATGCCACATACATTTTAATTACTGATTATTTAAACTAATTCTGATCGTAAAACTCAGTTCAGTAGTAAGTACCTAATAAGTATAAAATTACATATTTAAGCACTGCCTAAAACCTATTGATTTGAGAATATAATTGTTTAATTAAATCTTTATTACAGGTAATCAAGAATATCCGTGTAAAGATTTTTTTTTCTATATGTAATTAGTATATACTTGTACATAGAATTGTATATACAATAATAATAATAATTGTATTGTTGTTGTATATACAATAATGCATAAGTTATACGCTAATGATGTTAAAAATATTCGTGTCTTAAGTATAAATATTGTTACTTTTATTGTACTTATCTTTTAAATAGTTTTTTAATATTAATATTTAATCAGCTATTACAAAAGTCGTGTGTATATTAAATACCTACTGTATTTATTTAGGCTGTGTAACCAATTCACCTTAACCTAATGTGTCCTTTAAAAGAAATGTACGCACATTTACGTAACCAACCGATTTGTGAACCAAAATGGAGAATAAAATTCAGTTTTATTTTTGTTTTTATTATTTCTGTAACACTTTAACAGAAGGCGGTCTGGTAACCAGAATAATTGGAATTTAAATGACACCACAGATAGACGTTAAATAAAATATACTTGTAAGATAGGTTTTACTACACTTTTCGGCTATCCGAATTTGATCCCATTAATTTAAGTAAATTTAAATTTTCAATTTATAGAAGGAATTCGATAGTGTTGTTAATTATTGTAAGTAAATAAATATATAACATGTTTTTATACATAGTATAGGTACCTACCTACCTATCTCAGCTTTTATCTGCTCAAATTCAGAAGCATAATTAAGATAATTTTATAGTTATGACAATACCTAATATCTCTAGTTCTATTTACCATCACATACCTTATAACTAAAATATCATGAATATATAGGTTTTACATATTTCCATATTTCTATTAGGTATTTATCTTTCTTTTTAATTTATTTTACACGTAAGATAAGTACCTTAACGAGACTGTACTTTCAACCTTTTAGCACGAGCTAGATACCGATATCGTTATATGTTCCAGCCTCTACTACCTCGAGAATACTCATAGTCTCGTAAGCACTTGTAGTATTTATTTGTTTCAATATACAAGTAATATTAAAAGCCAACAGAATCAGAGTTTAAATTGTTTGTTTTACGATTATTGTGTTCTCTGATTGTAGGTATCTGTTGAATACAAATTTGCGACTTGGTACTCACGCGATAACCGAAAAGGGTAAGGGAAAAAAATGCTTATTCTCTTGTGGTATAAAGGTAGTTTTGCCTTAAGTTTGTGGGGGTAAAAACCGGTTATGTTACGTATATACGATGGGGCATATACGGTCGTTAGTTGGAGAGTTTAAGA
The DNA here is from genome assembly GCF_024362695.1 of Pectinophora gossypiella. NCBI lineage: Eukaryota > Metazoa > Arthropoda > Insecta > Lepidoptera > Gelechiidae > Pectinophora > Pectinophora gossypiella. The sequence goes on along the minus strand of NC_065413.1, from coordinate 10,056,411 downwards.
CCGGCCTATGTATGGCTCGGCATATACTTACAGATGTTTTACCAACGACAGGGAAGCGATAGTAAAACCCGCAAGAGCCTTGGTGCGCCTTTTTGGTAGAATATTCCATAAAATTGCCAACGCACTGTTGTTTATTTATGAAAGATTCATGTATGTAGCCTCCTTGGTACCTTTTGGGTGCTACGGGTTTTACTGCTAGCGGAAAACTCTTTACCTCGTAAGGAAAAGCTTCATTTAATATATTTGAAAAGTTTTTAGTGAAATTGACCAAATGTCATATTTATTTAGATAAATTATAAAAATACGCTAATTGAAGATAAAGTATAAGAGCGAAGTAAGATTAGCTTGAATTTCAATATTAAAGAACCAGTGACTGCACTATGTATGCACTAATCAAAAAAATTACTGTTGCATTCAATAATCATACTCGTGTATGAGTGACTATATATACCATTTTTTTTTAATATAACCCCCCCCCCCCCCCCCAACGAAAATAAATATGAAGGTAATATAACACTTTCCCAATACCATCTTGTAGTCAACACCCTTGCGTGAAAACAAATCATCAATTATGTCAAAATACCATTAAATAAAAAATGCACCAAGAATTTATTTTACCTATTAAAAATATACTTATATTGTTATTTGTGTATAATTGATAACATTTACAATAAAATCATCACAATACATACCTACAATACATTTTTAACCCATTCTTGTAGAAATAACTATCAAACTATATGATTATGACCTCTACTATAGGTCGGTTCAATTATTACAAACAACACAATGCCTAGAAGGTAATACAATGTAGCAATAAGCCATCGATTTCGTCATTCCACAGATAAAAAATCGATTTACTAGACTAGAAGTGACTATCGCCGGGTACGAATCGATTTTATAGCCGATTGACTACTATTGTGGTTGAGTGGCTATAGTTTTATTTATTTTTTATTTTTAGCGTTCCTTAATAAGAATGGGAAATTTATGGACTGGTGCTATACTTATTTTTTATCACAAGCAGCGTGGTTGGTGTTTCAAAGTGTAAGTATCAATATATTGTATAGAAATGAAATTAGAGTAGTTTTTTGAATGATTTTTAGCATAAATTAGTGATGGTAGTAGGAAATATACTGTTTCCTGCAGTTATCGTGTCTACGTCAAGCGTTATCTCTACAAAAGTATGTCTACTAACTCAAACTGAAGAGTATGTATGGACATATCTATTGAAGTTATATCTACATAAATCTGCATACCTTCATTTAACACCTACCCGAGACCTTGTAAGTATATGTAGGTATAAAGGGCCACAAAAGCGTTGATTATCTGACTTTCAAAAGTGGCTATAGATATTGCGTTCGGAATACATGTGGCTGTGCTTTTCCCGTTAGGAATTTGGTATGTGAGTTCATGTGTATGTATTTTTATGACCAATCTGCAAGTCATCTTTCTCCCAGTGAACACAGTGTTAGTATAGTAAGTACGACTTCAGAGCCCCGATATCGACCCCGCCGGCGTGGTCGACGATTTCCCTCATTCAGCGCTTATCGCTATCGACCCACTAGGGTCGATTAATTAATTCTTTCAAATATTTTTCCTCTCAGACGACGCCCTGAGCCGAGGTTCGCGCCCAACTGGGCACCCTCAGGCCTGTTGTCTTAAACGTTGTACCGGGTGAGAGCCTTCAGCGCTCCCCATTTGTTTGGCCAAGTAGTTAATGCCATCTGCGGCAAACCCACAATAAGTCACGACAAAATAAAAAAAATAAAATATAGTAAGTAGGTACAAATTTTCTATCACTATTCTTACATTAAAAGAACACAGGAAAGTAAGATTTAAGTTATAAAACAAATATTCGTACCCGCTATTATTATACTTGTAAAAACATTTCCTGTACCCAAAGGTTGCCTGGAAGAAATTGCTGCATGAGCAATAAGGCCGCCTGTTGTGCTTTTCTGTATATGTTGTCCTTATCTCTGTATTTCGTGTCCATTGTGCTCAATAAAGTATTTTATCTCTTTCTATATATCTATATTCTCCGGCCAAGTAGTTATTGACATTTTCAATAAGCCAAAGTATGTTTTCATCCTACTTGTAATTTTTGGTATAGCCTGAATATACCTATAGATTATGTCTACTAAGTTAGTCACTACATTAGAGTGTCACTGTTTACGTCTAACAAACTTTTAGTAACAACGACAACGGTTCGTGTAATCCAAATATATCTACACGTATAAATAAATATATCACGCTAAAAATTACAAAAAATAATAAATATTCGTCTTTATTTATTTTTCTTATGATACTTCTGTATTACTTCTGTGAGATAAGAGATTGTGTATTATATTATAATTAATATTTGGTAATAAATTTAATGTACCTAGCAGTTAAATATTTTTATTTTCGACATTCTACTGACGACTCTACCAGTCGCTATCTTAAAACTAATCTTTCATTCATTGACAATATTATATTTATTATAATTTATCTTTATATATAGATTAATAGTCATCAATGTGTAATAATTTAAATAATTATTTGTGATATTGACAACAAACATTTAAACAAACGTGATGTGTCTCCACTTAAAAACAGCTGATTTAGCTCTATCAAAAGACCTTTACTTACTGGCTCCATCTAGTAGAAAGCAGATGAACTACATGCAATCACCGCCATCTCTACGCAAAACAGTGCAACATCTACACTCCACACTACTACATCTGTAACTTATCTCTCTTCTCGTCACTCATACAGAGTACAACAGAGATAAACACATCTTCAAAGATGTCCTCCGAATAAGAATTTAAATATCGAATTGTTGCTGATTGGTCAATTTAAAAGCGGGAAAACTAGTTTTTGCTGAATGCACCAATGGGGAGAGAGAAGGCGTGTGCGAAATGAGCGGCCATGCTATTTTAGGCGGGGCCTTGGTAAAGATCCTCCTTTATATTCCTGACGTATGCAGTCATTTGAGTTATGGATCATGGCGTAGGAATACGTGTATTTATAAGAACTGCTGAGTTTTGTTTTCCTTGCAATATTTTTTTGCAGTCAGATTTGTAGATGAAGTTGGTGAATATTTTAAGTATTCTGTAGGTTTTGCATACATGTTAACAGATAAGTTATATCATATGTAGGTATGTACTCTACCCAATCATACTTATGTTATGGACCTATCTATATCTATATCTATAACTATTCAATAATCATAAATCATCAATTATTAGGTATATTGGCATAAATGGAATTAAGATTAATTATTGCACCTACTTTCATACTGAATACTTACGTACCTATGTAATATGTATCTAATTAATACATTATAGGTCCATATTAATTAGGTCCTACAGCCATTAGCGACCTTATCCTTCAGAGAAAGAAATAACTAATGAAGGATATCATAGGTACCTATATTAATACTAAACTAGTCGTCAATAATTCAACCGTGTTTGAATACAGACTTCTTCTACTTAAGTATATAATGTTTGGGATACCTAATAAGCGCTTCTGAGCCGAAATTAACAATAGGTATAGTTAGTTAGTTAATAGGTATTAGTTTATCTATTGTTAATTTCTGTCTCAAACAATTTCTCTTTACGTTTGTATTCAAAAATTGTTAAATTATAGACGATAGGTAAGAAAATACCAACCTACTTATAGGTACCTACGTACTAACCTATTTATCTATGCATTTATAGGATATAGATAAAACTTACAACAAAAATGATGTCATAAAATATCAAGGAAAAGGAAGACGTAAAGAAAATTAGAGAGTCCAATGTCATGAATATAGAACAGGCACGAATCTGAATGAACACTTACCTATACACATACCTTTGTATAAATATAGATTGATGAATATTGGGAGTCAATGACCCTTCCGTTTAGTGAGACGATGAGATGAGTATATTGAGGTATCCACCTACCTACCTACGGGATCTTATAGTAAGTATATCTAATGTCAAAGAGGCCTATGGAAAGGGATGCAGATATACATAAATAATGCGATAGAAGGAGGTAGAATACATTTTGTTAAAATGTGAGTTATCTATTTGAATATGTTTAGTAGCTCAGATTAGGTATCTTTAGATAGAATATTCTCATCTATACTTATAATAAATCTGTAGAGAGGTCAATTCTGTACATTAAATATTTTTTCAAAATAACTATCAGGGGGTGATAAGTGATCGATACTGATGCCAAAAATGCAATCAGTAAAATTTTTGTCTGTCTGTCTGTCTGTCTGTCTGTCTGTCTGTATGTGCCTTATAGAAACAAAAACTACTGGACGGATTTTAATGAAACTTGGTACAATTATTCTTTACACTCCTGGACAGGTTATAGGTAGTATACTTTTCATCACGCTACAATCAATAGGAGCAGAGTAGTGAAGGGAAATCCTTTTGTATGAAAAATCTAAACCACTCAAGTTAGACGTTTGAAATTAGGCATGCAGGTACCTTTGATACCGTAGAGGTGCACTAAGAAAGGAATTCCCGAAATTCCTACGGGAACGGGAATTAGCGGGAAAATCCTTTTGTATGAAAAATCTAAACCACTCAAGTTAGACGTTTGAAATTTGGCATGCAGGTACCTTAGATACCGTAGAGGTGCACTAAGAAAGGAATTCCCGAAATTCCTACGGGAACGGGAATTAGCGGGAAAATCCTTTTGTATGAAAAATCTAAACCACTCAAGTTAGACGTTTGAAATTTGGCATGCAGGTACCTTAGATACCGTAGAGGTGCACTAAGAAAGGAATTCCCGAAATTCCCACGGGAACGGGAATTAGCGGAAAAATCTTTTTGTATGAAAAATCTAAACCATTCAAGTTAGATGTTTGAAATTTGTCATGCAGGTACCTTAGATACCGTAGAGGTGTACTAAGAAAGGAATTCCCGAAATTCCTACGGGAACGGGAATTAGCGGGAAAATCCTTTTGTATGAAAAATCTAAACCACTCAAGTTAGACGTTTGAAATTTGGCATGCAGATACCTTAGGTACCGTAGAGGTGCACTAAGAAAGGAATTCCCGAAATTCCCACGAGAACGGTAATTAGCGGGAAAATCCTTTTGTATGAAAAATCTAAACCACTCAAGTTAGACGTTTGAAATTTGTCATGCAGGTACCTTAGGTACCGTGGAGATGCACTAAGAAAGGAATTCCCGAAATTCCCACGGGAACGGGAATTAACGGGAAAATCCTTTTGTATGAAAAATCTAAACCATTCAAGTTAGATGTTTGAAATTTGGCACGCAGGTACCTTAGATACCGTAGAGGTGCACTAAGAAAGGAATTTCCGAAATTCCCACGGGAACGGGAATTAGCGGGAAAATCCTTTTGTATGAAAAATCTAAACCACTCAAGTTAGACGTTTGAAATTTGGCATGCAGGTACCTTAGATACCGTAGAGGTGCACTAAGAAAGGAATTCCCGAAATTCCCACGGGAACGGGAATTAGCGGGAAAATCCTTTTGTATGAAAAATCTAAACCACTCAAGTTAGACGTTTGAAATTTGGCATGCAGATACCTTAGGTACCGTAGAGGTGCACTAAGAAAGGAATTCCCGAAATTCCCACGAGAACGGTAATTAGCGGGAAAATCCTTTTGTATGAAAAATCTAAACCACTCAAGTTAGACGTTTGAAATTTGTCATGCAGGTACCTTAGGTACCGTGGAGATGCACTAAGAAAGGAATTCCCGAAATTCCCACCACTCAAGTTAGACGTTTGAAATTTGGCATGCAGGTACTTTAGTAAACTTAAAGCTTAGTTGCAACAGGATATTACAAAATTCCCACGGGAACGGTAGTTAGCGGGAAAAAACATTTGTATGAAAAAATCAAATCTAAATAAAAGGAGAAACTGACTGACTCAGTGACTGACATATCAACGCATAGCCTGAACGGCTAAACGTAGGCATTTGAAATTTGGAAGGGACATAGCTTAAGTACCGTTGAGGTTCACTAAGAAAGGAATTCCCGGAATTCCCACGGGAACGGAAATTAGCGGGAAAATCCTTTTGTATGAAAAATCTAAACCGCTTAAGTTAGACGCTTGAAATTTGGCATGCAGGTACCTTAGTTAACTTAAAGCTTAGTTGTAACAGGATATTGCAAAATTCCCACGGAAACGGGAGTTAGCGGGAAAAAAACATTTATATGAAAAACTCGAAACCGCGTGAGATAGATGTTTTCAATTCAATTCAATTAAATTATTTATTGCATTCCATGTAGTACAATGGGGTGTTACATAGGCATAGGAACTAAAACATGGGCCCTGTAGGGCACAGCAACGTTGAAGGGAAGAGAGGAAGTGTGTATTAAAATTAAAACTCAATGAACAATCAATTAAAAAAAAACAATTCAATCAATTGATTCAATCTAGCATGCATGCATACCTTAGTAAATATAAAGTTTATTTTTGGCTGTATTTTGAAAAATGGGAGTTATTGGGAAAAAAATTGTATGAAAAAATCTAAACTGCATAAGTTAGATGCTTGAAATTTGATATGCACTCCCACACACACAAAGATCTCTCTCTTATATAACACGCCACGCGGACGAAGTCGCGGGCAAAAGCTAGTTGAAAATATTTCTATAAGTAGCTTCTTTTTAAGTTGGTGTACAATACAAATACCGAAGCTCTACATTTTCAGAATTCCTGTAGTTACTACTTATCTATGTAAAGTGTGTGTTTAGGTACCTACCTATATGTGTAGAGCAGACACCCGAAGTAAAGTCTAATACAATATTCATTTAAGACAAAAATATATTTAATCATATTCTTATTGTAGGCGAGTAACTATCTACACAGAAGTAAATAGGTAAGTGTGAAGGAAAGTTATGGTAAGAATAAAAATTCTAGTTTATAAAAAGTACAATTTGGTCCAGCGGACCTGAGCTCACTTATTTTTTTTAAAAGAAGACATACAATCCTGATTTTAATAAAAAAATTCAAATAACACTAGTAGGTAAGTAAGTAACATTTAATTCAATAGCTTTGAGTCTGACTTGGGGGGTTAAAAAGGCCACATTGAAGCAATTCATCTAAAAAAGCAATATTGCTATTTGACATTTGTGTGCATTGCGCACATTTTTCAACCCCGGGGGTCCAAATAAACCTATCACGTTATTGTCATTGCCGCGTTGTACAGCCACTGATATGGATTGTACTAGTTAAGACCCAGGCCTAAAGTTAAATAGATAATTGTAGTTAAATAAAATTATGATATTATGTCTCTAAAAATCCGAGATACTTACCTACCCTAAACATTAACACACCTAACCCCAACACATCCACATCGCGTGATTAAAATCATACCCCACCCTCAGAACTTGTGAATGAAACATCGCCCATAATTGGCACATTAAAACGAAGACCATTGACGAAATTTTATTGACACACCATCGTAGGCCGAACAACAGGTGACCGTAAGTTTACGGCTACGCGTGCCGTAAAACCAACGTTGAAATCGTAAAACTGAAAGGAGGTTTAAATTGCTACTAATAGAACATTATTGTTGTCTCAATGACCTGTTTAGTTTTATGAGATTTTATAAAGCGCTTTTATGAATCGAGGTGTAAAGTTTACAGTTTGCCAGCAACATTGAGGTTTTATTGTGGCGACATGTACTTTTGCTACAATTTTGTGGCGAATAAAAACACTTGGGAGAGTTTGAATGGATTTTGCACACCAGCGCTTAAGGGTCGTTTTACAAAATATTTTGGATATACTGATATGAATTTAAAAGATATGTTGCTGGTGCAGTTATCATTTCTTCACCTTGCGAAATGACGTGGATTCAAAAATGTTAAAATGACCTTCGTCAAATGTATCTACTATAATAACGTTGAATAAGTTATTCTGATTTTTGAATATTTTTTATAAAACTAGTTTTATCCTAACTGGATTAGAGATAACAACTCACTGTAACAACCCATTATTTATAGGTAGGTACTTAAGAACACCATATAGGTAATAGGTATAGGTACCTCAGCTTACGACTATATTTCCAATTGCGATAATCAGACGTGCATTCATCGCATGATGAACTAAGTATCGATGAGCTTCCTACTTACCTATATACGTATTTGTGTTAACAAGTATTTTAGTGTTCACTAAGTTTCAGCAACCAAAAACGTGGTCACCTCTAATCTAGTAAAAGGTCCAAACATAAAAACAATCTTACATACTTAACCAAAGTCTAAGATATAAGCAAGGAGATCCAAAAACAAAGCACGAAGTCAAAAGTCACCAAGTCAAACCTATTATAATGCCCGAGAGTGCCAACGCCTGAGGCTAACTGGCCTGACTCTATCTTATTATCTTTTCGCTGACATAGCTCGAAGGTCGCCCCGAACTGTGATAGTCACGAATATTGCATGTGCTATGATTCCTTTTGAATTTGACAAAACGTTGATTTGATGGAACTGAGAATAATACAACAATCCGTTATAGGACACCGATGTTTTCTTAAACGAAAATATATTCGATCGTAGTTTTCTTATGACAAATATGCGCAGAAAAATAAGATAGAGCAAGGTCAAATTCTAAATAAAGGCCTTGTCCTCTTTATATTGTGAATATAGATGCAAAGTTGTTTGGTTAGAATTTTGTGAAGATAAACAAGTGAAGCGCCGAGTCAAACAAAAGTCGAAACTTTTGCTTGACTTGGCGAATAGCTCGAAAGCTATTCATACGATATAAAATGTTTTTCTGTGTCTGTCTTAAAACTGTAGTGGCTTGTTGACAAGTCTTGGTATCTATTTTGATGTAATTGAGTAAGTAATTGCTATAATTACATCAGCTACATATAAGTGCATGAAGTCACGATATGTGAAAAAAAACCATAATAAAGTCTTGTATATTCAATTCAATTACACTTTCTCACCTGCGTCTGTATAGATGTTATCCATGTTCTTTGTGCATCTGTAACAAAAAACGAAAAATTACTTTATGTTTTTTTTTTAATTTAGATACATAACTTGCTAAGTTACGAACAGCAAGGCGCCACTTGGAATGCAAAGAAAATTAATAAATGTAGTGTAAATTATTATCTCGAGGAATTTTCGTGCGAAATACAAACAGTTGCCGAATGTTTTTTATACTACATTCGGGTCTTTTGGTTTAAATGTTTATTACAGTGTCAGTGCTAATGATAATGGAGTCCGTATTTGTGTAGGTTATCCAAGTTATCTGAGGTGCCTCAGGGTACGAGATTGTCGTAACTTTAAGACGAAATGTTCTACGTTGCAAAACGTCGGGTGATTGGAAATTAATAAAATGATCGTTATATGAAAAAGGTTTATTTACTATACATATAAAAGATCTTTGAATAACCTTACATATCATCATTTATATATATGGTTATTATCAATTAAATAACATGAATTGGTTACGTAATTTCTATAAGTAGTATTTGCGATTGATGTTTGTAACGCCAGAAACGTAACTTGATGTTACAGGTATAATAAAAGTTTGAAATATATTCCAAAATCCATGCACAAAATCTCAAATCTAAGCTACTTGAGAACACGTTCCCAACTCCTCTCAACTTTAGATCTTAAGCTTGACGACACCGTAGAGCGAGGTTACGAGGGCCACATGTTGCCAGACGATTCAATTTGAGGTCGTGATCACAGCCGTAAGCGAGACACCTCATCACCTGCCCACCCGGCACTAGACGTCTCACGACACGACCCGATCCCTCACCACACCCGTAAAACCCGTCTGCCTCTAGTCTACGCCTTTTACGACCCGATGCCTGATAAAAATAACCGCACAAAACTTCTGCACTCTGTTTACGCGCTATTATTATAAATGATACCAACGTTACGACGAGTATATTCACGTTTTTATTTCAAATTTATTGCCTGTTATGCAACTTAATAGCGCACTTGAACTTGCCTAGTGACACCGTTTGATACAAATCGCGTTTTATTGTTTTGCTCAATGGACGGACGAATTTTACGAGCGTGTCGTAATCTGTGACGCGGCTAATATAACGTCGGACGTACTACGATCTGACTCATGGCTTTATAAATGCACACTAACTTTCCATTTTGTACACATCTAGAATACTAACGCGGGACGATGAATGGATATCGGTGTTCGCGTCTGGAATTACAAAACTTTCTCAATATTACGAAGAAAATGAAAGGTCCGAGATGTTCTTTACTTATCTTTCTATAATAACATTGTTCCCTGAGGTGTCCTCGTATTGGAAGAAGGGAAACGGATACCCCGATCAAAACGTTTTTCCCAAAGGAAAGTAGAATTTGCATTATATTACTTTCGTATTTCTTGAGGTAACTTTTTCTGGGGAAACAAATAATAGGTGGAATGCATCTGGGTCCGCATTAAGGGACATCTTTTTATTCGCTTCGAGCTTCGGTAAATATTTTTGTTATTATCTTATGTCTCCCTCGGAACTGGGGTCGTGTTTTCGAAGGGGTAGGGACTTCGGGTAGAAAATTGGGTAAATAACCCATCTATTATTGATAGTAGAAGTTTTGTACCTTCACCCCGGCCGAGCCTAGCGACATCTACGGTCACGTTTTCTTTTTGTTTTCTTTGGTCCTCGTAATAAATATTTCTATCAAATAACAAACTCAAAACCAGTTTATCCAATAAGAGGAAAAATTACAAAGTTTTGGATATTCAGTGGGAACCGCAGTCGAGTCTTGAACTGCCGAAAGTTTAAAAGAAACTAGGTTGCCTAGAGGGATTCAACTTTGCAGGAAGAGCTTTTAGATAATACTTACACTACTCGTAAGTTAACTAAAGTTGTAGAAGTTTCAATACTTGTACTAAATGGGTGATATATTCCGAGGATCGTAATGTACTTATGTTAGCTACCTTCTTACAAGAAAATTAATTAAATCAAGTACACATTAATAGGTGCCTATAATAGATTAATAATACTTAATAAATGCACATTGATATACATTATGCCTACGTGATAAACGCCTATACTGAAGTCAATTGCATATTCAACCAATGCACATAAGTATTAATTATTCGTGTATGCATAATTTCAAGTAGTATCTATTTACACCCGTAAGGAGGTAAACATTGTCCCAGACACTTACGAACTTTAAGTACCTCCAACAGTTCACCTTCAATTAACCTGAATAAAAATTAAAAAGCAGTAAAACTACCCGTATCCGCGAGCTCATCGGAAAAATTTACATAAGGAATTCTTTAATCAACCGAACTGACTCTCTTGGTACATAAAATGCAATCTTAACACCGTTTCTGCATTACGAATCTACCGAAAACCTCTTAAATGTACTAATAAAATAATCTATATTATGTGACAGAACATATCATGGTATTACTTTCAAGTTTTTAAACTTCGCAAATGGTAATGGTGTGTGTATAAAATTTCAGATATACATTACCTTTCTTGCTTGTTTCGTATTTTTTAGAGTTTCGTTATCTCCTTATAAGATGGGGCGTCGAGATTGCAAGAGAAGAGACTGCACAGAGTAGTATGAATAAATTTATAGACAGGAATGTACAGTCCGCAAACAAATACCGTTGGTAGTAAAAATTATAAAGCGTGAATTTCAAAAGAACTTTTGCAAAATTAATTTCCCCTGGTGTGAAGATAATAATTATATGATATTGAAACAACAACAATAAAAATAATGAGCCATTACGTTTCTTATTTATGAGGTGGCGAGACCCATCTACATAACTTAAAAACACGTCTTTACACTTCTGCTAAACAATTTTTAATCTGTACTTTTTAATCGAAATTGATACAATCTCTAAGGAAAGAAATGAGGTAACGGTCAAAGTGAAATTCAAGTAAAATTGGCTCACACCTGACATCAATTTGGCCCGAATTGATAAATTAAATTGATAAAAATAATTAGTACCAATTTACACCTTTTTACACACTTTACTAATGACTGCGTGGCACGCATCGCTTACGTCCTTACTGCACGGAAATTCGCCATTTTTCGGCGTCAACAGTGACACAAGAACGTATCTTATACGCTTTATGTATCTTTTGCCTTAAATTTGACACTTGTTAAATTTAAATGTGCCTAATAATTGTCAAATCTATTTATTTATTCAACATGTAACCTAAATTGTCTCGTCATCTCGCGCCATTCATGACCTAGGGCTATTTAAAGAAACATGAGAAATTTTAAAAGAGGACGAATTCGTGTATAACACATAAAATATGGTGACATGGAATGTGGTGCATTATTTATTTCGTACAATTACTAAATTACACAAAATGTCTTTCTCTATCCAAGATTTTTTGGATGTGTGTTTAAAATGCAGGAACGCTAGAAAAAAGACTATATTTTTTTTCTTTCTAATGATCACGATCGCAGTCCTCAATCATGAGAAACTGAAAAATAAACTCGGCTTTATGCAAGGGTCTCCTCCGCTTCGCCCGATCCGAAAAACGAAATACCATATCTATTTACCTGTATGAAACAAAATAGTATTGAGAAAATATTGTTTTTCTATACTACCAGTACTTTCGAATAGACGACGCTGCAGGAAATGCAACCCGTCTCCCATCGGAGAATGGATGCGTCATTCGTATGCTACAGATCAGACCAGACAGAGTCGGTAGCACTAATCCCCGTGGGATGGAAAGCTCTTTCCTATAATGAGTAGAAAGCACCGCGCCCCAACGTAATGGAAAGGTAAGGTAAGGCATTTAGAGCTCACCTCTTAACTGTGTGTAGTTTCTTAAGGAAAAGGGTGAGAAGTTTCCTAAGAGCTCTAATGGGTATTTCATAATATAAGTCTTAGAAGGAGACGTGGAAAGATTATTCTTTGTTGACAGAGAACGTTGTCAATCATGAAATATGTAGACGATTTTTTTAGTTAATGTTAAAATGCTTAGGTACCTAATAGTCGATCACACCGAAAGAATTTCAGCGTAACTCCAAATATGAATCAAACTTTCCTGCTTTGCTTTTTTTACTTAAAAACGATCTGGAAGCGAACATTACGGCTAAATCGTCTTCAGGCAATGTAAACACAACAAGTTATTAACTATAAAAAAGTTGCTAATTCCGTCCACGCATTTTAAATTTTAACCCCCGCAAGCTTACATCAAATATAATCCTGCGGTATTTCCTTAACCATAAACGTCGAAAGGTTTCGTAATCCTTCAGTCCATAAATAAGATTAACCTAAAAACGCTAACGGGTTCACTTTAAAAATATCAAAGAAGAGCTTGTTAGTGGAAGACAAAGCGGGGTTTAGACATGAAAATAGAGTAACAAGGTACCTCGTTAATATAGTCTACTCTTGGATATATTAAACAGAGGCACCAATCGCTGGCTCGTAGCCAGTTTGTTATAACAATTGGCCACCGCTGTAGCTGCGGACTTGAACAATGTTTTAGAAATATCTGCTAAAAGTTTAAATTTTTATTAAGTTTTTAAAAAGTCTATTTATTTCCTTGTTACGTCTTTTAAGTAAGTCGTAGCATGGTTAAACTAATATGAATAAACACTTCGTATTAAAACATGTAGGGCTGTTTGGCTATAATAACAGCCACAGTACCTGGGTCTACACAGGTATTTTAATTAAATAAATAAATAATTATAGTTTACCTACACAGTCAACAACATTTTCTAAAATGTTCCTAGCCTTTACGCCAAGAAAAATGCCAAGTTCACAGTCTAAGCAGCGAACAAAATTTATAGCGTCTATGTAATTGGTTATCAAAGTTGAGAATTCTTGGGTCACGAAGAAACGCCCTTTGTCTATTATAAGAAAAGTTGTTCCATATCTACATAGTTTTGTGTTTATATAACGTCATATACTCCGACCACTGGCGGAATTCCAATTTGGCATGTGAAACTTTGGCATGCCGAGTTAGGTTAGGTCACATGAAATGCTAGAACCAAGCCAGGGCAATTCAACAGTACGTTGAGTTTACCTAACAAACAGATCAATATTGTAAAGTACAATTTATATACAATTATAATATACAGCTTATTAGTGACATCGTAACGAAAACTTTGAGGAATGTTTCAGCTCATTTTTCTGAGTTAATATGAAGTGGAATTTTCCATCGCAAACGTATAGAATTGAAAAAAAAGACATAAATTTTGCGAAAAGGATAATCCAGTTGATATTAGCTCTGGATCATGGTCTTAATCATCCCCCTAAGTATTCGTTACGATGTCACTAACACCCAGTATATATGACTTGTTTGTATTTATGTAGTATTATAATGGCCCCGATTCCTGCAGACACCTCCTAATTTTACTTTAAGTTATTCCTGTCATTTTCTTATCCGCCGAAAAGAAAAGGGACGGATGATTCACAGCTCTTAATTTTAGGAAGAATGAGTAAATGAATGTATAACCCGGGCGATTCAAAAAGGTATCTCGCTGGTATGCAAACCGTTTGACGTGTGATGTCTTAATTTTGTCGGGTTATTGGCCAATATAAAATTTTTAGACGGTTGTTTTAGATTTGTGCTTAAAATTGACGTGTGTTCCATAAATTTTATGCTTGTCGATTACCCGTCCCTTTTCTTTTCGGCGGATAAGAAAATGACAGATATAACTTAAAATAAAATTAGATGGTATTTACAGGAATTAGCACCAATGCCTTATTACTATCAAAACCTGTCGCAGACCTATCTCAATAAAATACCACTGTATTTAACCGACATCGGCATTGTTTTAGTGATTTATAACCGCTGTGCTTTAAATAGCGTTGCCACGACACATTTATAGTTATTTATTGGGCGCCAAATAAAGAACTGTATCACAAATTCTATTTAATGCCTAGAACGTGGCGTTGCCAAGGATCATTACATGTCTTGCCTACAAATATACTAATCCAGCAATCGATTGTTATGTTCCAAATGTCTTCTAGTTATATAGAAAGACAAACGAAGCACGATCTCCACAAAAGCAATCCAATCGTTGTACAATTTCTCACCGAAATCGGGAAAAAGTCGTGTTCACATGACCACGAATACAATACTGATTCGTGAAGGGAATTTCTGTTAAAAGTTGATAGTTGAATCACGTGTTTGAAATGGGCCGTATAAGGTAATATGGGAATAGATTTTGGTAGTTTTAAAGTGGAAATTTTTGGTCAAATGACGATGTTTAGAGTACGTAAGTATGACATAAACTTTACGGCAGTGGTTTTAGATACCTATTAAATTATTCATACATCTACGGAATGGATAAATAAAGAGCTTAAAGCGGCTGTTTAATCGCAATTCATGCATTATTTACGGTCATTTAGAAAAAAATACGAAAAGTGGCAAAAACATATTTTGTAGATATATCCTATAATGTTTGCGTCTCTATCGATATTACACAAATAAGTAATTTATGTTTCCATAAATCAGAATTACTTCATCATATATACTACAAACCCCCAGTCGTCCATTTACCATAAATATACCATATCGTTTCATATAAATATATTATCGATACCAGAACTCTGCCAATGCTATTTCATTACAGTTTGACAAAGTAGCCACCAATACCGATATACAACATTATGTCAATTGAAATGTGATATTTATACAGACGAAAAGATGAAGATCTTTATTTATATGATTGACTGGCGGATAATATTATATAAAATACAGAATTCTCAATAGTGTTTTCTTAATTGAAACGGGCTTGAGAAGAATAAGAAAGCGAAAAGGGAATGAAAGTAATAGTAGATGTAATATTTTCTTGCTTTATTCCTTTTGCCTTCGCAAAAACGACTACGTTACATTATTTATTACAAACAGAATGGTATAAAACGTTTTATCTGATTTTATTGGTACTTCAGATAAATATTACAGCATGACGCACCATAAAGTGACTTTTCATTACTTATAGAAACTTCCGTAAGTAAGTTTCCATATTCCATTAGTAATGTACATTTTACGCAGGTATTTCTGTCGGAGAAAAAGTAAGATAAAAAGCAATGAAATATTAATTTATCTAAACAATGTAGTCGACACATTCTAAAATGATTTCTAACTATTTATTACCCTCATTTCTGAGTGATTACCTCTAGTATTTATGATCTATGTTTATCATTGTGAGGGCGGTGTATCCTCGAAATTTTTTCTTATCTTTTCGCTCCACTAAAAACATATTCTAAGAATGACTAGCACAAATTGAACTCGTTTCAAATATATTGCCCAAAAAATATTCTCTATTCATATGGGACAAAAGTTGCGTAACATCTATTGTTTCTTTGGCATATCAAAAAACACCTTACCTCGTCAGTTCCTCCTCTTTGTTCTACATTTATAAAGAAATTGAAAGTGTATTGTTAACTGGCCGTTTTTGCTCTTTGCTTTTTATGATACCCATAAAAATTTGGAGCACAAACAAAAAATCTAAAACCCTTCCGCGTTCGTGTAATTGTAGGTAAAGCATTAGTCTCAATGTTCAGGTGTAATAGTGAAGGTGGTTTCGTATTGTGATTATGTGTATCTTTGTCTTGTACGCAGTTTTTAATTGCTTTCTTTTATAAAATCATTGATTTATTGCTGCGGTCGACGTTGGCGACGGAACAATGCAAGGTGAGGTTTGGACCTTGTAATCATTATGGTTTTCCATAGCAACAATTCACTGGCGTCTCATGTTTCCTCAGTCGAGACTTTACTATCGCTACTACAAGACGCTTTAGCATTTGAAATCTTTGATAGCTTTAGTGTAAACGCAACAGAATAATATTCAAAAAATAGTGCAAAGCTAAGAAGTCGTAAAGCGGGTACGTGACCGAGTATCGGCGCGGGAGACAATCACTGAAAACGACGTGTAATTTTATATTGCCGCGTACAGTTCTATTATGCCCCATGTTTGCACTATAAGGCGTTCCATTGCCTTGTATTTGCCGAGTCTGTACAACAATATTTGTCGAACGTGTCAACCGTTGAGGCAAACGTCAGATATCTAGGCGCGCCACGTCACAACAACGACAATTTCAGTTATTACATGTGTTCCGTTGTTATTATCTCGTTGTCTTTTCTTTTTGTCGCAATAAAGCGTTGATTACCACGCATTTGGTGTAACGCCGTAATATTGTGCCGGGAGCCGAAATAAGTCTGTGGGGTGCCGATAACAACAATCATCCAGCTACATATTTACCAAATAGACGTAACTTACTTACAAATATACGTGACCGAAAACATATTATGAAGTTGGAAAATTAATTCTTAATGGTACGTAATTTGGCAATTTAAAAACTTAATAACCACGAATATACAAATTACATTTTACGTATCAGGTCGACATCGCCAACTTTTCAAGCAAAAATAATTATATCGTTTAATCAAACTTCATTACATCGCGTTGTCAACTTGAAAATATGAGGAAAGTTTATTTAAAAGACTAAGGTTAATGCAAGAAAAGATGCAAATGTATTCGCCCGAAATTGGACGAGGGCTCGAACATTACCTACATAAGTCTCTGATCAGGTATCCTATCATACGAAGTGTCCTATCTGCCTTTACTTTGACTTTCCACTGTGGTTCTTTTTGCGAGGATTCATAGTCGATTTTAGTGTTGTGGGTAAAGTGTTCTACGACTTTTTTGTCGGTAATAAAATCATGAAATATGATAGCATTTTGGAGCGTGCATATCAGGCAGAGGTGTTTGCGAAGATGCCCAATCTCATGGTTCCTGATAATATGCAGATTGGATGCGCGAAGAGCTTTTTCTAAGACCCGTCAGTTACTGCGAAAGTTTTGATAAGTCTTTAAAAGGATTTAGATAAGACTTCACATAATTAATGTAAGAGCCACGCTCTTGTCGGTGTAGCATTCTCTATCCTTGTCTATCAAAGTCCAATTCTTTGTACATTATTTGAGATGAGAGATACCTACGAGTTATTCTTAAATTAATGGTAAGAAGTCTCACTTATAAAATGATAATACATTATATGCTCCATTGACACTGACGTATTTATTTACTATAGACAGGAGAACACAAAAACACTATTTAATAACAAGAAGAGAGACAAAGTTACATCTTTCTTATTTTAATCTTTATATAAAATACATTTTAAAGTAATTCCCTATATTATATGGAATAGGTACTTAGATATAAATAATTAATTTTACAAGTAGCACGTTGGCTGATGGCGAATATAAAATCCATCTTAACATAGGTACTTAGTTGAAGTTGTTAGCTTGTAGCTGTTTCGTTCATTACACCTGTAAATATTTAAACCCTAACTCCACGTGACGACAAACAATATTTCCATACAATCACTTCCAGGTTAACCACATTCGTATTATAAACCTTTATTTTATTAATGTACCACTTTAACTTTAATAAGTCGATAAGCAGCTTACAACATTTTACGAGCGATCGCTAAAGGTTGGCAATGTCTTGGGAATTGTAATTCTTGTGAAAACAAGATAGGTATTCTTGTGTATTATAGGTATAAGATGGAACTTGCACGTAAGCGGCTCGCTTTAGCCACGGCGCCATAAAATGTATGATGGATGTCGACAAGCCCTTGCGTGTTGCCTGTACCGTTGCGTCCCCACTCCTAAGGGCTGGGCAAAGCTGACAACCAATATAAGATTATCCTTCTCTCCCCTCGCAAATCACAAAATCAAAGACCAAATAAGGGCACAGCAACAACATACAAGGATCAACACTAATTGGACGATCATATCAGGATATCGTATCGGGGTTCGGTGCACTCGGCACCATGTTTTAAAATCGAATGTCGATGGAACACGATTCTAAAATGGCCGCTAATATTGTGTTCTTCTTTTTAAATTTCGATCTTATTTGAAGCATCGTTTATTGAGATTTTAATAGTCAAAAGAATTTCAAACGGACCGTTTCGAATGGAAAGTACTAATGACTCAATACTGTTCTAATTAAAAGTTTAAGATAAGTTCGTACGGATCTTTATGAGTTTCAGTAAGAAGCTCCGTAGGTAGGTACGTAATTTTCCATTTAAATGCATTGCAAAAATCCGTTAGGGTTAAGTTTGAGCGTGACACAAAAACGGTCGAAACTCATCTCAAAAGCTTGTTACGGACCACCTGTTTGACACATGGACATACAGATGGGTACTTTATGTAAGGACGAGACATCTCCCGCGAATAAATTCACAGTTTTTATATAATGTATCGAATTAATACACCGGCTTAAGGGTATCGTAAAGTTGGGAAAGCAACGACTTATAACTTGTCTTATTTTCTTGGGTAAATAAAGTTCATGTTATAGCGATTTCAATTATTCGTACGACCGTGTGAGTGTACTTACGCGTCGAACATAAAAATTTAAGACCTCAGATTTTGTGCGAATGATATTTTTATGCATAACAACACACTGCTTTACCTTTTTGGCTAATTAGCGATCGTAATTAAGGAAATATTAATTGTGGGGGCCTTTTTTAGATCGCGTTCAAAATCGAAATCGTTACAAATGCAACTTTATTTTTATGTATTAATATGCATTTACGTTTTATAACGTCGTACAAAAATTTGATACATTCAGTATAATATTATAGCTAAAAATACAAGGAATCTAATCAGTGTACCCTGGAGTTCGAAAAATAAAAAATAACTCAAAAATGCACATAAACAGGTACTTTGTCTTATTTACTATACCTAACAGATGAAAACCCTTCTAGTTAAGGAGCAGACCTTTAAGGATTTAAATTATAGAGACCAAAGGGATCTTCAATATGGCAGAGTTTCAGATAATTACGTAAGTTTAAAGCCAGGATGCCGTTTATTTTGAAGACCTTAAACTTTAGGGACTTTTGACTAGATAAGTACCTACAGTGATGTTTATGCCTAGTGAGTCTTAAACTTATTTTAAAAACATTAGTTCAAAGGCAAATTATATGGAGTATGACGTAACATAAAGGATCACAATCATTGTGTATAGTAGATCAGAGGGAAGTAATATTTTTATCACTATCATGATGCAGTTTTTAATATAAAAACCTATAGATGTAAAAAATTACTTGCTTATACTATATTTTGAACCTAGAGCACATAATAGTGGCAAAGGCGTGTAAAAAAATCTATAAGTACCTACTAAAAATTTAGGTTTTTTTCACTTCTCCCTATTCTTTCGGGGATACAGGCGTGATGCAATTTTATTAACATTATCATATTACAAGAAACAAACATAGCATAAGACCTTTTTTCTTTAAGTCCTGATTAAACGTTCGACGTAAGCACTTATTGTACATTTCATATTTACTAAGCTCAAAAAACAGACCTAAAATTCTTGTTTGTATTTTCCTTGTCCAAACCCTCGGGACTAAATGTTTCTGGGGCCTTATTCAGATACCAGTTTCATTAACTCAAGATCGACTTAATCTCGACCGGCCGATTCTCAAGAGCCCAAATTAATATAAAGAACAGAACAACATTGTACTAGGACATACTTAATTCTGCACCTATTCGGTTTGTAAATTATAGATTTTGAGCTTTCTGTAAGAGAGATAGGGTGTAGAGAGAATGATTGGGAGGTTACAGATAGGTTTGTGGAGATGTTAAACATTGCTAAACCAGCTGTGGACGAGA
Organism: Pectinophora gossypiella; assembly: GCF_024362695.1. Classification (NCBI taxonomy): domain Eukaryota; kingdom Metazoa; phylum Arthropoda; class Insecta; order Lepidoptera; family Gelechiidae; genus Pectinophora; species Pectinophora gossypiella. Next base: position 10,035,880 of record NC_065413.1, on the reverse strand, counting down.
ACAGATGCCCCCAACGAGTTGTATGCCTTATACAAACGTTATGAAGCCAAAATTATTATTGGATAATTGTTTTGTTAATTTTCACGTAATATTTCCGACACTGCATTTCGCCGAAGCAATTAGGAAGCATGGCTTGTTTGGTAGCTTTTTCATTTAATTGAATAATTTTGTTGTTTTATATTTATGTTCTGAGTGGATTTGGAAGGGAATTCGATCTCTGGATTATAGGTTTACGCCCCGCCGTGTGATTGTGGGAGTAAAATTAAACGATTGCTTAACGAAACCTTAAATTAAAACGTTATTTGGAAAGTTTTATAGTTTCCTGGTAGATTATTGGTTTCGTGTTTGGTTTTAAAACGAATAATTTGTTGAAACAACCAGACTACTTCGTAGTTTAAACCTGATTACATTTTGAATATTACGAAACACGTTCACAACCGTACTTTTAAACGACAGACCAAGTCAGACCTCAAGAAGTAACCGATTTCTTGAATTGTCTGTTCCTAGAATGTTATGTACTCATTTCCTCTTTTTAAATGTAGCCACAAACTACATGGTAGTAGACGCCAGGCCAGACATGTGTGGTTTAAACTTCGGAGTAGAGTGTGTAAGTTATAAGACACGGAGGAATGGAATTTTTTTTTTTTTAGGAGTAGATATGAGCAGGTAATGTTTATAAGTACGTCCGAGATCTGTTTTCTTAGCTACGTAAGAAGAGATATACTTATTCAGGTGCTGAGACATAATCGTAAAAATGTAGCATTTCATTATGCAGTAAAGCAAACTTACCTTATTTCAAAGATGGACAGTCATGAGCAATATAATTTACCCACTTTAGGACTCTGTCGCACTAACATATTTGACATTTAGTGAGACTTACAGTTCAATTTGTCAAAAAAGTTAATGTGACATGGTACCAAAGTGTATACATAATTAATGCTCGTGACCGGACATATTAGGATTTCTTCATATCGGAAGGAGAAAAAGATAGATAGATAGATAGATAAAATACTTTATTGAGCACAATGGACACAAAATATAAGGACAGCATATACAGAAAAGCACAACAGGCGGCCTTATTGCTCATGCAGCAATTGACGATAAAAAGATAAGATGTGTCACATGTTTCTTTAACTACCTAACTGTTACTTGCTTTTTTTTCAATGGTATCTTTATTGTAAGTACAATTTTCTTATATTTCCTATAGGTAAATATATTTTTTATATATTGTGCAGTTTTTTTTATTACTCCACGACCTTTTCTAACTTGCACCAACGCAGCAGGTTCGTCACCAGACTTGTTTAGCGTTGGAACTGTGAGGGTTAATTTGCGAAGGGTTCCGTAGTGAGGCAATGTGCCGTACTGTCTGCCCGCGCAGTGTTTGGCTATAACATTTACAGCATAATTGTTTTTGTCTGAAGTTTCTTGCCTTTTTTCAGTCAGGAATACATTTGTCTTGTTGCTTTTTTCTGGAGTTTAAGCACATAAATCTGTTTACGTAGGAACATTAACCGTATGTAGAAGAAATTTCTTAGAAATCGGTAGGGAATTTGTTACAACTGTAGGTACCTAGAGTAAAAGCTACATTAAGTAATTATCATAGTTACATTGATATCTATCTATTTGAAAGTTTGACACCAAGGTTGCTGAGGTTGGTAATCTACCTCACAACCCACACGATAGAAGATTTAAATCTATCGATCCAAAAGTATCTTATACAAGTCCGATTTCTTATCCAAATCTTATTTCTTCCAAGCTACCAAATATTCAAACAAACAACGCACGTCTTCAAATAATTGCACGATCAATACTGCAAACATCAGATTCTAGTCAAAATCTCATCAACGTACTAAGACTAGAGTTTGTATATCGACTCGTGATTTCGCAAATTCGGGTATTTGCATGCAGACCTCAGCTGCAACGTGGGTCTGTAATGAAAACTGCAGGGTGCAAGCGATAGGGGGCTAAGGAGCAAAATATAAGGTACAGGGGGCAATGCCCACCCCCACTTGGAGGGGTCTTGTTTGCCCCAAACGGCTTAGAAGGAGCCAAGGTAATTGGTTTACGAACTATCGTCAATTTGGCGTCGTGTTATTAATTTACAGAGAACGGTTAAATCGAATGCTGTTTTGAATTAATTTTCAGGTTTATTAATTTATTTATTTATTACTTTTATTGTAATAAATACCTGATCCAATAGTTTTTACGCCCAGAATAATAATTGAGTAGTCAAAGGTCAAAGATAAATTATGAAATTTTCATTAAGTACTAAAAACGACAACGAAAGACAGATCTAAAGGTGATAAAAAACGTCATCTTTTTTAATAAATAAAAATGTAATAATAAGTACGACATTTTGTCACGTTTTTCTATGATGTCACAGGTTGCTTTTTATACAAATCCCATAGTAATTTCGTGTTTAGTAAAATGGAAACTACCCTTTTAACAAAAGTTAGTGAATTGTTGGAGATGAACTGCCTAATAAGTCAGGCTTATAATAATAAGAAACTTGATACAACACTGCTCTGCCTTCTAGTGTCCCTAAATGGTGACATAACAAAATAAATCTACATATTTATTTCTAATACTTATCATGCGGCAATCCCAAATTAGAAAACAAGTAACATGATATTTAAAATAAGGTAACTCTTTCCCAGCTCTACATAGCATAACACTAGTTACGACCAAAATACCTCTTCAAAATTCTTAGATTCCGAGTACCACTTTCACGTTAAAAAGATAATTAAGAAAGATAATGTATGTATGTCTCGCTTAGATAAAAGAAAGTAAATGAGTAAAGTAGGTACGGCAGTAACTCATATCTAAGTACATAGTGTGGAGTGATTGCGTGTTGGCAGTCCATTAGCGTGTATCAATGAAAGGTACGAGATTTATCGTACTAACTCATATGCCACAGTCATGTTAGAAACTTGGTCAGTTTTTAAAAGATCCGACACGGGTTTTTTGAGTCGCTTTTAGTTAGATTTTGTTTCATATACATATTGTCTTCCATTCCTGTCTTTATATAGTTAATTAAAGTAAAAAAAGGATAATTATAAGAGGTATTCCAGAAAAAGTATATTTTATTTAACTAGATAAATGTACCATTTGGCAAGAATTTGTACCTGAAAAGTCGGCAATTGTGGAATATATAAAAATAACTCAAACTTATTGTCAAAAAGAGTAGGACTATAATGCGCGCATGCATTAACTTCCTCTTATGCATCAGCTTCAGCGATTTCATTTAATACACTTATAACAAATTAAACTTTTTTGTGATTTTTGTAGACAAAATATTTAAAAATAATGCATGACTTTTATGATGAGGAAGCATGATGCGAGTAGCTTAAGGTAAAAGAACCATGTTCTAAGCTAGATTGAGTTGATTGAATTGATTTCGCTGTCTTTTGCGTCTAGACTCAATCAACTGTAATAAGTCTAGAGTTTATTTATTTGTCCAATAATCCATAGTACCCGCAGCATGTAAATAACGTAGATAGGGCGGAGCGGGCGCCGTCTCACCGACTCACGATACCAGTATCTATCTGAAATATTTCCACATTATCATTATGTATGAGGCCAGACAAATGGAAGGTTTGTTTTGTACCTTCTTGAAGATAACTTGGTGTATGCTACTTCATCAGCGATCTTGTTTTTTTAATTCTCAAAAAAAATGTATAGGTTTATTTTTTGAATTTCGTTTATTTTAGCCGTAAACTCCTTATATAATAAAATATATAAAGCATTATAATTATGGCACATTTTAAGTACCTAACGTTATTTAATGTCTGTGGCCTATTACGTACTTTCTGTATAAAGTAATGAACTGTCAGATGTTACGGGTAATATCCGTCTGGAGTATTTTCGTATAACAAATAGGATTGTAGCGCCCCTGACACAGAAACTCTGCACATTATAATATTTGGAATATTGTACCAGATGACCGCTTAGATAACGCGTAACAAGTAATTACAGAAAATTCTAAAAATATATCATAACAAGCAACTTAAAGAAATCAAACGGAGCTTTGTTTTTTGACAAATTAATGTATAATAAAAAATGTTCCTTTACCTAAAAAAATTACAGTAGGCTTGCTGAATAAATGGTAGTTTCTCCATTTAAGTAAGAAAGTTCACGGACGTCGGTATACCGATTAGTGGCGGGACAAACGATCCTTAAGCCTAAAACGTGCGTGACTATGATTTTTCTGAAAACTGACGTTTATAATAAATTGTACTTTGTAATACCCACAGCTTCCGAAAGTTGACATTTTAAGATCTGAATCTGATTACGAGGTCATAAGAAGTCACGGGCAAGATGAAAAATGTCTAGATTAAGACTTGAGAAAGCGCATGCACTTGGTTGTTAGATAGCAACTGGGTTTGCGTGCTATTTTAATAATAATTTACTGTCGTAAAGTTGAGTGGTGTAATCTACTTATATATAGCCATTAAGTAAACAGTGTAACACGAAAAGTACTATTATTATTTAATGATTGGTAACTTAACACAAGAAGAGTTCAAAATAATTATATTGTTACTTTAATGTTGATAACCACTTGAAAATAATAGTTATATATAAATAATAGATAAGCAATACCTCAAGTGATATATCTATTATACTATAGTATTACATATAGGTATTATACTATAGTATATTACAATTTACAGACACTTTGTCTCTTTCCCCTCAAAGTGTGAAAGATTTCATCGATAAAATGGTTTTTTGATCTTTATTTAATCCTTACCATATATTTTGAAAACTTGAGAGAGAGAGAGAGAGAGAGAATGACTTGCATCGAAGGACCGATCTAAACAGAATTTGGAATTTAGACCCACGCTCACGAACCACGAAAATAAGACTTGTTATAAATCCATTACCTCTTTATTGAAACGGAGAATAAGTATTTTAACAACCTACTTTTAATACCAACTTATCATTTAGCTATGAAAAATCTACTGCCATTTGATTTTGGACTTAGATGGTTATTGAACAAAGACTAGATGGTGAAAGACGAATGGTATATAAGAGATTGTTAGCTATTTTGATACAGATCATATTTAACAACTACCATTTATGTGTTCGGTGGATTGTTGAAGTACTTTCACTTAGCGATTGACGATTGAGAAGCACCTATAGTAAACATAACCATTAAACATACACGGTGTTAGAGATTGGGACATTGAGGTACCTATTTATACCAAACTTTAATAAGTAAATAAAACATTTTTTGCAATTGAATTTGGATCATGTCTTTTGAGACGCCTAGATAAATATTAACGGAAGAGGTTTATACTGATTGATTGACTGATTGATGATTAATTGATGGATTGAAACAGATTTTTCTTGATCTACGTACCTAAAACAAATACCTATATTTTATAATTAGTATGTACTTGCTTACGCTGCGGGAAATACAGGTGAGTTTATACAGGGTGTTAGTTACATCGTACTGAAAACTTTGAGGGATGATTCAGACCATGGTTCTGAGTTGATATTAAGTGGATTTTCCGTCGTAAAATTCACAATTTTTATTCCTCAGTATTCGTTACGATGTCACTAACACCCTGTATATGTATGTACTCATGAAGTTAAATTACCGACGGTAACATCGTCACCCGTTGATTTTATATTAAGAAAAAAATCTTTTGGAATTAAATCGTTTCATCTAGTCAATATAAAGTAATTTATTTTGTACTTACATACATACAGTGTCTATACCTATAGTACTAATTATTTATTTATGAATAGGTATAAAAGATATGATAGTTAGGTTCTTAAAGAGTTAAACAGATATATTATAAAAAATATCTAAAAAAGAAATATCCAGTATAGATAAGCTTTAGATATAGGCACAAAAAATAGTACAAACTGATAAATACCATAGATATGCTATAAAAATAGGCACATTATACATACTCCCTTTTGCATCCCGCAGAAAGTATCGACCAAACAAAGCTAGGCATGTTTACTAACAAATAGACGACGATTTCAGTACGCATGCGCGGTTTTGTACGTGTGAGTGAATATAAGACAGGCGTCGCGGCGCCCTAGCGTCCATGGTTATACAACTTAGTTCCGTCTAGAAACATCGTCCAGGAGCATGCTGTTTGAGGTTATAGTTTTTTTTTCTAATTTTAAAAATGGAATAAAATAGGTACATAATTCAAAGCGTCTAAAAAGGCCATATTGAAGCAATTCATCTAAAAAATAACATTGCTATTTGAAAGTTGACATTGCGAAATTATTTTTATAGTCATAGTCATTTATTGATAATAATAATTACAAATAAGTATTTAGATATTATATACAATTGCAGTATTAGGAGAATTGCTTTAATGTGGCCTTTTTAGACCCCCTCATAATATAAATTAGAAAAAGAGTCTAACTTGAATCTAAAGTGAAATTTTCATAGGAAAGTGGTATGTTCAAAATAAGGGGTTGTAAATTCGTTTCTCATTATTATACCAGAGTTCAGACAAATAGCAACCCAATTTATCCCAACAGAATCAAAACAGCCATTAGTACGTCTAGACCGAATTTGTCTTGTTTAGAATCAATTCGTATCATTCCGATGTGACGATTTCAAATCTTATTCGTATATTCAAATATATGCAGACCAAAATCTAGTTGGAATTTGTTTAGATAAGAATTTGCATAGACTAGGGGAACTGATCTAAGAGTTTCCTCCGGGAGGGAATTTGGAGAGGAAGTAAGGATTTGGCGGTAATAAGGGAAGAATGGGAGGGTGCAATTATGTGGAGGGTACCGCCATCTATCGGATATCCTTGGAGGCTTTTCCGAACTCAACCGAATGCTGCGGGACGTTGTCGGGTTTTTTTCTGGATTTTTCAGAAAGTTTCTCAATTTTATATTTTGGTGCTTGGGCAGGTTTTTCATATTTTTATAGAACAATTTTACAACGAAATTAAAACATGAATAGATCTCTTTTACTTTAAAATTATGATTTTAAAATCATTATGAACGTAATACGAGTCAAACATTATTTTAGTAATACTTAGTTTTTAATGAATATAATGTTAATATTGTACACTAATTGATTAAACATGAATAATAATTTAACATGTACTTTCAACACTTTTGTTACTTGTGTGTTAATTACATCATTCAACATGAAGTAATTATGCGAAGGTTCCTGTACAACTACAAAGTTTACGGAAATACTAGAAAGTTTACAAATTATAGTTTAAGATAGGTAATGAAAAAATGGCTTTGTATCAATAAAAAAAAATGGCTAATGAATCTACGTCCCGAAGCCTTCGCTCAAAACCAGTTTTCCTGGTAAAGCCTCCTTTAAGGACGCGACGACCTACTTTCTATCTATCTCTTTTTAAAATACGTATTTCCACAACGGTAGAGTGAGATGGACAACATTATGCAACACGAGACGAAAGCTTTGGTTGCTTTTTCTATCTTATTTTAAATGGATTGTATTTGTCAATTAATTAATTACTTATTTATGGTATCTGCAGTAATTACGGTATTCGTTTTAATGCATAATCGATAGCTAGATGTTTATTTACTGATAGTGATTGCATCTACTCCAGCTTATATGTATTATCTACTTTTAAAGGTTAAAATAACCCATATAATTCTAATTAGTGAAATAATTTTAATAAGAAATTGTATTTACTATAACTTGTAAGAAATTAATTATATAAATTATTTACAAAATATGAATAATAATATATGTACTTAACTGAGCGTACAATTTTAGTTCTAAATTTATTAGGGTCCTAATTGACTATTAAAAATACTTACGCTTGTACTAAAAACTTATTATACCTACTAAATATTCGACAGGTATATTTAGATCGTAAAATCATATTGTTTATTTGTTTATTATTGTGTTAATCACTAAGTAGGTAATTAGAGTAAAAAAAAATACAATGCATTTGTTAAAACTGAATTAAGCATTAGAACAATAATATATAAGTAAGTATATAAAGAGCACTTTTGATTAACTGATTAAATAATATATCACGTAAAGTACAAAATATACGTTAAAAAAACTCAGAATACACATCGTTACGTACGACGATTCATATTCCAATAGGTAATATCAAAATTATATTCAATTAGCGACGTACAAAAATGTCTGTCGCACCAAATGTTTATTTTTCGACCTTCGAAAAGTTCAAACGGGGCCGACTGAATGCCAATAATTGCCACCTGCTGCCATGAAACTCTGGCGAGAATTTGCTATCTCTCCTCTCTTTCCAACTCTAGGGGAAAGACAAGAATGGAGCATGAGGATCCATCCCCCTCGCGACGTCTACGACAAATGTCAATGAACTAATCTGGCTTTGATACAAAATGTATAGGCACGCCACTGAGCAGTCGGTGGCGTGCGAAAACGATCATTTTGAATTCATTCCACGTGTCCCTTACACTGCTTCAAAGGAACATTGGCATTCTACAAAAATACCAACGTAATGTGTGATTAAAAAATAAAAAAGTTACCAACGTGACGTTAGCGCTCCTTAATAGGAAAACATGTGCGAATCACCGAACCAAATCACGGATGCTTTTAAATTTAGAACCGAAATTCCCTCCATTTTTACTTTTATGAGCCACTTAATGACACACGTACTACCAAAAATAGAGTGTAAATCGTATCGGTAACTGTCAACATATTTGATGCGATTTCTTGAAATCGATTTTAAAGTTCAAGCCTTTCGCAAGCGATGAAATTGTTCCAAACTGACCGCCTAATAAGAGAGTTGACCTACTTGAGCCTCGTAAAATGCGCGAGTTATATAACATTCACTTGACAAGGAGGATGCGAGAGGTCAACAAGACCTTATAACAAATCGTTAAGATATGAAACGATACAAGGAAAGTGTGTTTATTAATACAACTGATAATACAATAAATAATACTGCCAAAAAAGGTTAGGTAGTTATTTAAATAAATAATTAAAAAACGTAATTTCCTTTATGAATAAGAACATCTACCTATCCATTATCACCATACTTACAAAAGTGTATCAATTATGTATAGGATTGTTTGTTCAGCACAAATATATTTTTTTAGACAAATTGTTTAAAACAACTCACGATATCAGAATAAATTACCTACGAGCAAAATATTTATCACATTACTTTGTTTACGTTCGCCTATTCTAAGACCTATCTTTAGAAAGAGTTCCTAGAAAAAGCTTTCGAATAAATGAATACAAAATATTATAATTTAACCGCCATTGTCTATGAAAATTTAAATTAAGAATATCCAATTAGTAGTCCGTCTAACGAATAACCAGCTTAATTAAAATTTCATAAGCATTATGAGAATTGGGGAAAAGATAATATTATATGCTAATTTGGTCGCATTATCCTTGACTATATTGAGTATGACGTATTATAATATATTCAAATCAACTCAATCTAACTCTACGTGAAGGAAGTCTTTGATAAAGAACTCTATTTTAAGCCCGGACTGTAATGTATAAGGACGTACGCGAAATTTTTTACGAAATATTCTAATATATATATTTTGTTTGTTTTGGTAAGAGGGAAACCACTACCCTATTTTTCCCTAAAAAGTAGCATGGAAAATGCTGCACCGACAAGAGCGTGGCTCTTAAATTGATGATGATATTTTGTAAATAATGATTTGTTTGAAGAAGTAAATTTTGATAAGGTTCTAAAATGTAGAGTCAAGTAGGTATATTTTAATGGATTATACTTTTAGATATAGGTATTTAACATAAAAAAAAATAACATTCTTTTTTATTGTATAAACACTCAATAAATAATGTCTAAAATATACTTAATTGTGATTTTAGTACACAAATAAATCATTTAAACTACTTATACGTGAATAATTAGTAGTTTATCATTTAATAACTAAGATATTTATTTACATATTAGCATTCAGTGCAAAAAGGTATTGATATGTGTGTACTTTTTATGGTTTAAATAAAATATTTCTTCCAAAAAAGGTTTAAATTCTAAAAATGTTTTAAGTTCTTATTTGTCATTGCATTTTCCAACATTTCATGGAATATAAGATATAATTAGAAAAATATTCTTATAGGAAAGTTCACGAACAGCTTTATACGCGGGTAGCCTAGCTTTCTCAATCAATCAATCAATCAATAATACTTTATTGCACAACGACATATACAAAGGACATAAACATACGAATAAAAACATAAGTACAATAGGCGGCCTTATTGCTAAATAGCAATTTCTGCCAGGCAACCTTAGGGTGAAAGAAGTTAATGCATTGGAGCACGGGCTGGTGCAATAAACATATAATGACACGAACAATAATAAATAGAAAAATAAAATAAGAAAATAGTAATAATAAATAATATATATATAATAATAAAATATATATATATACACACATACATACATACACACACATATACATACATACAAATAGCCTATACAATATAATAATACATATAAGGAGAATAAGAAAAAAACACTTCCAAGTTATGCCTGCAGGAAGAGCGCCTTCACTCTTGCCCTGAAAGAGTCCAGAGAAGGAGCCCTCCTGACAGTCTCAGGTAGAAAGTTCCACAACCGGACAGCCCGCAAAGTGAAAGAGCAAGAATAAAAGTCAGTGGAATGGATAGGGATATTAAGGGATAAGGTGTGGGACGATCGCAAAGTTCGATCAAGGACAGAGGATTTAAAAGAGAAACGATCTTTAAGGTAAGATGGAGTAGTAGGAAGATTAAGGATGGAGTACAGGAGACACAAGATGTGGAGATCCCTACGGCGACGGACAGGTAGCCACTTAAGCTTGACACGGTAATTGGAAATATGATCGTATTTGCGCAATCCAAAGATAAATCTTATGGCGAGATTTTGCAGACGTTCGAGCTTATTCAGCAATTCAACTGAAACATCAGCATAACAAACGTCTGCATAATCCAGGATTGGCAGAAGTAGGGACTGAGCCAGAGAAACCTTGGTACTAATCGGTAGAAAATTACGGAGACGCCTGAGCGAACCGTAAGCGGCAAACATCCTCCTACTTACCTCGGCCACCTGAGGTTTCCAAGATAGACATCTGTCAAACAAAACACCAAGGTTCTCATTTCACGAACACTTACTAGATGTCGCTACTCTACACTTCTTTGAGAAGAAACTTTCTTTCCATGTGTGCGTGTACTACGTGCCCACACACAGACAGGTTTCGCGTAACGCTATTCAATATAGACACGAAGCTTACGCACACAAGCGCGCGTTTTCATCGTATTGCTACGAGAGTAGCGAGTACACATTCCTTTACTTGTGGGCAATGTATAGTGTTCTTTGAACGCACACATTCGTACCTTTGTTACTACGCGGAGTACAGCTATAGATGGCGCTACTATATGCTATTGTGAACTTTACCAAGACCTTAGTCCACAACTCGTGTTAGATAACAGATAGTCAGCTCTACGACACTGAAAGTTCGTCATTATTAGACTTTAGAGTCATAGAAATGAGGCAGACGAGTTCAATATCTAGTTTTACATCTGTTTGTATGTAAATGTTGGTACTAGAATTGTGTCTAGCGTACAAGAATCGTAAAATTGATTGTTGTTTAGCGACTATGTATTAGTCATAGGGGTCTTTGGCTCGATTATTGACTTTCTCATGTAACGGATTGCTTACTGGAATACAGGTTGTTGAAAAGTAATAGTGAACGTAATCTTTATCGCTTTACCTTTAAATTCTGTCCTTTACTACCTAATGTGTGAATAGTATTAATGATAGAGACGGCAATACTGGGTCGATTTACAATTATTACTAAATTATACTGGCTACGCCTTTTAAATGAGTATTTCTTTTTCCAATCAGGTTAAAGGTTTCATTAGATATCTACCTGCTTTCCAGCCTTAATTTGTTTAAGTAACTCTAGAAATGTAGAAATTACGTAATAGACACTGAAACTGACATAATATAACTGAGCCTTAAATACGTATTAACTTTAATTTATTTTTAAAAACGTCATCAGAACTTGCGTCCTTACTCTTTGCTTTTCAAAAGCTAGAGCAGGTGACTTGATTCCAAATTCAACTTTCAAAATTCGTAGCTAAAAAAACAAATGCATTCGCAGCCATTTTGAGAAACCGTATCGATTGGCGGGAAAAAATCCATTGTTAAGCGCATAACCATTCCCCATTGGCCCACTTTTTACATGAGGGTAGCACAATGGGGTAGCTTTCCCTATTTTTTGCTGTAGAGATCCTTTTAAATATAAATTCCTCACGTTAAATCGAGTAAACGTTGTGAACTATGCTTTAGTAGTTTAGTGTTTCAATAGCTAGTAAGTAGAGTATGAAGTCGAATTTATAATCCAGTCTACTACACGCAAGAGGTAAGAAACTTTACCTATTTCAATTCTATTCACTTATCTACTTGTATCATTAAATACTTAGCAACTTTGTTTTTTTTTTATAATAGCCTAGGCTAGATATTTTAAAGTAATGTGTGTAGTCATAATAAACTGGTTTCAAGGTGGAATATGTCATATTGAGATGTGTCCAATGACGAAATATTTTTCGTTTCTGTAATACTGAGTAAGAGATATATACTTTAGTATATAGGTATATAAGTTATAGTTTTAATAAAAAATCGTTCCGATCATGCTACTGGTCAAAACTATAACATCAATGTTACGAGCAATGTTTCTCATTATTACCAATTCCAATAACCGTCTCAGCTTCATTCAATTATGAATAAACATTTTAATAAAAGCTTATATCGCGTTGTTAATGAGTACCTACTTATATTTATACGACCTTTATTTCTCCGTTAATAGTTTTTACAGACATACCGAGATGTTGCCGTTGGTTGCTTATATTCCTTTAAGGTAGATGTAGAGATTTGAGAACCGTATAAAAATTGTATGATTTGAATCTAGGCACTTTTTCGCTTCACTATTTACACAATCCTACTTCATATTTAAATTCAAATATGTATTTATTCATTGGGAGACATAGTTACGCTTTGAAAAGTCACTTTTAAATAACGAACGTCTCATCCGCCTTAAACTACCTTCAGGTTCTCACAACCTGTATAGGTAACCGGGGAATGGAAGCTGCAACAAAAACCTCGGCACAGGGCCCTAGACGTTCTTTAAAAACACATAAAATATTGTTATACAATTTAGTAATTTGGCTGCCTAATACCCATCAGTTCCCAGACAGTGAATCCCATGCATTCATATCTTGTATGAATATACTAGTAAGTTATACCGTATAAAACATTCCCACTTTACCAATTATTTATTCTGTGACTTTCCTCACATTCAACGTGCTATCAATGACTATTTTACATTACCCGTTATTGTTACTCAAGCCCTGTGCATTCAAGTAGTGTAAGAATCTAGTACTACGTATAGTATTATTCCTTATTCTATGACTACGTTATGGCTTGGTATGAACGTTATTTGCACAATAACTTTACTATTAGAAAATGTTTGTACAAACTGCTACACGTTGCAATATTGCTGTAAATTAATGTCTTCTACTTTGTCATATCAATTCAAAAAAGTCTAGGTTATCAAAATCCATAGCTACACTTAACAATGACATTATTTTACTTATTGAATTAGCCATAAATTCATAAACAATATTTTTATTTTTATACAAATTCTGTTATTCGGCGGTAACGTTTAGGTACGTATCTGTGTGCCCATTGGCAAAGGCCTCCCCCAATCTATTCCACTCCTTTTTTCATTTAGCCGTTCTAGTCCAGGTTCTGCCGGCCACTCTGACAATTTCGTCCTCCCATCGTCGGAATGGTCTTGGTCATGGTCCCATAGTCGGGTGTAATAGTACACCCGCTCCTCGCCAGCTATGTTTAAATTCATTATCAATGACTATTTTAATTCTACTGGATACTACAACTATTTTACTCCAAGTATTTACTACGTCGGGCCATGGTATGAGCTTTATTCGTCCATTAACTGTTCCGACAGACACGAGTGGATGCGACGACATACGTCGTTTATTTTGTCGCGCTTAAGCATGTAATCGCCGTTTTTATTTAAGGGTATGTCTGCAGTTTTATTGCGTAAGTACGACTTAAGACATATTTATCGCCTATCTTTCTAGGGATAAATATTATGATTCAAACTCATTTACATTTCTCAAAATGATTACAAAAATAACAAGACACATTTTAAACAGTTTGTTTGTACAAAACTTGCATTGTCTTATGTAGGTAAACAAAACTTTACTTCAAAAAAAAACAAGAAATCCAAATACATATTATACAGATAAGTATATCCACCCTATATGTACTTTACTACGTCCTGAACAAGCACTACAACCTGCAGTATTAGCTGTTCTCCTAAGATGCTCTTAAAAGCCCAGGCACTTATCATGTGATTCAATATAAGGCCGAGTTCATTGTGTAAGAGTTCCTCGGCGGAACGTTTTTCGAGAATGACGCAACGTTACTAGCAATGGAACTCTTTATCGTGAATTCTTCTTATCCCTAATTTGTTTGCTCCGAGGTTTTTCCTTTTTTAATTTAAGACCTTGTGTTTTTAAAGCGTGGTGAAACGTTTGCTGCGTCAGAAATGGTTGTTGGCTGGCCATTCACACCTATAGTACGTAACCTAATTTATTTGTTTTAGTTCGGATAGAAACGTACTAGAATTCTAGTTTTCGGTTTTCCGGCCAAATTGTGAATACCGTCAGAGGAAAACTAATATAAATTCGTCAAAAAAATCGATGTAGGTACCAAAGTATTAGGAGAGTTGAAGTCTTTTCTATTTGGCAATATATTCCCAACCAATTACAACAAATAAAATATCTCATAAATAATATTATGTTAATTTTCTTTCCTTCCAGTTTTCACACGTTACAAAAAGAAACATTATTCTTGATCTATTAATTTCGGTATAAACACAGTGGGTATATATTTCACACCAAAGACTAGTCGACTATTTACAAACATTGTTTTAAAAACACTACAATGCCACGAATTCTTCGAGAAAGCCAACAATCATAAGTATTCACTTAACATTCCCAGTCTCACGTTCACATGGAGTTGAAATATCGAAGGAATTCCCTGGAGACTCTTGGGGAACTATCTTAACATTGGAGTGGTACCGGTGCATTATGGGCTCAACATTACGTCACATGGTATGGGTGATCGGACGACCAAATGCACTTACTATAGTGCGTCTACAAGATGATGTTATTACGTACTGGACGCGACGGTGAACGGTAGGTAGGTACTTTCCTGTTGTAACGTACGGTACAAAGAGGTAATGACATTTTCACGGTTATGTCCTACCAGGTAACCGGTTGGAATTGATTTCAATAATCGATGTAGGTACTTGAGTCTAGACGGCGCTATGCACTGCATGCGTTTTACTATGAATAAATATAATAAGTAGGTAGGTCTATAATGAAATAGCGTTCTTTTGGAATAAGTTTTCTTTAACAGAGTACGACTACGAGAGAATAATTCTTTTTGAAATAGATGTTAACATAGGTATAAACAACAAAAATATTTTAAAAAGAAATGGTATTTTTTTTATCTGTAAATAGATAACCTTAAATAACTTGTCGTAGTCTACCATCTGTAGTATATACGGCGTACTTATCCGAATACGTTTTGTAGTAGAAGTTTGAAAAAATAAAAGGGTAGTAGATTAGGCAGTGTAGATACTAGAAAGCGAATTTCAATAAGCGTTGAGTGTTACAACATTACCTGCCGGTAGACGTGACAGTCTAGACAGTAGGTTGTTACTTTTTTTACCGGAAATATATTTAAGTCAGGTATTAAGAGATAAATGGAAAAACACTACTCCGTCCAAAGCATACCTAAGTAAATTAAAGATAAATACTTTTTTAAGCATGTATTTTTTAATCTAAACCTGTGTACTAACTTTACATGCGTCACAGGCGTCGTGTAAACTTCTACTTATCTATACTAAAATTATAAATGTGACAGTGCGTGTGTCTGTCTGTTTTTTTGTCCGTCTTTAACGGCAAAACGGAGCGACGAATTGACGTGATTTTCTAAGTGGAGATAGTCGAAGGGATGGAGAGTGACAAACTACTGCTATACTTTTTGTCTCTTTCTAATCCCCCACTTCCCTAAAATTGAGGTGAGCATTCAGCAATTTTCAAATTAGAAAGCTAAAAATTGGCACGCGGACTATTAAAATTTGTAACTAACATAAAAATCGTGCTACTTTTGTTTGGAAATTTGCCGTCAACCCCTTCAAAGAGGGTGTGACATTTTATATGGGACTTTTCGTACTTTTCAAGGTAGGAAGCCAAAATTTGGTACATTAGGAAAGGGGAACCGTGTTACCCCGAATTTGAAGTCGCGGGAAAAAGCTAGTTGTTTATATAACACAACGTATTAGGTACATACTACAGTAATTGAAGTTGTAGTTGAAGTTGAGTAGTTGCCTGTAAGAAAGTAGGTATATATTGGTATACCTAAAGCTAGTCGCTACGTTTACGCGTGTAGGAACTCTACACGTGCCTTGAACGTAGCGTCTCGGTAGAATTAAAATATTTACGCTGAACTTAAACTTATCTTTTAATAATAATGCACTTTTTATTGCGATGATCAGAATCAAATAAAGTTTTGGAATATATCTAAAAGTAATATAAAACTATGAGTACTTATTGAGTAACAATAAGTACTCATAGTTTTATACACATTCACACACTGAAAGCTAAGATACTGAGGCATGTTACAAACTCTGTATCATCATAAATTCATAACGTACATTTTCCCATTTGTATTTTTAATTTTTCATTTTAATTCATTTGTTTCCAACAATACTTAATTTTGTTGTATACCTATGTATATGTTATAGTTTTAACTCTTATGTTTTCTAAGAAGATTTATGGCTGTTTTAATTTAGAAGTTAATTTCTGTTTAAGTTTTATACATATTTAATTATATATAAATATATATACACTTAGATATATAAGTTTGTTGTTGTAATTACGAATGTTGTGTGTACCTGTAATTGGAGCACATATACAAAAACTAATTTAAGACTTGTATTTTATAACTTTACAATATGTGTACTGTTGGTATACCTATCTAAATAAATAAATAAAATAACAATTTTACTCTATTCCTATTTTTTAAGGTAACTAAGTTTTTTAATTGTTAATTTTCGCCATATGGCAACAATTACTTTGCCGGAGAAATGGAGAGCGTTGAGGGTTCTTACCCGGAGAAATGGGACAAAAACTACAATTGGTTTAACATCAGCAGAATATTTATGCATTTAATGTACATAAACTGCCTATACACGTCTCACTGCTGGGCACAGGCCTCCCCTCAATCAACCGGAGGGGGTATGGAGCATACTCCACCACGCTGCTCCACTGCGGGTTGGATGCATTTAATGTACTTGTACTTAATAAGTAGTAATAATAACTTGATAAAATAATGAAAAACGTGTCAAACGCCGCTAATCCCATAAATCAAACACGGATAATATTCGGAAGCCGTCTTAAACACGAGTTAACAAGCAATGGCTGGTGTGAAGTTTATTAAAGTGTGAAAGTGGGGGAAGCTGTCGCCTATATTGCGATTTTAATCCTTCGCAGTTCTGTACCTTAATTTATACGGGATGTAGGAATTTACACAGATAAGGTATTACACTAGTTTTATTGTGGGTCATTGAGTCGTGGAAGAGAAAAATTAAAACTTACCATAAGAGTGGTCGCATACTGATGGAATAAAACACATTAGACATCCCTCTTACACTAGGCAAAGAATATATAAAAGACACAAATAAATGTAATTAGGTAAGTAGGTAACTCATACAACACTTATTTTTCTTATATTCGCTTCAGTAAATGAAGTAGAAGTTCTTTAGATTAGCAAGATTACCATACAGTTTGGTACATACATAGTTTGGTTTGGTCAATTATTCCTTACCACTAATTATATAAAATTTAATTAATTAATTTAGTCTCTGCTTACCCCGGTGGGAAATAGGCGTGAGTTTATGTTAATTAATTAAACTTCCCATACAAATCCTCCCCATACAAACTTTCATTCTCCTTACATTACCATAAACCACTAGCAACATTACACCGGCGAATTTACGTAATATACCTACCTGTAATATACCTTTGGCAGTTCTTACAGGAGCTCTTTCATGGATTCGTGGTGGAATCCGAGGCTTTTAGGGGTGAACGGTAATCAAAGGGAGTCGGGACGCCGCAATCCCAACCCGACTTAAGGTAAAAAGCCTTTAGGCTTGTTTGCCCCAAGAAAGCGCCAAGAAGGGGGTAACTGAACTTAAGGGTAAATACGAATAAGGAAAATGGAATATAAGGGTAAACATTCAATATAGTACAGATTGTTGGTTTTTATTTTCGTGAAATCTTAAAATTTTATTATCTGGGTAACAGACGTATAAGGACAATGTGTGTGTGTATTATCTGGGTATTGTTTTCGTAAGGACAGAAAAGAAGAAATATATGGTCTAAAAGGATTTAAAGTTCAAACAGCGATCTTATACTTTGATATTTTTCTATATTAAAAAAAATATATAATACTTTAATATAAAGCCATATACTTACGTACTAAAATATTTTTATGGATAGGTATTTTAATTTTCTTTTACAAGGCAGGCAATAAATTCTTTAAAAATGTGTCAACCATTTTAAAATATTCACGGTAAGTCACTGTAACTGTTACAAATGCTCTTAAAATACTCTAGACGATTGATGTATAGAGTTCACTGCTTATTTAGGTACTGACAAAAAAATATCTGCATCTACCTAAATTATGTTTAATAAGATAAGGAATGTTAACTAAACGACCAATGTATTGCATATAAAATGAAGGGGAAAAATGTTATGCCTTAGTCGACTATGATTTCTTGTTATCTCGTATTTTTCTTCCGTTCTATACAGTTACTTGAGAGAATAATTCCATCTCAATAGTTCTCGAATCTATTTAAAAATTCGAATTAAGTACTTTTGCATTTGAATAAAGTTTAGAATATAAATGCTCGAATCAAATAACACGTGTTTTGCTTCCATATAGCTAACAATGCGAGTGTCGCCAAAGCAGTACCCTTCCTTTGTAGGGGACTTTTAATGTCATCGCTAAGTGTTCTGCCTAATGGGTTGCCTTGGAAGCTCAGCGAGTGCGAAAGAGTATTTTTCCTGTTGGAAAGTTTTCGTTAAGGAAAATTTGCAAATTATGTAGGTAAGGGTTATGATAATAGATACTTACAGTTTTGACCTAAGTAAGTAGGTATAGGTTATGTTTCTTTACACAATGCATTTTATTTCATTCAAAAAAAAAACAAGACAGTTTTATAAGGTTTTAGGAAGCTTTAAAAATAAGATTTTCGACTTTTCTTGAGCACCGAAAAATCGAATCATGTAGGATCCATATCGTCGTGATATAACTTAATAACGACTCTCTTAAAACTTTTTGTCCAAGAGAAAGCTTGCACCGGTCTTGTAAAAATCCAATTTGGCTGAATCGTCTCGAGGACCTAGCGACGATGCGTGGGGTTTTGCAAAAAAAAAAACGCTGTGGCTGTGGTACGGCAAACTCCAAGTGGACATAAATAAGGGCCGCAATATTCGGCAACCCGACTCAACGGGTGGCGGCGATGCGATGTCACCTTCCAACACAAACGACTCACAACCTTATGTTCAGATTCAAACCTTATATTTTTCTTCAGCGCCTGACCCAGAACATCCTTAAATCCCAATAAAAGATAATAAACTTTCCGTTTTCGTTAACAGAGTTTACATTTCAACAGCGCGATCGGCCTTTTGGGAGCGAGAAGACATTTCTTCGTAAACGTTCCTGTCTCAGCATCGAGTTCAGAACAAAGTTGGATTAAATAAATTCTTTGGAGGGTCATTTGTTCGGAATTACGAAGAAAACTCGTTTGTAATAGTGGACTTACTAATAACTTTACATAAATGTCAGCGATTGAATTAAGAGTGAAATTGTTGCACTAAACTAAGTGTCTTAAAGCGGTCTCAATTACAATTCGGCAAGAAGCAAGAAGATAAAATGTAATTATATTTATAACTTACCGCCTCAACAAGACAAAAATAATAAATTGCTAATTCATACGGCGGGTTTTTCATAATAACGTTGTCGATATAATAAAGTTAAAGAACGAATTATATAATCATAAAGATTATCTAGTGACTGATTAAAATACATTCCTAAGCGGGATTTATTACGTTCGACATTTTAAGATAAGTATTATATTTTAAATTTTACGCCAAGTAGAGTCATTATGGTAACATACAGTGTCTCGTAAAGACCGCCTATGGTGCTTTACCTGTCTGCCTAATGTCAACATTAGGTATACAAATCAATACTTATGTATCATAATAATAAGATCAGAAGTGAAATATGACACAAAATCATTGCAGTACAGCTTCTTTAACAGCTGTTCTTGTTTCCCATATTATAAATAATTTACTTTTCTCATAATACTTATATTATATTACTAGTAAAATATACAAATGTCAATTTCCCTCACGTGTACCAAATGCGACGTGGTTGTTATCTGAGGTCCTTCCCCCGCACCAGGTATTTTTTCATTCCACCGACATATTCCTTTTATGTCTCAATCTAGCCATCGACTTTCAATTTCTCGTGCATTCGATATTCCGTCACAATACGGGAAAATAACCTAGCCATTTGGGAATAGGTAGGTGCCTCTGTAGCTTAAGAGATTTGCTTCTGTCCGTAGCATTGGTACTCGGATCACGTGTTGTGTTTTCTTTTGGCGTAGGAGAATTTGAATTGTGAACTAGCTTGATACAATGCGACTGAATGGTGCCCATCCTATACGCATGGCAACATCAGTCAACGAAGGCTGCTACTTGTAATGCATTTGTTCGCGATGTCGGAGTCAGCATCACAAAGTGATGTGTTTTTGTTTGCTGACAGTTGCTGTGTGTCTTTAAATAAAGGTTGATGTTTTATGGGGGGATTGAATAAATGGCTCTTTATTAAATATACTAATTGTATTGTTTTATGGATAGGTATCTCTTTGTTTTAAATATTTTTTTTATAAAAGTTTATTTTATGTCTTTCTTACGATTAAAGTTTGTACAATCTTTCGTCATAAAACACATGACACTGTTTGTTTTTTAGTTAAAGTGTTATTTTTGCATAAATAAATTCTTTCAAGCCACGTTTGGAAGCGTTGTATAAAGTTAGCTATCGTCCCTAACTGTGCTATCCTGTTGGGTACATTCTCGAGCCCAAGAGACGTATTATCCCGTGTACACAGAAGAGGGAATATTTGTACAAATATAATCAAGGATGCGAGTCCGAAGACGCTTTTGTTTTTACTTGACGTCATGTCGGCCGAAATGTTTGGTCGTATATATTGAATAGGATGTGTATGTAGATGTTATGAATAACTTTCTGGGTATGTTATTTTTGGTAATGTGCTATTCTATTCTTTACTTTGTGTATTATACGTAGTACCTATTTTATCAAATTAAGTTTCCACAATTTACTTAAATAATTGAAAATATGAGCACAAGATCAGAAAAGCACCTCTAGCATTGTCCGAATTCAAAATTAGTGATTTAGTTATTCAAAATAATAAAATACTGCTAGTGTTAACAAAAGAGAATATATAATTCATTACGTATTATAAGATGAATAAAGAAATAACACGGGCGCAAAAGAAAAATTATTCGAAATTCAAAAAGAAAACACACAATCACTGAAAAATTTCCCGGAAGAAAAACAAAAACATGATTTATATTAAGAACACAATTTGTTTTCGAAATAAGGGTATCTGCGCCAGTAATTTCCCCGCTTCCGTGTAAACAAGCGGGATCCACACGGCCGCGCCTCAATAATATAAAACATGCGCCCATATCGCGTCCTATATTTGTTACATCTACCCAAGTAGAACCTTCGTATTGCAGGTAAATGTGGTAGGGAAGTACGGAGGGAAAAAAACGAATTTCAGTGATGTTTTTCTTAAGACGTAAGTAAATAATAGATGAGGTTGCATTTTTACAGTTATGTTCACGATTCAGTATAGAAGCTTGATAATTATTATGAACATTTAGATTTTACATTACAACCTTTATCTTTGACCGTCTCTACTTTTTTTCCACTTTTTGTAATTGTTATTTACTTACCTTAGTAAAGTTAAGTCTTTTGATAAGCTAGGTATACCTACTTTGCATAGATTTATTGAAAATGCACTCGGACTCACGTTCTGCCTTTTGCAACGGAACGTAGAGCTGGACTTTGGTCTTTCCAAAGAAGTAATTAAGGATTCAAATATACAAATCTGTCCTATTAGGTACCTTCATTAGTTATCTTCACCAACTAAGTCTGTAACAAATCAAAATATATTTTATTCTTATTTCGAAAAGAGCCAGTAGTATATCCTGTATTAGTACGTAGGTAGAAATGTATATGCATCCGTATCTTACACCTTGTCTACCTACACTGCTATAAGAGGTGTATCACGTCTGGCACAACGTGACGTCTGGCGATTGTGTTTTGTTTCTCGACAACACTACACAGGTAAACATAGGGTGGAATAACAAATACGTAGTTGGATATTTTGAGGTTTTTGTACCAGTGGGTATTATTGTGTAATTTAAGTAATTACTACGAGTACCAACGTTATTGAAACAAAGTTCTCATTCGTTTATTTTCGAAAAATAATTTCGAAATTATTAAGTAAGTACTTTAAAAAATATTACGTGTAAGAAATGACGATGAGGATAACACTGCTATGAACAAAGGAAAAGAGATAAAATTAACTGAAAAGTAGATATCTTAAAAAGGAACGCTTTTTAACAGTCCGTTCGTTCTTATTTCGACCCCTTAGAAAAATATACCTAGATACTTAGTAAATAAATTATAATTACATACTTGTCCCTTCTTCTTCTATCGTCTATCGTGTGGGTTGTGAGGTAGAGTACCTACCAACCTCATCAAGCCTAGGGTCAGGGTTACTATTGAGCCGCCAAAGACCCCTGAGACGGCCCCATGTTACTTGTCCCTGTACTCTACTCATAGAAATCGTACCATAAATTACGTTGTTGCCATTCGTCCATCGTATGTCTATCTCGACTCTGATTGGTCGATTCACTGATGAAGTACTTCTTTATCTATGCTAAATGCGTACGAGAAATCGTTTTGTAATACGTTACGTGATACTTTTCTTGTAATAGTTTCGTGTTTGGCTGGAATCTCTCCGTGGTACCTACTTGACATGATATAGAATGGTGGAACACCTTGTTTGATTATCTTGCAAATGTCTCAATCGCGATTAATTTTATTTCTTAGTGACATCGTAGTCGTTATATGAGTCATGTCAGGGGCCTTTGGCGGCTCAATAGTAACCCTTACACCAGGGTTGATGAGGTTGGGAATTCGCCTCACAACCCACACGATAGAAGAAGAAGTGACATCTCTGAAATAAAGAACTTTGTCCTCTTTTATTTTTTCAAACTGGACACTTGAGCTATAATTACTTATTTAAAAACTATGCAGACAATCAACTAAAGATCTCTCCGACTTTAGTAAGAGACTTAGCACTTTAGAATAGTCTGGAAACTCCATTAATAAATTAAGCTTTACTGTTTCAATCACTTAAAACTTTAAACAAGTAAAATTTTATCTTCAATATCTTACTTTAGTTTAAGAGTCAGAAATTGTTCAATATTTGATATTCAAGAGAATTTATAAGAAGCTTAAGCGCGATCTGTAGTCTCTACTTGTTCAAGTTAAATATGAAATAGAGGTGGAAGGGTCATAGTTTTACAATTCCAGAGGAATGGAATTGACGAACGAAGGTCACGTATTCCACCAATGGTCTATGCCGAAACGAGGCTCCCAGTTAACTAGAATAACCGACCTCACAGTAGATCAGATAACGAACCAGAGGAGTGTGATTACATTCTGCCTACATTTTACCCACATCCGAATTAATGCCATCCTATTCGCGCACGATCCTATTAAGAAAATACTCTTTCGAGTCAAATGAAGTCATCTGTAACCAAGGAAATAGACACATTTTGACTTACAAATTTTATCCGCTATAGATTGGAACCAGTTTATTACCTTTAATACTTAAGCGGTGTAAACGAAACTAACAGTTTAAATAACATTCTATTCCAAAGTAGATATACGTATTAAATTCACAGGGCATATTGTTGTTGTTAGGTATTGAAATATTTATAAAAAATAGCACTGTTCCAAAACTCTAACCTAATCAAGGAGCCCAACAAACGAATATTCCTTGCTCGGTGCACAATGGCTGAAAAAGATAAGAAATTCCCTTACAAAAGCTGATACAAAATCGATACTCTTGTTACTGGTAACAGCGCTAACAAGCGCTATAACCAAGACCCTTTCTATATGACACGCATATTTTATTCTTTGCCACAAGTCGTGGAATCATCGGGGATTCTACCAACACGTTCGTCGGCGGACGTTGCCTATCGGAATATTATACAAGGCCTAATATAGCTGTGGGCAACTTGCTTTGATCAGCTCCATATTATTGGCTTATCATATTTATCGTCTTACTATGTTGATGGATTGTTTTTTGTCCTTGTATTAGGATTGGCTCTTGGCATTTATGAATAAGTAGGTAAACTTACGTAACTTATTTGTGAGTCTGTCAATTAAGCCACTCGTATCACATATTCTACAGAATTGACAACTGTCTCGTTTTGGATAAAATTCTGGATTTGTATAAGGTATTTAAAAAGCTGACCAAGTTAATCTCTTTTTGGAAACTCCAGGAAATCAGGTTAGATCTTGTTGTTTCCCTTTAGATTAAGGAAGGTAAACTTCAGTCGTTTCTTTTTCAAAACTGACTTTAGATTAACTTCTCAGCTCGCATCCCGGAGTTAATGCAGTACCGCAAACATTTTCTCTTGAAGTCAAGAATTTCTACGCCAAACTTGACGCTGAGTGCACATAAGTGTTCGTTGAATAGTTGTTTACTCCAACCGAATATTAGAAGCAACTCAAGTAGGTGTACCATAGCGAAAACTTGAATATTTTGAGTTGTTTCCTAAAGAAAATCTTTGGTATTTTTGCATGAGAATCTTAAATGATGCTATCATATTTTATATGTAAATTTGTGTAATCCGGGCAATCTCTGTGCGAAATCGATTTTCAAATATTCGGCTTAAAATTTCGGCTGAGATTGGTTACAATTTGTATTCATAAGAGGACTAAAATTTATAATTAAAAATACACAGTGGAAACAAAAAGAGGCACGCAATACGGGATTATCGTGTTGTGTATGGCGTTGTGTCTACTTCGTTGTCAGGTGAGTCGCCATTGTTTCACCCCGCGCCCCGCCCCGCGTCATTGACATGCAAATGGAATGGCCCGGACCGCCGGTTATTTATCTCTGATTGGCTTCGTTTATTCCACTTTGACAGACAGGTTCCAATTTCGAACGGAATTCGCTCGTGTTTACATAATTAGATATGGAAATACATGTGCAAGATTCGGCTTTGCTTTTGAAATTCAAATCCAAATTGTTTTAATAAAGTTTCAAACTTAAACCTTGCATCGTAAGCACTGTTTTAATATTAAAATACTTTATCTATATACATATTGAACTGGCACATTCATTCATGATAAAGCTTTGTAGGTACGTTACAGTATTTCTATGCTTACGTAAGAACACAGAGCATGACTGTTACGTATTAATATAAGTACTTATTATCATTTAAAAATCATAACAAATCCACGCAATGTTTATAGCTATAAAGACTTACCCCGTAGTACATATTTTATCTCTCAAGTTTGTAAGAACAATCGAGTAAATAGGCTGTAACCTAAATAACCAAAAGTTGAGGAAAGTTCGACAGTTTACTGACTCGAATAACTTGTAATCGATAAGGACGGAAGTTGGCACCATCCCTTTATCAAATGATATTTGATATACGAAGCAGAAACAATGGTAGAAGAAACAGTAGAGTCGACTTTATGAGAATTAATATTATTACAATAAGTTCATAATAAAGGCTATATCTATCTATCTAATATTATTATATTGTATAAAAACTATCCTAGAACAACCTATAGGTACTTATTTCATTATATTTTTATAAACCCTCTCATATTTTAGAATATAATTAAGAGAACAATTTCTTTCAGGCGACATTAATCAACTGGCATAGAATAAAGCAAATTTGTTTTTATAGACAGTTTTAAGACTAGATGTGTCAGCTAATATACGAATTATGTACCTATTTGGCTCGACTCTATTTACTAATCCAGTGGTCGACAAAGTCGAATCTGTACGGGGTCGGAATGGCTATTTTTCGCAAGTCACGTCTCAGTGCGAGCTTATCTCGCGTTACGATGATGATAATAAGTGATACCGCCAAATATCGAACCTTCACTGATAAATAATTGACTGGATGTGTCTCAGAGAAGCTACTAACGAGACTCAAATTCACAATACTTACCTATTTTTTTACCTACCTATTTGTTACTATAAAACTTCTAATATTGTACCATAACACAACGAATACTTTATTGCATACACAGGAAATTCAAAATAACAGCTTTATAAACTAGGTATATAAACTAAACAAATTGAATGAATTTTTTAAGGTAAGTGTAAAACATTGATGATGAATGACGATGGTGACTTATGAGTTATGAATATCAGTTATGAATATCACGTAATTGTATAAATAAAATAAAATAAGGAATGCTTTCAACGTTTCAAATACTATTTAAGTAGGTATAGTAATTTACAAACCAACAAATCATGATAATATAATACGCGCACTAAACTTTTCGTGTCAAAAACGTGAAATAAATCAAATAAATAATATTTCGTTACTAGTAAATAATTGCGTAGTTACAAAAAAAGTAATAAGCAGCATTTAAATGCAAAATATGACGCGTTCATTGAATCAAGGTAAGAATTCATACATTGTAGTGATCACGCGAATACCTAGTTCCGCGAACGCAATAGATCTATTCATGGATAGAACAATGTGATAATATCACTGCATACTAAAGGTCTATTATCTTCTTAGACAAATTAATTATTCAGCCTTGAATATATATAAAGCAAATGGTTACAAATTCAAAAATCGGTTCAGAGAATTGAATAAAAAAGGTATACCTCACAA
The DNA here is from genome assembly GCF_024362695.1 of Pectinophora gossypiella. Taxonomy (NCBI): domain Eukaryota; kingdom Metazoa; phylum Arthropoda; class Insecta; order Lepidoptera; family Gelechiidae; genus Pectinophora; species Pectinophora gossypiella. The sequence goes on along the minus strand of NC_065413.1, from coordinate 10,008,756 downwards.
TCGACGTATCAACCTCTACGCAAGGTCGAGACATTTGCTATGGCATTCGTGACCATACACATTCACACATCTATATTAACGCTACACAAGCATACATTATATCAATTATAAACTTGCATTTGTATTCTCTAAAGGGGTGGGTAAAAAAGAATTAAGTAGTAGTTACCAATGAGTTTAATTGACTGTGTAGGTAAATTGTAGAAGGCTAGTGATGGGATTTTTACATATCTTATAAAAGCCACATCCAACGTGCTGACTTTATAGATTATTTCACTCGATTTGTCGGCATCATTTTTCATGTAGGTAGATTTATTTGTATTTAGAAACGAAAAGAACAAGACTTCATAAAGTACGATAATTCAAAAATAAATACGATAGTAGGATAAATTTTGTGTAAATTTGATTTGTATTTTAAAGCAATAAAGAGTACTTATACAAACAAACAAACACGTACGGTGTGTTCTTAGATCACGCCCCATGCAAAACAGACGTGACACATCTAGTGTCGGAGAGATCTCAGTTCAGGAGCAACGACGAAGCGTCCTCTCCGAGTCAATATCAATAAATGTGAAGTTGGGAAATTGGATGTGTTTCGGCTCGTCGCGGCCAGCACGGTACGTAATAAGATAGTAATGAGGCCATGTTGCTACTCGTAAAAATATGACCGGCTGCCGATCTACGATCCATGCTCTTGGACAAACAAAAACAACATTCTAGTAACTATTATAAATGGGTCTAGCTAGGCTGATCTAAATTGTACGTAACATTTTTCACGTGTTATCATGTTCTGTAAAAAGTCACTCGAGAAGTCAACTTCCGATTATTAATTTAGAACTATATCTGGATAAAAATAGCTTACCTACCGGATAAGTGTGCGATTGCAGGACTAAGTTGTACCTAATAGGCATATGAGATAATGGTTAAACAGACCCTGAAAAGTTTTATTCGCTGTACCAACCCTAGTAAATACACACTTAAATATTCGCAAATTACAACTACTTATCTCATCTATGATTGTCGATTATTCCGCTCTACAATAGAATCTTTTTACGACTAAGCGCCAAGATTTTCAATTAGCGATTGCAATTACCTCCCACTACGCTATAGTGTACTTATAACTTAAAATGCTATTTAGTACAAGTCATAAATCAACTGGATAAGGTTTTTTATAGCTCGTATGTCATAATTAGTGTACGAGATTTTATCTACATTATGGTTGGTTATAGACGCATATTTGAGGCTAATTTGAAAGATACTACCTACCTTTTTATTTATGTATTTGTGTTCGAAGTTTAGGTCCAGCATATCCTGTAACAAAAAAAAAGTGTGATTATTAATAATTTAGTAGTAAACACTGTAACCTAAATTAAAAAGAAAATTAAAGTTACGAATTACATAGGAGTAAGGGTACGGTCACGAGTACTAATATGTATACACTTTGAAACCATGTCAAATTAACTTTTTGACAAATTAAACTGTAAGTCTCATTAAATGTCAAACATGATAGTGCGACAGGGTTCTGAAGTGGGTATATGATATTGCTCACGACTGTACGTAAGTAAATTCCAAATTACGAAATTGAAACTTCCAATAAAGTATGTTGTGACAATAAGTTCAAGTGACGCCATTTTTATTCATGACGTCATTCAATCAAATTCTTTTACAACTTAAGTATCAAATGCTTGTTCAGTATAACGTTGCAGCTCAGACTTGTGTCAACAATGTAGCTTGTTCAATTATTGTAATATCGCATCATGTCCAGCTTATTATTGAGTGGATTGTAAATTGTTCCGAGCGGGTTGCATCAGCCTATGAAGATTGATTTGACATTGACTCAGGAGCGCATGCGTGCCGCCCTAATTCGATGCAGGACCGTTAGCGTGAGACGGCAATATGTGCATCAAATGAGAGAGAAAGGGACAGAAATACGTGCACACGTCTATAGGGAAAAGGTCGGTAACATGGCGGGATATTGCAACTGCATTCCGAAATGGGAGACGCAATTTCGGTGGTTTGGCTGTTTGGGTATAACTTTTTTTTTGGTTCTAAATTAAAATTTGTTTTCGTGTTGCTTTCACGTAGAATTTTTTTTTTTTTGTATAAAATGCGTTTTCAGATCTTATTCATGTGCATTGTGAGATCAATGATTGACATCATCAACCCTGGCACCAGGATCATTACTGACCCGCCAAAGGTTCCTGACCCGGCTCAGGAAGCGACTACATAACTACTTAAGTAAATAGTAGACAGGAGCAACTTCTTAACGTACCTTCCGAAGCACAGATCATCTTACTTTCGGACAACTGGATGCTCAGCTCGCTGTGTCCTATCCAATTACTTAAACTAGGATTGGCATTTGGATTATAGTTTATGACTGATAATTGTGTATTTTATAATCATTATATAGAAACGGTTAAACTATTTAGTAAATAAGCCACAATGATACACGTAAACAATTATTGCTGTACAAACACGAAAATCCGGCTCCGATAGCTTAATAAGTAATAAACAACAATTAGATGTTTAATTTGTTGGGACGCTAAAACAAAGCTTTGTACCGGAACGCTAATCGCTTCAATTTGGCCAAAGTAAAGTAAATAAAAGTTTAAACAGATTAAACTCGTAACGAGCTTCCATGGTGGGGGGAGGGGAACAATTATCTCGTCCTATTTTCCCTTCTAATTTCACGTTAGGTCCGCCCTTAAACCCGCAGACGGGCGTTTAAAACGCTGCGGCCGAAAAAACGCAGTGACTTCACGAGATACTACGTATGTACCTAAATACGCACTTAATAGGAATAATTAGTACAGTTTGCAAGCTGATTTATAGTGTCAATGGATTGAGAACGAACCTAGAACTAAAAATATTCTGAGACAGAGAGTTCTGCTTGTAAATGAACATTTGGTTAAAAAACCTGATATATAAAAAATAGTAGCACGTTTAAGACATTTAAAACGAATAAATACAAATTAAGAAAATACCATGTTTGATACACCAAGGATAGTTATTTTTATTGAAGGAACAGTTTGAGTGATCGTTTCATATAATTGCGTCACATTATTTTAAGCTTTAGAAGAAGTTAACAAGGCATTAAAGTTATCAGTCAACAAGCCAAGACTACAACAAGCTTTCCTCGGCAACAGAAATAATTAATTTGAACAAAACATACTTACTTATTGCATACATTGTTTTAAGTTTACGCGGTTATTATCATAATCCGAACGCGTTAAGAACCCGTTATTATGTGCTTTAATTACTTATTGCATGTTTTATTTTTCATTAATTTATAGTTCATTAAAATACCTATTTTATCTTATTTAAGTATCTTATCTTATATTTATTATTATGTGTAAAATTATCATACTTGAAACTAAAATCAATGAATTATTAGTTATCATATAAATAAACGCTCGTTTGCATTACCAAATGGATACTGTCCAAATGAATGCACCTTGGAATTCTCAGAGCAAGAATTAGGTCGGACTCATAATGTTTTTCTTCTATACAGTGCTAAGGAAAACTGTACTTTATAATAATAGATCCTAGGAATAAATTCAAGCACGAACAATTTGCATGTTTTAATATTAGGTTTGGTCAGGTTATGTTGTTTTATGGAGGCGCAAAAAAACAAATTCAAGACGATTTAAAAATCATGAATTCGAGAGACGGCTATAGGTAGTAAATTAATAATAATCCTACAAACAAAGAACGGATAAAGATATTATTATTAAAAGGTATAAAAAAGATAAACAAAAAACTCTTCTGTAAGAAAATGTTCATATTGAAACACAAATTACTTATCAGCCCTCAAAAAAACTTTCTCCTTTTGTATTACGTCAAAACATTTCAAGCTTGATTACCCTTTAAATAAACACGATGATTAAACAGAAGGGTGAAAAATCCCGAGATCACTCCTTCCTTCAGTCGGACTCGAAAATTATAATTTACTGGCGCAAGAGTTGTTATATTAGCATACAAATGTCAGCACCAGGCATTTGTATGAAAAGCCTCTCGACTATTCGGAGTTTTTCGTCCATATCTTCTAAGTTTTACCTTTTAACATAAGCTAGATAGAAAAATATATTCAAATAATTGTCTAGACGAGTTACTTATTAGGTAAAACATTTTAGTGGTACTCTTTAGTTACGTACCTAGTTACTGGGCTGATCGTAGATGAAAATATTTTTGTAAAACTATTTAGGTAAGTACGTAAGTAAGACAATGTTACAATTTTATTAACGCTAAAACAGTTTACACAAAGCGCATGAGATAAAGTCTTTGAAGACACTCAACTAGACAAACGAAATCTCGAGACAGTCGGCAAAAACTGTACTATACCTAACGAGAATAGAGTGACGGAGACATGAAAGACATTGTTGTCTGTCATAACACTAATATCATCTACAAGACACACACATAAAAACGCAACAGAGTCTCACACAAATGGAATCAATTTAATTTTGTTTGTTTCAGAAGAGCGTCAGCGGCGATGTGACATCCATACAAAAATCTTCGAGCCACGTTCCCATGCATTTACATGTTTCCCTAATCTTCGTCTCGATATTGGGTTCATCCGTGACTTGCATCGGATTCTCTAGCCTATTAGCTCAATAACAAGTCGGATTGTCTCGCCGAAGATTAAAATAAACATTTACATAATGGCACAGACGAGTCGACGCCCGCATCAGTTTTTCTGGAATAGTTGGAAGCCAATCCAATTGCGACGAATTTCCGAACACGGTTGGAATTTTCTGAAGAAAATTCTATTTTTGTCAAAGATACTATCGCGCTGTTTAAAGGTGTATCGGATACTGGAGATACAGATACAATCTTAAATTAGTTTTCGAAACTAGTGGGTGTTCGACGTGAAACAGAAATATTGGATTGTAAGTATATTGCAAGGAAGAAGAAACAAAGGATGTTTTATCTAAATAAGCCGTCTTACATTTGCATGCTGCAGGCTGGAATGAAGGTGGAATTTACGTTGTTAAGAGTGGAGATGGCGTTATTATGGTGGAGATGTATGAGAGTACAAGAGATGGTCTAGTAACAATGAGTGCTATAACTCGTAGCTCACGGGCAGTGAGCAGAAATGAGACCCAAATGTAAGCGAGAGCGACCGAGGTATAGTCAATCAAAGGGTTACTAAAAGTTAAGTTTCTAAAAATATGCACAATGTAAAAAGGTAACATAATTTTCGCCCTTTGAGAACTTTTTCGTCACACCTCTAAGAAAGCTCTATTTTAGAAAAAAAGTATATTTGTACAGAAGCCAAAATACCGGCAAAACATGCAAAGTAACAAAAGGTCCACTTTTTATTATGAGCTTTCGCTTTTAACAAAAAGTGTAACTAGATTTCACTTTTAGTAAAAAATGCGTCAATAAATGGCTACCAGGTAAGTGAAGTGTGTTTGAAATTGGGTTACACGTTTTTATTAAAAACAATATCCAGTTAAAAAACAATATTTACTTATTCTTTTGTTTTGAACGCTGACGTTTTGTTTATGAATTCGTTGAGATAGATTTAACACGCTAATAATTAAAATTAAAAATGCCTGGTATTAAAATTGTGTTTCTCTAGTTATTAAATAACTTGTAATGTATACCTACTTACATTGATTTAAAAGATGTGTTGCTGTTGCAGTTTCTTGTCATTTCTTCTCTTTGAATCTACGTCATTTCACACCCATACGCACTCATGGCTCCTCAGCCATAACACCTTGTGAAATGACGCAGATTCAAAAATGTTAAATTGACCTTCAACATGTTTATCTATGATAATGATGTTGAATAAATGATTCTGATGATGAAAATCGTAAACTTTTAATTTAGTATCATGAGTGGAAACTTATTGAATGTCGAAATTATATTTAAGCTGTATCTTACGATGATTTAATGACGATGATTTTGGATGTGTTAAGGCTGAAGAAAAGAAGCGGCAAAAGTAACTCTTCAAGAACACGTTATTTTTTTAAATAATCCGCTTAAATTCATGTCTTCAACCACCGTCCAAAATAGAAACCGCATAGTTTTTGGCCCGGACTGCGCTATGGCGAGGTACTCGCAACCACATCACGCTCTTGCTCCGAATGGAGTTTACTAACTAGATTACACCACATAACGTCGCTTAAAGTTTAATGAGTAAAAATAAAGCACTTACCTAAGTTGACTGCTGTGAAAAGTGGCTAATTTTATGTAAGTAATGACTTTTGTTTCTTCAACTTGTAACAGATCTGTATGTATACTAATGTACTTGAATAGAAAATAGTGGATATTACCTCCATATAATATACAGCATGAAATGAAATTGTAAAATCTTTGAAATTCAAATTTACTGTATATTTTTGTAAGGAGAATCTACAGATTTAGTATCTAGTCTTAACTGTTTTCTTTTTTAATTCTAAGCAAAGTATGGAAAGTTAGTGTTTATGGATAAGTAGATAATATTATACATTTTCTTTTTTACCCAACGATATTTTGTTAATTTGTTTGTGACTTTTTGAAATATTTTTTTTTTATCAATTTTGTGTTTTATTTACATTCCTACTCTAAAGAGAGAAGGTAAACCTCTCAAAAATATATTTGTACGTAAGTATAGGGTAATAAAATTCGCACCTGGAAAAAAAGCTTTAACCGCTTCTAATTAAACATTAATTAAATTCAGTATTCATTTCCGGACAAACGTGTACAAGAGCGATAACCGCGACCCTGATCTACGCACATGTAAATGTATAGCAAACAGTACGAATTTGAAGGACAGGTTCCAAAATAAGCAAAGGGCTGTCATGCCATACAGCCGTAAGCCGCAGATAAAATATTGTCCCAACCCGAAAACACGACATATTGCACGAGGTATTTTTACCTGAAAAGCTACCACGCAAACTCACGATTTAGTCGAATTTTAAACATAGAACAGAAAAAATGGAGATTTTTTTGGTTTTCTGTTGAAGTAATTTCAGTAGAGAACTACATAGTTACTTTCTTTTTATTTATTTATAACACTTTATAAATGACACATACTTTTATTTTATTTAGTTTGTTTGAAAAAACTCTGTTCGTGGACGTAGGTAATATGATAAAATAGTTCTCAAAAAATACATTTTAAGAACGGCTACAGCGAGCATTTCATTAAACCATTCAATTTTCTACTCAAAGGCGTATTTCCATATAGTAGACGCGTGGTCGTTCCCAGGAATATAGTGGATATCAAGACCGAGGTAGATGGGCCAAAACTATCCCCTCTGATACAAATTTCACGAAGAAAGCGTCTCGCTCGAATACATTTTGCATGAACCCTTGAGGCGCCTGAAAAAACTTTATACGAAACTCGGAGAGAATTTGCAACTATTTTCATATAACACGGTGCGGTGGTGAATTCTGCGCGGGAATAGAAGAAAAACATAGCAGAGAGAAAAGGTAACGTGGAGAAAACTGGGTAGGTATTTGTGTATTTTAGCGTTAAAGTAGGTTCTCCCGAACCTACTGTGGATTTAATATATGGGTAAGAAAATCGCTAAGTCTATACAGTTTTGTAATATTCTCAAAGAGTATAATATAATGAATACCTTATACAGGGTACTAGTGTCATCGTAACGAAAACTTTGAGGGATGATTCAAATTTTACGACAGGAAATTGCACTTGATATTAACTCAGAATCATGGTCTGAATCATCCCCGTCAGTGTTCGTTACGGTTTCACTAACACCCATACCTACTTTATATAGCTTCCTGTATGTACTTGTAAGGGGTGTAAGTGACATCGTAACGAATACGGAAAATTCCAATTGATATTAACTCGAATCAGAACCATGGTCTGAATCATCTCCTTCTAGTATTCGTTACGATGTCACTGACACCCTGTATAATTTCGATTAGCTATTAAATACTTGTACGTACTTATACAATAAAATAAATACTGACGTTGATTCCTTGTTGAATATGACCACATAAATTTTTTTTTATACGTACATGATAATAAGATAGTTATGACAATATATCTATTTCTCTAATCTACAAAGTTGACAAAATTCCAAACTAATCCCTAAATTGAGCCAAATAAGCCGCGATCCGGAGGTCCCGGGTTCAAATCCCGGTGGGGACATATCACAAAAATCACTTTGTGATCCCTAGTTTGGTTAGGACATTACAGGCTGGTCACCTGATTGTCCGGAAGTAAAATAATCCGTGCTTCGGCAGGCACGTCAAGCCGTTAGTCCCGGTTACTACTTACTGATGCAAGTTAGTAATCGTTACATGAGCCATGTCAGGGGCCTTTGGCGGCTCAATAGTAACCCTGACACCAGGGTTGATGGGGTTGGTAATCCACCTCAACCCACACGATAGAAGAAGAGCCGCAATGAACACGATTCCTAAATCCGATATTTATTTTACCCACCAAAATACAAATTCAAGTTACTATTTGTTCAAATATCGGCTACAATGTAGTATGGATATTCAAAGTATTTCATTAAATAAATTGAAGAATTTATTTCTACCAGAAACGTTGCATCGAAAAGCATATATCGACTTATAGCTCTTAAATTAAGTACTTGTAATAATGAACGAACCCAGAATAGAGACATCTCAGTATTGCCATATTGTCATTTGCAATCGGTTATTGCATCGTCATGATTTTTATATCAGAATCTCCTGCGTTTCGTGACTCAGTAGGTATTGATGTTATAAATCGGTAAACATTTAAAAAAATGGTAAGAGGTTAGCAGCGTACTTGTGCTTGCAGCTATGGGCTGATGTTTTTTTTTGACGTGACTTATTGTAGATTGGCCGCAGATGGCGTTAACTTCTTGACCACTGAGGGCTCTCACCTGGTACTTTTTTAAGAGAACAGGGCTGAGGGTGCCGAATTGGGCACAAACCTCGGGTCAGAGGATTGTATATCATTTGAAAGAATTTATTGAACCTAGTGGGTGACGAATGAGGGTAAACGTCGACCACGCCGGCGTGGACGGTATCGGGGTCCTGAAGTGTCTCCAGCTGATTGGCCGCGTCTGTGGCTAGAGTAATCGGGTCCATATCTGTTTTATTAAGTACCAACAGATTCCTAGTCAAATGTAGACAAGTTTTTGCCAAAAGTTGAGGAGCCAACCTTAATCGGATTATTTCATTGAAACTTGGAAGGACATTTTAGCTAAATTGTCTCTTGTGTTACTTTAATTTTAAGAGAGGTGTCGCCAGTCTGGCTGAAGATTATTGCGGCAAGAAATTGTCTAGAATAGTTGTAAAGCAAATGTAATGACTTGAGAGTAAAATTCCAAGGTCAAGTCTGTATTTTATTCTTCGTTGCGTTTAATTTCAAGGGGCAGACTCCAATAACAGCTGGTGGAGGTACGTAGTTTTGCGCACATTTTATTTGTAAATTGACGAATTAGAACTTAAGATAAATTAGTAAGATAAGTATTTAATTTATTTTATTTTATTTTTAAATTTTAATTTAAGTGCTTATATATATTGTTTTCTTTTTTAATAATGGACGTGAGTAAATTTATTTAATTTCTAAGTACTTGTGACCCGCCTTTTAGAAAGATACAAGAATGACATTTTGTAACAGTAAGAACATCATTTCATAATTACATTTATTTTAGAAATTACTTAAAATGAAATAATATACGGAAGGTTATCTATAAAACTGATTGATAAACACAGAAGAAGATAGATTAATTTTGCTAAACTTACTAAAGAAAAGACAAGAAAGGCACGAGGATTTGATGCTTTTCATTTCCTAAATATCCTCGGATGCAAACATTTTTTGTCCTTCGCATAAAATATTGGCATATATATCGCGTAGTAGGCACACAAATAAAACAAACAGTGTCAGGGAATGGGCGTCGTGTTCCCGCACAAATTGGGCTCTATTCACATATTGTCGATATTGCTATGCCAGCCCATCCATACTTCTACAAACACATATATAATAATATACCACTCAGATATGCTGTCATATTATGTTTGCGAACAAACTTCGTCGCAACAACACATGCTGGAACTTTGATATTGGTTGCGAAGTTCGGATTTATCGCCAAATTGCTGCTGCACAAATGAAAATATTAAAATATTGTCCTTTTCTATTGTGATGTTTTGGAATATCACGATAGTGTTTTTCATTTGTTTTGTTGATTGTTTGAACAACGCTGTAATGTTGGTACTCTTGGTACCACTGACTATAGGTTTAAAGTTGTAAACCCGAATGTTCTTTTAAAATCCAAACTTCATTATTTAGCTATTGTATATTTAAGATTAAGTTTTGATTTACTTAATTAAAATGTATGTACAAAGCGGATTTTATACCGAATATTTTTCCAAAAAACCTTATACTCTCGAAAGAACCACATTCGTTTTTACATTTACTTCGTCTTTGCGTTTTGTAATAGAAATAAAGATATATAAATCCGACGTGGTTTTATTCGCTTTGGTCTGCAGATTGATTTCAGCCCTGAGTTGGTCTAGCCAGCGGATACGTCTATAACGGACGAACGTGCCAGCCAAGTTAATTCTAAACCCAAGCGTTTAGGATATGTATAAATGGAAACTGTACATGAATCAACCTAACGAATATCAAACGTACGAATGTCAAGAGTGGCTGCGAGTTATATATATTGTTAATTTTCAATATATATATATTGATGACTTGGTAATCTACCCATCCCGATAATTGTAATGAGAGGCGCGAGTATAATGTAAAATTACATTTATTTTTTATTTTTATTGTTCGTATTTAGTATTCTTTTGATAGTATACACATTCTTACATAAAAACACGTGTCCATAACCTCTAATATGTAAAGTCACAAATAATCAAAGACAACGGGATTTTTCTGATAATCCTTACGAAACTGCGAAACTTGCAAGGTGTTTTTTATGAGATGTGTATTTATTATTATATTATTAGCTCCGATATACTTACTGAAATGTAAACATGAATTGAAGAAGATCATACGCTCATGCTGTTATATAGATAGTTGATATAACGTACCGAAAACACACGCTTATTTCCGATCGGTATATTAAACATAACTATAACTACAATGTAATAAGCTACTTACATAATAAAAAACCCTGTCTATGCTAATATCAAGAAGGCTAGACATCTTTTTGTTGATATTCATACATAAAAATACAAACGTTATTAAAACGAGGTAGTACGGCTATAATCCGTAATTACCGTGAGTTTAAACACCTCGCCATACAATAACTCTACTAACCGCTTTAGTATCACATCAAAAGGACATAACAATTTAAAAATTAAAACATTCAAGAAACCTTCCAATTTTACAGCAATAAGATGGAATTTTATAACCAAGCCGCAGCAAAAGGGCTCAATATTTCATATGTTGTATTATAGACACATACGGCTCAAGCCGGTATTTCTACCTACAAGCCGATTCAAACATTCAATCCGGTTTATTGTACCGCGCGTCAATTTCATAGCTACTACCCAAGCCGCGGTGCCATAGATGTGCCATCAGCTTCAAATTTGAAATTGGAACGAATGGAAGACCCCGGTAATGGCTGAAGTTAGATGAGAGGGGTGCGGGGTGAACCTCGGAGAGGGGAATTCTCTATCGCAAGAGTTTTGTCGCTAAAACTTCAAGTTGGACTAAAGAACGCGACAGGCTAGGGTTGACAGTTTTTTTGCAGGAATGTGGGGATTTGAGACAAACCTAAGGTGATTTCAATTTTATTTTTCGGAATTTGTTTCACACTGGATTATGGCAGGTATACACATGCAACGTGCTTATTCATATTTATCTAGCTATAGATTAGTAAAGTTTTATGATACGGCGGATTTTTGATTTAATAAAATAACAGTAAATTCATTCAATCCCTGAAGTATTTATATGTAAAACCTACCTTGTCACATAGTTAAAATATTGTATCAAATAACTTATACTTGGTGGCAACCCGACTAAGGTCACAGTTGGGACGTAAAAAAGATGGGGCATGTCACGATGGCAGGTTTATCAGTAATTTTTAAGTAAACGCAAGATGTCGAGCATCTCGAGACTAAACCTATTGGAAAAGTTTAAACTTGAAGAGTTTGACGAATCTTTTTCTTTAGAAAGAACGGATAAAAGATTTATTAAATTTACGAATTGTGTACTGGTTAATATCTATTGTAAATTATGTAATAAAATACAAATAACTTAAGTACAAAAAAACCTAAATGAATGAAATGAATGAAATTAACATATTGTTCATAAATAAGTATGCCAAGACGTAAAAACTTAAGTCACTAATATGCACAATATATAAATATTTCTTAAAAGGTTATTTTTGGTTTAATTTTACAATATTTTATGTCCATGTAATAATATTTGTATCCCTTTAAAATTAAATTTCCAAGAATTAAAAACACAAGTGTACCTAATATTTGGAATTGTTTCTTTAAATAAGTTTCTTAAACACGTACCTACACTATTTTTAAAAGTTTCTGTGTGTTTTTCTTAAGTTTAATTATTGTACTACTGATTTTAAAAGTAAGCCACTAACGATAATGAAACTCCTTAATAACAAGGTCGGTATTTTAAAACCAATTAGGTTACAATTTACGTGTTACAACATTAAATACACTTATTATGTGAATTGAAATGCCTCAACTGCATACCTAATCATATATTTTACAGTCCAACTTCTTGTAAAAGAACAATTTGAATTTCTCTCTTTGAATTTGATTTATATATTTTTTTTAAATTTAGGTTGATATAAGATTATACATTGTTTTAAGTTTACGCGGTTATTATAAAAACCCGTTATTGGCCCCGATTCCTGCAGACACCGCCTAATTTTATTTTAGGTTATATCCGTCATTTTCGTATCCGTCGAAAAGGAAAGGGATGGATAATTCACAGCTCTTAATTTTAGGAAGAATGAGTAAATGAATGAATAACCCGGGCGAATCAAAAGGTACGTCGCTGGTATGCATTCCGTTTGACGTGCTGTCTACTTAACTGTGTCGGGTTATTGACGGATGTAAAATTTTTAGACGGTTGGTTTAGATTTGTGCTTAAAATTGACGTGTGTTCCATAAATTTTATGCTTGTCGATTACCCGTCCCTTTCCTTTTCGGCGGATAAGAAGATGACAGATATAACTTAAAATAAAATTAGATGGTATTTACAGGAATTAGCACCATTATGTGCTTTAAATGATATAAGATATTTTTGTAATGAATTTGTTTTTTATAAAAACATGCTACTTTTTTAGATTACATAATTGAAAATCCTTATTATCTCTTGGTAATCCTTATTATTCATCTTGAACTTGTACAAGGCATGCGAAAAGTCGTAAAACCAATATCAGTACCAGACAATATTTCAGTAATTATGAGTTTACTTAAAATTCCGGACATTGTATTCTTATGAGAACTTAAAATACCAAGTGCTAATGGCTTAGTAAACACATCCTTAACTTGATTTATTATCCTTCAGATAAAAAAGACTGTACTGCTCATATTTTTATAAAAACGTCGGATTATTCCAAACTTAAAAATGAAATTTAAAATCGGCTAACATATTATGTGGGTGTAATTATAATAAAATGTAAATGAACTCTTAACAGCATAGCACCTTATATGTTAATAATACATACCTGCAACTTTTATTTTTTAAAGTAATAACTAAGTATTTAAGTTCCGAAATCCTAATCTGAGACGAATTACTGGATAACCATTTCAAACGTTCGTAACTATTATTTAATAATAGCTACTTTTATTCCCAATCTTATAAGAAGAAAGGGACTTATTTGAATCTCTACATTGGACAACAATTCCAAAGCTCCACTTGGAAACGGATCTTCCTCTTAGACACGAACCCGAAACAGCGCCACCGCGCGGTGATAGGCCGAAGCTTTTCATGACTGTATTTACGATTCTTCTCTCCCGCTGTGTGCGTGCGAGCTTCCACGCACACGACAACAATAAAAACAAGTTTATTTTGTGCGTGTAGTGCCTCGTTTATGTGTTGGTGACACGACCCATGTACAAAGTTGTTTCATTGTCAGTTCCATCCTTTTTGTTGAGTTTCGGCGAGGTAGATGGCATTGGGTGTATCGTTTTGTATCGTTGCGCTAAGTTCATGATAAGTGTAGGTACTTAGGTAATTATTTAATTGAAAGGTTTATAATTATGTTTATGAATATTTAGGTTTTCTTGCAGCCGGGGTGCGTGTACTCACCAGACTAGGGCGGGGTGGCGTGACATGGCACGTCCGCTAAGACACCAGCACGTAACCCGCTACAATATTAGGCACAACGCACTGAAAGAGTTTAATTAAAGCCGTGAAGACGTGTTGGCCAGCGCGTGGTTTTCTCATAACTGTGATAAATAGCGTGAATTTCGTTTCACATTGCAAAAAACTTGCCGCGTAGAAATATGGAGCGAAACTGCATTGGCCATTGTTTAGTTTGCCAATTTATACGGGTCGGTTACACTTGTGCCTTTTATTGAAGCATTACCGATAAAAAGAGCCATTATAAGAGTTTTATAGGCAGATTTTAATGGCGATATTGTACTAGCCGCAGATTTGCACTTCGTTCACTGGGTTAATAGGAGAGGGCTAATAACTAAGGTAATCTACAAGGAAACCAATTTAAAAGTATCACAAGTTTCCTATTTTCGTTTCCATCTGTTATTTTGCAACGAGTATTTTATAGATGTATCTTTCACTAAAGTTCCTGTCTCTCACGGCGCCGATGGGAGTGGATAAAATGAGGTAAAAATAACTTTGCTTACTTATCATTCGAGTCACACGTGACACAAGAATAGAGTAACAAACTGGGCGAGCTAGGCATTGATTTTTCAATCGCATTTGACAAGTCAGACACGTGACTTATCGATCATGTAAGACACAACACGTCTATGTGACCATGTTATACCTCTATTTATATTCACATGTGTGAAGGTATGAAGCTATACCTATGTAAAGTAGGTAAAATTTCCGCAAACAAAAAGATTATATCCTCATATCATTTATATCCGAAGCAATCAAAAATGAAATGTACGTGACTCAGCG
This sequence comes from Pectinophora gossypiella, assembly GCF_024362695.1. NCBI lineage: Eukaryota > Metazoa > Arthropoda > Insecta > Lepidoptera > Gelechiidae > Pectinophora > Pectinophora gossypiella. The sequence goes on along the minus strand of NC_065413.1, from coordinate 9,993,731 downwards.
ATTACCAAAGTGGGTTCCGCAAAACCTTTTTCCGAAGAATAATAATTTTTTTTTCGGCTGTTGAAAATTACCTCAAATAAGCTAAACTATTATTTTGGATTAGCGAAAAATATAATTTTGATAAAAAATAATGTTAAGTACTGTTATGTAAGTAGGTAGGTAATAGTAAGAACTCATCCCGATCTTTGATTCTCTGTCATATATTTGTTATCATTTGCTGTGGGGTTCCAATATAAAAGGTACTAGATGGCTATTCCCTTATTTTAAAAGTTTGGAAACCCCTGATATAAGGAACCAAATATGTATATGATATAACGCTAGTTCTATGAAAAGTCATTCGCGTTGCAAAATCCAATCAGAAATCTGTTGATATCTTGATATTCTCCAACGACTTTCAATTGCGATCTTTGATTAGAAGCGGGCACAATAGCCTACCTTTATCGTGTTCTGTTATCAGGTTTAATATGCGTAAAAAGCAGTATTCTTTATCAACACAGACTGGTTCCATTTCGCTATCGGAAGGTATTACCGCAGGAATTGTTATTGTGTGCAGTATATGGCCTGTGGAGAGTACCTGCAGAAAAATATAACATTTGGATGGTCATTTCTGGTAAACGATGAGTCCATAATGACAAACAACTTAAATGAAGAAACACATAATATCGGGTTCTTACCGCGTTTAAAGTAAGATGAGACTCCCGATATTTCCACACTGTTGCAAGTGCCATGATCACAGGATGACTGATGAGATTGGAGTGGAGTAGGTAGATCCATAATTTTCTACGGACTATCTATCTGTCTACCCTCTTTCCCGAAAGAAACCCGAGTTTTGTTATAGATATCGCAGACCATCCCTTGGCCACCATTCAGTAACAGCCTTAGTCCATCTGTTGACTTCCCGTCTTGCCAAGTGTCCTTAAGCTTAGCGATTCGTATACCTACATCTTCGACTTTAGTGCAAAATAATTAAAATATGAAATTTATATTTATTAGATATTTCGGTATCACCTACTCAGATTTTTTTACGATGCTTTCTATACAGTTCACCGAACGCATGCATTCGTTTCTACTCGCATAGGGGTCACGAACGTCGACCTCCACACCTCAGCTGATCGTCTCGCCGTTAAACCTTTACGGCTGTGACGTCACAACTTCTTTTTTTTCCTCCAAATGATTTACAGCCCGCCCATAAACCCTCCATAACTGTACCGATTGTTCTACACTGAAGCTCAACACAGCTAACCGCACTCATACCCTTCTAGGTAACAGTTATTCAATCCTTTCGACTTTTTGCTCCAATTCTTTATTGTTATTCAAAATTTTGTGTCAAGGAAGTCGTTAAATTACGCAATATGCAAAAACGACACCCTTTTTTCTTGCGGCAATAAAACTATTGGTAAGAAACATTTTCTGAGTGATTTTATTTGAAACAACTATTGTTATCTTGCAACGTGCGAGACTAAAGTGTACGGTTAACAATACTGAATGTTGTTAAATCTTACGCAAGCTCTTCTTCAAACTATGTCCAGTAAAATATTCTTCACTGCACGCCAGTTGTCACGTACCTACAAATTTATCTCACTTAGGTAGGTATGTTACAATCAAAACGTACCAAACCATACGCTATATAATAATAATACTTAAGAATGGAAGTAAAATTGGCATTCACAAATTTTAATGTCGTTTATTAGTAAGTACATAATATCTCCAATATTTCTAACAGATTTCTTAGAAGATGGAAAAAGGAAGCTGCAGTAAAAATACGTCTCAAGTAAAACGCGAACCGCTAAGGGTCTATTATTAGACGTAACAGGAAGAAAACATCTTTCAGGGAACTGTTTCCTCATAATTGGCCGTAAAACTCTGTAATTGACTGAATTTATTGCAAAAAGAAAACAATAAGCACCACTAACTGAATAAAGTATTTTTGGGGAGCTAAAACGTCACTTCAAAATTGTCCAAAAATATATCGTCACTGGAAAGGCGCAAAAGGCCATTTCAAGAAAAAGCTGTTTAAAGGTTTTATTTCTATAATAACTTTTTACCCATTTATCCAATAATTTAGATAAGGTAATTCTTCGATTACATTGCTTTTTCATTTTCTATGTTTAACAATAGATAACATAACACGGACTGTTATTTTAGGATAACTCCGGCCTACTCGTAGTAGTTAATGCCATCTGCGGCAAATCAGTCACGTCAAAAAAAAAATAGGATAAGTACTTCGACGCTTGTATAATGTTGCCTTACCAGTGATGTTAGGTATATTACTTGTCTCCTCTATGACGAAAAGGTTTGTTACTTTGTTTGGTTTATACAGGACGCGTATACTTAGAGGTAGTTTCAAATAAACTTTACTCGAGTAAAAAAATACAAAGAACATAATATAGCTTGAAAATAGCCACATAAACGTTAAAGCTTATATTTGAATCTTTATAAAAAAGCAATTTTAATAAAGACTGTTCGATAAAACGTCTCTTATGAATCTTAAAATCCTGAGCAGACCAATGATTGGATCAAAGTTTTATTATACTTACTCAAAATTGGATAAATTTTCTTATATGGAAAATTGATCAAAGCTTTATTGTGAGCGAAATTTCGATAGATAAGAATAATAAATTATGATTTCTTTATTTTATTTAAACAAAGAAGTACCTAACTAACTTACAAGTAATTTTATTTCATTAAAAATCTGATACTTACATTACAGTCATACTTATCTTTGAAAGTTTTAAAAAGGTACGTAAAGAGATAAGTATTCATAAGTATTAAAAATAGAATGACCTTTTTCTTTCAAAAGTTAAATGCAAGTAGGTAAGTATTTCTTCTTTCATTACATTTCTAGTTTATTTATCAATCAGTGAGCCCATTGTTTTCCATCACGGTTCTCAACAAGGCATTACCGAGATATGTTTTTTTTTTGTGATACTCTAAATATAAATATGCGTGGAGTAGTCAGAACGCATAAATCATGAACTCGTTACGATTTACGACTGTGGTCGGGCGTACACCGCGATTGAAGCTTTAATTTTAGGATCGTGCATAGTGGGACGATGTGGCGGAAACTAGCGCCATTTTAGGCCTCCTACTATTATCTACTTACCTAACAAATAGTAATTACTAGGGACAGTCCCAGTGGGACGTAAATATTTATAATAACAAACAGTAACAAAAATATGTTAATAATCTTACTTGACTGCTTTATTTGCGTCACCTTATCAAATCTTCATTATAACAGAAGCTCACAACCATGTCCCAATTGGGGTAGTCAAAGATACATCCATCGCAAGATGAACTAAGTACCCACACCTCACTGAGCTTAATTTCATTATATATTTTTATATATCTCCAATATGCAGGAATAATTCAGTTCAATATTAGAATACTTGTACCTAAAACGTAACGTAACCCTAGGGAAGATGACGTTTCACTTGATTGTTTTAATTTTTTTTTAAGTTTCATTTGTTTTCGCGATGCCGCGGAGGTCCGTGTGGTTTTATAGTCCGATGCAATAAAATATTTTTTTCATCAAAACACATTTCGAACGCAATTTTCCGCTCCGCTCATGTAATAAAAGTGATACCGAATCGCTTTCAAGGGCTTTAAGCGGCCATGACCCGGCGGCGGTAGGGATCCAAACACATACATACAGACAGAAGACATAACGGCTAGCCCATCTGGATTATTGAACACTAGACATCGACCGCGAGTTTGTCTATCAAGACATTTTGGTATTGGTCAAAGGCCTTAAAAAATACTGTTCCCGTCTCTCACAGTTATTTGGAAGGCAAAATGAGAGTTCATTCAAAATATGTCGTGTCTTTTTGTATCTTCTTCTATACAAAATTTTTGAGGTAAATTACCTACCTCATCAACCCTGGTGTCAGGGTTACTATTGAGCCGCCAAAGGCCCCTGACATGACTCATATAACGACTACATAGGTACTTACATCAGTAAGTAGTAACCGGGTCCAACGGCTTAACGTGCCTTCCGAAGCACGGATCATCTTACTTTCGGACAATCAGGTGATCAGCCTGTAATGTCCTAACCAAAACCACAAAGCTAAGCTTTCTTTTTGTATGAGAGGGTATCATACAAAAGACATGCTGTCTACCCTTATGCCTGTTGTCTTAAATTTTGCCCTCAGCGCTCCCCATTTGTCCGGCCAAGTAGTTAATGCCATCTGAGGCAAATCTACAATAACTCACGTCAAAAAAAAAGTATGAGAGGGGTTCCATATTAAATTCAACTTAATAATAAACAGACGTACCTCCCTTTACAATTATATATGTATATATACCAATAGACATTTGAGTTAACCAGTAGCTATGGCTCGGGATCAAAGAAATGATGATAAGTGGCCGGTAACCCATCCTATCAGATAAATTGGTAAGCGTCATAACTCGTACTATTGTACTACTTCAATCAAGTTATACAGACTTGTATTTATATGAGTCATACGTGTCTTATTTTTTTATATTGCCATATAAAAAAAATATAAATTTTCTTTTACTAGAATAACCACCAACTTCGAATTTTGTCTTACTGCAAATTAATGAAGTCGATGAAAAGAGAGAAAACGTTTTTAACAAATATTATGGATAATATTATTAAGTGCTTTATTTAATTTAAAACGTAATATAATAAACAACTGCCCGATAAATGTAGAGATTACACTAAGAATCACTAATTATAAATTTATGTAAGTAATTTATTTAGTGTCCCATACAGAGCTTAAAATAAAAGGTATTTTTAATAAAGGTAGGTATTAAGTACTTAACTAATTTGTATAATGTTGTTTAGACGATCTTCTGATATGATACTTGAATACAAAAAAGTCATAATTTACAAGTATACACAGACCTCTATTAGAAACGACGATAAAATGTAATGAAAATGTCAATAACGCGAAAACAAAATATTTAACCCATAAAATACAGACTTCACAAAGACGAGTAAAGTTCAGCGACGCGGCAAACGGGTAACAATTTTGTCAAAAAATTTAATGCGACGCTTTTTTATAAAAAATCTACTCAAGAGTCAATTTTTATCGGCGACCGACTGGATAATCTGTGGTAATTTGGGCAAAACCAACTTACAAACACATAAGATATTATCTTCGTGTTTCAGACATCTTGGTGTATTCGGTTCAATTTGCGAGTTGATCTCTGAATGAAGTCGCATAGGGTTGATTTTTGCGGCTGGGGTGGGTTAAGGGTGGGATAAAAGGGTCGTTTGGTCGTGCGAGGTGTAACGGGTATACGCGTACAGGCGTGTTGCCAAAGTGTCGGAATATTGGCATCGTGTATTTGTCACTGTTGTGTACACCGCCTACTAAGGGTTAAACGTTTTTATTAATTATGTTTTTTTAAAGCTGTTTAAAAATGGAAACAAAAGTTGCAACACAAAATTTAAATGACGAAATAATGCTACACGTTATGCTATCTTAAGTAAATTTTGGCCGGTGCAAAAACACTTTGATTGTTAGTTGAATGTAGGTACAGGTACTTACATAACACCTACTCTAGTGAACAATTATTATAAAGGTAATAAACCTCCGTTAATAGTAGTAATTTAAATTATAGACAAATGAAATCATACCTACCGTTGAATTCAATTCGAATTTTAAATCACTCACAGTTGTTTAAGGCCCTGCACGCTGAGCGAGGCGCGTGATGCACTGCATTAACTTGTAGAAATAACCATATGTTGCAGCCATGATATCGATACGGTCTGATAAACTAATTCAGTGTCGCAGTGCGGCAACGTCATCAGGTCGCGTGCAGTGTACGCGGCCACGGAACCCGCGCATATTGGCCGGTCCTGGGCCCATTACGGACCGCTCTATCCCGACCATTACCCCATGTACGACGCGATCGCCTAACGACGAACTAAGCATTCCCCCAAATCCTCATTAACGGAGCCCAAATTCTTACCCAACTCTCACTCATAACATGATTGCGTCATAAACCCGAATAAGTCCAATAATCACTTTCATCGCGGTAGGTCCTTCTGTCACCGTTTTTTAGAAATAAAACCCCGAATCGAACGGCAGCAACGGAGCTCGATTCCGGAACAAAATAAAATGGATAAGAAAACGTGGGCTGGAAGCTGAATGAGCTAAAAGAAACTACGTTTATATTATGTTACACGTTCTGGCGGATTGTGCTCTATAAAGCCGAGCCGAGGTGGTAGAAAAATACTCCTACTTCTAACTTGTATATCAAGCTAAAAACGACAAGTATTGGAAACTGTAAAGAACTACAAATGTAGCAATTTGCATTCCAAATGAAGTAGCTATAATCGTGAATGCCTGTTCAAACTATAGTCAAATACTTTTATCGATTTAATGATTATACAAACACCATCCTGGCAGGTTTCCCATGCACTCCCTGCGCTTTGCATTTTAGTTATACGATAATAAAACTTGTGAATTTGTCCGGTCCGAAAAGCATTGCTGAGCATGAAAACAACCCGATTGCCAAGTAATTTGTGTCTTGCGTCAAATAAACCGGGCGGTTTATGCGGCAAGATCCCTCCAGAACTGAATTTGTGCCAAAAATACTTCAATAACCTTACGAAGACTTTTTCCAATATTGTTTTTCTTTTTATATTCAGTGTCACTTTCTTATTATTTGAACCAACAAACATGTCTCGTTCTTGTACTTACATAAACTTTTTACATATGTTTTATACCGAACACAACTTACCTATATATGCTTTGCGTATTCTGATTCTATGTTCTTTTTGTTGCGGAGCCAATTCTGTAAACTCTAAAATCCATTTTTCGTGTTCAAAGAGCTCTTTATGTGGGCGACATAACTGGTAACTTAATTTTAAAGTTCATCTCGTGCTTTATGTATATGTAGAGATTTATTCGATTTACAAAAAAATATATCTTTACTCAAAAATACTTTATTTATCAGGTAATTCGGCGTGACAACTATTTTTTTACATTAAATAAATGCTACGCCGACAAGAGCGCGGCTCTTTAATTAGTGATGCGATGATAATATCTAAATAAGTATCTATACTTTTTCTAAAAACTAGAATTGAAATCCGTACAATCACCCACACACACCCACCTAGATACACTCTGCTAAAAATAAACGTACCTAAACCAACCAGACTTTTTAAACTTCGTAATGTACACTCCAAACTAGCCTCGATACCTAGATCCGTCATCAGTCAATTAGTGTCGTCCGCGATAGCAAACACGTCGTAAATGAGGCCCCACTCAAACACGCGCTAATGAAACCGAGCAAACATCGGATGAGGACCCTTGTGGGCCTTGTAACCAATAAGGACAAGCTTGTACCCGATTGTTTGTCAATACGGCGTTATTTGGAGTATTTGCTTGGAGTTGAATAGGGCTGGAAATTGGGAAGCATTTTCTTGTTACATGAACGTGTGGAACTTACGAAACAAAACTATAGATTTACGTATGATTTTAATCATTTTCTAGAAATGCTTTATTGCAGAGTCCTGCTTGGTAAATAATATTTAGGTAGGTATACCTATTAAGTACCTATTTATATTTTTGAAAAAAAAAAAAAAAGAACTTGCACGTATACATTTATTACACAATCCTAATTTACTTGTAAATCATTTGTAAATAAACAGAGACCATAAGTGTTTAGGTACTAATGATGTGATTGTACTTACAACTACTTTTAGTATTGGTTCTTATGATAGATGAACAATAAATAAAATTTAATGTCTTTCATAATGAAATATATTTTCAGTTCAGACTTTTGATTAGAAGTGAAAGACGACATAAAAGAATGTTTATAATAAACAAAAAGTTGAAGTACACGTGGTCACTTGTCTTTGATGCCAACTAACTACATTAACTTAATTGCCAATGTCAAAGTACAAATAGTGATTTACATCGTCAATCTTACGTGCAATAACTCTGTATTCAAAGAAGAGCAGTAAAACATAATGTATCAAGCTATCCTGTATAATCCGTACGTCGCACCCAGTCCTTTCACAAATAAGCACTGCATTTGTACGTAAATAGTGCCCAATGTCCTTTCTTTAGAACTATCGAGACATGTTTGTTCAAAGAGCGCACGACCAACTTAAAATTCTCCACCAACCAACAATGAACTCCAAAGGTGATGTGACTTGTGTACTGAAAGCAGGTCTTTTTAAACTAGTTGTGTATCTTGAAGAATATCAGTTGGACAAACACACGGGAGGGGGAAAGTGAAGGGTGGGGGTGGTGTTTACTACACTCCGGGGAGGTGCGGAGAAATGAAATTGGCAGATATTTCGGTGATGTGTCACACACGTGGAGGTAAACTCGACTGCAATGAAAGTTTTGCGAGGTTCTCCCACGGCCCTGGGAAAATAAAAGGGAATTGGGACCTATAAGATAGCAGGCAAAGTTTGAATCATTCCATACCACACTCGGGTGCCTCCGCGATATGAACTCCGATACTACTTACGTTATGACTCGTTTTCTATCAACGCGAATACTTTGTTTCGTAAAAGTTCGGCACCTGCGTTTCATTACTTGGATCAGAGACACGAAAAGATACCTATTTTAGATTACCTACAATATTTTTCCAGCAAAGTCACCTTCATAAACTAGAAGGTACTTAAAGATGATTGGCTGCAAGTAAGTTTCTACATAACTTTCATGAAATATACACTAAATTAGATGAGTTAAGAGATTCTGTCTCCAATCGTAAGGTGAACAAACTCGGATTAGGTACGCGAATAGCTCAGACAAGATTAGACACTCCAATATGCGCCGGAGTGAGGTCGAGATAATGGTATTATCTTCTCAAATGACAACACTGTCGCGTTCATTTTGAAACTGAAACACCTCTACCTACACCCGTATTCCACTAGAATTCTTGCAACAATGTTATTTTCCACGAATTGCTAGTGAAATATTATCGCCGTGTTTGTCTGTTGCCACAGCATTTGTTTTGTTACCAACGTTATATTTGGCAAAATCTGCAAGATAAAATAGCGAGACGTGACGCGATGTCTTGAAAAACATAAATAGGTATGTCTTGATCTGTTTACGACGTGATACAGGTGTTAAATAAAACGTGAACGTTACCTTCTCAACTTTACTACGAGGATAAATGACTGTCAATGTAAAAAGAAAAATAATAAAACAAAGAAAATTTTCTCAGTTGTGACAGGAATTAGGTACTTGTTCTCGACAAAGGCCGTAGTACAAAAGCCATAACTGTATCTAAGTGGATATACAGGGTCGTTGCAGCATACCTCTGGAGACATATTTCAAAACGACGCTCACAAAACCGTACGGCAATCAAATTGAACGCTGAGAACGGAGGTTCATTTCCTTTTTGTTACGTAGACAGCTTTCATTTACATAAATTTACCTATTGTTATTCCCGGGTCGACTGCCATCTCCTGAGACAAACGAGATCTCTGAAACTTATTCCTATAGAGGCGGAAATTTGTTCTCTCGAAGTAGGCCGTATCGGAAACGAGTTAAACAACATGGCTCTTTTGTTCCCTTTTGTTTTGTTCGTGGAAAATGATGGAATAAATAACAAGCCAGCAGAATATTGATGAGCCCTCTGCCATTTAGAAACACTAAGTTCTTTGTACCGGGACATTTAGTAGAATAGAATATCTTTAAAGAACTTCAATGTTTAAATATTGTCTTTAAACATGATAGGAAACAGTGAATATATATTTATTTATTTAACAGTTTGTTGTACGGATGTAAAGAAATAATAATAAAAAGTAGACACATAAAGATACATTCTTCAACGCAGTGAGTACACAAATGAAAACGGTATACTTGTGCCAATAACTACGTAGTATAAAACAAAGTCGCTTTTTTGTCACTATATCCTTATGTACGCTTCAATCTTTAAAACTACGCAACGGATTTTGATGCGTTTTTTTTAATAGATAGAGTGATTCAAGAGGAAGGTTTATATGTATAACAACATGCATTAAATAGTGGAGAAATACTGTTATTCTTGAGGTGTTTAATGTGATGTCGTAAATAATTTCATTTTTTCCTCAGAATTGCACCCGAGTGAAGCCGGGGCGGGTCGCTAGTATATTATATAGCATTATCTTCAGACGAGATATATTCTACAAGTATCTTTACCTATTTCTTCAGTTCCTACTTATTTATGTTATACGGATGTTATATATACGAAAAGTATATTTAAATATGTAGATATATATAAGGAACACGTACGACAACACTAAAAAAACTTATTTATTCCGGTACGGACACTAGGTGACTTACAGCACAATAGCAACGTAGTGTTTCGGACGAACATCGAGAAGTTAATGAGAGACATTTGTATGTAACGGACTGAGCAGGCTTCCTCGCCGATAATGGTGGGAGTTACGTGTGGTTATAGCAAGTGTAGCCTTCAAACCTTCACAACTCAGTATGTTATGGTTAGGTATTGTATCTGTAATACGTTGGCCAAAGTAATTCTACAGACAAGTGGTTTATTATTACAGCTTAAGGAAACTTGATCGTCCGTACTTTGCAGAAAAGAATAAGACGGTCTACCAGAGTCTGTGTTTCCCAAGCAATATAATTTTGAAGTATTTAAATACGTTTACTAATTAGAAAGACGTATCCCGCCTTGGGTCGCTCCGTCACCATTATGTGAGGTAGTAGTCAAACGTACCTACTGACCAAACGTAAAAAAACTTTAATAACTTATTCTATATACCATATGAAAAGCTCTCCGTTTACCGTTCAAGTAAATTGCTACTTATTGATTTTATGCTGGCAATCCAATAGTAATCGACATTATGCTAACGATCAAAACTCAGTCGATGAAAGGAAGCACATAAATAGCTAAAATTAATATTCAATTATTCGCTAATATTATTGACTATGAATAATAATAATTTTGTTAATAACACGTTAATTAATAATAACATTTACTGTTACAATGTGTAAGTTCTGTAGCACTTCAGTTGTATTCTATTAGAAGCGAAGGGACACTTTTGAGATATCTAAGGTTATTTATCTTTCTCATTATTTCAATTAGGGTCTCTCGAGAAGAAAACCCCGCTGGCTATTGCCATGGAAACATAAAATAAGGTCCCGAGACATCCATTCGTCAGAACGGCCGCCGGGCGCCCGTAGCATTCGCCGAGAGGTGGCCATTTGCCTCCAGTTCACTCGAATACTTCTCCGCCTCCGTTTCGTATAAACTGTGAGTTTTCAGCCAGAGTTGAGAACAGCATTTTAGCCTGGATCGTAAACCGGGATCTCAGACCCGTTACCACGAGACTCCAGCGACATCTAAATTCAAATTTCGACGCGAACCAAACTTAACCCGCGCGTAAAATAAGATGAATTTCATTTTATAACGCTCCCACTACTTTCATACCAGACTTGAAATCGATTTTAGACAATCCAGGTGTATGGGGTATCTAGATGTGTTCAATAAATCGTGTTCTTACGACAGACGTAAAAAGTTGCAGTCATGCGTTTTTATAGCATTATCGACAAGTAGATATCTGTGTAGTTGCCGCCTAATTAAAACGTTACAATGTAACGAAGCCACGCCGCCGTCCGCGCCGCCTTTATACGGGGATAATGTATTAATATTGTAGCTTGATTGCACATATTTGTCCGGTTACTGTACAATTTTACTTTTAAATTTACCCTCACCTAGACTCATTTATGTTGTTTATATGAGAATTGCATTCTCGGGAGCTTCATTACAATATTACAATGTAATGTATGGAATAAGTGGGTAGGGTAAGGTAGGTACAAATACACCATTGGGGTTTTGCTACATTTTGTAATGTGTACAAGTACATTCAGGTAGCCACACAAGTAGGTATGGGTGTTAGTGACAACGTAACGAATACTGAGGGGGATGGTTCAAACCACGATTCTGAGTTGATATCAGGTGGAATTTCCTGTCGGAAAATTCATGAAAGTTTTTGTGATTTTTTTTATTATATTCATGTTCTAATTCATGCCTCAAAATTTTAGTTACGATGTCACTAACATATTGATACGTGTACCTACCGGTGTTACCTTAGGTATCTACATCTTAAATCTACTTAAACAAGTCGACAACAAATCTAAGAGATTTTACTAAACTTTGTAAACCGTAAGACATGATACAGAGTAACTACCAGTATTTGCTAGTACGACCCGTTACGCTTAACAATGTACCAGGACAACAACAAACTTTGGAATGTAAAGTCTTAGAGTTTGCCGTATAAATCTTAATATTTATAGAGCTCACTGAAATGCCGTTCCCATGGACAAATCACGCAACTTGAAGCAAGCTGAATTGACGCGTAAAACAACGAACAACCATTCATTTAGGGTTGTTGAAGTTACGTCAGAGGCTTATGAATAAAGAGGGTCCGGAAAAATAAGAGAGTTATTCAGAGGGAAAGTTTTTTACGTAAAAAGAGAAACGCGGTGGATTATCATTCATCACTGGTGAGACTTTTGTGGGAGTTTGACGGACAAATGTTTTATTGTCGGCCTACTGGAAACCGCTGAGGACGCGGAAAAGAAAAACGTCAGTAATATATGTATATCTATATCTTTATTATAATGTTTATAATTTAGTACCTAAGTACATAATATTGCTTCGTTTAATAACGCATCAGAGAATCACGATAAAAAACAAACTTACCTAACCTAAACCTACCTACTTAACCTTTTTGTAACAAATAACTAAAAAACCCTTACCGCAATAAATAAGCAATTTCCGTAATATTAACATGCGGTTCTCACGGAAGAAACCCACCCACAATTCAGCGTACGGCTTAATAACTATTTTCCATATGTGGCCGAATGATTCGTTCCACGACATTAGCGAAGCTTGGGATCCAGTAAATCCCTGAGGAGTAACGAGATCTCCGACTCACCGTGAAATTGATAAATTACCGGGATGGCTAAAGACAATCTCTACCTGAAATGAGTTTGAAAAATTACGTCATTGATGTAGATTGTGTGTGTATATAAAACTATTGATTAACCTGCAGTGTGGTGCAGTAGGTGTGCTTGGTGTGGGAGGTGAGGGGAAACTGAGAAAATGAGGTATTTTAGAAATAGGTGTTAATGTTATGAAATAATTACAAGTTTATTTAGTATCAACCTAGCTGTTTCGGTACTTAGATAAGTATAGTTTATTAAAGCTCCAAACAGTAATACTTAAAATTAGAAACATAATGTTGAAAACTATAAAACATCTTGACACTATAAAGCTCAAGAAAAACTCGGTCACAAATGCCGGACTATCCCAGCGCTCCACCGAATAGGTTTCGTAATTACGCAGCAACGTTCCGCGCTGAAACTCTGAGATAATGTCTGCTTCGCCGGGACTCGTCCAATGTTCTGAGAAATTCCACCCCCAGATAAAGGAAAATGTCTTAAACTGCAAAACGTCTCCAGTCTCCTGCAAAATACTGCTCTCTATGCTTACATTTTCAGAGCGTAAAATTCAAATTGTTTCGCAAGTTAAATGGGGAGGAAATATGTTTAGAAATATAGGATGGGTATTTAAGGTATGCGCGCATCGTTAAGACATCCTACTATACATTTATAATTAGGTATATTGTAAGCTAATATGTATGTTTTTAAACTTACAGTAAAAATATTGATAATATAAAGATATTTACAAATTGAATGTATTGCATGTAATACTTACCTACCCTAATATCTACTGTGAGAAAATGAATTGTTGCAAATAATATTATGGAAGATGAATTAAATAAACTCCACGGTTTTGATGAACAACAATGTTTTCTCAAGTACGTCTACTGATATGATTCAAAAGATTGCAATCCAATAGTACGAGTAAATTCAGGTAGGTAGCAATAATATTGAACTTCCTCTATAAAATACAACGGGCAACCGATTCTTGTAACATGAATCTGTATTATCATAATTCTAAATCCTAAACTAGAATCGATTCTGTAACGTTTACGGAGCTCGATTTATATCGGAGCGTATCAAAAACATCCGAGAGAGACGGGCTTATCGAAATTCAATATCTTTATTTGTGTTGGAAAAGGACGGTGCATAGCCGGACTAATCTCGATGTAACAATGTTGCGACTCAATCCAGAACAGCTACTACACAAATATATTAACTCATACCCCGTTTTACACAAAAATAACTCCTACTGAAACATCTGAAAGGTTATTCTCATACGTGATATGTTTTGTTCTAAGTCATTTTGTTTTAAAACAGCAGATTATTCTCATATACGGGTTTCTAACATTGTAGTGATTGCAATTCAAAACAACTGCAAGTTAATATTAACAGGGACCAGTAAGTACAATTTACATTCGTATTTCATTTGTAAAAAATGTTTTAAGTGTGGCCGATTTCAGCTACCTACCGCAGCGCCGATTAAAAACAAATTATTGGAAATGAGATAAGTATTTTTAACATCTTATGAACTCATAAACTGAAAATTCCGTTAAAAGCGAAAATCAGTAACAGTACCGAATTTAAAAATCATTATGTAACTTTAAATTGAAAATTAGGTAGTTACGGAGACGTTAATAGAATTTAATTAAGTTATTGTAACATAATATTACAACAAATATTAATTTATTGGTAGGTATCTATCTAATATTTCCTTGAAAATCTAAGCAAATGAATATTTACGAGAACATATGAACCTACCGCATATTCACCTTCGAACTCTATCTGCGTGTCATAAAACGTTTAACAATTTTATAACTTTTTAATGAAGTATTTAACAGGTACAATCGGTTACAAAAAACTGTGGAATGCGATCATTTGCGACACGCATGGAGGAAATAAATCAAGCGCGCGGCGGGACGCGCCGCCCCGCGCCCCTTCCCTGACCGAATCCAAAATGGCCGCCGCTCCACACAGCTGACTGGACTGTAACAGTTTTTGCAATCCATCCATCTTGTTTTTAAAAATCTTTTTTCAAATCTCAACAGGAAGAACATTCGTCGGTGGTTGTAGTTTTGCAATAATATTATCGTTACTTATTTAAATGGAATGTTTTCGTCACACGATATTATTTCCCGGGATGAAAGGTTTGGAATGATACCAAGTTACATTATTTGTGGGCATTTTACATTTCATTTAAGTGTATATTTTTTTGATTTCACTTACCAGAGCAAAAATAATAAAGCATTTTAAAATACGGAATTAAATACGTTGAATCGTAACAAGATATATTGTAGGGTTAAAACTCAACAGAACATCTTGTTTAAGCAAATATAAATGAAATTTGACGACTGCAGCTTCACGTTCTAGATACGAGTCACGTGAGTTTAATAACTCTTTAATCTTCTCCAAGGATAATATTTGACTTTACTCTGTACAAGTTGCCTTGTTCCATCTTTATGATATTAGGTTAAGTTCGCTCCGAAAGGATTAAGGCAGCTCTTAATTCAACGCTCCGGGCCGAAATAAATTTAACGTTTGAGAAGCTTATGAAGAAAAACTTGTTATACGCACGGGCGGGTATAAGACCTCTCAAAAATTCTTAAGATATCATCCAGTATCTTGCGGATAATGTATATCTGTTTTAAGATGTTTAAAATAAATATTTTAGGAGGAGAGCCGAACGCGACTGTACGCTGTGTTCACTTACTTTGTATTTTAATTTATGTACTGACATATTCAGATGCTCGCGATGTGTCAGACCCGCAGTATCGCGTTCAAGTGACCTTCTGTTGAAGTATATTTTGTATGTATTTTATGAATATTCAAATACAGTTATATGAAATTTGACCTAATTTGTACCAAGATACCTCTAAGAAATTTACTTTAGGTACTTAATAAATAATACAGGTGGTGTTCGTAAAGTATACACTCGGCGTAATTGGAACGCATCTCTCGATATTTTATTTTATTTTCTCCTCCATGTCGTTTTATTTGCGCTGAGGAGAGCGCCTCTAACTGAATGGAAGGTAATTGTAGGCTACGCCACGAAGGGTTCACTTTAGGGAATAATTGTGCGAATATAGCCGAGCCTCCGGGAGCTTTTAATGTAAGGTTATGTCAGGCTATTTGACTGGGCCTCAGCGTTATGCTTAATACTGGACCAAGGACTGGAAAATTATCTCCAAAACGAGTTTTGTGAAACAGCGCCCACTAATGAGGCTATGAGTCCCCCAACTTGTATGAATATTTTTAAGGGTATAACTTTAATTTTGTTTACGACTGTACAATTAATTTTGATGGTTTGTTAGGACCTGTGTATTGTGTATCTATGAAATTGTATTGTTGCCGGGCGTTTTATATTTAATTAGTGACTAGAATCTTCACACTAGTGGCTAGCTCACCGCTGGGAAATACGAACCTTAACAGGACTTGGTTAAGTACATGAAATATTTTTAGTTACTTATACAACTTTGAGAGATATAAAGCTTCTACTGGCGCTACATGAGACGAGACATTACGTCGAAAATGAGCGGTGTCCATCAGTATTAGCAGATAAAGCGTCATTTCCACGGACGCTCCGTCGACCGGTCGAGGTTAAAAGCGGTCGGATGGACTTCCATAAAGTCCACAACAAACTACAAGGTAAAAGCATACTCACCGACACACGCCGCTGCAGGGAAGACTGACGGACTCACTGCACGCCACTGAATATTTAAAATAATGAAAAGTCCGGACAACAACGCTTCTGGGCGGTTCCTTTTAAAAATGCACTGCACTTTGCTTTTAGTACGGGTGTGCAGGTTGGTCGGACAGATATTCTTGAGACCAGGAATACAGTCTCGTAAAGGAGGTGGCTCGAGACACCGCCAGTTGGCTATCGCTGACGAAAATAAACACATGTATTTCGCACCTCAAGCTCCCAGTGAGCCAACGGCCAAGGCAAGACGCTACCTATAAACTTGAACACTGTTTTAAACAGGATTAGTACCACTTAGAACAAACTATCCTCGTGTATTCTTACGGGGAATATTTAAATCATTTATATTGTCGATACCATGGTCAAGGTCATGGTCATGGTCAGTGGCTGCAAGTTGTCTTTGATTACTTGTGGCTCTGCCCACCCCATTAGGGATTACGGGCGTGAGTTTATGTATGTATGTATGTATGGTCAAAAATTACAAAAAAGACGAAGCCTGTGATGAATGCCTAGTCTTTTTGATTTTTTTAATGCTGTTACCTAATTATTAAATTATTACATAATGCTTATTGACCTTGTACTCCTAAGAGTACAAATAAAAGCGTCAAACATAATTAAACTAATTATTCTGAGCCAATAACATGTTACTATACCTACCTGTTACATGTTACTATCTCTATCTTAGAATTGTTAATAATTGTGCAGCTCTGTACATCTCAAAAGGAATTATGGGTGTCAGTTTATACATGTATCTACCTGTATGCAGTTATCCAGCTTGGAATAAAATGCTTATTCATTTGCACTTAAACGCTGATCACTATCAGTAACGCGTAATATATTTAATTCAATGATCTTAGATTAGCGTTTAACATCACCAATGTCACAGATATCCAGCAAGTTATTGGCGTAACTACTTTATATACACGTTCACTTGATTACTAAACTTCATATGAACGTCAAATACTTTACAATAAACCAGAAAATGCATCCGAGCTAACCGGTAAAGCTTCCATAAGGAGAAAATATATTCGTCTTAAAAGAAAACGAATTTTAAATTTTAAAAGAACTCTTCTTTAAAAGTTCAGATCCTATTTTCACATATACATAAAAATCTAATTTCACGTATGATTTGGTTTAAAAAGCTTTAGGAAGTGGATACGGTTGATTTTATAATAATATTTGTCCTCGAATGTATAGGTAGGTACATTGAAATATCCTCGTAATTGTGTGTGCTCTTTTGACTTCAATTACAACAAAAATATCGAGCATAGTATAATAAGTAATTAGTAATCATAGAGATTGCTTTTGTAGCCCCTAACGTTAGGAAGTCACAGAAAAGTGCTTTGCGGAAAATAGAGATAATCTGCCTAATTAATTAATTCTAATTAGAGCCGTGTCCGCGGTAGGTATACCAATATACTAAAAGGAAGGAAGGGAAGGATCGGAAAAAAGTCAATGAGCCGTAACCTCGTTTTAATACCGCTCTATTCTCGTACCCCGGGATTAGTACCACTACGTTTGAATAATTTCGTCGTTGAATTTCCGTTAAGCTGTATGTCTGTATTTTTTTATGTATGAAAAATAATTTAGGATTTTAAAATTCCGCCATACGAATGTATACCTGAAGAATGATATATTTTTTTCTATGGAATACTCTAAATTGGTCTATAAGTGGTGTGATTTTTCACTTTTCTCGTAATGGCGAAAGGATTGTAATGAGTGTATGAATAATACAATAAACTGTATCGGAGCTGAATTGCCAAGCTTTTATTTCCATCCCACAATAATACCTATAAGCATTTCTCTAACTTTTACAACATTGTTGTATTATCTATCTAATTCTTAATACGTACCCAATAAAACACGTTACTTACAATGACGATAAAATGTTTAAATTATCGACACCACATGCATTTACACAAGGCAAAGATTATGGTTCTCGACACCGTATATTAGGTACATCTTATTAAGCACATAATGGTTTCAAAATGGCGCATAAATGCAAAACAAAGTGCAAATTGGAAGAACTCTCTCGGTACGGACATTATTTTTGCATAATCAGGTTCGTACGCAGTTTGCATACAAATGATTTCGTTTGGATGAATTTTAAGAAAAACCCTCGGGATGACTTTTGGCATAATCCGTTTAATTCCGTCCTGCTTCTTTTTTATTCATTTTTTGTTTTTAAATTACGTGTTACGCCGGTTGTTAAAAAGAAACAAAATTTTGAATAAAATAACGTTCTTTGATTATTGATTAAGTATAACCATGTATCATTGGAAGAGGAAATTTGTTATTAAAATTAACACTGATGAGTCTAGAAATTGTAAGGTATTTTACTTCTGAATACGAGTTTATCTAGTTGAAATAGCATGGGAAAAACAAAAGAAGATCGATCACGTTACATTTGATGTGTTTGTACCTAATTAGGAAAGTATAGGTAACCCAAACAAACAACTTATTGCGGTCACAATTAAATATCTGATAAAGCAAATTGTTTATGGTTCCAGAATGTGCGAAATAATTTGTGTAACTGATAAAAAGTTTGCAAAAATATAGAACACATACAGTAGGTTTTATTATCGCAAGAATAGCTCTAATTCATGATCATAATAAGGACTTCAACATAATTATTATGAATTTAAAGCTTCGTCACAAAAGTAATAAATGTACCTATTTCACAAGTAAATAATTATACCTACAGTGTAACTAATCATATTATTATATTAATATATAATGTTAGAAGAACAGATTAATCAATAAGTTATTATTACTACAATAATAAGCAGAACTTTGGCCAAGAATTTTTATAAGTTGAATAATTAATTCATAACCGTGTGCGCAAGCTTAAATTGAAAACTAAGTATCTTATCTCTTAATGGAACGCATTACTAATGAATATACATGAATATATTCAAATTCAAAAATATGTTTATTCAGTAGGTAACATAATTACACTTTGAATTGTCATTTTTCACATAAGAAACGTCTCATCCGCCTAAAACTACTGCAGCTTCTCATAACCTGTATAGAGAGGCTGCAAGAAAAACCTCGGCACAAGGCCCTATACGGTATTAAAAAAAAGAAATCATGAAATATTAATATACAATTTAGTAATTTGGCTGCCTAATAATTTTTCCCAGACAGTTAATATCACGCATTCATATGTTCTAAATAATCACTAATATTATAATAACCTTTTTTACTAAGTTTCTGTTAGTTACTGTCTTAAAACGGTTCTATTATGTATATATTGATTGTGATACTAGATCGACCACTTTATCGGCAAGCTGAGGGCAAGGTTTGACGTCGCACAACGTTCGTTATAAACATAATAAACATTAGTGTCATAGCAACTTTATAAGAATTGTAGGTCTTTAAAGGCGGATATATCAGCGCTCTACAAATACGTATGTTGATATGGAGCAGGTGGGCTGCAAACTACAGTTATGGTGTTGAACGAGCTGATATTGGTGACTTTTAAAAATTATATACAAATATTGTTTTTTTTTTATATATATTACAAAGTAGGGTGGCCAGAGGAAGCAGCGGAGGGAGTCCTGGAAATGAAAGGAAACCTTTGCAAACACTTCAGACTAAACAAGATAAGACAAAATATTCAGCCAGGTTTTTATTTGTTATTTTTATGTAAGTAACTGCAAAGTTCTGATGAAAGACGAAAGCATCTACGCCAATGCAATTTCATTTGGTGTCCTTTTTCTAAAGTAAAATTAAACTCAGCAGGACAAACAACGAAAAACAAATACACTTTGTATTTCATAATAAAACAACAGAGCGTTTCAATTTCAGCTTGAAACAACTACAATATTTCAGTACTGTTACTGAAATTACGTACGAGCTGTGTGCCAACACGGAGCATGCATCTGCAGTGAATGGGTTCTCTATCTAAACGAACCGAACTAACTGGATGGAAGAAATCGAGCCAAAAGTATGTGGGCCACTTTAGTGGAAATTGATTCAAGTGTAGGAGGCACAAAATTGGCATAAGTATTTACATAAGTACCTTACATTTTATATTATCATTTATTATTATTATTATTATTACATTTTATTTTCTTTTTAAGAAATGTTTTATAATTTAGTCTGTGTTTAATTCAAGTTAACTATTTTCAAAAAAGCAATTTTATATATATTTTGTTATTTTTTCTTGACCATGACTTTCTGGGGGTGGAGGCCTGGAGTCCTAAAACACAGGGTATCCTAGTTTAGGCTCCAGCCTCTACAAATATTGTATTTTTGTATGTATTTATGTATCCATGTGTTTTTTTTTTTTGTAGAGGAAATAAAGATTTTTCTTACTTATATACGCATCATCAACTTTGTTCAGAAATGTTTTGAACTAGTAAAAGTTTATGAAGTAACAATACAATGTACGGTGTTATACACTAGACCAGGGCGGTTAAAAAGGCCACATGGAATCAATTCATCTGAAAAGCAATATTGTAATTTGACATTTGCGTATATAAAACTAAGTGAGCATTGTCAACAAATGTCAAATAGCAATATTGCTTTTTTAGATGAATTGCCGTAAGTAAGTAGTCGTTACACGAGCCATGTCAGGGGCCTTTGGCGGCTCAATAGTAACCCTGACACCAGGGTTGATGAGGTTGGTACTCCACCTGACAACCCACACGATAGAAGAAGAAGATGAATTGCCTTAACGTCGAGTTTTTAACCTCCAAAGAGGAACATTTTTTTTTTGAAAACTAGTAAATAGACATGCAGTATTTATGAAAAGAAAGAGATGACGCTAGTTTCTACAAGATCCGACTTAGTGTGACTCGATTGAGGTCCAGGGTGTAAGCATAAAATAAGTAGCTATAGACACTAATCATCCGAGGGGGGAGCCTGGGGTTCTGTACTACAAGCTAACGCTTCTCACAGACCCCAGTCTCTCTCACCAACCACTGTATCATAATCTTGTTTTATTGTTAATTACCAATTATCGTGTTGATGTGAGAGTAATAAACATATTTTTATTTTTATTTTTATTTTTTTTTTAAGCATGGCGCTGACGGCATGATGTACAGTGAGCATACGCGGAGAGACTGTTAACCATGGGTTCACTTAGCGTATGGTGTATGCGAAGAGTAACAGCGAGTTATAATTATGAGTTATAAAATGTTGATATTATCAATAACTAGGGTAATCAAAGCAATTTACAATATATAATTTATACGGTTACCTATACTAGCCTATTCGATCCCACTGCTAGGCAAATGCCACCCCTTGATTTTTCCATTCCTACAATGAATTATAATAATATGAGAAACTAAAAAAAAACAACCCGCAGTGGAGCAGTATGGTTGAGTATGCTCCATACCCCCTTTGGTTGATCGAGAAGAAGCAAGTGCCAGGCAGTGAGAAGTATATAGGCTGTTCATGTTTTATGTTTTGAGAAACTAAAAATAATCTACCATCTGAATGAAAGACTTTGTTTTAATTGAACTAGTGCTTCATTTCATTAAAACAAACACACGCAATTATATAAGTCATGTTGCAATGTTCAAATAATAGATTTAGTTGCACATATTACCGAGAGAAATCTCGATATCTTCCAAAGACAAGAAAGGCGTATGAAAAAGGGGCGTGGTCAAATAGATAGGTAAGTACAGCGGCTCTTAGTTTCCCTTTAAAGAAAAGTGAATCTAATATAACCCTGTTATTCTTGCATTTATCTTTATCTTATCCCTACTCTGTATACCAGGATATAACGTTCATGAAAGCGGATAATTAAAAGAATAATGAGCACTTATACTTTCTTGGGTGAGATGATGTTTCAGGCAAAGCTTTAGGTAGAGGCGTTGACAGCATCGATATAGCTACGGTGAGCGAACATCGTCCGACTGCCAACTAGCTCTGTATGGTACAAGTGTCTAGTGGAAGCGGTTTTGGAAATAAATCATATTTCAGGTGCTATATTGTGCCAAGAATAAACGTAAAGACAGCAAACAAGAATATGTAGGTGGTTGATGCGTAAGTTAATATTTTGGTACGTATAGTGTGTTCAAAGTATGAAAGTAAACTAGGTATATAGGTTCGTACGCATTTAGTATTATGTAACGTGCACCAAGTATTAATAGGTATGTGAAGAAATTTTATTATGTTATGAGTTCTATAATTAATTTGATTAAATAGTTCAATAATATATTTATTTGGAATAAACAGGGGTTTTTAATAATATCATTCGTTAACACAGCCGTAATGAAGTTTTTTTCCGAATTATTTCCTAGAAAAAAGAAAAGACCTCGGAACGCTCATCACCTATGACTTGTTCCGCACAAGATATTATACCATCTCATACGTGGAATTTTTACGTAAACTCTACTACACTACGGTTGAGAGAATTTATTTCGAAACCACAGAAATGGCTTGATACGTTTCGTTGATAAAAATTATAAAGAGATTTGTGACTAAGAATTTTGAATCGGTAATAAATTTGCGGCTATAGGCCTTCGATCGATGAAGACTTCTATGCTATGTCGACCATCGAACCTTTAGCAGTGTGGGCTGACTTTGCCATATTTGTTTCACATGTGGGTTTATAAGAGATAAAAATATCACTAGTTTATATCCGGTGGCAGTAATTGTCACTAAGTAAATTATTTTATGTTAGATTCAACACACATTTCTAGTTGAAAAAACTCATTAATTAAAATGAAAGCGCTGACGTTTAAGTGATTGGAAACGGAGAGAATTATCCGAGTGCTTAATTTATATTCTTCAAAGTAAAGCTGAGGACATACTGTGGGAATTCATAGTCACGAAGGATCTTATCCGAGGCAGCGACGACGCGTCGACGCCGCCAATCTAAATAATTGACCGGTCCGAAACTCCCGACTCCGCAACACCGCACAAACCCTCAATGGAGACTCCCCTTAACACATTTTTTTATGCATTCAAACTTTTTATTTTCTCTAGAGATGACTTCTCTAGACTTTTACGTTAGACGAGCAACATTTACAGCGAAATACTCTCGCGAAACTTTATACTATGTATTTGCAAATGAATGAATAATAAAACTAATTTATTCTATAACGTCTGAACTTAATGTTTTAGACAATATACATTTCTATAATATAAACAAATTCATTACCTATTATGTTTAAGAAGCGTCTGCACTATCTCAGGACAAACTGCAAAAGATTTGAAATTGATATTTTTTATCAACCAAACAAAGGCACACTAAAAAAATAATTCTACTATCATCTTTCGACTCTTAGCCTTTCTATGTCCGTATATAACAGTAAAGGGTGGAAGTAAGAAGTAAAAAGAGGAAAAAAAGTGTATTATTAGTCTCTTACCGAAATGGAATTGGAACATTCCGGGTAGAAACTTTCAGCGGGTATTCGCGTGCATCTCACTTCACTTCACTTTACTTAGAGGGTAGCCATCATACTTTTACCACGTTTACACAATTTAGCTTCGAGAAAAGGAGTTTTATTTTTTGCAACGTAGGTATTTTAAGGCTCCGTTTTTGCGGAAATACTCTAAAAGGGTTTTAGGTAAATAAATCCTTATGCTGTTTACCGTTCTCGGCTTTCTCGTTGTAACTGAAAAATTTCACACCAACCACCGATTACTGTTAGTTTTATTACTGCCTATTATAAGTTACATAAGCAATTTCTCTATTAGCAGGTACTTATTTTTGTCGCATGTAGCGAAAATTAACCGAGTCAAAAACATCGTTTTTTAAGAATGTATTCGTATTCGTCCGCGACGAAGTGGAAACTCATAATTTTTATTTTTATTTAAAATATGACTGTACAGCTGCGAAGTGACGGGAATCTCGAGGGTGTTACGAAACTAATTATAAAAATTAACCCATTTCCTTTTCATAATTTTGTGCTTAGAACGCTAGCTATCAAAAATAAATTGGATTTTGAACGGGCGTCGATAATCCATCCAATCATGGCAGCCATTTTGAAAATCGAGCTGTCAAACGTTGACATAATGAAGACTTTATCTATTTTTACGCTTCTTTTGACGATGCCGGCACGAACAAGGTGAAGGAGGATAATAGTGG
The DNA here is from genome assembly GCF_024362695.1 of Pectinophora gossypiella. Lineage (NCBI taxonomy): Eukaryota > Metazoa > Arthropoda > Insecta > Lepidoptera > Gelechiidae > Pectinophora > Pectinophora gossypiella. Next base: position 9,969,097 of record NC_065413.1, on the reverse strand, counting down.
TGGGTCAGGCTTCATTGTAAAGCTATCCCGGGAAGTTACGACCACGACAGGTGTGATGCCAAATTAACTTCTTATATAAAGTCTCTTTTTATACAACAGCGACTGCTTAATGAGCCCGAGGGATCATCGTAATGAAACTTGGTATCTTCACCAGACTTTTGACAGAACTTTGACCTCTTTCCCTGACTTAATGAAGACCTTTTTCGTAAGTAATTAAAGTTGGTTACTTCTTAATTTGACCGTTGGCTCCGTAATGTGATGTAGTATATTTTAAGCGACCAACCTGCACGAATGAGTTCTTTGTGTTTCTGTTTAATTTGTACCTGTAACAAATTGGGAGTACATGATTAAAATTATGATTATGATCATGCCAGTTTTGGTATTTAATTAATATGGGTTATAATAGTGTCAGATTTCGAGGACAAACTAATGAGTGTGTACCCAAACTGGTCGGGCGTCGATGGCGGGCTGTCGTTATCTGTCAAACGGTCACTGACCCCGGCGTTCGATTGAAGCAATTGTCAAAATAACCATAAAGTACTGTGACTTGTACTGGGAAGAGATAGAGTGACAACATGACAGTAATCGTGTTCACAGCCGACGCATGTTTCATTCAATCAAGCAACGGATGCATATCGCAGACAGTGACCTCACTCAACATACATTCACATCAACTTTATTAATACATAAGAAACTTGACTCTACAATAAATAAGATAAAATCTATATCATCTAGAATAATCTCAATAGAATCTTTTTTTTGACGTGACTTATTGTAGATTTGCCACAGATGGCATTAACTACTTGGCCGGACAAATGGGGAGCGCTGAAGGCTCTCACCCGGTACAACGTTTAAGACAACAGGCCTGAGGGTGCCCAGTTGGGCGTGAACTTCGGCTCAGGGCGTTGTCTGAGAGGAAAAATATTTGAAAGAATTAATCGACTCTAGTGGGTCGATAGCAATATGCGCTGATTGAGGGAAATCGTCGACCACGCCGGCGGGGTCGGTATCGGGGTCCTGAAGTGTTTGGTGTCGCGAGCTGATTGGCCGTCTCTATGGATAGAGTAATCAGGTCGTCGAACCTTAGAATAGATACTTAATAATTATCGAGAAAATATTACGTAAGTTATTGTTAACAATGTTGCGTAAGATAAAATTACAAATATAAATGTACCTAGTATATTTGTAATAAACACTTCAATTAACAAATGTAAATTGGACTTTAGAAATAACAGACATACTTAAGAACGTTTCAGTCATCATCAGAATCGTTAAAGACCACAATATTTCTTTGATAACGTGAGTAAATAGATAATAATAAAAAACTAATTGAACTGTAAAGAAATGTCACTGCGGCGATAAAATTACGTTTCCCGAAGGCGCCAGATGTACGGAGACATCTTTTATAGCAATTCAGTAAATTGAAACCGCAATAGACAATTGGCAGTATTATTGTTTTCCTATTAAAAATTGATAGGGAGAATTCCCTGTGCAAACAAGTTCATGTTACGCAACTCATGCAGCTTCGTCATAAAACTGGTGAAAATAATTCCAGTGCCATCGTAAAATTTCAAACTCTAAGTATACCGTTATCATTCAAATTTTCCAATGAATAGAATAAAATATAAGATTTGGATGTAAACAGTCCCAATATGAAAGCGTCATCGCACCGCTATGCCCAACGGGGAGTCGATTATGATTATGTTGCTATTTACATTTCACAAATATTACCTAAAAAATAAAATTTTTAACAAAAAAAAACCGACTTCAAACGCAAAACTAAAAAGCAATAAATAAATTTACTTCGCACAAAGTAATTAGTACGTATTTTCAATTAGTTAATTATTTTATAAATCTGAAGCCGGTGCCAAGGAAATGCTACAACGAAGTACCGATTCATATATTTTTCAATACTGATTGTTTTGTAATTTTTTGTTTGACATTGTTTTGTAATTGCTTTGATATAGGTATTAAACAATATTGTGTGTACATAGTAATTTGATATTGTAGTAGGGTTGTTGTAGCATTTACTTGGCACCGACTTCAGAATTATAAAATAATTAACTAATTGAAAATACGTACTAATTACTTTGTGCGAAGTAAATTTATTTATTGCTTTTTAGTTTTGCGTTTGAAGTCGGTCTTTTTTTGTTAAAAATTTTATTTTATTTTACGATTTTAAGTGATGGTTAGACCGAGCAAGGATGTAGACAGACAGATTTTCTGATTTATATTCATATATAATAATATAATATATTATTAGTAGTGATCACAATTATTATTGATGAACATGTTTACACACACACACTCACACACGCGCTAACGCACACGAGCACACGCGCACGTACACACGCACACACACACACACACACACACACACACACACACACACACACACACACGCGCGCGCGCACACACACGCACACACACACACACATGTGTATGTGTACATACACACATGTGGTTGTCAGTGGAAGCTGCTATCATACACACTCACGCATACATATAGATACAGTAGATTTCGCGTGGTTCGCTCGCACACACACACACACACACACACACACACACACACGCGCACACACACGCACACACACACACATGTGTATGTGTACATACACACATGTGGTTGTCAGTGGAAGCTGCTATCATACACACTCACGCATACATATAGATACAGTAGATTTCGCGTGGTTCGCTCGCTGCTAAAGCAGCTCGCGTGTCCTGTTTATTCGAAACTGTCCCTCTTCGTATGGCGGCCATCTTGTTTTTCCGCCACTTTGTTCTTTTTCACCGGCGACAGAATTTGACCAAGATTTAAATGGGTGTCGTGGAAACAAACAAAATCCAGGTGCAATAGGTTTGCCAGGCCGTAGGATGTCTCCCTGATTGGGAGCAGTTTTCAAAGATGACGTTCCGATCACACGCCTATACATCATTTTTACCCCCAAGACATTTTCTGGAAAAACAAAATTTTGTATGGCGGCCATCTTGTTTTTTCGCCATTTTGTATTTTTTTCACCGGCCATTAAATTCGACCAAGATTTAAATAGGTTTCGTGAAAGAAAAATTGGTTCAGGTGTGATAGTTTCGCCAGGCCGTAGGGTGTCACCCTGATGCGGAGCAGTTTTCGAAAATCGGGAAGTATTTCCATACTTAACATGACGATCCGACCACAACCCCGATATATATTTTATATCCCGAGACATTTTCTGAAAAAACAAAATTGTGTATGGCGGCCATCTTGTTTTTCCGCCATTTTGTTTTTTTTTACGCGCTATGGAATTTGACCAAGATTTAAATAAGTGCTCTCAAAGAAATATTGGTTCACGTGCGATAGTTTTGCCAGGCCGTAGAGTATCTCTCTGATGCGGAGCAGTTTTTGGTGATCAGAAAGTATTTCCGTACTCTACATGACGTTTTGAGTAAGCGCCCCATACATTATTTTTACCCAAACGGGCTTCTTCCAAAATCGACAAAATTTTGTATGGCGGCCATCTTTTTTTTCCGCCATTTTGTTTTTTTGCCACCGACGATTGGATTTGATCAAGATTTAAATACGTTTCGTGAAAGAAAAATTGCTCCAGGTTGTATAGTTTTGCCAGGCCATAGGGTATCTCCCTGATGCTGACCAGTTTTCGAAGGCCGGGAAGTTTTCCCGAAGCCTAAAAATCGATCCGATCAATATGACTTTACAAACGCACTAGTCGCTCCTACGATTTTTGAAAATTCCCCTCGATTTCTCTGGTCTTCCATCATCAGATCCTGACTTCCTTGACATGGGACCCCCTTGGGTATATCTCCTTTCAAACAAAAAAAGAATTATCAAAATCGGTTCATATACGACGAAGATATGCCCGAACAAACATAAAAAAAAAAAAAAAAAAAAAAAAAAAAAAAAAAAAAAAAACTCCTTTTTTGAAGTCGGTAAAAATACAGTCTGTTTTAAAATGTTCCCGATGAGAATTTTATTCATCGAATAAGTTTAGTGTTGACATTTGACAACCACATGTTCTATTTGATGCGCAATTCAAAATTCAAATTCGGATCTCGTCCGAAATTGGGTATTTGACTGGGTCAAAGAGAAATTATAAAATGCTAATCTAGAAATGGAAGGCAGTCTGAGATGACCAAAAATTAAACTCATTTTACTTTTCGACTTATTTTCGAATTTTATTTATAAATTAAGTAACAATGAGTACGGCGTTTGACCGCTTTTATTGATGACGTCACAGGACAGTATTTCCATACAAACTCCAAGGAAAACTTTCGTTTTGACGTTTCGAAAAAAGTATCTCATTTGACTAAGTTGTCAAGTAGCCTATTAGCTGCGGAACGACTTAAACTTCACATTATACAAAGTCAGCTTTATAGGAGCTAGTACATTCTGCACTAATCACATTTAGGAGTACACAGCTCGCTTACTCATCAGAAACATTTCACGGTTTCTTATTAACCTGACCCGAAACTGACAGAACAAGGCACATAAGTCGACGAATAAATTCGCCGGTGAAATTAGCTCTCTAATCCAGTCCTCAATTCCAATGATGAGCAGACGAAAGCCGAGCTATTTTTAAATATTTTCTTTTTTTATCTGTTCCAGTCTCCGCCTCTCCGCAACAAAGTATCTATTGATTGAAGGGGCGAGCGGGAGGAAGATACAACTACTGCCAACTTTACTTTGCCATTGGAAAAACAAGAAAGTTTTCGATAAAAATATAAAATATAGAACAAGCTGTGGTAGAACTAAAGTGAATGATAATATATTAGCGATTAAATTAGATGAATTATGGTAAAACTGGTAGGGTATCTAAACGTGTATTTATATTATTTTATCCAAAATTATATTATAACTGCAAATGTAACGAGGTTTGAAGCTATTATTACAATTTTATTTCCAATATTACGTTAAAAAGTTTTCTACTTTAAAGTGGTATAGATACAATACAATGGGCGTAAAAATATGAGCGCTTATTATAAAATCATGCGATTAAAAAAAGTGCAAATGTTATGATGAGAAATGTCGCGTAAGGGGTAACACTGCGAGGGTGATGGGCACATTCGGTCAAGAGGTGGTAAAAGGGAGCATTTATATTAAGCCTATAGTTAGGTACTTGCGTGTACTTTTGTTTCTTTTTGTTTTTAGTTGTAGTAGTCTAGTTTTAATTATTTGTAATGTTCACATTAAGAATATTTAATTGTTTTGATTTATATTAAATTTAAAATTACATATTTTTTTAAATATAGAAAATTAAAAAAAAGTAAGTACAATCTACTTAAGAGTACTTAAGAGCCTTAAATACCCTGACTGTCATATAGAATGCACACCTACTTATTTAAAACTGATTGAAATATACTGTATCGTACGAATACCAAATGTTTCTTAGCAATTTTCTTCAGTTATCCTTTGTAAAATATAGCCAAGTTCGTTGGTTTGTTAACAAAGAGCGCGGGTGGGCTTATACTTTAGTTTATGCTAATATTATTTTACAAGTTGAATTTAAGTACTTGGTTACATTAATTTGGAGGGAATATACTAATATGGATACGACGAAAATCAGAAATTAAAATGTTATGCTTATGTAAATGTAAATGTGACTTATTGTAGAGTTTATTGGTCGGCACTCACTCCCTGGCTATTTGTTTTATAAAAGAAACAAAAAAGTAATAATAAAACTATCTAAATGATTAAGCCGAAAGATGTTTATGTGTATATCATTATATAAATGTAGATCGTACAGAATTGCTGTTTAAATTGTTAAATAAAATTATTCCAGTTACCCACCTCCTATCTAGGTACTCCAATTAGCATAACACATCCCATTTCACTTTAAAACCAATAAGTAAGTAAATTAGATACATATCTACAAATCTACATAAGCTAAAAACACTTAGGTAGGCAAATTACCTAAGTATTCTTATCTTACTTCACATTAATTGTTTTTTTTTAATCTTATCAACCTTTAACGGCATAATAATGTATATTAAAATACTGTTAATATATTTTATTTATTCAAAAATACGCTACATTTAGCGCAAGTAGACATATTTTGTAATTGTAGACGATTTTAGCATTACAATTATTTAAACTTTTATGTCCTATTCTGAAGTGCTAAAGTTGTGGAAACGTGTTTAGTTATAATGTAGGTATACGAAATTCGGAAAGTAGGCGATCCATATTAATCTTTCTACTGTATTAATAGGTACAAAGATATTACAAATTACAATGAAGATGTTATTTTTTTTTTTCAATTTAAATTATTAGCCGCTTTACAATATAAGGATATTTGAATGTGACTTAAGTTTTGAATTATGTTGACGTTTATATTAAGTAGATAAAACAGAAAATGATGTAAAGGTTAATTGAATTTCTGTAAAACAATATTATTGAAAACACGTCTATTTTTGTAGTAGTTTTGTAGGTAAATACTAATTTAAAATGTTCATTTCAACGTATTATTAAAATCTAACCCGTAACTATTTTTGAAACTAGAACAAGCATGGGTTACCAGTCGTTGAATTTTATTCCAGAAATTTTCATCTCAAATAAAACTGTGGATGTTCATAATAAAATATTTCGCGTGTGTAGCGGAGTATCCGATATTCCATTTCCCGATATGTTCTCTATATGTTGTCTTGAGGCATTACTAGGCTCAGAGGCAATGCCGATAGCGGAAGCAGATAGATACCCTCGGTTTGCAATAACAATAATGCGGGCAGGCTCTGGGCGACCTGCCAGGGTTATATCGATCCAGCGAAACCTACCTCACCAGCCAACGTAGACCCATCAAATCATCTTCCGGACCCTCCTTTCCTACCAACTTAAACACACTAAAGAGGACGAGGCAGCTCTTTTTAACTGGTCGTGCAGATACACAAGTAGGTCAGAGGGAAAATTTAGAAACACTACTCTGCGAGAATATATATTTTTTGCTAAATAAACTGAGAACAGGCTTTCCGGGTCAATGCAAATGAGATATTGGGAAGTTTATTACCTTTGATTCGCTAAATTGAGGTGCCAAGGAACTGAATAATAAAGATAAATCCTGCACTATTCCACCTATATACCTGTGGAAATAAAGTGGGAAATAATTCAACAATTTTTCAGTTTTTCATGTAATTTTCACCTTTCCATGTCAGAACACAAAAGTCAGAAAGAAAAACAATATCGTATAAAAAAGTAAAAAAAATATTCAAAATAAAAAGATTTTATACAAAAAAAAGGTTGTAAAAAGATTTGATACAAAAGTAACCTACACCACCCCCCTCCAGAGACCGTCAAGGGCGATAAAAATCACAAAATCTCACACGGCGTCCAGAGCGAGTAGTTCGCTCTGCACCCGGTGCGAATACCTGTGGTTGCAGCTCCTCACGGGAAGTGTTGCTATCCGTGGGAGTCGACAGTATATAGGCCGGCTTAAGGCGGTCTATAGATACCGTGACTTCCCTACCTTTAACAAGAAGCTTAAAGACTTTATCACCCCTGCTGATCACCTTATGAGGGCCGGTGTAAGCAGGTTGGAGAGAACCACGTATCGTATCCTCACGAATAAATACGTGTTCACAGGTCGGTAGTTCCTTAAAGACGAATACTTTGTTCTTGCTATGACGTGAAGCAGGAACCGGCCGTAGTCTCTGGGCAAATGAGCGGAGGCGAGCGGAAAATTCCGATATATCGGTAGTTCCACCGTCGCTACAATCGAAAAATTCGCCAGGGAGACGTAACGGTTCGCCATAGACTAGCTCCGCAGAAGAACACTGAAGCTCATCCTTAAAGGAAGTACGAACACCGAGCAAGACCCAAGGCAAGGACTCAGTCCACCGGTCATCCGCATGGCACATTATGGACGCCTTCAATTGCCGGTGGAAGCGCTCCACGAGACCATTGCACGATGGATGGTACGCGGTCGTTCGTTTATGTTCGAAGCCAGTAAGCTTCGACAAGCACTGAAACAAAGCAGACTCAAACTGACGACCGCGGTCCGTGACAATTTCCGTGGGAGAACCAAACCGGGCTATCCAGGTGGAAAGCAAGGCTTTGGCTACTGTTTCAGCTGTGATGTCCTCTATTGGCACGACCTCCGGCCACCGAGTGAATCTATCAACAGCTGTTAAACAATATCTAAAACCTTGCGATAGTGGCAGCGGTCCTACGAGATCTATATGGACCTGCCTAAAGCGAGCGCGGGGCAAGTTGAAAGTGCCGAGTGGGGCTGTCACATGACGGCTAACTTTGGCGCGTTGACAAGACAAGCAAGTTTGTGCCCAGGTCCTGCAGTCCTTTCGAATGCCTGGCCAAACAAAACGCTCTGCAACTAATTTGGCAGATGCGTTGGGCCCAGGGTGGCTGAGGGAATGTAAGCTATCAAAAATCTGCTTGCGGAAATATTTTGGTACATAAGGCCTGGAAGTCGGTGTGCTGATATCGCAGTACATAGCTAATTGACTTCCAGGTACGATACGTTTCTCCAAGCGCAGAGAAGAGCCGCCCTCGAGCAAATTCGCCAATTCCGGATCGGAAGACTGGCTGTTCGCTAGGGTTGCTAGGCTAACAGGCACTTCCAGTTCTTCAATGCGAGACAAGGCATCGGCCACAACATTGTCTTTGCCGGAAATGTGCCTGATGTCCGTAGTGAACTGGGAAATAAAATCGAGATGACGATACTGCCTAGGCGAACAGTTAGCCTTCCTCTCATGGAATGCAAAACTGATCGGCTTATGGTCAGTATATATGATAAAATGTCTCGCTTCAAGCATGTGCCTGAAGTACTTAATTGCCTCGTAGATCGCGAGTAATTCCCGGTCATAGGGGGAATACTTTTCCTGAGAAGAGGTCAGCTTGCGGGAAAAGAACGCCAGCGGTTGCCATGCATCATCTTTAAGCTGCTGTAAGACTGCGCCTATAGCTTTGTCAGACGCATCGGTCACCAAAGCAAGCTTAGCTGTGCAATCAGGGTGAAAAAGTAAAGCAGCATCAGAGAGGCTATCTTTAGTGGAAATAAAGGCTGTCATGGCTTCACCTGTCATGTTGATGGGCTGCGATCCCTTAACTGAGCCTGCCAACAAAGAATTTAGCGGGCCTTGAATTTCGGCTGCTCGAGGGAGGAACCTGCGGTAAAAGTTTACCATCCCCAGGAATCGCCTGAGCTGCCGGACGTTAGTGGGGGGAGGGTAATCTTTAATGGCCTGGATTTTAGAGTCCAGTGGTCTGGTGCCACTTGATGAGATACGATATCCTAAAAAGGTTACCTCAGGGACACCAAAAACACACTTAGATGTGTTCACCATCATGCCATACTCCTTCAACCTACTGAAAATGGACCTCAAATGCTCCTCGTGTTGCGCCTCGTCCTTGGAGAAAATTAGAAAATCGTCCAGGTAGCAGTATACGAAATCCAGTCCTCTGGTCATCTCGTCCACAAACCTCTGAAACGTTTGACCCGCGTTCCTGAGTCCAAACGTCATGAACGGAAACTCAAACAATCCGAACGGGGTCGTAATGGCCGTTTTCGGAATATCTTCTGGACTGACAGGTATCTGATTGTACGCCTTCACTAAATCCAGGGTACTAAATATTTTGCATCCAGTTAGGCTGTGAGCAAAATCGTGGATGTGTTTAATCGGATACCTGTCAGGCACAGTGCGGGCATTCAACATGCGGTAATCACCGCAGGGACGCCATCCGTTGTCCTTCTTCGGGGCTAAGTGCAGGGGCGATGACCAAGGGCTTTCAGAAGGTCTGGCTGTACCACTAGCCAGCATCGACTGAAACTCCTGCTGGGCGATTTTCAATTTATCCGGCGCTAAACGCCGAGGAGAGCATGCAACTGGGGGGCCTGGGGTCGTACGGATGTGATGGACTGTGTTGTGGGGTATAGTGCGATGGATACCAGCTGGACGAGTAATCTCGGGATAGTCGTCAAGAATGCGATGAAACTTCGTCTCACCAGTCACCACCTTTACAGAAGAAATATCGTCTAACTTACTACTAACAAGCATAGCACTAGTACATAACGAGGTGGCGTTGTCCATCAAGCGCTTGTTTCGGCAGTCTACTATCAAGTTATAGAAATTCAGAAAATCTACACCAATTATCGGTTTCGTCACATCAGCAACAATAAAACGCCAAGTGAAATTCCTACGGAGGCCGAAATCAAGTGTAAGATGAACAAAACCATACGTATAAATATCAGAACCATTAGCCGCATTTAACACATAATTAGTCCGTGCACGACGATCACGCAGCGAAGACCGGGGGAAGACACAGAGGTCGCTACCGGTGTCGACCAGAAATTGCGTCTTCGTCGCTCGGTCGGTGACGAACAGGCGACCAGCAGATGTCGGGCAATCGTCAGCCGCCATTAGCGACTGCCCCTGGCATTTTCCGACTTGTAGTCGCACGGGCGGATGCATCTACTCGCCTTCTCACCGTACTTCCAATGGTACCAGCACAGCGGAAATTTCCGGTAATTGGACTGGGATCTCGAAGTGGATCGGCTACGACTCTGTCGCCTGCCGCGCGACCGAGATTGTCTGCTGCTGCCACCGCTCAACTGCTGGAACTGCCTGCGAAGCTCTGCGATCTCGCGAGTGAGGTCACTCAGCACAGATCCCGGTATCCCTGTCTGCTGAGTCTGGCTTGTCGACGCTGCAGCTACCACCGGTGAAGAGGGTGCGATGTCGTTAACCCTATCAGCCAAGTCCGCCAGGTCGTCGAGTACAGCAGATGATGCCTGACCAGCTAGCACTGTCTGGATGCTTCTCGGTAGGCGGCTTGTCCAGATGGTTTTAATGAAGTCGTCGGGCACGTCATCACCAGCAAGGCTTTTCAGGTGTCGCAGGAACTGTGAAGGCTTGCGGTCACCTAGCTCCTCGTGCATCAGGAGCTGCTTCATCTTCTTCTCATTGGAAGCGGAGAGGCGCTTAATGAGCTCGGTCTTGAGCTTCTCGTACTTGCCAGTTGCGGGTGGTCGCACGATGATATCTTTCACCTCTCTGGAGTACCGGTTCTCCAGCTGTCCCAACACATAATAAAATTTGGTGGTGTCGCTGGTAATTCCGGAAATCAGGAACTGGCCCTCCACATTCGCGAACCATATCTCCGGCTCCTCTGGCCAAAACGGAGGAATCCGTACACCGACTTTATCAACATCGATGTTGACGGATGGTGTTGTAGAAACGCGATCTCTGACGTCAGCTGGGTCGTCACTTCGTGCGTCTCTAAATTCCTTCTCCATGTTCTAACGGGGTCACCAGTGTGGAAATAAAGTGGGAAATAATTCAACAATTTTTCAGTTTTTCATGTAATTTTCACCTTTCCATGTCAGAACACAAAAGTCAGAAAGAAAAACAATATCGTATAAAAAAGTAAAAAAAATATTCAAAATAAAAAGATTTTATACAAAAAAAAGGTTGTAAAAAGATTTGATACAAAAGTAACCTACATACCTAATATATACTAAAGTAAGTAAGTATTCCATATACGAGTACAATATAATACTTACCAATAATTCCCTTAAATGTACACGTGGTATAATATATATGGCGGAATAAATATAATTTGTGTACAAACTAAATAATATTGTAATGTTATCACCGTGAAAGATCTACTCAAATTACATATAATTAAAAACGTACCTACGTAGGTATTTGATGCAATTATATGGTGGACCTACAAGATTTTCGGTACAGTGGTTTTCGACTATATACCTACTGCAATACATAATGATATTTACAATTAATACACGAAAACTTTTTAACGTAATAAAATCAATAATATTTTTTGTTCTTCTGACTGCTACTTGAAATTAAAATTATCGTGTCTTTTATAACCAAATCCGTATTTAAGATATACCTACAACTTATTTACACAATAAATCATTCAAGTCAAAAAGTTCGTTGTGTTTCAAGGGTCTTCATTTTCTGCTTGAGATAAGGTACCTACGGATCTATAGGGCTTAACCGGCCAGTGGTTGAAGACCTTTTGAAGGCAATTTACCTTCATCGTTTAAAGTGGTCTTTCTTTCGGGGGCGGGGAGGTCTGCCTAGGGTGGTGATTGGAGGTACTAGAGAAAGGACGACGTGGGTCGACAATCAAGCCTGGTTCAGATAAAATATGTAAAGGTCACCTTACACTAACTTAGGAGCTCAAGCGATTTGAATTCCTCATTTAAGTGCGCTTGAGTGTCCCAAGACAAAATTAAGCCATTTCGAGAACATTGTTCTAAGTTTGTTTACTGTTCGAAATTCGGGGCGTCATTTTAACAAGTAGAAGAAAAAAATCAATTACGTTATAGTAATCAAAAAATTGCGTCCTTCATATTCATCTTATAAAAACTCAAATATTTTGCAGGTTCAGTTTTGAAAAATAGAACGCAAGCTGGTGGTACTAAAAATTACAAGCAATGGGCAAATTTTAATACAAAGTAGTGTAGGTAGAGTAAATTAGGATCGCAAAATTGCAATAAACTTATATTACAAGTCGGTTTTTAAATTCAGAATTATTTGAACTTTAATTAGGTATGCTCATAAGTATTTGTCTTTTTCTTGAAGTACAAAAAAGGAGGATAAAAGGTACATCCCGTCACAAAATTACCTATATTTATTTTGACACATTGTGGATGGTACACAGCAAGAAAGGTTTCCATAATTAGTATAATTATGAATTTGTTTAGCGTAAAATAAATTCGCCTCATTTACCTACGTGTGCTTTGGGTTATATTCGAACATATATCATGCTAAATTATAGGTATATTGCGTTACGGTCTCTAAGAAGCAAAATCTAATTTAGTTTAAGTAAACTTCCTGTTATCTTCATAATAGGTACTATCTACTTATAGATGTCCTTACAAACATCAAAACATCACAAAACTAGCAATTAGTAGCTAGTTTGATAACAACATTCTTCATTCTAATAAAAGCGATTGGGGTAAAGAAAGAAGACACGAATATAATCGTCCCCAAATTTGAGGAAATGGACTTGGCGATGCACGATGTGACATACAATGAATGTGTAATGATTATCATCACGCAAAGGTCGACGGTCTCTTAATAAACTGGTTTTTGAATGTTTCCACTTTCGACTTGCCAAGTATGCATGTGTTTATGGTATGTTTATTCGTATATAGGTTTTGCTCATAAATATAATTATATAAGTATGTTTTTTAGGTCATTAACATTTTATATTGTAGGTACCTACTTTATTTTCTATGGAACTTGGCATTATATTTTGTCCGTTCAGCAAAGCGGTAGGTATGTTTACGTAGGCCTTTTTTTCATGAATAGTGATCGCATAAAACTCGTGTAGTTTTAGTACTATTACATATAAAACCGTAATCCAACAAGACCTAGGAATACCCATGACGTAAACCCGCAACAAGTCGAGTTATGTGAAATCTAAATGAAAAATTCACCTGGCAATAAACAGTTATATTTACCAATTGCCTGCGGTGCGTTTCTTCATTTATTTCCCCTTAACCCTTGGAAGGCCTTAGGCGTATTGTGAAATGCGATTGAGAGAATTGAAGGGTGAAGGATTATGTAGGCTATATGTAAAGAGAGAAGGTTTGTGTAGGGGGAAATGTGGTAGTTTGAGATGAAATGTTGGCGTGGCAGGGGCGAGTTTCACGACGGATGACGGGCCGTCGGCACGCTAGCTCGCGTGTTCACTGGCGGCCCCAATTGCTTCAATACTACATTTTACCTGAAGTTTCCAGTCTCAACCCAACACAGACAGACGTAGGTTTACATTGTATGTAATTAACTATCCAATTACATGAAAACCGATCGATCCGAGCTAATTATAAACCAGTTATATCACTATGCACGATGCTTTTGTATTTGAGATTCTATCTCTTGTTTCCGTTTGTATTATCTTTAATAATGTTAAAGTTGTGCAGGTTTTTTATTATAATTGATAAAGGTAATATTTACATCAATAATCTATCCAGAAAATAACATCTTTCATAATTAGTAATGTTAAATAAAAGAAAATGTTAAGTAAAGATTGAGTCCAATAATTAGGTAATCATAAATCGTTAATACACGAATACAATTTTATATGCTTTATTCATCATTATATTAAGAGCCACGGTCTTGTGGGTACACCCACAAGAATGCTACAGCATTCTCTAAGCTACTTTTTTGTAGTATTATAAATTATATTAAAATGTTTTAATTAATTAATTGTAATTTTAATTTGTAAGTGACTACTTAATTGTATTTAATTTTGTGGGATGTTACGGCGTGGATGAGTTTATTCTTAGACATTATAAAGGTAGATATTTCATCATAATACTCTGTTTCTTCTCGGATAATAAAGGTACATAACCGCATGCAAAGTTTATTAAAAAATAAATATATATTTAGGTAGGTATACGTAAATACAGGATATGGTATTAGCCCGCTATGTCTATGGCGCCAATGTTCGACCACACATGCTTGAAAAATATTTTACATTCAATACATGTAATGATGACCAATTAAACCTACATTATGTATACAATGCACTTGCCCAAATACTAAGTCGTACATACACCGGAGAATCAACTCGTCGAAGTTGAATACTAAACAGTTAATAAAATATACATAAACAGCATAACATATACCTTCTATCAACTACTCCTAAATTGCAAATGGTACGTACCTATGTACCTATAAAGCCTTATGTTTTAATATGGTTTTCTATAGACAAGCGGACATTTAGGGCTTCAATACTTTAGTAGAAAGTATGTAATTATTAGTTAAAATAAAGAAGTAGGTAATACACAGACACGTGTTATACACGTTACTACTATGTAAAATATATCATTAAAATACTACTCTTATTAGAATGTAATACATGACACTTATTCTAAATGAAAAAGAAATATACAGAAGCCACATGAAATTAAAAATTCAATATAATTGTAATTCAAACACTGCATCGTCGGATATGTGAAGAAATATGTCTGACGTTTTTAATTTATTCAATGGATCGCCCTCGCGACCGAGTTGAATCTTACTTACCAATTATAATTGATTTAGAGAATAACTCGAGTAACCATAACTATTGTCACATGCTTTCCATTGTGTGGACAGTAGGTATTTATATACTTAGATACTTACCTAACTTCCCGTCTGTGATACGGAATGCAAAGAAAACTTCATCAAATACCTACCTACCAAAACCACCTACCTACCTAAATACCTACCCACCTACCTACCTACCTACTTACTTAAATCAAATCACAGGAAGTATGTATTATGTAACATGAACATGATCTAGCTTTAATGCATGTTATGTATAACCAATAATACCTTGAGCCCAGAAGCGATTAGCTTAATAGAATGCGAACAAGTAGGACACCTTACCTTATACATGCTTCTGAGAAAATATTTGAATTGAAGAAGCAGAATTAAATTCAACTTGAGCATTTTACTTCGCTCTCGTGTGACTTTATTGAGGACTGTAAACATACATAAAAACTAATTTTATCAAAGTTTTAACACTTTTTTATACGCTGTGCTCACTACTAGAGATGTTATGTTGAACTGTTGATAAACTTTATTCTTTTATATTCAATTAATGTCAATCAAAACTTTAAACTGAACACAATTGACTTGTATCACCCGCATATTATCACTGTCACACACACACACACAGATTTTTATCAATAAATTTAAAACACATAAAACTTTCTTCATTTAAATGATTGGAATTATATCTAGGCATTTTTGTCAAGCGAATGTGACTGGACGGTAGAAGCCAAAAATCCGAACTAACTTACTTTACTTTAGTGGCAAAGTTATTCGTTACTTTATAGAGCATTAGTAAAGCCGATGTGGCACGGCCATTGTATATTTATATTGCCCCATAAATGCATACTATTGTACTGAAAGCTAACCCTTCGCTTATAAAAAGGTGGAGTTTTTATTAAATCTTTTTGCTCCAGTTTTTACCAGTTACCGCAGTTAGGAAACAAAGTGACCATCGTTATTAGCCTTAGAAAGGATTGCGTCAATAGTTATTTGCAAAAAAATTAACGGGGCTCATTGTCCCGTATAAAAAACGGGCTCTTTGGTAAAGACAAGAAATACGTTAAAATCTATTTTTATTGTATTCACAACAAAAAAAGCGTAATACTGCAATGGGTTTTATATTGCATGTTAAATAGATACCTATGTCATTAACGGATAATTATAAAACTGTTTAATTTATCAAATATAGAAGAAACATGTCTAATTAACGTCTTTTTCATAATAATTAGCAACATATAAATATTATGTTGAGGTAGTCATTTTCACGATACATATTTGTAAATATAAATAATATATAAAGCTCTGTCAATTATTGGAATATTTTTTTTAATTTTTTATTGTAAACTATATTATATTATGACAAATTGTCAACGTCAACATTCATCACGTAAATTAGTAGAAGCAACTCATAACTTTATAAGTAATACTTTAGAATTTAGTTACATTTAAAATAAAATAGGTACTAGTTTGATTAAATAATGTTATATTATTAAGTTTATCAAAACGCGTGTTGGAATAAATCTAAAGAATTGTGTTTTAAATTGAAGGCTTTTGAATTTAGGATTGTATAATAATAGATACAGATAATATCTTACGATGATGTTCGAGCATATCTGATGTACTTAAATAACGTAAGTAATTGAAAATAATTAATTCAATATTATTAGTGAGAGTTTTTCTTATCAGGCTGATAATTTTAGCAATAAGTATAATTTATCTGATCATTAATTAAGAATGATAATTGTTAAAACAACTCACTTCTTTAATGGTCTCCCAGCATACGAAAGGTATAGTATAGAGTAGGTAGGTATTTTGCAAAATACATTGTTAGGTACATACATACATAAACTCACGCCTATTTCCCACCGGAGTAAGCAGACACTATAGAATTCAATTTGCTTCCATCCTGACACACTTCTCTTGCTTCCTCCACATTCATCAATCGCTTCATACACGCATGTCGGTTCAGAGTACATCGTATTAAACATTGACAGGTACTTTTTTATATACTACTCAACATTGACAGTGTTAAAAACTGTTTACATAAATTGTGAAATAAATGTATATTGTGTACATACAGTCATGAGCAACATCATGTACCCACTTTAGAACCCTGTCGCAGTATCATATTTGACATTTAATGAGACTTACGTTTTAATTTGTCAAAAAAGTTAATGTGACATGGTTTCAAAGTGTATACATATTAGTACTCGTGACCGTACTCCTCGCCGGGCCCCTTTGGAGATACACGTGCTATACGTTATATGTTGTTATTATAAGAAATAAAAACATATACACCATAAAATTTAGCAAAAAGTTATGTTAATGTAAAGCAAAGCAAAGCTCTTATTTCCCATTCATCTTATTAGGCAAATAATACCGATAATTTCTTACTACGTAGGTAGATACTTTTTACTCTGCCTTGTCCGAACGCACCTTTTTACTAATATTCTCTCTCGACATACTATCTATAGCTGAATAAATTACTCTATATTTTGGTAGATACGGGAGGGGAGAGACGTCTTTGTGTGTGTAAGCGCGAAATGCTTAAAAGTTCCGCCACTCGATACTAGATGGCGCTATACACATCAACATCGTCTAGGACTCCACCAATAAATATTATGTTCCGTAAATTATACTAAACGGGAATATAAATTATTCAAAAATAAATTCGTTTCAATGTAGTAAAAAAACAAGGAGAAAATAATCATTTTCGATGGACAGTGCTGCCACGGCGCGAGCGGAAAACGCCGGAACTAAATCGCGTCTCTACATTCAACGCTCACATAAACGACCGCGTCTTTCGCGAAGCAATAAAACTTAACAAAAACGCGTTAGGGGCTATTTTCGAACACGACACGTCGTTCCTTACGTCTTTTTGCTATGAGTGAGGTATTTAATGTGTTTTAGGCTGCATTTATTGCTTTTACGACATTATAAATCGTTTTCGCGCCAACTCTAGTCGGAGACGTAATGCATCAAAGGTCGAAAGCTGGTAAATCTCTGCCAAATTAGTTATCCATCAAATACATAATGTAACACAAGTGTTTTGTAGATTGATGATAGCTTTTTCAGCTGATTTAAGGACGTGTTTAGTCTGTTTGTGTATTATAGGTACCTAACTAACTAACCTAACCTAAGAAAGATAGAGACAACAATATTATTTACAACCATCATTATTTTACACTTTTCTTCTATCGTGTGTGTTATGAGGTAGATTACCAACCCCAGCAACCAAAAGTACAGCCAATATGTATACATAAGATCACGCCTATTTCCCACTGGGGTGGGCAGAGACTGTGGAAGTCCGCTTACTACGATCTTGACACACCACTACTTATCGCTTCTTCCACGATCATCTATAACCTTAAGCATGCTCGCAGGTGTAGAGTACTCTTGACCTAGGGGGTTAGAAAAGGTGGGGGGGGGGGGGGTACCTACTTGACAACCTAGTCAAATGAAATACTTTATCCGAAACGTCAAAACGAAAGTTTTCTTTCGAGTGTGTATGGAAATACTCTCCTGTGACGTCATCAATAAAAGCGGTCAAACGTCGTACTCATTGTTACTTAATCCAGAAATAAAATTCGAAAATAAGTCGAAAAGTAAAATGAGATTGATTTTTGATCATCGTAGAATGTCTTTTATTTCTAGATTAGCATTTTATAATTTATCTTTGACCCAGTCAAATACCCAATTCATCTAAAATGCATTAGGTAATTGCAATTTGTCATTTGCGCATATAAAAGTAAGTGCACAATGCAAAAAAAATACAAATAGCTTTAGGTGTTGCTTTTTTAGGTGAATATCTTTGATTGTTATGCCTAGGTCGTTACGTAACATTAGATGAAAAAGAAAATCTTAGAATGTTCCATGCTATAGGTACCAATTTATTTTCCATCTGCGCATTGTAGCCAAAAGCAACTAGAAAACTGTCCCTTATCACGATGAAATAAATAATTTACGCACTGTAAAGGATAGAAGGGAATCTACAAGGAAAGAGAGGAAGGGGAAGACCAAGAAGAGCTTATATAGAACAGTTTAAAGTGAAGGTGACGTGTCTCTATGTCTTTATGAAGTGAAAGAATTGGTCTTTGATAGACAAGAATGGAGAATGCTACACGGATCAGAGCGTGGCTCTTAAATTAGTGATGTGAAAAGTACCTACTGTAGAATTTGTTAGAGATAGGTATATAAAGACATAAGTACGATAAAATAAAATACATCAAATTTTGTAGGCGATTGACTGATAACTTTACACTATGCACTGTACGCCCATCAAATTACCACGTCAATATCCTTCAATCATTTAAATTGGGAAATAAAATCTCAAAACTTGTACTAAATATCTTCATACAGTGATCAGTGACGGTTTAAGAACACGTGAACAAAGTATCTTCCCCTTAAATCAATTTGGATGTAACTAAGTAGACAAACTGTTAGGAAATAATATTTTATTGTAGTTTAGTTTAAAGATAGCCTGCCGGGTCTGCATGACAACCATCGATATATCGAGCGGTTGGGCCAATAAACGATACAAATCCTATCTACGTAGATGGACGTTAAATGGCTATTGGTCGAAGCGCTCAATATAATGTGTTGGCAACATCAAAGTCTTATAAGAATTTATTTTATTGTAGGTATTATATTTTGCTATGACAATATTACAGGACTTACGCCACGAACTTTGCCGACGAGGCATGTTTTTTATTTCTCGCTAACTTAAATGTAAATATTTCCTAGTTATTCAATGCAGTCCATTTAACAAACATCTCGAAGGGGTTTTATTTACCGGAGCAACCAACGCGGCGCGGTCGTCATGCAGACCCGGCTGATTGGAGAACGCATGACTTACATCGCAGGGTCACGGGTTGGAATCCCAGCTTGGGTTCTAAACCACTGAATTCGACTTTGTGACTTTGAATGCATGCTAAGATCATGAATAATTGATATCACGTGGTTTTCAGGATTTGTGCCCGGTTAATGGTTAATGGCTTGCCCTTATTAGGTACATGGGATTTAAAAACATAACTGGCAAGGAGTGGGTGTACCTATATATTATAAAATACATCTCTGCCTACCCCTTCGGGATACAGGCGTGCTGTGTAAACACAACATAAATTATAGGTGAAATATAAATTGCTTATTACCTTGTAGGCTACGCTGTAACATTATCTAGCATAGGTATATCGAAGTTCTTTTTATGCTTTACCTAGGTACTTAAAATAAATACCAATCGGCATAAGTCTCTACCTATGTACAAGCATCAGTATATAAGAAATCTAATTAATTCGTATGTCATAAATCATATCATAATAATTATCATGCTAAACATTCATCACCATCACAGGCCTCATACAACTGTTTAAGACGATACATGACTATCAATTTCTTGATCTAAATATACCTTATTACTTACTTATAACATAATTTAACAAAACTTTATACTTACTATAATAATTTAATTTATATTTCTTATATTCAATTTTCATAATTTGTTTTCACATTATAAATTTATGTATTAATATTATTTATATTAATTATTTATAAGTATATAATTTATATATTAATATAATTTCACATTATTCACATTAATAATAAAATAAATAAATATCAATTGTATATAATTGTGTACTTTTTATTATTTATTTTAAGAGCAATAAAGAGTTTTGTATTGTATTGTATTATATTTCCGGGGTTACGCCCCTTGCCCATCTATAACTAAAAAACGAATACTTGGTTCACGTTTACACACCATATGAAGACATCAACGCCTGCCAAAATACATTAAAAGTTTTTACTTTATAATTCCCTGAATTGCATGTCATGTCGTTATTCAACTCATTGAAGTAATTAGGTAAACAATATAATAATTCTCTCTCTCTATTTAAGAGCTGCGCTCTTGTCGGTGGAGTAATCACCATTCCTCTCTTCTTCCCGCCAAAACCTTCACCTCCCGATACGACACGACCTGCACCTTCTCTTTTATTTGTTTCATAAATGTTATCCTAGGTCTACCCCTTCCTCTCTTCCCTTCAATTTTTCCTTCTATAATGTTTGTTATAAATGAATCGTGTCGTATCAGGTGGCCAATCATATTTCCTCTCCGGTTCTCTATAGTCTTCAATATGGTTCTCTTTTCTTCAACTCTTTCCAGCACTTTTTCATTTGACACCACGATCAATATAATAATTACGTAATGTTAAATTAAAGACCACCATAGAAGACTATCTGAGGGAATAAGAGTTTTATTAAATTGAGACTAAGTATATGAAGAGTGTCTCGTGGTATCTCAGTTGAAAGAACGCTTGACTCTCCCTGTGAGGTCCGAGGTTCGAATCCCAACACGGGCCTAAACCGATGATTTTGAAATTAATGTTTGCATTATAAATGTTCATCACGTGCTCAACGGCGAAGGAAAACATTATGGAGAAACCCGCATTCCCAAATTCATTTCGGAGGTATGTGACTTAACCTTCATTGGGCTGGTTTTACCTTGGCAGGTTGGAAGGTCAGACAGGCCGGCTTCTGTAAAAAAAAACCAGACCTGTCATATGTTCAGGTTAGGTATGCGGACCCGAAAGATAATATACAAGGTGTTAATGACATCGTATACTGTGTTCAGGTTCTATTCACCTACCTAAGCCTACACCTTTCCGGGATATAGGCGTGATCTATGTAAGTATAAGTATGTTACCATGGGCAACGACCATGGTAACCTGTCACCATAAAGTTCATCTTACTATTTTTATTTTTATTTTTTAGTGCTTACCTACACTGCGGAAGACATGAGGGAAACCACTGCCCTATTTTTCCCTAAAAAAGTAAGACAATGCTTCACCGACAAGACCGAGGCTCTTAAATCAGTGATGATGAACCAACTGCAATACAAAGGATCTTAATGTAGCTTAAAATACTATCTATATTGGAACTACATAAGCAGGTAGGTACGTACCTACTTGTACTTGTACGGGATGTAAGTGACATGATAACGAATACTGAGGGGGATGATTCAGCACATTATTCTGAGTTAATATCAAGTCGAAATTTCAATCGCAAAAGTTTGGAACCAAAAGTAATTCGACGGAAAATTCCACTTGGTGTTAACTCAAAATCATGACCTGAATCATCCCCCTCAGTATTCGTTACGATATCACTAACAACCTGTATACCCACCAGCTTTCTTTAAAGGCCGTATAATAGGAGGCGAGGCTAATGCTATTGTGTATTCTTCTTATCGTGTGGATTGTGAGGTGGAATACCAGCTTCATCGACCCTGGTGTCAGGGTTATGATTGAGCCGCCAAAGGCCCCTGACATGGCTCATGTAACGATAACTCACTTACATCAGTAAATAGTAACCGGTACCAACGGCTTAACGTGCCTTCCGAAGCACGGATCATCTTACTTTCGGACAATCAGGTGATCAGCCTGTAATGTCCTAACCAAACTAGGGATCACAAGTGATTTTTGCGATATGTCCCCAACGGGATACGAACCCGGGGCCTCCGGATCGTGAGTCCAACGCTCAACCACTGGACCACAGAGGCCGTATTGTGTACTATTTATGTTCATTGCATAATTCTCTCTCCTTTGCATTATTCCCTTATTCCCATGGTGGTGAGGTTTACTTTTCTACCTACCTAACTACTCCCTACCTACTTAGTCCACTTACCTATTTAGTCATTTATATTTCTACCTTACCAATTAACGTATAATGGGCCATCTTATAGTCTAAACGCGGAAAACAGACCCCACTAACATAACCTTACCAATTAATTAATTAATTTAGGTAGGTACTTGTTGACTTATTAATTAATACTTACTAACTTACTTATAAATTTAAATTTACTGCCTACCTAAATATATGTACAATTGTAGATATATTTAACATGAAAACACATATCTACTAAAACGTGTTTAAGTAGATAATTCATTTTTCACTACTTGTGGTTCCACTAACATTTTAAAAGGTAATTAGTTGTAGTGTCAGAGTATTTTAATATAGAGTTGTGGATGGACATGAAGTACCTACCTACGTACATACAGGGTGTTAGTGACATTGTAACGAAAACTTTGAGGGATGATTCAGGCCATGATTCTGAGTTGATATCAAGTGGAATTTTCCGTCGCAAAAGTATGGAACGGAAAATAATTTAAATACTAAGCTCTAAAATTTTCATGACTTCTCCGACAGGAAATTCCACTTGATATCGACTCAGAATCATGGTCTGAATCATCCCCTCCAGTATTCGTTACAGTGTCACTAACACCCATACCTACTTGTATGGCTACTGTATGTACTTGTATGGGGTGTAAGTGACATCGTAACGAATATTGAGAGGGATAATTCAGCTGATTATTCTGAGTTAATATCAAGTGGAATTTTCCATCTCAAAAGTATAGAATTGAAAATAATTTAAAAAAACTTAAAAAATAACATGAATTTTGCGACGGAAAATTCCACTTGATATTAACTCAGAATCATGGTCTGAATCATCCCTCTGAGTATTCGTTACGATGTCACTAACACCCTGTATATATGCTAAAGAATAGGTATCCATATAAGTAGGTATAATTATGAATAATTTCAGTGCAGTAGTATCTAATAGTAACTCTAGTAGTAGGTAACCTGTTCAACACACCTACCCAAATTGTAATAAACTACTTATTTACCGTGTGAGTCTTTCTAAGTATGTGAATAAATTATAAAGTACCTAGTATGTAACTACTATTAAAATACCTACCTCAAAAAAATCAATCAGTAGCAAAAACAATCAAATAATAAGTTCAATGAACTCTATTTCTACACGAAAACATACGAAAAGTTAGCAAATAATAATCGTAGTGAAATTGTATAGAATCAACACTTTTCATCAATACCGCCATAATCGCACTAAACGTATCGCACCCAATGTATGCTCCGCCTATTTCATCATGGTGGTACCTCAATACCATCTCATATGCTTGTCACGCCACACGTCTGTTCATCTCCCGCCGAACGAGATATCTATACATAATTCTACATGTACCAAAAAGAGATATGGATAAAAGCGCGAGCGAGACAAACATATTTCAAGGTGCACCGCGCCACCAAGGTAACATCTTTAGCGCAAACTAAATACAAATCATTCCTATTGCAACTGCAACCTTATCATCAAACACGAGGGTTGTATTTAGATTGAACAAGTGCATCGAACGTGTCATTCAAACGGTGTCTGGGTAGACAGGGAGGGGTGACAGCCAGTTGTACGGGAAGGAAAGGGATGGAATGTATACGGATTGAGTGGTCAAGTTGCAATAAAGTTTCTTCCAAATTCGTAAGGAAAAGTTTGCTTTGTAGGTAAGAGATGGCGCCACTGTTATTTTCTTGAAGTAATTTTGATAACATAATATGTGGAATATCACAAAATAGTTACAGTCATTTCAACTATGTTTTATATCTATCTACTCATATAAAAAGGTTAATAGGTAAATAACCTAAATTAAGAAAAATACCCACAAAAATATTTTACACGCTTGTTTATAGTTAGTGATGAATGTAAACAAATAAAATCAGAATATTTATTATTTAAATTAACTAACTTAGTAATATATCGTATTTTATTGACAGCTAACTTGAGTTACTTATTTCAGATACGTTATCTAGCTAAGTATTTTATATTCGAATGATGTAAAAAAGCGATACATTTAAAATATTTTTAAAATAAATGCTACCGAAAATCGTAATAGGTACTTAATCGTAGTCAATTTACTTAGTTGTACTTATGTAAATATTTCTTATAGGTACAGGTAGAGCAAGGGAAAATGTTAAGTAAGCATGTAGAGCACAAATTGGTCACATTAAAACCGAATTTTCAGCAAGAAATCACTTTAAATGCTTCTGAGTTTCGTAAATGATAATTATCTTGAAGATTATGCCTGTACTCGTAGCAATACCAACAAATCACTTCTGGCTTATTTTTTGTCAGAAGCAAGTTACTTACAACAGTCCAGAACGGAATGTAGAGATATTTTTGCAAAAATAAAAAAAAAAACAATCGAATTGCAAATGTTCGTGTTCGAAGTTTGAATATTCAAATATTAGTGTAGGTACTTACGGTTGTTTTGAGCGGCATGGAAACGTCAAGTTGTCAGAGCACATGGAGGCGCGGCGTGCGGCGGGCACGCGGGTCCGGCGACAACGCGGAGTTTTGCACCAAAAACCACAAAGTTTCACACAAAAAACCCAGTCATATTTCGGTAAAAGTACGGAGCGATCCGAGATGTGTCGCTCGTGGCCGCGTTCGCATCTAAACGGCCCGAGTTTTATGTTAGATTACAGACGTAACTTTTATAGATCCTCGGTGCTATATAACGCGGTGGGCGGGTTCAGGGAACAGTCGTTGTTAGGTGGTCGGAGTAAGGAGCAAAGTGGTTTGTCGCGCGCGGTGCACGGGTGTCATTAAATGTCGCGCGGCGCGGGGCGAGGCGGGGAGGGGAGTGTGGGCAAAGTTTTGGGTATTGATTGAATATGAGCGGATTACTCACTAATGACCAACAATTGGCCGTCGGTATTGATGTCTTGGCACCGGCGAGGGTGTGATAATGTTTTTGTTTGGTTAACGTACCATACCTAGGTACTTTCGAACTTGTTGATGGAGTCAATTGAGATGGGGTGAATCATGAAATAAAGTATTGAGTTGCTTACGAAGAATAGAAACTAAAATGAAATTGTATATAGGTAGGTTTTTACCTACCATTCATCATTGCTTTTTTACTAATCCAAAGATCTCTTTAAAAGTATTATCTAGTGTCGGCAAAAACTATCAAGCAAAGGAGTCACACCTCTACGTAATTTTAAAGTAATACCTAATCTTTGCTCCGTCCTTCTACAGTCACCACAATGGTAATAATTTTGGAGACATATTCCAAAACGACGTCTCATTCCGACATAACATACCTACCTACGTATAATTTAAATGACAATGTACCTAGATATGTTCATACTCTCAATGTGACGTTCTTGGAATGCGTTACTTTGTCCTCGACTCGAGATTGTCACGACTTCTGGTCATAGATTATAATATCACGTCTAGTGTTAGTGTGGAGTAATATTGTTTGTAAAACATAAGATATAATATGAATAAAAATAAATATACATATATATTAATAAGATGTGTAATAAAATTCTTTACTTATTTATGCCTACATATAAATCCTATATAAGTACTTACAAATATAATTTTGTAAATTCGTTTAACAAACTGACATAAATTTCATCGGTAAGCACTAGGCTCTGGTACTCTTGTTAATCTTGCAATATATATATATATATACTTATGTACTTAGTAGATAATAAATCAACATCACATTTACCTAAGAACACCTACACCAACACCTATTCAAATAAATTATCCGATAATCATTAATTTCATGAAGCGAAAAAGGGCAGGTGCAAAAATTTTTTTCCACGTCAGCGCATTGATCGAGGCAGCTTGAATCAGCGCCATTGTTCGTATTCCGATCACATTTCTTCACTCAATGGCGGACGAAAAATACTTACATAGTTCCATTCCAACGCACAATGTAGCCTATTTGTAAAAAAAAAAATGGCGGGTCCAAAAAGGTTATACGAAACTCTCTCGAGCGCGAGACCTCGCTCAATCAAATTCATTTATATTCAGAGCACATTGTTAACGTTTTGTGCTGTGATAAGCTAAAAAAATCAGCAAAAAATAACTTCATCTCTACCTACGCAAGCCACTTAGTTAACACTTTTTTTTTATTAAAGGTTTTTACATAGAATTTTGCCCAATAATCGGATTAGAAGAGAAAAATAAATGATTCCCGTCATCGAAATCGTCTCTCCGATCGAACTGCCTCAATCAACCTTCGTCGTTTATATTCGGATCACATTGCGGGCGTTTGTACACAGAAGGACAGGGAAAATGTATCATTCTAACCTTTATCTCGAATATTCTTAAAAAGGGACTCATAAAAAGGTAAAATATAAAATGACGATTTTGACCAAAACAACCTTGCTGGATCAAGCACTACATATGCTTGGATTCTGATTATATCGGGTCGTGTACACTCCAAGGCTTTATTTTATGTGCCTAAAAACTACAGAGGAAATTCTTTGAGTAACGATAGCTGCTCTGCAACTTTCAGATAAAGTTAACCAGTACTTACTAGTATCTGAACAGCTTCATTATTAAGTATGTGATTGGCACAAAATATTTGTTTTAGTAATAAAATTCTTGCATATATCTGTAATCTAAGTAGTTTTCCTTAAATCAATTAGTAATTAGGTACTTATAGACCATGATTCTGAGTTAATATCAAGT
Organism: Pectinophora gossypiella; assembly: GCF_024362695.1. Lineage (NCBI taxonomy): Eukaryota > Metazoa > Arthropoda > Insecta > Lepidoptera > Gelechiidae > Pectinophora > Pectinophora gossypiella. Next base: position 9,941,754 of record NC_065413.1, on the reverse strand, counting down.
GAATTTTCCGACAGTATAATCATGAAAATCATGATTTTTTTTTTGTGATTTTTTAAATTATTTTCCGTTCCATACTTTTGCGACGGAAATTCAAAATCATGACCTGAATCATCCCTCAAAATTTTCGTTACGATGTCACTAACACCCTGTATAAGTAAGGTATTATACGTTATAATTAATCAGTATACATATATAATACCTTACTTATTTTAATAATAAGTGCTATGTTTACTTAAATAATATAGGTATATAACAGATATATCGGATCCACTAGGTAATTATAATTATGTATATTGAGTTACCCATATTTTATTTCAATAATAACTGATCTGTCATGTTTATTTGAAATACTCTACATATTTCCGTGTCCAGCATTGTACCCTCCTACACAATCTACCTATTCGCGGACGGGCGGATGGTTGGAATCCTCCGTATTCAGACTTATGTACGTGTATACCCTCTATATGGCAACACATTTTGTTGAGACGTGTTTTGGGTCCCTACCTGCCTAATCTTTGATAACAACAACATGCTACACAAAAGATATTATAAAAACCAACTTTAAAGCGTCTAACTCAGACTTTGTTATAATTTAAAAATGCATCGTTGTAGATATAAGAAAATATTTTGAATGTTCTTAATACCCTCACGGTCTTTAACCTAAACACGGATTTTAATTAAAATAAACGCAATATTTTCGGCTGATGCCAAAAATCTTTATTATTTTAAATCAGCGTCGACAAAGATGTTTAAAAAAAGATTTCACCAGGAAAAACGGGCAACCCTTCTGAAAACAAAAGACGGAAATTTCCTGGCGCTGAAATAGGGTCATTAAGGGGTCTTAAGACTTAGTCCGTTTTAGTTCCCTCGGCGGAGGTATTACCAAAAACAAAGAGGCTTGCAGACGGGCGCGGGGCGCGGGGTGGACTCGTCCGGGGCGCGGGAGGGGGCTGTAACAGTTTTACGATCGGATATACGCTGCTCATGCGCGTTGCAGTTGTGCCCACGTCTAGATTTGCATCGGATTATCGATGAGCTGCTCTTTTTACTTCCTGTCACTCCCCAGATGATGGGAAAAGTTTTTAGTACAGATAAAAGATACCTATTGACAGTTTTTCACGTTTCACAGTAGGTACTAATCATCTCTATCGCATAAATAATAGAAAATATAAAGTTTTACAGAAAACATTCTGAGAATTTGGAGAGCAATCGGATTCAATTCATAGAAGCGTTAAAAAAAGTAGAAACGTTTTTAACCTCAACAAAAATGGCTCCCCAAACCACAAGTGCATATAAATATCCTTAAAAGCTTGACCTCTCCGATTTAACTTGAGAAATATCAAGAGGCCATCTCATTAACCAATAGATGATATAGTCGTTTACTATAGAATGGAGTCAATGAACTCCGTGTATCGACTCCCTCTGACTACACTACAATTTGATTACCTCGCTTGCACTTGGGACATCCACGCCAGTGAAAGCGGAAAGCGATTAGGGTTCCGCTATGTAAATAAATGTCAAAATAAAGTGATTGACGGGACGTCAATTCGACGATTAAAAGTATCGTAGGTAGGTTCTAATTCAAACACTCGGTGAGGCATACTATCCACCCTGATTGGGAATATACTCATGAGCTTATGTTATGTTTAAGTAAATTAGTGCAAAAATCAAAACGAAAAAACAAACGTAAAACTTACAAGAAAACAAAAGAGTTGGAAAATAAAAAGTGAAATTATATAAAAACCCATTGTAGAGCTTTCTCAAAATAAACAAAAAGAAAGAATGAGCAATATAATATAACCTTCATTATCCCAAGAAAACGTTTAATAGGTAAGTACTTATCCGCAGCCTTCTTTCGTTAGTTCTATAACTAACTACACTGTAAAACAAATATATTGTGAATGGCGTCCTTTTATAACAAAAACGATTCTAAATATAGGTTCACTAATAACCCGAGAAAAATTAAGTCAGCCTCAAGCTTCCAATGGAACGTGCACCACAATTCATAAATGTCCATAATTCAATCAATTGGAAGCGGGCACGGACGCTGTTCAATTGTTTCACGTGATGAACAACAATTAATTATTTGAAGTCGAGATTTAAATTGTATTGAAAAAGGTTACCTTTGAAACGTTTTTCTATCGTGGTTTTAGGAAATATAACTTCATTTATGACTACTTCAATATAAAGCTTGTTGGTATACCTTTTCTGTTACTCGTCACAAGTTTGATGAAAATACCTATTGGATCTAAAAACAACGATGACAAATTCTTAGAATTTAAAGAATTTGTCATAGTTGTTTTTTTTTATTTGTTGGCAATTATTTATTTGTGGTTTCTTATCTTTGATTATTTGTACTCTACTTTAAAGTAAAATAAATCCAATCCACATTAGATTACCAATAAAGAAAGTACGTTTTATTAATTGTGACTCGTAATAAATAGCTAAAAATAACAATTATACTTTTTTTTTTACTTTATGAACAATTCTACAAAGTTGTATGCAAAATAATCCACGCCTACCTAACATAAAAAGAAAAAAGACATTTACAACGCAAAGCGGGTAAGTAAATAAAAATATTACTTACGTTGAAACAGCATTTGACACTGGCCTTATAGAAGACACTATATTTTTTAAATAAATTGAAAAGAGAACTCGAATGAAAAATAAAATAAAACAAATGACTACAGACTCGGGCATGCATATAATAATATGTAGAATGTTTCAAGTTACGTCTGTCGACGCTGGCAGCGTTATCCAACGATTTAGGAGACAAGAATGGTAGGCGATCCGGATCACATACAATGTTGCACAGACAGAATTTACGTTCCTTTTGATATTAAATGCATTGTATATGCACGTCCGCATATAAATGTCTTTTAGAAGGACAAGTTTTTTTTAGTTTTGTATTTCAACTGAGAATATATTTTGTATGTATAAATATAAGAAGAGCTTGAATCGCTTACACTATTCGATACAGTGACGTTGGAAAGTCTAAAACTAATCATTGTGAAGCCATTGTTCCATTATAACACACTCCTTATCACAGGAAAACTAAAAATCTTAGTGTGATCGGTTACATAAACTGCCTATATACGTCCCACTGCTGGGCACAGGCCTCCCCTCAATCAACCGGAGGGGGTATGGAGTATGCTCCACCACGCTGCTCCACTGCGGGTTGGTGGAGGTGATTTTACGGCTAATAGCCTGGACCAACGGCTTAACGTGCCTTCCGAAGCACGGAGTGTGATCGGTTATATATCAAAAATTACTTTTGTATGCAATAAGTATTTTACGAAAAGTAATGATAAAATTGCAGCCTATCACATAAAATATACATTGCCGTTAAAGTGGCTATGAAATTTGAGAAGCAGTAGAGCTATTGTAGGTAGTTATCTGTTCGCAGGAGTAGTGGTAAAAGAGAGTGGGGTAGAACCGGCGATAGCGGTTCTCATACAAAATGCGTGTTAGGGCCTTTTTAACCCCCGATACCAGACGACGCCCTGGGCCGAGGTTCGCGCCCAACTGGGCACCCTCAGGCTTGTTGTCTTAAACGTTGTACCGGGTGAGAGCCTTCAGCGCTCCCCATTTGTCTGGCCAAGTAGTTAATGCCGTCTGCGACAAATCTACAATAAGTCACGTCAAAAAAAGGCCTTTCTAACCTCTTTTTTCTATTCCGTGGTGGAGCATTTTGACAAGAAGGAAGTCAATGTTTAGTCATCAACGGGAAGTATTATCTATACACATTACAGGTGTTAAGGCCATATTTTAATGCCTACAGTATACCTAACAGAATTGGTTAGGTATGTAGCATTATTTATTTATTTTTTGCCCCTGACCAACTGTATACTTATAAATGTAATGAATAAGCAATTAAACTGCTATCATCAGATCATTTGCAACTTTGTAGTCAAATATTACTTGTTAAAGTTGCAATATAGAAGGCTGTGAAACGTATTTTGCATAAACTTAACAACATGAATTAATTGTGGAAGGTTTTTACATAGCTACCACTCCTTCCTGTGTTATCGACCGCGTAATGGTACAGTAAATACTTGCATCGTTAGTACTTTAGTATAAAAGAAAAATCCCCTCTATTATCGTGTTGATTACCAACCTCATCAATCCTGATATCAGGGTTATTATTGAGCCGCCAAAGGCCTCTGACGTGACTCATGTAACAATCGGTACTTATATCAATAAGTAATAACTACGACCAACGGCTTAACGTGCCTTCGGAAGCACGGATCATCTTACTTTTGGACAATCAGGTGATTAACCTGTAATGTCCGAACCAAACTAATCTATTAGGTAACTCGTAACTAATAACCCGGGACCTCCGGATCGTGAGCACAACGCTCGACTTATGGCCTACGGAGGCTGTTAACAAAATCATAACAAAAGCCTAACCTACCTGTTTATACTGTCACGTTTTTCACGCATGTAACTGAATATACTTAACAAACAATCACTTTTGCTCTTTGCACATTTTTTCACTATATATAGGTATATAGGTACCTAGAATCAACACTTGATTTGCACAACATTAAAAAAAACCTTAATTGTCATTTTTTTTAATTTTTCAGCGATTCACTGGCACATTATAAAGCGAAATATTTACTTATAAAAATAAATACAGGTTTAAAAATCGAGTTCGCCCAGCCACTAGTGTTACGATCGATCGACAATAGCACTTTGTCAGTCGTCAGTGGATGCTAATACGGCCCAAGTTTGGACTAATTTGCATCAGAATGGTTGGGCCCAACCAAAAACAAGAAGCGGCCTACTTTCCTATATTTTATTGTTATCGGGAATTGAGAGTGATGCTTGGTTGCGGGAATTGTGGGCATAGGGATGCCTATGCAAATGAGTTGGATACGTCTACCCGCTATCGGTAGTATCTATCATAGAGGCATAGAATAAGGAATAATACTACATATAGAACGGCAACTCGCCGCTCCCCGCCAGCGGCTGAGCTAGGTTTACCCCGCCTCCCCTAGGACTTACTTTAATCTTCAGTCATATAGCATCAGACGTCACACACACAGATGCGCGTGTACGATAACGTCAATGTGTGGCGTCTGTGTAAAACGTGTGTGTTGTACCAATTTTATTTTCACTTGCAATCTGCGGATATTGCAATAAGTAATATAATGGCCCCGATTCCTGCAGACACCGCCTAATTTTATTTTAAGTTATATCCGTCAGTTTCATATCCGTCGAAAAGGAAAGGGACGGATGATTCACAGCTCTTAATTTTAGGAAGAATGAGTAAATGAATGAATAACCCAAGCGAATCAAAAAGGTACGTCACTGGTATGCAATCCGTTTGACATGCTGTCTACTAACTGTGTCGGGTTATTGGCCAATGTAAAATTTTTAGACGGTTGTTTTAGTTTTGTGCTTAAAATTGACGTGTGTTCCATAAATTTTATGCTTGTCGATTACCCGTCCCTTTCCTTTTCGGCGGATAAGAAAATGACAGATATAACTTAAAATAAAATTAGATGGTATTTACAGGAATTAGCACCATTATATGATAACTTAAATACATTTTGATGTGGAACTTATTAAATATTGTAATGTTTTACCAATATGTAGTGCCTTCTTGAAATTATAAATTTTTGCATGCCTGACAACGGTGAAGTGTGTGAAACTTGCTGAATTTTACTTAAAACCTTTATGTACTACATTTGATAGAAATAAATTATTTTGATTTGATTTGAAATATATTTATTGCTGTTTACTGAATTTTCATTTCATAACTTACCTACATAAAATCATTGCAAATAAAGTGAGTGGGTGAATATCAAAATTTCAAGTATGATATTCTATATCTACGTGGTAACTTGTTCCTCATAGCTAGAACTATCCTTTTTCATGTCGGAACCCAATTTTTCACGAAAAAGTAATATGAAAGTTCGCCTCCAAACTTGGCACATTTTGATATTCACCCGAGTACAAGTAGCTGGCATATTAGATCGAGTCCTGTGGAAGCTCGTCCTGACGTCTGTTGTTATGCTAATAGGAGAAAGCATCAAAGGACGCACATTCTTCGCGAGACAAGAGCGCCCTGATTTTAGTCATGCATACTGTGTGAATGTTATGGATGTTATGTCACTGAAGTAATATACATCATAAGTTCACGACTACATCCCAATTTGGGTAGTCAGAAGTACCTACATCGATCGTAAGATAAACTAAGAATCCACACATCACCGAGCTTTCTGTTAAGGACAACGTGATATAGACCGTATCGCCGTCTTTAATGAAAGTAAATATTTATCCTTCTATATTTTGTACGTCATCATCATCATCTCCCTAGCATTATCCCGTTTTTCATAGGGTCCGCTAATAATATCTAATCTGAAGATTTGACAGGTCCGGTTTTTTACAGAAGCAACTGCCTGTCTGACCTTCCAACCCGCGAAAGGAAAACCAGACCAATACAGGTTAGGTCACATACCCCCGAAAATGCATTTCTCGGGAATGTGGGTTTCCTCACGATTTATTTTGTAGGTATTAGGTACATGTTAAAAAGGTGGGTCTAAAAATATTTAAAAAATAAAAGATTGAATGATTCGAATAAAACGTGACGATAAGCTTCAATAGTATCAACAGAAACATAATTTGCATAAAACGAAACGTTCAAGGCATTTAAAAATATTGGATTGAATATCTTTCAAAGTTTGAACTCAAATATTTATGTAAATTTGTCAGAACTTTCAATAGCCCTATCGAATGCTTGTAAGTAACTGTTTCAACACTGCATTCGAACCCTGTCTGTTGTCATGCAAATTAGGAGAAAGCTCGAACAATTTTACCTACTCAGCTGAATGTGGCAAGGACACTGGTAAAAGCCACAGATGTTCTTTTTTTAAAATACATAAGTATGTACATACAGAAACTAATTCCAAGATCCCTAATAAGTACAGGCGGTCAAAAAGCCCACATTAAAGCAATTCATCTAAAGAAACAATATTGCAATTTGACATTTGCGCATGATAAAATGTCAAAAGGCAAAATTTTTTAGATGAATTGCTTCAATACGGCCTGTTTAACCCCCAAGATTTTGGTATTTTATAGACGTAGCTAGGACGGTATTTTATTATGTTCAACATGATGGATTCTTAGAATTAACATAAAGCCTATAAACAACAGATCACGTACAGAAACTGACACCTACTTACAATAAGAAGTGAAATGATTTCTTAACTATTTATTATTTCCATATCCATGCAATCTATAGATTATTGTGTGTGTACACATACATGCATAGATATGCATATAATAAATATCAGTCACCAATATTTTCAGAAACATCGAAGCCGCATAGGTAAATCTAAAGTTGAATAGAATTGAACCAAGTTATAACCAAGTTTATTATATACAATAAGCATATTATAAAAACATAAACAGACATTTTAAAGAAGGTCAATGACGCCCATCACAGATAAACAATTTGATTCATTGCAGCTCACTACTATTATGACATAATACCTACTACTCAACGATTTACTATACTTACATAGGTATGTTAGTGCTGCTATAAGGTCCCGATATACAAAGATGAACCTGATATTTTCTTTCTGTTTAACCTATCTACATAGCCAATTTTTTTCGAAGTAATGACAACCCTTGTACGTAGTAATTAAGTAGTCGTTACATGAGCCATGTAAGAGGCCTTTGACGGCTCAATAGTAACCCTGACACCAGAGTTGATGAGATTGGTACTCCACCTCACAACCGACACGATAAAAGAAGATCAATCCTTGTGCCAAGAAGCTGATTATTAAGACTGTAAGTTTCTTTTTCCTCATAAAATAACTTGTTGCTTGTTGTATATCTAACATAAAAGGTACCTGTAAGGTATTAAAAATTATGGTCTATGGCCAAAAGTGGAGAGTACCGAGGAAGTAACCTAACCTAACCTAACCTAAGTAAATTTTAGTTATCATTTCAACTAAAGTAGGTAAGTACTTAAATATAACTAATAGTTTCAAGTCTAACGCTTTCCCGGCCGATCCCGTTGTTCTCGATACCTTCCCAGCACTATTAGACACTATAACTTACAAACATATGCTATATGTTACAGAAACCGGTTGCCGGCTCGATTTCTAGATGCTATCGCGGAGGCCTTTATGGCAGTGTCACAAAGCCATGGCTGGTGGAACGACGCCTCTGACGCCGATAAAGACTGTCTGGCGGCCAATTAAATCACAAGTAAATGGGACCAGTCAATTACCTTCAATCATGATTGTGATTGCTCGGTACAGCACTATAAGATTACAGACTCATACACCTACGTATGAATACAAAAAGCGCGCGTCTTTTGCGTGTTGGCGCGAAATGATTAAAAGAAAACTTAGGTTACCATCATTATTTTACAACATCCAAAAAATTCAATTTTCAACAAAAGTTGTACTTTAACTTTCTTTTCTTTTTAGCTCATGAATGGTAGGTAGGTCTTATTATTTGTAGGAAACCTTAAGATACGTGTTTAGAATAACAAGTAGGTACTCACGTGCGGTCACCTAGCAACAAGTCGCCGGCACCATCAACGTCAGACACTGCACCATGCACCAGTGCTTGAATATCCTTCCGCCTAGCCACTATCACTCGCGTATCTACGCTCGCGAATGCGGACTGCTTTTTTTTTCTCGCGTTACGACCCATTAAACTTGTAGATTTCTGTCTCACTCACGCGCCAATGGTATAAAGAAGCGAGACAAAGAAAGGTTGCGGTTTATAGGTTGTTGATAGAATTGGTATCCGTTCCGTAACGTACCGCCGCCGTGTTGCATATTTTTATACGAGGTAGCTTTGTATGAGCGATCAGGTAATTGTATGAAGTTGCAGAGTTTTGAAAATTATGGCTAATAAAGAGGCAAGAATTTAAAATAATTGTTTTTTTTTATTTCCTTTTCTTTGCGCGATGTATAACATAATAATAATGGGAGTTTTCAAACCTACTTTCCTCTGATGAGACCTTATGAACCCTCTGATGCATGTAACGATATGTGAATGATACAATTTACTCCTTATATTTAATAAACTGATTCCAAATTGACATTTAATCTTACATCGTTTTAACAGTGACAATTGGTAACTTACTTTTTTTACCGTTATCGCTCTCATGTTAAGAATCATTTTATATTTTGGTAGTAACCCTGACACCAGGGTTGATGAGGTTTGTATTCCACCTCACAACCCACACGATAAGAAGAAGATTTTGGTAGTTACAAAACCCAAACTTATAAAAACTTAATAATCTTAGAGTACCTACGCATCACTTCAAAATAGGACCCTTATATAACCCTTTTGAGTGTTTACATTGAATAAATAAGACACGTACCACTCACCTTGAGTCCTTGACTGATGTCGAGATGTGATTTTAGCAAAAAGTTCGCCACATGAGTCCCAGCAATATATTCGATATCTCACTAATCACTAAGTCCGTGTAGCCAGTTATTATCTCACTCAAAATATACTCAAAATAGTACATAATTAAAAAAATATTAATGTTTTGTGTCGTTGTTGATGTTGTATGTTTTTATGTTAGTATGTTCCAAAACGTGCAAGATAACCACCGAAACTTATTTTTACAAATTGTAATAGCAATCGCGTCACTTCGTTAATGCTGGGTTATTTTAATATACCCACTATTAGAATATTATTATAAGAGCCGATCAAAATTTACTTTTAATGTACATGTAGGAGGTAATATAATTTGATAATTAATTATTAAAAATATTCAGATAGAAAATGTGTCCCCAATACACATTCTACCTATTCGACTAGAGCGTAGGGTCTTCAATTGTTAATTTTACATAATTATTATGTATATTATTTGGTATCTTCGGTGCAAGACATCAAGGAAAGCGTTATATTATAGTTTCCAAATTTTTTTATTAAGTTTCTTTAACCCAAAAATAAACAAAAAAAAATAAGCGCATTTCTAGAAATATCGGGGGTGTAACACTTGTATATTGATTTTAGGAATTATCAGGCAAAAAATAATAAAGTACCACGAAGACATGAAAATATAGCTTTCGTTGATGTCTTTTATATGGAGATTTACTATACGCGTATATTTCACATAAACACGATCAATCACTTATTACCTAATAAAATGAAATGAACACAAAAAGATGAAATTTATTCTATTCATGGTCTTAACATATTTTATATCATACAGTTAATGGAATTTTGTTTTTAATGAACCAAACAAGAAAGTAAACTGTATACAAATTATTGTTTAACTTTGGATGTAATGATAATTTTAATAATGTGATAGGTATCTCATATTACAAGTGAAGTTTTACCAATTTTATTGGAAGTAAATATATACAATTCGAAAACACTAAAACACTGACACTTAAAAAAACTGCGTTCACCGCATTACAAGGCCACTTCGTACGGCAGTATAACGCCGAAAGATGTTTAGGAAATATAGGCGTCTCCCACAGCGCAGCCGTGGATCTTGCTTTATATCGCCTCAGCCAGCATTGGAGAGCAGAACATCAAACGACGTTATGGCTCCCGGACGTGTCGAACGCGCGCCAGACAAGGACAGCGCGCCGAAAAGAGACGGAACAGTTTTATAAGCCAAATATTTTTATTATTACTCAAAACGCACGCCGCCGCTACGAAGTTTATAAGCAAAGTTTTGGAGGGAACTTTTTGTTAATAGATTATGTACTTGCTTACTGTTATGTTGCATCGGCGCGATGGCGGCGACACGGCGGCGGGCAGTTCATTCATAAAAGTACACTTTTTGTTAGATTTCGATTTAATTATTTATTTATAAGTGCTGAAGTAGAATTGAGCATGTAAAATTACAATATTATGTTATATTTAAGTAAGTGGAAAAATACACACAGTTTTTAGGTGTTAATATGCAGGCGTTTTGATATTCAGATTTTGTACCTATTTTGTAGATATTAAAATTCCGGATTATTTTATTTAAGTGAATACAAGATTTGTGAATAATCCTGACGTATATGTACTATCTTAACAATGAAATATAATTAAGTATGAAGCAAACATCCTGGGTAATCTAACAATTAGGTATTATTTACTAACTAAATTTTAACATGTAAAATTTATACATTGTTATAAGTTTACGCGGTTATTATCATAATTAAAACACATAATAACGGGTTCTTACCGCGTTTAAATGGGGATATGAGACTCCCGATATTTCGACACTGTTACAAGTGCCATGATCACGGGATGACTGATGAGATTGCGCGGTAAGAACCCGTTATTATGTGTTTTTATCATGTAAAATTTATTAAAATTGCAGTAAGTACGTTACCTACCTTACCTATTTGACGTGAAATGTTTAACAAGTTGAAGCTAAATTATAAAATAAATTAGTTATTTAATTGACAACATAAACAAGGAATGCAACTGCACGATATGGAACATGCAATGAATCATACCACACGAGCATGCGCAATATGCATTATGCACAAATTGGCTGGTTTTATTTTGAGTCAGAAAATTTATAAAACGTCCTTGGTAATAAATTGCTTGTCATGAAAATGGGTTTGTTTAACTAAAACATGACTTACGAGACTAAGCTCTATAAAATTTAAGAAATAAATAATTTTAGCGAACTAGGTCATTTTCATATTATAACAGCGAGCTTTCAGTGAGCAAACAAGAATAACATTTTCAATTTGAAACCAACCCAAATTAATATAAGGTTTTATTCATAAGTGAAGAATTAAAGCTGTTATGCATCATCATTATGATGATGTTGGATAAAATAGTTTGAAAATGTTTTTTTTTAATCTGTGCGCCGACGGAATGTGAAAGGTGTAATTTTTTTTACATCTATTGTTTTACTACTGATATTTAAAAACAAAAATGACCTATTTATTATTATAGAACGCCACAGCAACATATATAAATGAATACATAACATATGAATGCATACATATCTACATAGCGATCTATCACATATCCCTCCTTTTTGTTTAGCCGCAGTCGGGTAAAAACCTATACAAAATTACATGACGTATTGCTTTGTAGTTACTGCATATTGCTACTTCAAATAAAGGCTAGCTAATATATAATACTACTTTTTATATATTTATGACATAAGTAAGAATGCTTTGTACCCAATAATAATATACGTCTACAGTATATAGAAATGTACTTGTACCTAAAAGTAGGTACGTTAAGTACCTTCTCTCGTATGTAAGTGGGATGAGAATAAATTGAATTGAATTATACAAATATCCGAGTGCGCGCATCTCAGACGGTTTATTTAGATTCGCACAAATTGAATCCTTGGTTCTGAGCCAAGAGGAAGCACATATTCATCCCAGCGAGGGAGGGACTAGATTCGATTTACCTAATAGGGGGGGTGAGGGGCTCACTCAATTACGTAGAGTGTGCCGAGGTGTCCCGCTCCGCTCACTACATAATTACATTATCTGATAAACGGTTCAACCCAGCCAATTTCCCATGACTCACGGAAAATTTGCGAAGGAAAATGTTTTCTGAACGCTTTCTCAGGTGTGGCTGATACTTTCTTTTTTCAATTTCTTTAACATTTTTATATGAATTACCATGGGTCTTATGGAAGAACAAGATATTAGGTAGATATGTAAGTGTATCAAACAACAGGTATTTTGTTTTTATTCAACTTTAAGCTTGTAATATTGAGACGAATAAATTAGACTAATTACTTACCTATAAACCTACATAAGATCTCGTCTATTTCCCGTTGGGGTAGGCAGAGACTGGAGAATGCGACTTACTACGATCTTGACACACCATTTTCGCTACTTCCACTCTCATCAAAGTCTTCATACTTGGTCTCCAGTTTGGAGTGCTCTTGACCTGACATTTCAAAATATCCTGGATTTGATCGCGGTATGTACGCCTGAGCTTCCAATTTTAAAAAAAGCTTACCAAATTCTACTACTAACTACTTACTTAGATACTTCTTCGAAATAAACTTACCTTACCACATCTTTATTGGATCATAGGAATGAACCACGGACCAAATATTTATCCCGTTTATCCGGATCTATGTGCTGTGGGAGAAAACCAAAATCTTCTCTGCTATTAGTACTACTCGCATCATAATTTACTTTCCGTTCACTGTATTAACCCTCTTACTTAAAAGTAAGCCTGCTCACCTACTTTACATATAAGTGCTTGTGCTTTTACAACTGGCGTAAATATTTCCCTTAAAGCAACAAACAAGACGCTAATAATATGCATTTTACCGTCGTATATAAAAAGTAGAAATTCATATAATTTACCAACAAAGCAAACAAAAAGTATTATAAGATGAAATAACAGACGGCAACCTTTACAAACGTTACATCTACTCAGTCTAAAAAGCCCCGAACATAAAAAAGCCAGACCATTGGTAGAGCTACTCATGATACCTACCCACAATAACACTAAACCATTGATTTCATTACGGTTATATTTACTCGTTTTATATGTAAGCGTACATTGTTGCCTCAATATAATTGCTTAAGATATCAGGGAATAAAGATACGTTTGTAAGACTAAAATATTGTCAATATTTTATCATAATTATCGGCTGCGTGCGCGCGGATTTAGAGGGCATAGTCTCAACGCGATCCCGCGGCCGACCAATCGGAGCGCGTTCCACATTTAAACTGTGAATGTGACCAGTGACGCGTGGTCCGGGACACGTCATTTGTAGCTGAAGTTATTGGGCAGATAGGGAGGTCTGTGTACGTTTGCGGCTTAATATGAAGTTGTCTCGGTTCTGTTCATTTATATGGTAATCGGTAAGGAGGCGGCTGCTCCAGAATAACCTGCCGCAGGCGCAGTGTAGGTGCATACCTTAACACTTTGTATGGTAATGCCTCGAATAAGGATTATTTAAAGATACCTACCTCTGTGGAATTTTAAAATAGGATTCAATGTATTAGTTTTTTTTTTATTAACAGCTTTGTAGAGTGTGGTTTAACTCGTAAATGTACGCTATACTCACTGAATTTTGTTTTTAAATAAATATTTACTTAACCTACAGTACAAGATAGTTAAATTTATTTTCACATGTGCAAAATCATTGCTCGAATAACATTAAGTGTACTCTACCCTCATCAATTAGGAACCAAAATGCACTCTACCATAATTATAATTTCTATAAAAAAATATTTGACATAGGTATGTTCATAGTCTATATTAGGTAAGTATAATATATGTATTATGTTGGTCTGATCACAAGAGTAGAAAGATATTAACTGCATCCGTGGCCCAGTGGATGAGCGTTGCACTCACGAACCAAAGGTCCCGGGTTCGAATCCCGTTGGGGACAAAAATACAAAAATCTCTGTGAGATCTGTAGTTTGGTTAGGACGTTGCAGATTGATTACCTATCCGATAGTCCGAAAGTAAGATGATCCGTGCTTCGTATGGCACGTTAAGCAGTCGGTCTCACCCGGCTACTATTTACTTAAGTAAGTATGAAGTCGTTATACAAGTCATTTCAAGGGCCTTTGGTAACTGAATGGTTACATTGACACCAGGGTTGATGAGATCAGTCATTGTCCTCAACCCAGGACAAGGGTAGTCTTATCAGAAAGCAATAAGTACAGCAATTTTGGTATTGCTGTCCAGGATAGGTGTCCATATATATTGGTAGTTACTTCCTCACGCAATAATGATCCTTTCATAATATACGTATACATAACATAAGGTGCATTTTCAATTAAGCTTCAGAGGTGCATCTATAGTAAGGTAAAGTGCGCACCCACGCTTCTCCTGAGCTTTCTGTTAGACCAACGTCATCGGTGGTAAGTCTGGTGAGCAGTATCGCCATCTATGTATAATCGTATATAAGGGTCAAAGAAATAAAATAGTATTATTTTCTTATTTTAAACAGGTTCTCGTTTACCAATATACTTAATAAAATTTTCAAACTAAGAACGATTTATTTTGTCGGTGACGACTCTACATTAATATTTTTGTCAGACAAGTTTCAAATTCTTTGGATATATTCCTAGAGTAACACAATTTTATTTATTTATCATGGCACATAGGTACAATAAGTATCTACTTAAGTACTTACATTTATTACATGAATTTACTCGTTTCTTACTAAACGTAAAAGCTGTTTAATAAAACATCCGTAGCTTCGCGCCGCTAGATGGCGCTAGTATAATTCTGTACCGTCGGTGAAAAGTAATACAACTCGAGTTGTATCACTTTTGAGTTATTAGCACACACTTCATGTTCAAAAAATTCTCTTTCTTTGTGTCTAATTCTCGTAACTGTAGCTATTATAAATACGGAGATAATTTTTGTGTTCAATGATATAAGTACTGTTTGTGAAGGATTCATGCTGTTATAACACGTGTAACATAATTCATCTTAACTTGCATTAAAGTGAAATGAAGATTTTCATTAAAAATTTTGGTGTAAGTAAATGCAACTCAACATATATTAAAATACACGCAATCCTTGAATTCTCACGGTCCGTGTTTAATGATATAATTTTAGTTGTAACATCAAACACCAAATTTATTTTTTCGTGAAAGGTAATATAAATTAATATATATCAAAATATTTCAGAAAATACGATCTTGGATATCAATAACGTGTCGTGTATAATGATACATACAAGTTCGATTCCATGCGCCACCAGTGTGTATCCTAGGGTGACCTCCGCATAAACCTGTCTATGGGAAGCCATTTTGTCTAGAGCCACAGCAAATCATATCTGATCCGCATTGCGAATGGGTATAGGTTAAGTTAGTACTTCAGACCAAACCGTGTTCTTTCTCTTTCTGCTATAACCACCCTGTAGTACTTAATTATAGTACCTCAATAAGTTGTGGGTCCTGATCATGGCGTCGTTATCACCATGGCAGGGTTAGTCAAGAGGTATTTGAGATTTGTCATAATTGTCGTTAGTTTCCTTCCCTTAGCTCGAAGCATAGCTGTTTTACATAGTTTTCTTGATTACATGCAAGTTAAGCGGTGGCAGATTGAACGCTGCTTTCATTGCTAAGGAGGTTGTAGACGTGAAATAATAGCTCCAAATATTATCAAGCTCCAATTAATATGCAAGCCATTCAATACACGCTGGTTAGATCTTTGATGCAAGCGCCGGTAGTGGTATTTTTGAACCTACACAGCTGTAGATGATCGTACATACTTTTGGGTTTAAGGTTCCACTGGGATCCAGCTTGGCATCGGCAGCATCGGGATCTGCCACATCTTCTCAAGAGAAGATTACCAGTTTCTCAAACACGTTGAATGGTGTAAATTTGTCGAGCTTTCTCGTCTTTATAAAGGGAATAACTACTTACTCTGAACTCTGAGCACCACCGTTATTTTTTTTTCTGTATTTTGATTATATAAGAGAGAATTACGCACAGGACCGTGAAAAATGAAAAGAGGAAGGGGAGGCCTTTGCCCAGCAGTGGGATCTTGTAGGATAAATTAGATTAGAATAAATAATTGGCAACACCACGGGCACAACCCCTTAATTAAACCAGGTCACAAAGTTTGTAGAAATCCCAGGAGGTATTTAAGCTTCTGAAAGGAGTTAGTTGGCTTACATAGTCAACAAAAGCACTCATAATGGACCACTTGTGTTTATGCGGAAAGCTGAGCCCATTAAAGTAACATTAGATATGGGACATTTGCCCATACATGTTGTGCCCACCCCACCTAGAGTGGGATAAAGGCAGGAGGATGATGATGATATAGTGGGAAGTTTGCCCACTTCACAATAGTGGTCCATACGCGAGGATACGCGGAACGTGTGCTTACGTGTAAAGTTTTGCGCAAACGAACTCATTTAGTTGTATAAGCCATTGTCAAAATTAACGCTTGCCTCTAATAACTGCTTTCCCATGTGTATAAAAATATTTAATAAATTACCGGATGCTTTCAAAGACTGCAAACTCAATAAGTTTCGCGTAGCAGTTAAACTCTGGCTTGCAGATAGATGCTTTTACAGCGTGAAAGAATATTTAGATTACAAATAACAGGTTTTAAGTGTATAATTGAAAGCATGTATTAAGTGTGTAGATTATTTGTAAAATTGATATTATTATTTGTTATTGTTTTTAAATAATCTGTGTGTATGCCTGAAAAGGCAGTATTTGGTGATACTCAATGAAAAATAACAGCTGTTTGTAACCTAAATACCATGCACAGAATAAATTTCATTTCATTTCAAAACTATAACAGACCATGGTAAAGGTGATAAGACCTACCCTGAGGATAGCCCTGTGTAATCTATAGGTTTGAAGGTGAACCAATGATCTTCATTTTCACTACCTATTATTATCGTCAATATTGATTCGACTCCGTTTATAGTTCTGTCAATGTTGCGGGCTACCATTAGACCGGGAATTTTGATAATTCGAAGTATTGAATTATCAAAACCTCTGTGGAAATGCGCCCTTCGATCGCCGGGCAAGTTTTGCTCATTTTCTTCGTGATACATGTATACAGGGATTTTGATTGTGGAATGAGTTGTAATCTTTTAAATAGTTTCAGCAGGAAAGAAGTAACACTAACCAGTTTGTGTGATTTTGGTTTAAAAGTACGTTGGTACATCACTTTTATCTCCAGGCCGTGCTGCCAGGCTAGCCCGAAACATTCCTAATGACCAGTCTTAATATGATTCCTCTTACCTTCATTTGTTAGGGGTGGAAATATTATCATAATTGAATTTGTAAGATTTTGACTGCAAAAATGAACCAACAATGGTTTTGATTAGGGGCATAGTGTGGTGGACAAAATGTGTTTGTAGCGGGCAGCAGTGGTGGTTTTGACCGGTTATTTATGAGTTTTGAGAGTAAAATCATAACAAAAATATTTTATTATCGCCACCTTACACTATATATACGTGTATGGTACACGTATTTATTACTAGAAATTCGTAAAAACATGTATCATTTTACACAATAAAACCGAAAAAATAAATCAAGTTATACCACTTGACACAAATTCCTTATAGTTTATCGTTTGTGTCAATTGATATAAGTTACGTTTCTTTACTTTTTAAAGAAAATAAATAGAATTTTGCCTTTCTACAACTTCATAAAATAAACTTTCTTCCAAGACATTTTGTTTTTTGTACAATAAGACTGTAAATTATTAATTGAAATATGATATATCAACGATGACTTTTGTATAGTTATGTGTGTAAAAAGGTATATGTAGACTTGTATCAATTTATACAGTATAAAAGTTGGTGACAACTGATACATGTAATTTATTTTGATCCTCTACCGTTTCTGTTTAGGTTCTAAATATAACTAAATATTAGAAAAGAAACCTTCCATGATCACCTATCGACACATCTAACTTTTGTTCCATTATTCCTTATAAGTCACGAGCTAGAATGTTTTTAACTTTAAACTCGATTTTCTCAAAACTTGAATTTTGGACTTGTATTACTTTTCACCGACGGTACAGAATTGTGAAGAAAACTTGTAAGTTTCCCCTGTTTTGTAGTTCTTAATGAGCTAAATTATAGAGACAACAACGTATTTTATTTTGATAAGATGAACTGTGCTGTTTTAATGCTAAATACGTTCAAAAGATTTCATTATTTATCATTATATTTGCCAGGGTTGATGGGGTTGGTAATTCACCTCACAATCCACACGATAGAAGAAGATTATATTTGCCTTTAGCCAGGAGAATTCCATTGTTTCTTTTCTACGTTCTTTTCATACTTACATCTTTCAGTAATTACACATTCTTACGTTCATTGAAAGATACTTTTCATATTAAAATCGTTGATGCTGGTTACTACTTACTGATGTAAGTACCTAATCGATACATGAGCTATGCCAGGCGTCTTTGGCGGCTCAATAATAACCCAGACACAAGGGTTGATGAGGTTGGTAATCCGCCTGCCAACCATAACCCGCATGATAGAAGAATATATTCAAATGGAACTATAATTAAATGTGTATTTGTAATTAAGTGATCTGCAAATCCCCCACTCAATTTGATCGACTTTCCTGTTTTAGTTGGCATGTTACGGTATCTTTGTTAATTTTATTACTGTAGGCAGATAAGTACCTACTTATTATATTAATTTAACATAATTATTTTCATCTGCACTTAGCTATCTATTAGGATTTGGTATGATGTTCCTAATGGCTGTAGAGGGCTGGTTGTCTGAGGATTGGCAGTCAGAAGAAAGCGTTTAGAATGCCGTAAAAATCACTGAATTTCAATTTGTTTCACGTTTCCAAACAGTAGTTCAATGGAGCACAAGAAAAACAGAAGTGACGCGACAAATTTTGTCATTTCAATAAAAATATTATTTTAATGTTGGGGTTGCCAATCTTACTATCGTACTTACCTTACTTACCATGAAGTTGTTGCCTGCCACCAACAGCGAAGCAGAGACGCCCCTTTGAAAAATCCTCAGGAAATTTCCACGGGAATGTTCCTTGGAGGGTTGGCAAAATACTTGACAACCTAATTCGCAAACAAAAAAAGAACATGTATATTCATATGTATGTGTATGCATGTACATACACAAACATAAGCAGCTCTGTAAACGATGTTATAAGTTCAATGATCCATTTTTTTACTTGGCAGTAGAAAGAAAATACTTATGTAGAGACTCTTTAATCTCACATAAGCCTTTTGTTTTTTAATTTCTTTAAATTTAAGCAGAAATACTTTCAACTAGAACGAGACAGAAATCGATCGTGTCAAAAAAAAATCCATTATGATCTTTACTAGTAAGGTTTTGTTATTTATTTATTCTATCGGTCTAATAGAAAGGTCGGTGAGGTGCGTGTACAAGTTCATATAGATGATGATGTCTCTACCTCTGACTACCTATCAATTCGGATGTAATCGTGAGCTTATGCGGTGAATTTTCTTTTCATGAGAGCTATTTACAAGAGCTCTAAGTTCTACTCAAATTCAAAAAAAAATTTATTCATTAGCTAACATAATTACACTTTGAATCGTCAATTTTTACATAACGAACGTCTCATCCGCCTAAAACTAATGCAGTTTCTCACAACCTGTATAGCCGGGGAAAAGAAGCTGCAAGAAAAACCTTGGCACAGAAAAAACTTGGCTTCTTTAAAAAAAAATAAACATAAAATATTTTTATACAATTGAGTGCTCGCATGAACACTAGGTTGAGATTTCTCAACACATCGTAAGACTAGAAACGTAGGTAGTAGCTAATAGTAACGACTCATTGCGCTCGTTTCAATTCCGACAACTCGAGTTGTAAATGACATGCGAACTGGGAAGGCTCTTATGAATTTATGCTCATTGGTATTCTAGTTTGGGTCGTGAATAGGTCTTATTTGTGTTGCCCTAGATATCAATCCGGGCTGACACAAATACTTTCGTAGTACATCAGTACTATGTACTGAAGATACGCTTACTAAGTCATGTCTGCAGAGCTCACTCAATGCAAGTCGATTCAAAATCATCAGCAAAACAACTTACGAGGTGCTTCTTGATTTGGAAAGCACGATCCTCATGTTGACTTGGTCAGCTACCGTTAAAACGAGATTTTATAAAATAATATTTTAAAGTATTATTGACATGGTACTGAGGAATTTTAGTGGTAGGTATATGCGTCCAAATTATAATCGCATTACATTCCTTTCGGTGTGGCCAGAAAAAAATAATGCATAAATGTGTGACCAGAAGTTTATCTCATATAGGTAAATACCTGGTTTTATCTATTGATGTGCTGATTCTTTCGGACTGAAGGTAATCTTGACAGTTCTAAAGCTAGCTCCAACTTTTTCTTGTACTAAGTCTATGTGAAGGCCGGCACTATCTTTCCATTTCAAATTAAATTAATATTTTTGTCCACCGGAATTGAGAACAGATATGCACCTTTAGTAAATAAGCATAGTTTAAATGACGTTTTTATGTTATTCTTTCTGACTGTTTAAAGATACAGAAGGGAACACCCATCGAATTGATTGCTAGTTACAGGTCTGTCTACAGCCATGATGCCTAATTTCTCGTCTTTTTGCTGATCAATATTACTTTCAAGTTACAGGTGTACCTAATTAGTACTTACCCACCAGCTGCATTGCCATCCCCTCAATATTGAAGACTGATTCTTTTTAGCATTACTTTTATTATTTCCGCTTGTATCTTTTTCACAATGTATTCCAATTCTGCAAGATCGATCCAGTATTTTATAAAACGAACGGTATTATTATTTTTGAAAAAAAAAAAACAGCCTGTAGACCTAATAAGTTAATAGAGGCTGGTTGAGAATAACAAAAATATGTTGTCAAAATAGTTTTTAAAATCATAAAACCAATAAATAATGAAGCTTTACGGGTAACGCAAAGGAAAAGAAACCGAGACACGACGAAATATTTAATTTTTTCCCCTTTCATACATTCTTTTCTAAATTCGTCATAAAACTGTCGAGAGCACATTCATTTAATTATACATTATACTTAACAAAACCTCACATTTTCTGGCGTGATTAACTACATTAATTTATCTGTACAATAATAATTACGAGACCTTTAATTATTACATTATATAGTTTAGGTAAATAAGGTTCTAGTCGTAGTATCTACTGAAATCGTTGAATATACAGTCGTTACACAAGCGACCGGTAGCGGTATCTGAAAAGCAATAGTTAGGTTTTAAAAGCTCACTTAGCACGCAGCTTAAGTACTTCGCCCAATTACATTATAATGCTGACGAGTTTTATGAGTATATTCTTCCCCTCGACGCCGAATTTTGGTCGAATATCACTGCTTTTCAGATAATTCTATGAGTACAAATACATTTAGTCACTGGTTACAGCTGCGGTTACAGTATGATACAATTGCTTAATCATCTATGTCGCAAGAACACAGGTATCCATAGATGCCTTCAAATTATATAGAAATTCGGTCGCCTAGACGAGGTCGCCATTTGTACAAAAACATCTAATTTATTTTACCATTAAATTACGGGACAATACAGATTTTATGAATTAGATTCGAGTAAACTACTAAGTTTACAATAAAACATTTATTACATAGATATAATATGATAAAATAGGGAAGATGTAGCTAAGTAGTACAAAGATGATATCCTAACGCGGGGTCACAAGGCCCCCACACTAAATGAGACAATTCAAATTATATTTGTACACGACGTAAGAGAGACTTCATTCGGAGGACTCTAGTGAACGTAACTATTTAATATATTGCAATTATACTCATGTATAAATAAATAATAAAATATTCAAGTAAAACAAAAATAAAAAAGTAATAGACTGGCTAAAGCACAATAATTCAAAGGGACAATATTAATGCACTTGCCCATATTACCTAATTAATTGATTATAACATCAACTTCAATATTAAAAAAGTCATAACAGTAACTTATTGTATAATTCTACTGGAACCGAGTTAAAGCTTTGTCAGAAATCCATAATTTAAATAACAAAATTCACGAATTATGAGATAAGAAATTAAAACAGTAATAAATATTTGATCATAGTGTGATGATATTTGCTTATGCTTGTATTTCTTGAAGTGTGTCTGCTAGTGACGTACCCAATGATGTCACGAGAACGTCGCGAACATCTGCCATCAAAGCAACCCGAGTAATTCAACAATTTGGTAACGAAAGTAAAAGTTAACTGATTAAGACTAAACACCCTCTGAACAGCGATACGAATACAACAATAAGCAGTCTCACAAAATATTTTACAAAATTTATTTTCAATAAACTATCTAGAAACTATAATTCATCGGTGACGTCTTTAAAATTCGTACTTAAATCAATTTCAAATACATATCAGCGCTATACTAGACATTATTAATATCAGGAATCGTTATCTACTCATGTACTTAGTCTCGTTAAAATTACAGAACATAATTTCGTAATTAATACTATACACAAATCGACAACACATTTTATCTTACTATGAGATTCTCTGGGACTCGGCGCGGCGCGAGCCACATCGTCCGTTACGTACTGGCCGGTACAGCATCGCTAGTCTATGGGTAACCAACATTGGACGTGAACTAATCCTCCCGGAACCTTTAAGTACCACTCCACACTGAGTCCTTCGGAACTTGTGCTCTCCTTCCCGGTGGATTTAGCTGGCTATACCGTGGTGAAGGGGGTAAGTCCCAGAGAAGGGCGTGGGTCACTGGTGGTGCTTGGCAGGCGGCGCGTGGTGCAGCGCCACGTGGTGCGGCGCGTGGTGGTGCCCACCGTGGTGGTTGTGGTTGTTCGCGTTCGAGTTGTTGTTGTTGTTCTGCGCCGCTTGCGCCGCCTGCCGCTGCGAGTTTTTCTTGTTCTTCATTCGCCGGTTCTGGAACCATATCTTCACCTGCCGCTCCGTCAGGTTGAGATTCCGCGCCAACTCCCATCTCTTCTGTTTCGATACATACGCATTGAAAAGGAACTCTTTTTCTAGCTCGAGGGTTTGGAACTTTGAGTATGGTTTGCGCTTTTTGCGCACCGTTACTTGTCCGGTCCAGTCGAGAGGGTTCGAGGAGCCACAGCCGACGCCCACCCCCACCGACATCGAAAGGGAACCTGTACAACAACATTATATTCATCAGTATAATAATAAAATCAACAGTCATAACAAACACGAGCTCAAACAACAGGATGTTGAAGAAATCAATAGTACAAATCTGTTGGCACGAATTCACTCGGCTAAACTCTAAACAACTATCTACTTCAAAGAGTTTTGTAGGGAATGTTTGCTATGAGTCCATAACACAAGATTCTTAGTATTTAAATGATGGAGTGTGTCAATAACATGTTAATAAGACGGTTTATTTGGACTAGTTATGCGAAATTTTGCAGTCAATCTTTGAAGCACAATGGAGGCAGTTTTAATTAGTATGGGCACAATGCATTTTGCTGCGCAAATGCAGTGGGTTTCGCTCCTAACAAGCTATTTCCATGCGGCATTCATAGAAACAATTGTGGGTTGGAGTACCGGCGTGTTAGAAGTTTCATATAGCACGATTTATGTGAGCGGTCCTTTTGATGAGATCACCGCCTATAAACTTTGTATGCGACAGACGACCTTCTCAATATTCGATGCGTGCAAGTGCACCATTTCCTATTATTCCGCGCGGTGCCGAGCGTTGCGAAATAGATGCCTCATTGTCTAGCGGATGAATGCATACGAGTGTCGTAAGTACTCGCATCCAGAAGTGAAACTGCAAACCTACGCCTGGTATATAATGTATGCCACTCGATATTCATAGCTACGAGTACTTCATATTGTCATTCTGAACAATGGCAACTCTTATATTTTATGTTCGATAACGATATTAATTTTGATCTCATTATAAGTATATAATATACGTAGTTTCGAACATGTATTTCTTTACGTATTTCATCTTCATTTTCAGTAAAAGAATTAATAGAAAAACTGACTTCTTTTCATAGAAAAGTTAAAATGGCCTATTTAAAAAGTTTACTTGAATCTAGCACCTAAGTAGTAGTTTTTTAGTATCTTGTAAGTTGGAACCAATGTGTAACACACTCACATTTGATTTCGTCTCGCTCTGAACCATATCTGTATGCGGTTCATAAAACTGCTCTACCACAACATTAGTATCGCCTACGTAAGAATTAACTAATTCAAGCTTATAGCTTCTACCAGTAACTATTTAAAATTAAATGAAGTCTTTGTTCTTGCCTAGATTTCAATTTACATGTGTATGTTATTTGCTAACTTCATCATAGAGCACATTATTGAAGAACTTTATGGTCTATAAGCAACTTCAGAACACTGTTGTGTAAGTCAAAAGTTCCAAATTGAACCTTAAATTGACGCGCTTAAATAGCATCGTCAGAGCACTCAAAATGTTGTTTCGCGAAGCTATAAAACGGACAAGTGTTTATCGTATCGTAAACCTTAACAGGTGGCTTCATAAAAAATTGAATCAAATCAATATGATTCGCTTCAAGTAAATAAATTAACTGATTTGCGTCTTGTTACAGGGAAAGAAAAGTCATTTTAGTGAAGGCTTAAATCACTACAGCATTATAAAGTGCATAATTACTAGGTACCTCTGAAATAATTAAAATGTTGGAATATTTTGTGATATGAAGTTGTTAGGTAGGATCATTTTGCAAGGGGTGTAGTCTCATAAACGATGTCTTTAGTTTATATTTTTCTAAAATATAAAAAACATAACTGAACAAGAATTTGTATCGCGAAACCTATTATTTCGTGTAAGGAAACTATCATTTAAGATAAACATAATGACAAGTCGAGTCGTCAATTATGAGGGGATAGGTAGCGATCAGTGGCTATAAAAGTGCGGGTTGTGTGCGCCCATAAAAGTTCACCTACCCGACCGTTGTCTATTTCATGTACAAGATCACTTTGCCAATCGACGACAAAATACTCACTCGCAACAATGACATAAGGTTCAAAATCCAATAAATACTTTTACACTAAATGCAAATGCTGATTCCGGTTTGTGATTACTGAAGTCTCTTTTCATTTTTCCTTTACCGAGGACGGGAATTACTCGATTTCCTCTAAGCTGTAATCAAGACGTATGATTATTGGCTCTTATTGTATACGTGGACTTCAATTCTGTTTCCAGCCAGGCACACGAGGCATATAGCTGACCCAGAAAGAACGCCATATGCCATAACAGCTACACTAACGGAGCTATTCCTCGAACCGTTTACTTAGCCGTAAATGCACAAATCAAAGTCAATGTCAACCTCAGGTGAGCCGTAAACACACAATCATAAAGTGACGTGAACACTCGTATAACTTTTTCAACAATTGTTTCCTTTTAATGGCCCATTATATGCGCGTTTTACGCAAAATTATGTCAAGTTACACCTCTGCCGTAACAGAGGCGCGATAAACCCATCTTTATGGTTAGGCGGCGATCGAAAGTGAACTAGCGCCGAGCGTTTATGAATGGAGTCTTTTTATTGCTCTCATATTGACATGGCGCTTGTAGTTTCTTAATTACTACTTACCAACGCGATTTGGGGAAGAAAACCAGTATTATTGCATGTCTGTGGCGTAGTCGCGGTTTTATGATTATCATAAAAGTGATATACATCTACGGTGCGGAATGAATCGTCCGCATGCCGTATGCACCGACCGCCTCGGCCCGTCTAGTTTTTTATCGTCTCATCATCAGTCTATAATGTGTTTATTGTAGCAATATTTGGTTTATTGCTGCTACTCAAAGATCGGTTTATTGTCTTAACGCTCAGGTATCGTGTTTATTTATTAGTTATACATTTTTATTGGCGCTTTATTTTACGTAAACTTTAATTTATTGTCGGTTGTGTAGCGCCGTTTAACATTGCCTATAAAACGGTGCTTACGGTTCGTTTTTAAACATTTGTAGCACGTGTTTCGTTCATTCATCAAATTTATGGTGTTCTGTGGGAAAATGTTTTGATTTGAGCGTTGGCCGCCTTCAGCAGGAGGTTTAAGGATTCCATGCGAACAACGCCGATGTTTGTTTGGCTTTACTGACGATTTTATCGACGTGTTTTGTGAGGCAATGAGTAAGTACCCGACATTTTGGATACAAGAGAATTTTTACGGGCAGTTTCTGGGTTAGTTACTAATATCGTGCAACAAGTAGAAACAGTGAAATACACGAAACTGCAGCTGAAAAATCTCTCAGACGCAAACTGTATTGCTCTTTACATTACGTAACTGATAAGAACCCAGACAAGTCGCTACTACAAAGTTGGGGCAGTAAACATAATGTCATGCAATTCATGTTGCACGAACACAGAAATCATGTAGAATATAAAATACAGTACATATGGAGCAAAGTTTGTGAAGTCGTGCCAATCAGAAACTGCTGTCTCACATGTTCGATTCGGAGGAGAGCAGACATTGCACTAGTGTGCATCAGAGAGTCCACCCTCACATCGGCGAGCGCGGCACACGCGCGCCTGTGTGCGTGCCACACACAAGGCCGCGCGCTGTGTGCGTGCCACGTAGCGCCATCTGCCGGCCAGTCGCGCGCCCGCGAGGGTCAAGGTTGACAAACTCATAATTATTTACAAATCAACTGTTCATCTCAATCCCAAATAATCAAGCTGTGAAAAATCATGCACACAACCACACGTCCTCGAGCCTGGCAGTCACATTAACATAGAACATTTTGTTTATAAATATCCAAAGGAAAATTGTTTTCCAGCACGATATGTTTGGCTGTTACATAGCCGATAAGTTCAGGTAAAGATTACAAACAGGTGCTGTCGTGACCGGACGTCGATAAACGTGAGTGACATGCTCGAGAAAAGTTACATTATGTATGATATTCTTTGGATATGAAATAAAATACTGACCTGGTAAGGTGCCCGGTGGAGGATACGGTGCACTCGAAACCGTCTCCGGCGCGTAGTTCCGGAGCCCATAGTCATGTGAGAAGCCGGATGCCTCGGAGACTGCCGTTCGACGCTCCTCGCTGCCAACGTAGGGTAGAGGCTGGTCACCTCGCGGTGCCCCATACGGGTAGTTCCAACAGGGTTGTGAGAAGCCCTGGTGGCAACCGCCGTCTGCGTACGGTTTGTATTCCCCACTACTCGCAGGCCAGAAGGGTAGAGTCGACTTGCGATCTCTCTCCCCGGGCAGGTTGTAATAAGTCGGGCCGGCAGGGTACTGGTGCTCAAAGGAGGCGGGAGCATCGTAGCCCCAGGGCTGCTGCGCGTGCCGGATGACCCCGGGCTCGGGCTCCCCATACCGCTTGGCCGGGATGTGCAGCGGGGGCTGCGGGGGATTGGAGCCCACAGAGGCGGGCGAGGCGCTGGAGGCCGAGGGCGGCGCGGCGGCGGGGGCGGCCGGCGGCGAGCCGCCTGGCGGCGACGCGTGCGGCTCCTCGTAGAGCGCGCCGCCGACCCCGTTCATCATGGTCCACCAGGCCGGCCCGGCGGAGTGGCCGGATGCGGGCGCTGGCGACGCGGCAGCCGCGTCGCAGGGCGCGCCGAGGCCCCCGACATGGTTGTCAGGGTACAGGGTGGCGGCCGGGCAAGCCACGGGGGAGCAGGAACGTCACCGGCCGGTTCACGCGCGCCGCGGGCACATCGCACCGCGCACACACGCGTCCCACACACAGCAGCGGCACATGAAAATTAAAACGCGAGTCCCGATTTAGCCAGCTGACCGGACGAGATTTGACCGCAGCGTTTACTGTCCGAAACTACAGTACGAGCGAGTCTACTCGTTAGTGTTCAATCTTGTATAATTTATGAACGTTCGTTGAACAATCACTGATAGTCTTAAAAGTTGAAAATAATCGAATTGTTTTTATTTACAAAACTGTCTCTACAATCACGCAACAAGTTTTTTACAGTCCACTTGTGATTAGAGGAAATTTTGGAGTTATTTTTGTGATAACGCAGGAGTTTGTTATTTGTCGGTGAGTGTTTGAGCGCACGTCGTAGCGGGTCGCGTGTCGCGTGCGGCGTGTAGGTAGCGAGGGAACGCGAGGCGCGCAGTCGGCGGCGCGGTCGAGCGCGGAGTGCGGCTGGCGCGGCCGTGTGCGGCGCACACACGCGCGCGCACCACGGCCCGCGGACATCTAGCGGCGGGTGGCGGAACCCGCCAACACGCGCCCACCGTATACGCTTCTACGCTCTACATTTTTAAACGTGGAAAATCTGACTCCCTATGCAAAGCACTGCATGAATATTTCCGTTCCGTTATTCCCATTTTAGAAAATCGTTTTGACACGAATTAAAGCCTATTTAGGGACCTGTGCCCAGCAGCGTAATCAACTACATACCTGCTTTGTTTATTTATTTACCTACCAATGGTATCCTATCCATTTTTTTAAGTCCCTCAACTTTACTCTTCCTGAGCCAGGTTGAAATTTTACATTAACTAGGTAACATTTCTAATTAAGTGAAAAGCTGTCCCTGGTCCCCGTGTAATAAGGTCCCGGAGATCCCCAACTCCCGACAGACCCGCAAGTTGTCGCGGGAAGGGTTGCGGGGCACGGGGGCGTAGTAAACCGATTAATGGAGGCAAAATAGCCATAAACTGCCGTTTAACCAAACTGCAAGCGTCACTCGACCATCACCGAGTTGCCACCAATAAAAAACGCGAGACTTTATGACGGCAACTCACTCACATTTTATTGTGAGTATAAACTTAATTTTATCGTCTGTTAATTTCACCACAAATAATGCTAGGTACTAGATTAAATTATAGGCAGATATAAAATTGTTTTATTACCATTGTCAATGGCAAGGCCGTGGTCTAATGCCTTACATTCGTAATCTTAAGAGTTCACTGACTTCAATATTATTGTTTTTAATGTGCGCTATAACTTTTACTTGCATTTTTGCCTTTGGCTTTACTAGCTGACGTAACGTATGACCTATGTATGTATGTCTATGCATTGAATCATAGTCGGTAAGTAGGTCGGTAGATATTAGGAATGTTCTTGAGAATAGTAGAACCGTGTGCCAAACATCCGACCCCTCCCAAGCAACCCCGTAACGGCCTTCATACACTCGCACCGTGTCAAAGGGAACAATACATTGTACAACCGATAAATTTGCTTACAATAATTTCATACCTATAGACGAAACACGTCCTGTTTACACAAGACACGGCCATAAAATGTATCAAACGAACAAAAGAAAAACATATATACAGCACTAAGAAGGAGTAATATGGTGTTAACACGGTACCTTGCATTATGGTAATAGAAACCCAATTGTCAAAATAAAATACGCGATCGATGTACCTTGTAAAAAAAAAGTAGAGTCATTTCCCACACACAGGCGTCTGACAGATACTACGTCATGCCAGTTTGAAATAAAATGTAGAGTCTAAAGTAATAAAATTGTTTCAAAAACATCCTTTATTTTTCATTAATTGTTAAGATTATTATGGGGAAACCTAGAATAACTTGACA
Organism: Pectinophora gossypiella; assembly: GCF_024362695.1. Lineage (NCBI taxonomy): Eukaryota > Metazoa > Arthropoda > Insecta > Lepidoptera > Gelechiidae > Pectinophora > Pectinophora gossypiella. Next base: position 9,911,869 of record NC_065413.1, on the reverse strand, counting down.
CATAGAATAACATGAAACATAATACTGGGTTCTTACTGCATTAAAATCAGGGATATCAGACTCCCAATAGTTCAACACTATTGCAGGTGCCATGCCGCATAAACCTCAAACAATGTATAACTTGCCCGTAACTATATAAGTTTTTTTTTTTCACTGATTTTCCATCTAATAAATAAATTCTTAGATTTTTTCTTTTTCCAAATCACGCGTGAAACGTATCTATTCTAAAATAAAGTATTAAATTAAATTGTAGTCTTTTTTACTGACACGTATCACAGCCAGTTTTAAGTTACAAGGCAAAAAAGTCGAGATCGTGCTCAGATATCTAAAAATATAGACTTAACAATGGCGGCAAAAAAAAACAGAAGACCTTTTTTAAGTAAATCCGTCACACTGATAGAAAATTCAAATTATGATAAATATGGTTTTTAAAAATAACCTAAGTAAATATCGGAAATAGATGATACGAGTAGGTACGCCTCAACATTCATCATTTCAGCTTTTAAAGATAAATCATACATTTGACTTTAAAAATGTACAGACTAAACAAAATTTTCCTTTGCTCTATTCTTAAATTTAAATTTTCGTCTCAACTACATAGTTTATAAACGCACCTTGACAGTATTATACACGTAATTATTCGTTGACAATGTTCAATGTGTCGTTGAATTAGCGATAAATTTCAACCATGGAAGTGTCAACAATGTTAATTATACTTAGGGATTATTGCCCTTTGTAAAGGAAGAATATGGAAGTACCTTGTTGGTCTTGACTTGCTATAGCTAAAGCAATACTGGCTGGTTAATAAAAGGGTGTAATTTCTTATTTTTATTACGTAATGTTCGAATGTCAATTCTAAGTATTCGATTTGTGAATGAAAAAAGCTGGTTCGAAAGAAATCCTTTTTAAATAGTTTAAATAAAAATACAAATCTTTTATAATTATACTAATTATGTGAAAATACTTATTTACTTTGTAACGTGTGTTTTGCTAAACCAATAGGATATCGATTTCCCCAGTTGCAATTTTTAACTACCGACTTGAAAGTATTTTCACATCGAAGCTAAGTTTCTCTTTAGATATTGAAATACTAGACTTCGTGATTATAAGCACCTTGTAAGTACAGTTAAATGTTGCCTATGAATGTCTACAAAGTATTACTTTGTAAGCAATACCGGCCTTAGCCTTACTTAGGTAACCAAATGGTGTTGCCATAAATAATCGAGTAATCGCCTATGACCTGATTCCTATCAGTAAATGTAATGTTGCAGCAACAGGGACAAAATAATTATAAAATATATAAATACTTTCTACTGCATTAAAGGACGGTCTTTGACCTTCAGTGGTACTCAAATAGGCTATTTGTGAACGAAACTTTTCAAGCGATTTTTCATACAAATGTCGTCTAGCGGAGTGGTAGGTAAACTGGTAATGCTGCTTTTAGCTTGACCTTTCACGCTCAAGCGTTTAAAAAAAAACATCCCAAAAAGAAAGCAACACTGTCCCGTGATAAACAGATAGACAGACGTTAGGTTAGGTTAGGTTAGTTAGACGTTACAGATGTAGCAAATACCTAATCATGGAAATGTTCACAAATGAAACATTTAAATTTTATGAAAAAGAAAGACAAAGCTTTTTCGATACGCGTTTTCATTCATATAGAAAATTGGTACCCTACCTATCCCCAACTCGCCTGCTCTCTCTAAATACCCACAAGCATACTCCGGACACTTCATACAAAACACCTCGTAAACAGAGATACTCAACATTGACGTTATCGTACACGCGCATCTGTGTGTGTGACGTTTGACGCTATACGATTGAAGACTAAAGTAAGACTTAGGAAGGGTGAGGTAAACCTAGCTTACCCGCTGGTGGGAGCGAAGAGTTGCCGTTCTATACGTAGTATTATTCTTTATTCTATACCACAAGCTTACTCGCCCGCTAACAGACAGAACATGCTCGTTCCAGGCGCTGAATGACAGAAACAAACATAGGAACAAGTGTTCGCCCGCCTGCGCCTGCGTTCCCGTCTATAAATATTTACGTTAGGAAACTCTCCAGGCCAATGAGAAGCCATCAGCCATACATCGCGTCAATAAAAGTACGCTTTCTTATCACAAACACATGCGCGCGAGTTGCGCAAACGAAAGATTTGAGGCCGCGTGGTTATGTATTTTCGGTATGTAGGATAACACATCAGCTATATACCTATACCTTTAATATTTTTTTATAATTGAATATTAAGATGTATTTATTATTATTCAGTGTTTTTGGTGTAAGTACCTAATTAGTTCTAAGTAGTTGAGTTTATCTTATATGAAAAAAATATTTGGCGATTTCAATGTTCTACAATTTTAAAAAGATTTGAATAATAATCTATGTGATACTTACTTATTCGTACATCTTTTGTTACCAACCTATATTTATATCATCTTTCCAAGACCAAACTTATCAGATTTTTGTTGGTTAATTTTATATGAATTCGATATTAAATGAAGCTATATATTTTATGCCTTCATTTCCGTGTGGTCCTTATACATAAATAAGAATGAGTTACTCGACCCGAATCAGAAACTGGTCGTGAGCGGCTTCCCAGGACCGGCTTTCTCTCATCAGCGCCCATATAATTATCAATGCTTTATGTGTGCCACTTCTCTCAGTACCGTTGCAATGATATATATTCGTATTTATATACGATCTTTCAGCGAGAATGACCGGCCAATATTTATAGTCTCCTGGTAGTTACTCCCAATTTATGATTGGATTTTTCCCCTTCCCCTGTAATATACGAATATTTATCAAGACAGCTATATGGTTGCCTGGAAGAAATTGCTCTAGAGCAATAAGGCCGCCCAAATTGTACTGTATTCATGTGTTATGTCTGATTGTTGAAATTTTAGTTCTGTGCAATAAAGTATATTTGATTTGATTTGATATATTATTTTTAATATTTTTTAACGATCTATGCTTGATGTCGATATCCAAGTATAAGATAAGGACATTTTTGTACTTCCATTAGCTACCCACTATACCCATTAAACTTTTCAGTTAGACAGAAAATAAATATTGTGCAGTGAATAGGTACATTATTACCGCTATAATAATTTGATACAAACTAATCAGTGACTGAACAACAATTATTCATCATTTAATATGAACATCCGCAATAAAATAAATTTATGTTTATAATCATTATTTAAGTCTCAATTTGCATTTATAACACACTAAATAACACCTATCGTATAGATTATATTATAAATGAAATATGAGTGTTATGAGCTATATATTAAATTTTCAATTTTAACTACTTAGCACATTATTATAAGCAGACGTAAGAACTTCTTTATACGTAGGTAAATCTACGATATTGAAAAAATATTTTAAAGAAATCTTTGCACGGCAAACTGCATTTCTACATAAGGTATTTTGTTACTTATATGAAATATTGTTACCATATATGCTAAGTTTGTGTGTGAGATATATATTTTTCTGTAAATGCCTTCTATAAAAGCAAGAAACAGTTCATAATTATAATATTCACCTTGTCGTAAACTCGCTAGCGACGTCTGCGTAAAAGGACACGGCAATCTGCAAACAAATTACAATTTTGTATAATGGGAAGCTTAAATATAACATTTAACATAATTTATAGTTATAATGTTACAGTTGAATATAATATAAGTTATAGTTATGCACAGGGAAGGTAGAAGTATAGAATGGGAGGGTCAGGTGTGTCTAATCAAGTTGATTGCAGGGAAACATGCAGGAAAGGGAATTAATTCTATAATTAAATAAAATTAACTTATAAGCTTCGCTCGTCAGGTTTAAAGGGTATATTTTATTGTTTTTTTCTATGTTAAGTTTTGAATATAGTTTTACAACGCTCTATTTCAAGTTCTATTTTCTTATCCCAACAGGATTCATTCGTAGTTAACACGGAATTTCCAGTTCTTTGGCAATCAGCCCAGATTGCAAACATCAATCTGAAGGAATTACAAATTACCTAATGTCAAGAAAAAATCTCAAACCCCAGTAACAAGCTGTAGCAAAAGTTAGCTTCTTGTATAAACTACATTTTTCGGAAAGTTAATGGGGACGAGAAAAGATAGAGTAAATGTTCCCGCACACTTTTTACTTACGGAACTTTAAAAATAGAAAACAATAAAGTGCCTAGTAAAATGTTCCAGAATAATGACGTGACTAACAAGCCACTGGAACTCCGCTTAAATCATCGCGGGCGCATGTTTAACGTCGGGAGAACACCATTACTCAGTTTATTTTTAAGGAGGCCGATCCCACAAGGATCCCATTCACAAAGTAGGACCATTTCATTCTTCATGTACCTACACTCCACCCGATAGGAATATAAATAAATCCTTTGTAAGTCATTCGATACGGCGTAAAGTCACGAAGTTTACATAAAATAGGTGATTTGCGCCGAATTCTCGGTTTTTTCCCCGCGTCGGGGTGCGGTACCTACCCGCTTATTTTCGAAAGCGAAAAAAACATGTTTACAGGCTTTTTTCTCGACAACGATTACTGGTTGCCGCGTACGTGTTTGGGGATCGTAAATTCTGTTTTGTGTTACCTCACAATCTACCCACGCTGCGGTAATGATTGATTTTAAACAGCTATTTACTGAGACAGTGATGCTCACACTACGTGCACACATGCAATACGCGTGTTACGCCGTTTAGGTACATTATTTATGTGCGAACCTACATACGTCAATATACGTACAAACCTCTCTATACCTACGTATATGTAGATTCTAATAAGGTTCCAACGCAGGTCGGAAAACTTAAGTCGTATCGCCCAAACTTCGTCGGCGTTCATTTAAGTTCCTACCCATTTCACTCCAACTATCAAGACCCGTAATCCAGCCGGGTATTTGGTCTGCCTTTTTTATTTTTCTTCTTGTATGAGTAAATAGAGCAGCAAAGCGATAGTCGAGGGCACTCGAAATGACATTTACGACTCAATCCCAAAGCATAGGCCGCCGGCCGTTAGAACTGCTGTGCCTATTACCATTTTAATCTGACCGTCCCCTCTCCGCATTCCAAATCGTGGTTTTAGGGAACAAAGGAGATTAAGGCGGAGTTACCGAGCTCATTATATTTTGGTGCCGGTCTATTTCAATGGCCTCAGTGACAGGACAAGTTTGGACACATTACAAGCTGTCAAGTTGTGTTATCTGTGCCACAAGTACGTGTTATATGGAAATGTATCCCACGGTCGATTTGAGTCGAGTACCTACTCGCAAATCTATGGTAGATAAGCTACACTGTTTATATAGGGTACCTAAAATAAATGGGTATGCTAAGTGAGCAGATGGAGCGGTGCCCGGCTATGAATAAAGAGACGGTATCCCCACGAGATAAAACTAGTCTTCAAGCAGACTTGCAGCTGGTTTCTTTATGATAGTTTCTTTTAGATATACCGTATTTATTACTCAACATTCCAAATTAAAGTAGTTACTATACATTTGCATCTATTTTAAATAATTAATTGTATTAGAATTGCTTAATTATATAATATTATCAGAGTGTCAACAGTTAGCCGAATATTTTATGATGAAATGCTCTAATTAGGTTTTATTTCTAACCTCCATATTAGTCTCATAGGTACCTGTCGATAGCTTTATGACAGTCCATATTTTTAGACCTTAAATAAATGAAAAAAAAAAATAATTTACTTTAAAGGACTGTGTTTTACAAAGTCCTTATGTAATAAAACTAGGCAACAAAGTCTAACTTAGTACTTAATAACAGCTATACATAGGTAGATAAACGATTCACGTATGCACTTAGTAGAAAATATTAATGATTATTCAATACATTCTATAAAATTATCTATTCAAGAACGCATTATTCTTGTGTGCCCACCAACATATATTGTATATATGTAAATGTTGTTATATTGGCTTTAGATTGTATCTATAAAACGTATATAAGTAAGCGAGAATGAAGACGCTTAGCTATGTCTAAACATACAATTTATATAATTCATAGCTCTCACAAAGTGTTGGATACGTTCACGCAGTCCAGAAAATAACAGTAGGGTAACTCAATTTAATACCGTTTGTCTCTTTTCTCAACTTTAGAAACGATATGTTATTGTTTTTGTATCAACATATTCCAAATTGTACAAGGTTAAATTGTAGCTGAAAATATCGATTTACATATTTTATACTTTTTATTACTATTTCTAGCCCGTTTATTAATAGATAGAGTATATAACGAATCTCAAGAAAAACGAAATAACACCACACGACATAGGTGATAATTTCTCGTTAAAACGTATACTATTAAAGACTCTACGAAGGTTCGTAGATATACATATAAAAAGGTATTCAGTTTTAGTGTATACTTTCACGTACCAATCCTATCGTTACTGTAGATCCCTCTACTGTGTTATTATTATATCTATAGGTATATCATAGATAGCGTCACATAACGACATATTTACAATAACAGCTCGGGGAGGTCCGAGGGTTAATGGCGCGAAAACTGACTGGATCATATCCCCGCTTTACGGCCGGGAGCAAATGGCCGATTCATTTGCAATTCTAACTGCGACGACAAAACAACTAGATTTTGTTTGTCTTTACGTGTCTTGGAGGTTGTAAGTCTTGGCTGGATTGGTTGTTTAATTAACCAATCAATTATAGGTGACAAGTAGATTTGTTTCAGTACTGATTTTAATAGAACAAATAGGGGCAATTATCCGGCAGATATGCTTTTAGACGGTTTACCTGTAAGTGGCAGAAATTTTAAACAGTCGCATAAAACAGCTTACACTACTGAAATATAAACAGTAAGTAAGTTAAACCTACGATACACCTTCGAAAGTTCTTTTCAACTTAGCAACAGCTCACTCTATATTCGTGCTACGCAGCAGTTACAATCAGCCTAAATAACGAACTTGGTTAGGAAAACGCCTTCGATTTTCAAATTAATAATTATACCTTGTACTTCTATCGTGTGGGTTGTGAGGTGGATTACCAACCCCTAACCCTGGCATCAGAGTTACTATTGGTATGGTCCATGTAACGACTACTTACTTACATCAGTAAGTAGTAACCGGGACCAACAGCTTAACGTGCCTCTTCCGAAGCAGGGATCATCTTACTTTCGGACAATCAGGTGATCAGTCTGTAATGTACTTACCAAACTAGGGATCACAAAGTGATTTTTGTAATCCCAACCGGGATTCCCACCCGGGACCTTTGGACCGTGAGCCCAGCGCTCACACCACTGGACTACGGAGGCCGTTATGCCTTGTACTAAAGATGTTTTTTTCTAATAGTAAAGACTTAATAAGTATCTCTTTATTCAAACTTAGTAAAACGTGAGCAGTAGGTGTAGTGTAAGGTACGACACATATTGATTTCCTTCCCACCGCTGCGTAACGACGTCGTATGACGAAGTCTATTCACACGCGCTACATATTAGGCATAGCTATCGGCCGGTGGTCCTTCGCACTTAGTATTCCTCGCACCCATACTACCGATACAATCGCCAAGGACGACAATTGTGATTCGACGGCAACCCGGAATAGATACTATCGATATAAAGCTCCCATGAATTAGAATTTCTGAACTCTATTGCTTGCGTGAGGCTTAGCCATAGGCATGGAAAGTTACAGTACTTACTTTAAAGTACAAAGAGTCAGGCGAAGATATATATAGAATGAAGAGACAATTCTAAAGGCTGACGTCTCAGCGTTTGCCAGATTTGTTATTATATATTATTATTCAAGATCGAAGGCAGTTGGCTGGGATCCAAAGTAAGAAATGCCAATCAGCACCAGTTCAGCCAAGCCATGAACAAGTTGATCGATGGACGACGGAGCCAGTCAAACCACTTTATATATTCTTCGCACGGCAAAAGTTAAGTGAAACGATACGTGCAGAAATCACGCATAGGTTGATAAGTAAAAACTTTATATTCTTTCCTTTCACGAAATTCTACTTAAAGCCCAATGCACACAGACGTGCCAGCGCGAGGATTGTGGGCCGGAGTTTGTATGAGTATGAGTGACCCCGCCCGGTCTTTATTTCTGAACTTTTTGACAAAACTTATAGTATGTTTGCCTCATATGACATTAATTATTTGGCCGAACAAATGGGGACAAATATTTAAGACAACAGGCCTGAGGATACCCAGTTGGGTGCAAACCTCTGAAAAGGGTTTACATTTGAAAGAACTAATCGAACCTAGTGGGCCGATAGCGATAAGCGCTGAATGAGGAAAATCGTCAACCACGCCGATGGGGTCTTTACCAAGGTCTTGAAGTCTTTGTTGTCGTGAGCTGATTGACCGTCTCTATGGCGTATACAGAATTCTGGGCGAACGCAGGGCATTCATACAAACTAAAACGTAACAAAAATTACTGCCCCGGAATTCCTCTGCTGTTCATTACCTCTGTGTGTGTCTTAAAATATTGTCGTAAAATATTCCGCCATATTTTATTTTGGATTAAAACGTCACTATGGATATCACAATCGATACAATGCTGCATTTTTTTTGTTAGAATGCAACGTCGTAAATTATAGCTTTGCATTTTTATGACAGGGGCAAGCTAAATTTGTGCAGGTATGTCGCGTATTTTGATAACGCGCGTACATTTACACATGTTTCTTTAAGTGATTTTTTTTTCATACATTTAACAGATGCTAAAGTGACCTAAAATTAAGTGAATAAAAAACAAAATTTCATTTGTAGCAACTACATACTTAAACCAGATATTGGCACGCTCTTATTTTAACGGTTTTTAAATTATTTTCAGTCGCATACTTTGCGGAGGAAAACCACTTGATATTAACTCGAATCCCTCAGTATTCGGTACGGTGTCATTAACACCCAGAAACTCTTAGAAAAGATTGATAGATAGCCCATAGAAAAGGTTTCAATTCGACACTAGAAAGACGAGTACGACATAACGGTCAATAAAAAGAAATCTATCAGCTAGCGCTCCCGTGGATGCACATAATATTTCAATGGCTCAGTAGAAGTCATTTATTGACCATGAAATGCAAAACTGCACAGAATCAACTGCAGTCCATGTCTGCACATACATCGCAAAATCTCGTTACAATAAACATACATAGAATCATAGTAGGTAATACATCATTCATAGAGTCACGCTCTCTACATGGTGAGCAGAGCGTCAAGTTACCCACGTTATAAGAAGACCAGGTATGCTCAATCCTATGACAAGCCGCCATTGCTAGCCCATTCATGACGTGGGTAAGTGTTACCATTAAATTGGTATCTCCAACATTCCAAGGACTTAAATTTTATTATTGAAAATTAAGTATAACACTGACTAATGTATTTCATTACTTTTAATTGTCACATATATAAACATTATTAAAACTGTAAGTGAATCTATTAAAAGTTCAAAATTTCCTTGCAAAGTAAGTAAATACAAAAACATTGGGTTATTTATTTATTACGAAATGGCAATACAGGGCGGGATGACCTCAGCTGGGCTAACCTTAAAATGTTAGCTGTCAGTATTGAGCATATGTGGTTTTCTTAAACCATGAAGTTACCAATAAGGTAAGTAACACTATTTGCTGATACCTACCTTCCTAGCTGTGCATTAAAACCTGTTTACTGTACTGTGCAGTAAGTCTCAAAACGTTTATAAAAAGAACATTATTACCAAACCTTTAGGCAGAAAAGAACAGAGTACAAGAAAGAACAATTTGAAAAACAAAAGCAGCTAGTGTCCTTACTATTAAAGAGTTTTTACGGGAACATTCCTACTTTGGCCATTACAACTTTATTCGCTTCAGGCTACATTTATTGTTACCTAATTATTTCAAAACAATACTGTCTGTTCCCATCGTTATAAGAAAGCTGGGGAAATATATTATTGACTTGTCAAACTAATATTAGTTAAAACAACAAAAGTCGACCTATTCTGTGATAATGATTATAATTCCGTACAAAAAGAAATAAATATGCTGACAGCGCGTTGATACGATTTGAAATAATCCCTTTTTGTCTTCAGCATTAGGTAGGTACAGTCATGAGCAATATAATGTACCCACTTTAGGACTCTGTCGCACTAACATTATTTGACATTTAGTGAGACTTACAGTTCAGTTTGTCAAAAAAGTTAATGTGACATGGTACCAAAGTGTATACGTGACTCGTGACCGTACCTACTTACATTTCAAAGTTAAATGAAGCAAGTTTTTAACACAAAATAAGAATGTTGCTTCGTAGCCGCGGGAAAATTCCGCCATTACACAAAAAAAACAATCGAAACGAAGCGATAGTTGCTTCTAATACAATCGCTAAAACTAGTTTTTTTTATCAAGCCATAGATAAAAGCTATCAAGCGGAAATGAGTGTTACTATATATAAAATAAAGTATAAATTCAAACCTTAGTATCATGATCTGTGTGACGCCGCCGCCTCACCTGTTAGTAAGGTCGACCGCGATTGTGCCGCGCCCGAACCTTACCCGCTAACGCCTGCAACAAGCGAAAATAACACTTAAGACAAAGGGATAAAGGTCATCGTGGGAAGGAAGATTGGGTGAAGTTATTTGTACCAATACCAAAGTAAGATAGTAAATAGATATTTCACGAATAATAGGTATTCAGTTTCCTTATTTTAGTGTACGAAATAGCAGTAATAACTTCAATACGTGTAGGTATATAAAATAAAAAAGTTTGGTTTATACTTTCATATTGTTATTGACCAAAATTCTGTAAGTAAGTACTTACAAATAAGGATTTTGGTGTCATGAATTAAGATCAGATAATTAGCAAAAATATAACGTTTCAAGTCGGTACAGTAAATTTAAATTCAGTTAAACGATCATTTACCTTAACGGCGGTTATTTTACAGATAAGTTTTTTTACCTCAACAACCTTCAATTAAGTAAGTAGGTACAGGGAATTAAAACGGTCGAAAAATACGTTAATTGAAAAAATAATTTTGAAAGTACACGTAGGTATATTTCTTACAATGTAAGATATATACTTTAAATGACTGAACTAATTGTTCTATGCATTTTTTAATTCATCGCACAGGTATGGGGAGGTATACAGAGTATTAGTAACATCGTAACGAAAACTTTGAGGGATAATTCACACCATAATTCTGAGTTGATATCAAGTGGAATTTTTCGTCGCAAAAGTATGGAACGGAAATAATTAAAAAAAACCCTTACATCTTCATGAATTTTCCGATAGGAAATTCCACTTCATATTAACTCAGAATCATGGCCTGAATCATCCCACAAAGTTTTCATTACGATGTCACTACTACGATGTTATTATACTAACTAATATTTATATATAGGTAAGTATTCAACAAAAAATATGTAAATAGCCAGTAACGTGAATACATTCAAGTACTTATTTACGCCCACAAAAAACGTTTTACTAATACATTGTAACAAACGTAGGTCAGTTTCATAAATAGCTTCAATAAATTAGGTAAACACATTTATATAGGCTTTTACTATGCTGTAAAAAGTAATATAAAGATTCCTTGTTTGTGCATTTAGTTGTAAAAAAGAACCTTGTCAATGGAACCAGTCATTTGGAATAACATTGTCTTTGTCAGATTACTTTGTTGGTAAAATTATTGGTTTAATTTCACATTTGTAAAAGCGTGAAATAATAAAGAATACAATTTAAAAACGAAAAATGTTTAAGTTCATAAATGTCCATGAGTCTACTTTAACGTGGGCGGTGCCGTCAGAAATATGCCATTAAATATTTTTTTAACAGTCACGCTAACTAAAAAATTGTAAGCTTTCGTTGACGGATGAACTTATTATTTTATCTATTTTAAACTTTATTTATTTCAATGCCCTCAAAAAATACGGTTATAACTGTAAACAAAATTACCTGTGTGGAACTTACGTAACTAAGTTACCTAAGCTACATACATTCATGTTTACTTAAAATAGTCTGAAGCCAGTGGCACCCAACTTTAAGTTATGACTGTTATAAATAACTTTGGACATACAAGCGACGACAGCTTGCTTGATAATGATATTAACATCTCTTATTTTGGACAATAAAACAACTTAATTTTATTCTGATTGGCTACAATGTGCCATAAAATTTGAATTCTAATGCTTCGCGTCCTACACATTGAATATTATTTCACGTCATAGGTACTAAAAAGAAGACAAGTCAGTAAACCCATTTTCTTGTTAAAATTCCAAGAAATCATTGTTTTACAAATATATTCGCCGATTTGTATGCTAAATAATGGAATCGTAGTAAGGTAAAATTTTATAAAAGAATATTTTATTAACTAAAAGGGACATAAAATGAGCTAACAACTATTTCATTTGATGTAGAGTCAGCAAATAAATTAATGAGACAATCAAATTTTTGATTGCATTATCAATAAAATCACGCAATAAATGTTATAATTAAAGATTCTTAACACCTGCTATATTCACGCAAATAAAATATATTTATAATGGCTTGTTCATTGGTTCATAAATAGCAATATTCACGATGCCTGTCAATGAAATACCAAACAAATAGAATAACTGATTTTAAATTATATAAATTCGTAACTCAACCCACAATTAAGGCGTTCGTGGTTACAAAGTGTATTTATATTGTTGTCTGTTTTACTTATTTTATACTTTAAAGAAATATAGGAATAATAAACAGTTTTGCCATCAGTGGCGGCTTCCATTAGCGCGGGGAAGGCACCGTTCCCTCCATAGAGCTCTAGAAATCTCAGCAATAAATGCCCACAAGCGCTAAATTTATTTTTATCGTCTGTTCCACTTAAGGAATAAGATTGAAAACTCCACCCGATATTTCCCGGTAATTTATCTGGGCATTTTTTCCGGGACAATAAAAGCAATAAAATATTTACGGGGTTCAGATGAATCCAGGAGTGGATTTGGGCGTCCCCGTTTTTCCTTTCCGACAAATTAATTCATTTTCATGGTAAATCGATGTTAATATTCAGCACGGACGTTCATTTGGAATGTTTTCCCGTTACGTTTTTCGCTTAGGTAGGTTAGTACTTACTTTGGAAAAATATTCATTTGCCTTCAACAAGCCTCGGAATATCGCCTGATAGAAGCTGTATAGTGGCGTAAAACACATCAAGTTGTAAGATAAGAAAGGCACATAACCCGTATCCGGCAGGTACGCATTAACATGCAAAGTGGTCATATTCGTGTAAAGGTATAGATGCTAAATGCAAAAAAGGGCGACGCCCCTGCTTCTAAGAAGTGCAATATCAACAATCTGAAACGTGCAGTCGTTTGCAACGAATGCTCGATGCACTGATATGACAATACCATGTACCGCCGCCTACGGACAGACCAACCCGTTGGCTGTACCACTTGCAAGTCCTACTAGCCAGCTTACTACATACATGTATTACAAGTGCGTACTAGATAGATACAATAATTACACGCATAATGGAATGAAGTTGGTTTGTATGAGAAAATGATATCTCTCTATGCATATAGAGGTACTTAATGATTATTATTAAACGTTTCTATCTTCCCTGCATCGTAATAAGATGCTCATTTCAAATGCAGTTTCATATACCTACGTAGATAGGGTGTTGGTTTGCGTTGAGAGTCGTCTGTTTTGCCAATGAGTAATTACGTTTCTTGGCATATGCATACCTTAAATATTATTTCTTATCTAATTAAATGTAAGCATAGTTTCAGTTAATTGAAAATACATGAGTAGTATTTTGCGTAAGTAGGTACTACTTCGTTTCTTGTACTTACCTAATTGAAAAATGTAAGATACCAATGACATACGACTGTAGAAAGTTAGATTACAAACATTGTGCTTAAGAATCACCCTCTGATGCCATGCACAGGTCAAAGACATAAGAAATCTTGTCAAGTTTTCATCTGCGAAGAAATTTTCGATAAAAGTTCGAAATAAAGTGACAAAATATGATAATGTTATGATGTAACCAATTTAGAGGTGGCAGAGGTCTCGGGCATCCCAGCTGGATTTTCAAGTGTAAACTTAACACGTTAGTAGCTATATCTACTTATAGAATCCTAAACCATTTAGTTTTAAAAATAAGTTAATTTAGTATTTAGTTAGTTAGTTAGTTGATTTTATTAATTCCTTTTGAAAATTAGGTAAGATTCGTTTTTTATTTAAAAATAATAATATTTTTTCATTTCTTATTCGATATTATGTAATAAGTTATAATTAATAACTCTATCTATTTTTCTAGGGCTGACACTTGAGTTAAGTAATCCTTGGTATAAAACCCTCTAGCTAAGATTCAGTTAAAAACAATCTTAAAATATTAGCTAATTTTATACTTAAAATATACTGCAGCTCCTCTACGCCACAGAAGGTATACCTCAAGTCACGTCTGTGCACTCGAATATCATAATTTAGGGAGATAAATGCATCTCTTTGTCCCTCGGTTTATGTCCGCCTTTATTGCATGTCGTATGATACGACAGTGGGGTTAGTGCTAAAGTACCCAGGTATCTTAAGAATATCTAGTATACCTATAGTCTGTGTTCCGTGTCTTTTGGGAAACGAGATTTTTAAGAGATTATTCGAGGAATAAACATAATATGTCTGAATTAAAAATATATTTTTACCAGAATTCAATTGAATTCTTTATTTGAAAAATTCTTTATTGTTTGTAACTATAACTATGTCTATATCTAAGCCTATGTGTATTGATATATGCAAAATTACTTTTTATAGAACAAGAACAAGTTAAGTAAATGGAACCTTAAATTATGACAGTTTTATCAAAAACTTTCTAACCTATCCTACCAGAGATAAAACAAAACAAGAGGGGTCGCGTGCAATGATTCAATATAATCCGCCACATATGTCGTAGGACTTATAGGGAGTTTTATTAAACGGACTTATTTGGCACAACAGTACGGCGGAAACCTCACAGACCAAATAGAGAGGTTTATGTTTTATTTACTCGTATTGAGACATCTGGCTTAAATAGGATATACTTCTGGAATCTTATACATCAAATTCAAATTCAAAAATATCTTTATTCAGTAGGTAACATAGTTACACTTTTTTACATAATAATAGTCAATTTTTACATAACGAACGTCTCATCCGCCTAAAACTACTGCAGCTTCTCACAACCTGTATAGCCGGGGAAAAGAAGCTGCAAGAAAAACCTCGGCACCATCAAACTTGAGCCCCTTTCTGTATACTTACAAGTTAAAATAAAAACTTTAAGTTTTTAAGCTATTTCTGACGGGACGATACGTGATTAAATATTAAATAAAATACCTAAGGTAAAAACAATTAATTATTTAAAAATAAAAATAGTATGAGATATGGATGGCAGGGCCTTGTTAAACTATAAAACGAAACATACATCTTACTTAATATCATCATCATCATCAGCCCATTAACGTCCCTACTGCTGGGGCACGGGCCTTCCCTATGGATGGGTAGGGAGATCGGGCCTTAAACCATCACGCGGGCCCAGTGCGGATTGATGGATTAATCTTAATATATAAATAATAAATAAAGAAATGGCGAGTAAGAATTACTGACCGTAATATAGTTTACTTAATAGATAGACGTTCATATTACAATGTGTAATGTAATAGACGTTTGACCATTTTAGACGACGCGACGTAAACGTCAAAGTGTCATAGCCATGCATGATGATAAAAACTAGAAGCATAAATGTAGGTGGCAGCACTGTTAAGTGTTCCTGAATTTTCACAGTTCTCCATACTGTCCATATTTCGTGATAAATTGCTATAAATTGTGGAATGTATCTTGTCTAAAGGATGAGTTACGAAAAAGAAAAGCAGCCAATTGAAAAAAGGCAATATCTCCTGTACTTAAAGGTTGCCTGGAAGAGATTGCTACTTAGCAATAAGGCCGCCTATTGTACTAATTCTATTTCTCTTTTGTTTTGTTTTTTGTTTTTTCCTGTTTGTGCAATAAAGTATTTGTTATGTTATGTTATGTTAAGGCAGTCTTGATTGAAAATAAGTTTTTTCTAAGTTTTCTTCTTTCCGATCTTTAGGGAATTAATGTTTTACAGTTAATCGTTGCAGGGTTATTACATAGTGATATAAGTAAGTAGTCGTTATATGTCAGGGGCCCTTGGTGGCTCAATAGTAACCCTGACACCAGGGTTGATGAGGTTGGTCTTTCTATCGTGTGTATAGAAGAAGATCATTGCATTTACTATAGTATGGATGGATTTAATATTCCATTGCAGTTGCTGATTTTTATTATTAATTTTTTACCTACAATACGTATAATATCCAGTAAATATTCACTCAATGGCAGGTGTCGGCTTACATACAAATGACTCTACTAAGACATGAAATTTTATTACAAAAACGTTAATACGCCTGGTTCGATAGAGCTTACAATGTTGCAGAATTAATAACCTAAGTAATTACGAGTATCGGAATATTTATTGATATAATTTTGCTATGTTAATTATTTCGTACTAATGATAATATCGTGTAGATAAATTAATATTTGTATGTATAGTTTGGCTCAGAATATACCTACACTACCACATGACAATTACCCGAGTAGATTTTATAAAAAAAATATCAATTTACTTAAATGTAATCTTGGGTTAAAGGTAGTCGCAAGTTGGTTTCCGATTACTTGTAGCCCTGCTGACCCTATTTGGGATATGATGGCATGAATTTATGTACTTATGTAAAAAAACTTCCGCTAACATTCCATTAGTTGACCAGGTACGTACATTTTGCCAAAGCCGTCTCTCTCTATCTCCCTATGTACTAAGTAGATATTTTATAGAGGTATAACTATTATGTTTTTTCAAAAGATGAATATCGGAATTCCATCCGTATAGGGTTGCCGCGTTTTAGATTCGGGTATTGTTTTGGCTACGACGTGTATTGCATGCTGAGAGCTTCCACGAACCCAACAACCGGACATTGCTTCGGAATGGCTTCATTTTGTGGCAACATTACGGAGACCTCTAAGCTTAGGTTTTTAGTAAATACTTTCTGGTAGGTGAGAAAGGGGTGTTTTAGTGGCTTATTTTATTGATATTGAAAACTGTTGAACTGTAGGTACAAAAAATATATAACACATAACATATGCTCAAGATTATATCCAATTTAGGCAGTCAGAGATACATCCATCGCAAGATGAATTAAGTACCCACACCTCACCGAGCTTTCTGTTAGACCAACGTGATAGGTGGTGAGCCATGTCGCCGTCTATAATGGTAAAGTATATAAAATGTCTTCAAATATTGTTCACTGGTATCAGGTGGATGGCTGGAATAAAAATTATGTTCCAATTCGTTTAACGAGGCAGGTGTCTAATTCGTTTACGTTATACCTAGGTAGGTACATAGGTCCCAAAGGCCACACGAAACTAATTTGCAAGGCAGCCATTTTTACCTACCAGCTTCATAAATATGTAAATAGCGTGTGCCTACAGATGTTTATGAAAACCTCGTTGTTTGTTACATCTGGGCTGAAAATTATTTTAGCCGCGCTCCTAATTCTGGTACATTTGCGATGAGCTTAACAAGAACGGGCGCGGCGCGCTTTTCATCTCTGAAGCGCAACATTTACATTTTCGTCTCATTTATTTGCTATTTCGGGCCAGCCTCCCCCCGCGCCCGCCGCTCCCCTCCCTCGCCACCGCTCCAATGAATACTCCTCGTGCGTCAGACGCGAAAGTAAAACGAAATTGGGAAGGAACGCTCTATAAAGTCTAATTAAGTTTGAAGTGAATGCACAAATGTAAGGAAATATAAAAAGGACCGTAAGAAAGGAAAATTTATTTCGCGGCTGCCCCTTCTTGAAATTTAATGCAACCGTCGCTGTAAAATTCTACTTAGACGGTGTACCTTCGTATTTAACGCGACGAAAATTCATAAGGCGCGGCGAGTGGCATCCTTTTA
Organism: Pectinophora gossypiella; assembly: GCF_024362695.1. Classification (NCBI taxonomy): domain Eukaryota; kingdom Metazoa; phylum Arthropoda; class Insecta; order Lepidoptera; family Gelechiidae; genus Pectinophora; species Pectinophora gossypiella. The sequence goes on along the minus strand of NC_065413.1, from coordinate 9,893,960 downwards.
AATAAATATAAATCTTGTTAACGTGTAATGTAAATCAAAACTAACGAAAACAGCGTCGGTAAAAGAGGAAGCGAGATGGCGCATGATCAGAATGTAATCGCGTAATTCCAGCTTTTATTAAGATATTTACGTTGAAAAAGGCTGGGTGTTGTTATTCAGGGGCCGTTTCGTATAAAAATAACGCGTCCCTTAGCGAGCCCTTTGTCTTGGGGCGGTGGTGGTGTAGCAGGAATTATTTGAGTTCCACCCTCCTTGCTTGTCATTCGTAGCTGGCGACTCACAGGATGCAACCGTTCTCCGTGATTGAATTATAAATTTCTTACCACAAAAAAAAATCCAGTAGCTTGTGTATGACGCTTAAAGTTGGTAAACGTAGAATTAGTATCTAATTTAAGATCCATAGAAAGTCAAAATTACTTCACAGGGCATTTACACGACAAAGTGATCAACGATTTCAGAATTAAATGACGAAGAATAAACATCATCAACGAGTCAACTTTATCCCTTCGAAAAATAACCTAAAATCTTCTCAAAAACTCCCGCTTCATATACCTTCCAATTTAAGATTCTAAAAATAAATCCAATAACAAGGGTTACCTATATATTACGTCTTCAGATCTGATAGAAAACGGGGCGAGTTGCGGCCCCCGAATATAAATCGCCTTCTTATATTTTCCGCGACATTGCAATTCATGAAGTTTGTGAGCCCTGACGAGATGACTCCACAGGAAAATTGCTCTTGCTAACCTACCTACACGATCAATTTTTTTTATGTAAATTCTTTAGCAGAAAATATTTATAAAATATTTTTTTAACCTTTTTACTATAATTATTAAGTGATATTACTACTAACTTGTTTAATTTAATGGCATACGCAGAAATATTAATCAGTATTATCTATCAATCGAAAGTCCAGATTAAATCAATTTAAGGAATAATATTTAACCTAATATGAATTATAAAATGCTGAGTTAATTTAAAAGAAATAAAAAGTGCAGTATTTTATGCGATCCCAACAAAAATTGGCGTGCCTTAATTTTTAGATTTTAATAAAAACGAAAATCTTAAAAAGAAGGGATTTAGTCGTTTTAAAAGAAATTGGATAACAGATTAAATAAGCAAAAATGTTTCAAATGTTGAAAATCAGACCTACTTAAAGGTCGTATAATTTGGCTTAGACGTGATCTTAAGGGACCTACCTAAATACCAACTTTTATAACTTCTATCTGTTCTGAAGTAACACAACACAAAACGCCCGTAATCTCGTAGAAATTATTATTGATGTAAATACAATCAAAATTCTCAACCTCCCGAGTCTCGAAGTCGTCGGCTTACGGATCTCGTTTCAAATCGAATACAATTTGATGTTCTTACTTTACAGCGATATTAAGAATAAAGTACCTATCATACTGTATTGGCCTTTGGGTCCGGGTTATTTTCACCGAATTATACGAACGCAGAACAACATTAAGTGAAATAAAATTCGAGTGGTGCCTCTCTAATATGCATTTGAATACGCCCCTCAGCGGGGGAGTTTTAAAAACCCCTCAAAGCTCTTCTTTGTAATTATAATACAAGGAAATGTAAATTCAAGCGTAAATATGCCAAATGTTCGCTGATGCTAAAACCTTGTAATAAGCCCCCTTTAAATTCATAGCTCGCGATACCAGCCCGTGTAATAGTATAGGCGAATAAACATCTTAAGTTAGTAGCTCGATGTCTTCATGAAGCTTTTAATATTCAAATTAAATACTTTTCAAGTATGCCGATATTAGACCTCTAGTTGAATATGTAGAAAACAAAGTGGTTTCTTGTACTGACTTGTGTCAGATGAAATTAAAAGGTACAAATTTAATATAATATTTATTAGGTATAACTTGTATTGGACACTTTGAATTATTCATTAGTTTAACATATTATTTAGTGTTCCACTAAACGACAAACCCTTCGGTTTCTTGCCTCAATTCTTAGTGCAAACATAAGTATTCAAATATATAAATACCTACCTACATAGTTCCAATCCACTACAAAGAAAACAATGTATTAAATATCAAGATAAACGAATTGAAATAATCTTAAACCGTATGAAACATGGTCATGTTTACATACAAGTAAATGCCAGATAGAGCATACAATGTAGGCGTCGTTCTCTCCTGCAACCTAAATAGAGTTTAAACCTTGTTTAAACCTAAAACCAGTTCTCGTAAGAGGTCCGTTGCAACCAAGTTATTAACATTTGTATGTAAATCAGCCATTTTCTACAGAAACTCAACCCAAGCCCTGACTTTATCATCTCGTTAAAGACGAGATAACGCTGGATGCCTTATTCGTTTTTTTTTTTTTCATTATAATCTCTCGGGTTTTGTTATGAAATTTGCCACCGTGGACAATGCTTTTTTGTCTAAAAAATCAAGAAATGTTGATGTTTGAATTAAAATACATATAATATATTACATAATATATTGTATTGAATTAAATTAATAATCAAAATAGTTACGATTAATTGAAGTGGATTATAATATTACAAACTATTCAATAATTTAGTTATTTTCCTAATGACCGAGCTATATTTATCTATAGGTATGCGTAGCTATGTCGGTATTCAGGCTTTAGCGTACTTATAAATTACACTATACCCCGCCTACTCGCCATGTTAATATGCAGCGTAGGTAACCTAACGTGTTTGCTCGCAAAATTTACAACTTGCAAAAGCTTCGCATGACAATAAGCGTCAAAGTACAAGTATAAATTAAAAGAAAAAAAAGGGGTAACAAAACATCGTTGCGTAACACGAAACAAAGGGTGAAAGCGGGTATGAATATGAATGGCTCGCTTTGTGAAATTGGGCCGTTGAAGAAGATTGTTCTTTTACATGCCTTTTTCTTTTTTTCTCGATTCAAGCCAAGGCTTTCGAATTTCAAATTACTGCCATCGGAAATCTCAAATCGAAATATCGTTTAAAACGAACGACTACCATTTTAAAAGAATTAAATTTTTGAGTAGAGTGCTTGTTAAAATTCGGTTTTTTAATATTCCATTAATGAGATAAACATTATCGCTTTACAGGCGCATCGATGGAATTTCATATTATACTGGTTTATAATATCTGAACCGGTATTCATTCTAAATTAAAGAAAAAACCCGGTTAAATTTTCTGCTCTTATCTCGGATCCGTAAAAACAACCCTGAGAAGTGCTGAGCGCGAAATTGTTGGCGCAAAAGATTCTCTTACGAGAGGGTAATTTACCCGGGTTTCCTCAATTGTTTCGGCCGGGTATTTATTAAATTACCCTGGAAAGGGCGTAACTTTAGCCTGCGGTCTGAGCGGTGCGCACTCCTCTCAATAAAGGTCTAGCTATATACGGGTTGTGCGCTTTATGTAGCGAATGTGTCCTCGTTCCATTTGTGTAATTGTGTTTTTGAGAATATACTCGAACTTAATATATTATGACGTCGGATATCTATGTGCGCATATCTTTACTAAAATAGATTTTTACTTATATGTCTACTTATGTAGGTAAATATGTAGCTGGCGAAGAGTGGGTGAACTTATACACGTTTGCCTACCCTTTGGGGATATAAGCGTGATGCAATTGTTTGTTTATGTTTAAAATAAGTAGTTCGGAAAAATGTATCTCAATAGAAAATTGTAATTGAAATATGGCGCTATCTTATTTATGGGAACTGTTTAGTCACACTTTATAGTAACCTACCTTATAAAAAAACCAAAATCGAAAACTTTAGCTATGATTCATCAGAAGCTCTGTCAATAATACCAAAACAGAAACCATACGTTAATTAAATATATGAAGTTATAAAGTCCCTTAACCATTCCCAGAGCCCAAATTTTAGCTGTCATTGACATAAACAGGGATCACATGTGTAGTTTTGAAGTCGCATCGCAGCCGAGCGTTCACCGCAGCCCGCTCCCGACGTCCGGAAACCTTATCTTAGCTCAACTAAACAACTCACTCCACACTCAAATTACATCACCAAACCTCTCTTAGAACCCACCCCGGACAACCCAAACACAACTCTCCAACCTACACAACAAAGAATACAATCCTCCGCCAAACCACAAACCATAAGGCTCAACTTAACTCCAAGCACAAACAGTAAACCAACGAGCTAACCAGATACCGCAAAACTGAAACTATGCAAATAACTTTTACTATACGACCTACAGAATTAGTTAATCTGGGTATTGACATAATATAGTACGTACAACTAGGAGGAAACATTCAACGGAATTCTTTGAAATTATGAGACAGAAGATTGTCAGTTATGGTTGCAGAGACTGAATGTGCTGAATTGCTGAACGAGTAAAGTGCTCGTAAATCTTTCGAGTTGTGCGCTGGATAAAAATACGCGACACGACCATGCCCCGTAAAGAACGCAATGCCAATGCTCTGCAATCTATAAAAAAATCCAATCTTTCAAATTTCGGTATAAAATTCAAGTCCAATGAATCTACAAGATCCGACCTTCATGCATAGAAAATAAAGTGTAAATTGAAATGGAAACGGTCGTTTAACAAGTCGTTCCAAATTGGAATCTCCGTACGAGTTCGTTCAAATTACGAATCTTTTATAAATACACGTGGCGACCATGTTGGCGGGCGCGCCAATCGGATTGCTTCCCGCGCTCAGAAAAATATGGCGGATAACTTATGGGCATTATCATTCCCTGTTATTATATCGGAGAGAATGGTTGGCGTCTCGGATACTGTTGGATGTTTACCAAAACTTATGTCACTACTTAAGTAACGAGATAAAAAAGTTGCTCCTTAGTCGTTTGGCTATATTATACTAGAAGTAGAGTACCTACAGTAAAAATTATTTATAATATTCTTAGGCCTTAATGACAGAGAAACGATTTATGCTAGTTTATCAATAAAGAAAATACTACAAAATCCACCTAATTAAAACATATTTATGATGATTAGGTGAGATACTTGGGTGGGCCTTAAAAATCATGATTGATGGCAAAAACATGTCGTATTAATTAGGGCAAAAATAATTGTGCACTGTGAACAAACATACAATTGAAAGCGCTCAATTTAGATTGTGTCTTAATTAACAACTTACACTATCTAATTACAAGATAACAAGCATGTATTTACATTCAAGTGCGTTTATAAAGTGTGTGACTGAAATATGGGAACAGATGTTGGGGTGAACGACCCTCTGAGTCGTGGGTGTTCCGTATGTCCTCTAGCGAATGCTACACCGCTGCAGGCGACGGTTATTACATGTGAATAGCTTCAATTTGATCTAGAGATTGAAAATAATCCTAGACATGGTCATATCCAATGGTGCCGCGATATTTGATAAGATTTTAAATGTTTTGTAGCCGCTGAAAGGCGATAGGTACAACCGTTTAACGATAACGAAATTAAACATTTTCCAACATCGTACACACCGCTGTAAGATCTAACTACAGCGCTCGCGTCGTGTAGCGGTGTTGATTTACTTATTTATGTGCGCCTACGCAACACAGTAGTCAATTTAAATATACATTTTGTTAATTATATAAAAATGTTGACAGTGTGTAATTGACTTTACGACTACTTTTAATACAATACGAACTACTATAAATAACTGGTAAGTCTTCGTATATTGAAGTAACGAACCAATACATTTTTTTATATTAAAGTTATATGCTTAGGTACTGTATAATTTATAATTAACTTTGTAAATTGAACGGCGGGGGATTAAATCAATAGACGAGTCATAATTTAAAGTGCATTGTAATGCTTGCTACATTGAATAAACAAACGTATACTTAATAAAGCTATGCATCATATTGTTTCAAATTAAAAGGTTGTAACTGTCATCATTACTTTGATGTTTAATGTTCCCTGACTACTTTATGAACAAGTGTTTCCATATAGAGCTATAATAGGTATACCTTATAATTATGTAATTTTAGTGTAGTTTTTTCTTCTATAGTGCAACTGATGCAATCTTCTCAAACTAGAACTTTTTTTAACACTAAATATAAGTACCGTAGCAGACTAAATATGAAAATACTTGTGTTTCAGATATCAGGTACAGAAAGCTGACTAGGATATACATAAATATTATTGCAGAATAGGTAATTAGAGCAACATATTATGTATTTATTTATAGCTTCTCATCACCTCAATAAGTCCTTAATTATAATAATACGTAATACTTACTTGAATTTTTATTTCAGTATAAAACCATGTCATTATTTTGTTACTAATGATTTATAATAATATACAATGTATATATAATGTACTACGTATATATAATGTAGTCATTCAACGCATATTATCTACAAAAATATGCCAAATTTTAAGAAATAATTTTGAAGAGTAGGTGGAGAATAAAAAGATATTTTGTGTTCCAGTCCATAGTACCTATAACTATAATTTCGTGGTGATAATAGACTGGTACGGGAGGGCAGTAAGGTGGGTGATTTAAGAAAATTACATTATAAAAAAAGAAAAAAGAGGGCTAGGGAGAGCGGCGTCTCAAAGACATTATTATGAAATGTACCAATTTAAATTCAAACACAAATTACACAAAGATGGTTGCCGCGTTACCAGCTATTATTGTAGCAATAGGATACGGATCGAATTATATTTCGACGGTTTTATTACGCTGTCTTTGCCCAACGAAAACTACAAAATTAAAAATAAAAGAAGTTCGTTATATCATTATTAATGGGTATAAATTTTCATAAGAATTATTTAAATAATATTTTTGTAAGATGAACCTTCTAAATTAAAATGTTTCTTCAATATTTATTAAAGTACTTAATAAGACATTTCCAGCAAAAACTGTAGGTAGCGACTGTCAGAGCTATCGTTAGACTTTACTACTGGCTTTTTCTTAAATTGGAAAAGCAGACAGGGATCGAATCAAAGCGGGAACTTGTACTATAAAAACTTTCTTTGTTACCCGATACTATCGGCAAAGAACTCTTTCATTCAGCCGGGAACGTTCCCATTTGAGAGGAAATTACTGCAAGCTCCTTTGGGTTAAATTACACTTATACAGGATGGATTTTAAAGAAAATGTTCAGAAATATTTACTTGAGTTAAAATAGTATTAGTTTGATTTAAAATAAACTTGCCACTTACTATTAAGTAAGTGTTATGATGAAAACAACTCCTTGAGCTTGAAAAGTGATCACTTTTATCAGAAGAAATCTAGCATGAATTCCTTAGTTCAAAATAACTAATTCCCTTCTTTTTAAACTTTTTTACATTTATAAAAACACGCTGTGGTTAGCTATTCTTTTTTAAAGTAACAAGGTAAGTACAAAGAAAGTAGTCAGTGAAGGTATAAAAGTCACAACAGATTCACCTTATCAATTTTAGAAAGTTATTAAAACTTTAAATTGACTTCGGGATAAGAATTTAAATGCCACCCAGATGCAGGCACTTTCCTCTGATCACGCGATAAGCTCACTTCTGAACTTTTATATAAAATAAAAGTTATCTGACATCAAATATTTTAGCAACTTGACGAGTTTATTTTGATGTTCTACGTTAGGTATGAAACTTTTGGAACAGTTAATCGTTATATCTTTGAGCCATTTAAAAGCAATTAAACGTAAAATAATGAAAACATCAAGAGAAAAATCAAATTATCTAACATTCCGGAGTAACACGTAACTCTACATACTTAACGAAGTACTTATTGAAATTCTTGCCGCCCAAGAAGTAATTACAAAATATTCGCGCGGGATCCAATTAAAACATTCATCCGCAAGATTCCAGGGGCAAAGTTCCCAGATTCCTCCCTCCCCCTTTTCCCTGGGGGGAGGATTGCTTGGGACGCATTCCAGGGATGTCTGACAGGCGAATGTTTCTTATTCTCAGCGAATAGAACGCTGACGCGACGCGGTTTGATACTTAACTTCACTGTCTGGCTCGGAGTCGTTCAGACTGCGAAAACTCTTTACGTAGGTATTCTGTTACAATTTTACTTTGATTAGGTTGGATTTGTCGAGTTTTTATCCTAAATAAGGTTAGGCATTGGAACTCTTCTTTCTGTAGAAGACGAAGCTTTTTGCACTAAACTTATTATTCTCTAATGTGTTTTAAAAGAAATGTAAAACTAGAAAGAAATTTTGTCTTAAATATAACTTTAGGCGGGAAAGGCCTAAAGTTATATTTAAGACAATATTTCTTTCATGCATTAGTCTGTCAAAGAGTGTGTGAGTATGTTGAAGTTAATAAACGATAAGTAATATATCTTAATCACGAAGTGCCTCCAATAGGGAAAGGGCAAGGGAACTTTCTTAGTAATCCACGACGCGTTCCCGACGGCACGCACCGTTATTTATAAATAATAACATAAAACAATATATGAGAACGCTTAAGAGTCCGCTACATAAAGTTCGCCCCGAGAATAAATGGATTACTTGTGTCCACGAGACGCCATCTAGCGGGGGGTGGGTAAAATTATATGAGTTATTGTTATTGCAAGGATTTCCACGCTTCCGAACATGTTTTCACTTACCACCCCTCTTGTAAGGAAACGTCGTAAAAATCTGGCCCGGAATATACTTATTAAATTGATTGTGTTTTCAAACATTTACGCGCGTTCAACGCGGATTTTGCATAAAGCTCTGAATGCGAGCGCCTACTTAAGAGAATTCAGTATCTAACTAAATAAGTAGCCGTTTTTTATATATATTATTATACGAGTAAGAATATACTGCGTAGCATCTTTTTTATTAAGTAAACGAATGAAAATATTCTAAATTGTAATTATGAACAAGTTATAATAGGTATAGGATGGTAAAAAAGCTTTACGTCTGTGACATTCTCTGGCGACGATCACGGAATAGTCTCGTAAAATTGATTCTGTGTTACTTGTTTATTTTCCGAATTAATTATAAGTTTTTAAATTCTACTAATTCCGAATAATGAAAAAAATTCTATTAATATAGAATATTAATAAATAAGTAGAGTTATACATTACGTACTTTCAAAAGTCCTCAAGAGGCGGGTTTTCGTTACAAATAAGCAGTATATAATTTGTTCAATTTTATCCGCGATAAATTAAGCGGCTTGGCCCAAAGGTTATTAAGGTCCACGTCGGACTTGCTCTGGCTTTAACTTAAACCCGCAAGCACGGACCACACAGAGAGGAATGCGAACCGGTCTTAAGCCTTTACAATTTAATTAACTCGCTTTTGAATACTGTTTCTACTTTACCTACTCCTATTTTTACCCACAGACATAAAATGAGATATACCCCCACCGAATTAACATAAAACTGATTATATCTTAATCAACGATGCAAAAGTTTAAACGAAAATGCAGATTTTATGTATATTTTTGAATAGTTTTACTTGTTTAATTTAGCGTTCAAAGCCATATAGTCGTATATAATAGGTTAATATGCACAATATGAAGCCCAGTGAATTTATCTTCATTTTAGCACCAACACATCGATATTTTATGATAAATAACTAAACCAAGTGGTTACTAAGTATGACTTTTCTACTGAGTGCTAATTTATTCGTTTTTATTAGATAATACATGCATACATACATAAATTCACGCCTATTCCCACCGGGGTAAGCAGAGACTATAGAATTCCATTTTCAATAAGTAATATTTATAGTTATGTTAAATGTCTCTGTCTATCCTATACGTACAAATTAATAAGTTAGTAATGCCTAGCCTACGCACGCAATAACTTTATTTATTTATTTATTGTTACTAAGTAAAATACTAATTTAAGTAAATTAAGCATATTTATTAACAAGTTCTAGTTAAACATATTATTATTATTAGCCTGTGTGATCCCACTGCTGGGCAAAGGCCTCCCCCATGTCTTTCCAAGTATCCCGGTTCTGTGCGAGCTCTATCCAGTCTTTTCGATCACCGTCGAGATCATCGCGCCATCGTTTCCGGGGTCTACCACGGTGTCCGTCCTGTGGTACCCAGTGCGTGATGATCTTGTTCTTATCTTCTAGTTAAACATACCTAATATAAATTTAATTTTTATTTTTGATATCAACGTCACCTACCTATTCTACGTCAGATTTTAAAATATTCTAGTTGATAACTACTTATCTAATAGTTATTACCTACTATTTATTGTGAGCCTTTACTCAATAAATTACATGTAGAGATGATTTTGCAAAATTACCGTCATAGATTTGCACCATCGTAAATCGTTAAGCTTAGTGAGTAGCCGATCTTAGATAGGTATGCCAATGTTTTCTGCTGCCAATATTTTCATCACAGCCACAACAAATAGTAAACAAATAATTCACGCATAGAATCATAAAACCGACAACATACATACCTTCCAACGCCATATGTACCTCGGTCTGGTCGAGAACGTCTTGGCATCACGCCCACGCGCACACATACGCGCATACTCGCTAATGTCTATATTAAAATCAACCAAAATAAAGATATTCAACATCTTAATAGACTTAGTATCCACAACACTACTTTCACGTTTAGAATCTCGAGTTAAACTGGCCATGTACCATGCTTTCTCTTTGCGTGCAAAAAAAAACTCATTTGAATTTTTATAGAAAATTGGGTCATCGCCTTTCTAGGAAGCGCCTGCGCAAGTTTATTGCCATTTAGTCTTTGTTTGGATGTATATTTGAATGACAACAGATTGTTTTTTTTTTTCTTGAATTTAAATAAGTCAATAATTGAAGGAAGGGTCCAGCAAGGAGAAAGCTATGCGGCTGAAAATTTACGAGAATGAGAAGCATGAACTTAAGACAACGTTTTAGTTACAGACAAATAAAGTTTATTTTCGGCCTCCTTTGAGAATTTCTAAAAGAATATAGGTAACACTTTCTTTTAACACTCTTGGTAGTACAAATTATAAAGTAAGTACTAAAAACATGTTTTAGCGTTGTTTATTCGATATTGTTTCATAAGTAAGAAATTATTTACCAACTTCACATAGATATAGACAATATACCAACTTATTTTTTTTCTATCTTACGTAAAAACAAAAGAGAACAACAAAAAATAAAACTAATATCAAAACTTCTTTGAAAACAGAGCAAACTTAATCAGCGCCATCTGTGAGTGTCACGGTGAACTTTTATAAGCTCACGCATGGTGAAGCACAATGAAAGCTTTCGCCTATGTAATCTCGGTTGGCGGATGGTAGAGACGACTCTACCAAAATGTTTTTATTTTTATTTTAAACTGTAACTCTTTATAATAAACAATTAAATTAAATACTGTGTTATAATGTATTAATATGTTAACTGTCTATATAAGTACTCCCAATCTGTGCCACGAAACAAAATGCGTAGGTACTTTTTTTGTATAATAATTGTCTGTTAATTAAAAAGTTACCTACATTTATTTTGTTCTTAAAAATTCAGCCTATTTGTGCTAGTATTAATTATACCTTGAAACTGTAATCAAAGTCTGTCTTCCAACTCTGGTAGCTATGGCTTGCATTTTTCAAAATCTACAACGCCATCTGTACCATTTCATAGGAATCACGTCCTGAATAAGCGACATTTGTTGTAGACCTTTGGTCCAATTTATAAATTATAATGAGCATTATTATTTTGTTATTTTTTTTTTATTGGCCAAGTATGTTGGCTCGACGATGGTAAGCATGGAAAAGCCCTAATTGCATAAATTATATAGATAAATATCACGATTTCAAATTAAGCACCTAGTTATACTATTATGATGTGTCAAGCCATATAATTTTACTATCTTTATAAATAATTGGAATATAAGGCCATTAAAAAGCCATAAAATAATGTTAATTTATTAAATCTCGTAAATACTTCGGATTAAGATAGTCATCATGACATTTTAATTATTAACACTTCGAATTATTTTTAATGGCTTTCGTGAAACGGTGTATTAAAATGATTAAGTAGGTATCCATATTATTTATTTTCCTTCTGTATTTATATTATTAAAAAATAAATTAAATAATATTACAGAGACAAAAAATGTTTAGGACGACTGGAATTTAAGGCCCACCCAATCGCCGAATATTATTTAAACGCACACAACGACAATCATTTACATGTGTGCGTAAAGTATTCGCTGCTGCCGTGCCGTCCTTGCGCCGCCATGTTAGGTTGTTCCCCGTCTCCCTCACTCTTACGGTTGACATAGAGGATGGGTTGAGAAAAAATATGCATGCCTATCTCATTCGCACTGATGCAAGTTTCGTATGAATGAGCTACAAGAAGATCTCAGCATGCGTCCATGCGCTTGGATTTGAGATGGGGTTTGAAAATTTTAAAAAGAAATAAAGTATGGTGGGTTATCGGTAGGTGGAATCGGACCGGACTGGCAAGTCGAGACGAGATATTTCCGTATTCAACTATGGCGGACGACGATATTGATCTTTGATTGGATAATGGAGTTAGAAAAGCACTCACCTTTAAGGCTACGTCTTGCAGGATATTTAAACGTCTGTCTCTTGATTCATACCATCTTGATGAGATCTGTAAATGAGAAAAGAAAATATTTGTAATAATTTCTTTTTTTTTTCTTTTATACATAAATACCTAATTTGACTTTTTTCTTTTATACCTACTTAGGTACGGTCACGAGTACCTACTTATATGTATACACTTTGAAACCATGTCACATTAACTTTTTTGACAATTTAAACCGTAAGCCTCATTAAATGTCAAATATAACAGTGCGACAGGGTTCTAAAGTGAGTATATGATATTGCTCATGACTGTACATACATAAAGACACATATAACTCTCCTTTTTTGCTTCATCGTAGTCGGATAATGGATAGGGTACCTAACCTATACAATACACAATATCACGTCCATATCTACCTAAATATTAAATAGCATAACATAAGCTCACGACTACACCCTAATTAGGGTAGGCAGTTACATCTATCGCAAGATGACGACCAATATGCTTAGGTAGGTAGAGCTAAAAATCCCTAGAAAATATCTGACAACTACTTTAGCTATTTTTGTTTCAAACTTATTTTTTTAGACTAAGAATTTGACTGGTTCTTTTAAATCAACAAGCATAAATTATGTTCTAATATTCTGCAAGTGACTAATAGACTCTATAAAGATAAGAAGTGTTCTCTTAAGCTCCTAAGACTCGTTAGCGACGCCGGTTCTACTATGCAAACCGCTTTATGTAAAAGTAGCATATATTAACAAGTTCATAAAGTGCTCTTTAAGTTATGAACCTGCCTTTAAGAGGCGAATTGCTTAGTTGCCGTTTCTTAGGGCACCCAGTCCAGTCATAAATTAAGCCGGTACACCTACAGAGTGCAGTAACATGGATTATTTACAACCACATACTGCGAAGATAATCTTTACTAAGTGCACTTTTTACTGGCTCGCTCAGACCTCGCCTCCACTCCACTTTATGGTAAGTTAAGCAAATATTAACGGCGGTAAATTTACGGCTATGCTTTAAAATGGCCGATTGCGTTCTCAGCGAGTGATCTCAAGTACTTTTTTAATCAGTTATATTATACCTACGTAGATGGTTAGACCTTCTTCAAAAATATGGAAATGTAACCGCTCTACAGTCTAAGATAGACCACCTGTTTGATATAATCAGTAGTCGTGTGTTCTCCTTGTTCATTATAAAATGGGTTACCACCACCAGGCTAGCTTCTTACATGCAGGAATTTACAATCGAACATGAGTTTAAAATATGAGTGTCCATAAAAACTAATTTACTCGAGTGAGCGGAGGGTCAGGAGTCCGCGGCAGTCCGCGTGATTGATACGCAATAAACCGAATTTATTACAAGACCGCCGTAAACGCACGCCCCAATGGCTAATCATCTATTAATCGCAATTTAATGCATCAACACTGTCAAATAATACTTGAAAGAACAAGCGATAAAAGTTTATTGCGCGGCGGCGTGCGCCCGCGCCGCTCCCAGACGAGCTCGCGGCTCTAGCTAACAGCCTCCATTTGCCCCAATCGGGGCCTTAACGCGACATAATAAAAAATGCATAAACCCACGCGGAAGGAGTCACAATACTCCATAACCTACCGCAAAACTTTGACATTACAACTGTGCGATTGTTTCTTTGTTTATCGAATAAAATTTATAGGTAACTGGCTCGGTTTACGAGTCAGGCGTAATATGGTCGTTGAACTTAAATCGGCTGATTACGGTTTTTTAATGGCTCATGTGCGGATATTTGTTAATATCCAATTGTTGGTCGCGTTTAAGAGGTCGTGGGTGGTGTATTGTTCGGGTGCTTTTAAATTTAAGGAACAGGCGTGCTAAGGTGCCTTGTGTAGTACTTATGACCTATAGCTTCACTACCTTTACTTACATAGGTGGCTGTGTTTAGATGTGGTATTGTTTCACCAATCGCGTACAATAGGTATACTGACCTAACATGAATTTCGGTCAAGTTAAAGTACATTTAAGGGTAAGTATCTAAAAAAAGAGAAAAGAGAAGAAAACAGAAAAAAAGAAAAGAAGAAGAGGGAAGAGTCTTAACTAATAAATCTCTCAGCACTCACCCTTCACATTTTATCTCAAGCAGTCTAACAAGAGACTGTTGTCTCTTCGTTCTCTAACCAGGCGCTGGTTACATAAAAATTGGTTTACAATAAAACAGGTAGCCAAATGTAATCTCGTCCATTCAAAGGCGCACATCGATCGCCTAAACACCGGCTGTTTAGTGATGTTGTAAATCAAATCATCAATTATCGACAAGCGTTTACACCCGCGACGTCGCTTGTAAACAATCTGAACGTTAAAACTTGCTACCTACATTTTACGACTATTCAATTTGGGGGAAAATCGATTTTATTCGCTTGCTTTCCAATCGATTCATGTGTAAAGTCGCATGGCGATAACGGATTGGGAAAGATTCGAGTTGGGTTTCCTTGAGGAAGTGGTCGGTATGGGTATGCGTGGAGAGGAAGAGGCGCGTAAACAATGCCCTGTAACGTAAACTTCAGTTGCTATATTTTACTGGACTGGTTATGGTTGCTGCGATGAGTATAACCGAGTAAGTAACACACTAATAATAATAATACCTATGTTATTTACTTGGCGCCAGCCCGTAAATATCATACACATACCAGCATTAAGCTGAGATAATATTAATTTCACAAGTAAATAATAATAATAATATTTATTGACAAAAATATCGGTACATAGTTTTCCTTAAGTTAAGCATAATTGACATGAATATAATTGAGTAGGTACCATAGCCGACTAAGTATATAAATACTTGTATTTCAGTTTATGATGCCTCTCTCCTGGAGAAAGACACAACTGTCGTGACTTCCCGTTGCGAACATCTATAGGTAAGTAATACGCTGCTGCCTATAATAATATATCTATGTAAGTAGGTATATGTGTGGTGTGGTTTAGGGCGGAAGGCAAGAGGGAAACCACTGCCCTTTTTGCCCCTCAACAAGTAGCATGGGGAGTTAGGAAAATGCTACACCGACAAGAGAGTGGCTCTTAAATTGGTGATGATGATGGTTTGTCCGAAATAAACGTCTTTATTATTTATTATTATTATTATAAGTGGGAAAAAGGTTTTCTTAAGTATCAAATATCATTGTAATAAAGGGTTCAAAACGAATGCTTTTCATAATTAAAGCACATAATAACGGGTTCTTACCGCGTTTAAATATCGGGAGTCTCATATCCCCATTTAAACGCGGTAAGAACCCGTTATTATGTGCTTTAATTATGATAATAACCGCGTAAACTTAAAACAATGAATGCTTTCCATTTTTAACCTTCTAAGCTCACAATTAGCAATGAAAAACGAAAACAAATATTGAAAGTTCTGTAAGAACATTTTGCTTAGGTAAGTGCTCTAGAAAGTAAAATCATATACTAAGTACCTAATACTATAAAAACATAATATCAATACGTTTTATAAGTACGTGTTTAAGTTGACTTGGTTTTGCATCCGACCGCATAATTAGTAATAGGTAAGCTACGAGATACAATCCAAATAAGTAACTATTCGTAACAAGAAGTAGAAATCTAGGTACTAAAATATAAATTCCGGAAAATTCTCTGTAGAAAATGTGAAAAAAATATATCGTAAGTTAATT
The DNA here is from genome assembly GCF_024362695.1 of Pectinophora gossypiella. NCBI lineage: Eukaryota > Metazoa > Arthropoda > Insecta > Lepidoptera > Gelechiidae > Pectinophora > Pectinophora gossypiella. The sequence continues at coordinate 9,877,914 of NC_065413.1, read as the reverse complement.
ATTCAATTTTAAACATTCTTATTGTACCTAATAACTTGTTAAGCTTACCTCAAGACCATAGATAGATATTCCTTTTCTGTCTTAAGCACTACAAATGAAAATCAAACTTTTAGGTGCCCATATCACTTCGCGTATCAACGGAAAGTCACTCTAAATTGCGCTATAAAATGAGTGTTAATGGTAGAGTGTCACTGGCGAGTGGGAATCAAGAACTGAGTCGACTCGCCACCAATTGTAACACATAACTAACAAAACACTAACAAATTGATATGTTTATCTACAAAGGACTATAAACTCATTCTGGGCCCACCCTTTATAGAGGGGGCCCACCCTTCTTATTTAAAAAAATTGCAAAATATTACATAAATAATAAAAAGGGTCATCCTCCCCTTTGCTCTGAATCTGTGATATAATTTTGGCTAACGCATAGTTCCGGGGAAATGGTCTGTAAAGCGTCCTTTGAGATTTAAATGCATGTCATACATTATTCATCTTCATGATATCTACCCTGGAAGCCGAGAGAAGCAGAGAGCCGTGGTAGCCCGCTTGCCTTTCACTTTGAGGTTGCGGGTCCGAATCAAGCACAGGCGTAAACCAATGATTGTCGAATTTGTTTTCGAATTCGTGTTTGGATCATAAATGATTATCACGTGCTCAATGGTGAAGGAAAACATCGTGAGGAAACCATTCCCGAGAAATGCATTTTTAGAGGTATGTGACCTAACCTGTATTGGGCTGCTTTTCCCTTCGCGGGTTGGAAGGTCAGACAGGCAGTCGCTTCTCTGTAAAAAACCGGTCCTGTCAAAGCTTCAGGTTAGGTAAGCGGACCCTGTGAGGCTAGGGAGGTACCTATGACCTACCCTGGAAGGAAGAAAAGTTCAGAATTTTACCACAATAGGTTATGATGTAAAATGCTTGCTTATTTCACGTGACTTATTGTAGATTTTCCGCAAACGGCATTAACTACTTGGCCGGAAATATAAAATATGTATGTTTAAGTACTTATTTCTTATTTTTACCGTTCTACTAACGGGACATTTCCCCCTTATCCTAAGCACTTGTCAACTGCACATTTCATATAAAGATCATAAAGTAATCTTAACTCAATATTTATCATTGGGTAAGTAGTTTCTAGGTCAAAGATAAATTAGGAATTCTGATTACTAAATTTAGGCAAATGTAAAGGTGACATAAAACGTTATCTTTTTTTTATTTAAATTATTGACTAATTAAATTTAATAAAGGAAAAAGTTATAATAAGTGCGACATTTTGTCACGTTTTTCTATGACGTCACAGGTTGCTTCTTCACACAAATTCCATACTTAGTAATTTCGTGTTTTGACGTTTAGTAAAAAGTAACTAACTCAACTAATTGGAAACTACTCTATTACAATATATTTTGTATAATAAATAATAGTTACTAGGTATATATTATTACTGTCTTACAAGTATTAAACCAATTTTCCCATAACACAACGGCATTTATTACCCGCATCGAACTAATTCGATCCCCCCTTTAAAAATATTTACTTCAACCCCATAGAGTAAAAAATCAAGTGAAATATGAGGGTGTTCTATATGATGAGTTGATGAGAAAAAATAAAGTTGCTCTGTGTAGACTTCTGGCTGTTGAATTTTAATTACGTACAATGAGCAAATTATGTAAATAAATACATTGCGAATGCAAAAATGTCTGACTGTAAAACAAAATCGTGAACGAATCTGAGATGATAATCATAAAAGTAAAGCAAAATTTTAATGGAACCAATTTTTTTTATATAGATAGGTATATAACTTAACACATAAACAGCCTATAGGTATACGTCCCACTGCTGGGCACAGGCCTCCCCTCAATCAACCGGAAGGGGTATGGAGCTTTCTTTTCTTTAAATCTTTAATACTATACTTATAGGTATATATTATCTACATCGTATGCTATTGTTGCCGTATTAATAAGAAATTCCAAAATGAAGATAAAGATGTCGATGAAGCAAGGAGAAGTGTGTCAGGATCGAATCAAATGAAATTTCATAGCGTTTTATTACTCTTGTAGGAAGTAGGCGTCAGTTTGTTTATGTAAGAAGTTTCTAAAACAAAATTAAAAACACACACATGTAACAAAATAGAACAGAAATAATTTTCTTTAAGAAGCGAAAAATACACGAAAATCTTTCATTCCTTTAAAAAACAAATAGTCCAATTTTAATGGTTACGAGGCCTCTTCCAAGGCACGCCATTGAACTGTTTCATACTTACAGCAACCTAATTCATACATATAGTAACCTAGCTCATAACTATAGGTACATGAACCAAGTTCATACCTCCAACAACCTCGCGTGTCGAGCAACCATAAAATATAAGATACAATAACCACGTTGTAAATTACTCTACCAAGTTGAAATATCGGTATGATGTTATCCGACCGTTTCAAGCATGTTATGGGAAGTTATGAAAAACTAATATGTACCTCCCAAGCTGCGTTATTCTGGGAAAGTTTTTAGAAATCAACCTGAGGGATCGCTCGTAACTTAATGAAAGTATTATACACATATATGGGTTGGTATATACATATTATGGTCGATGGGTTAGTATACCTATAGTATTTACAGTTCGTCCTAATAGCAGAACGTCGGGAGACGAGAGACTAAAATCACTCCAAATTGACGCACCAGCTTTTCCATACATTTTCTACACATTTCTACTTGTAAAACATTTAAATTTGCATATGACACGACTCGACTCTCAGATATCTCCAACACGACACTATTATATTTTGCTTTATTATAATTCAAGCTCAAAATAATTCGCCCACAGCTGTGTGTTTTATCAAATTCGATTTCTAAATCCAACTTTTTGTCAAACTCTGTTTTAATAAGTATCATCGCCGGGAGTATACATCATCCAGCTATATTTAAGCGGCTTTTCCTCGGTTGCGTCTGCGCCTTGGAGCACTAATTCCGTATGTTTACGACCGCCCGCCAGATCTGACCGTTCCAGATACGACTCCCACGCCGCGCCGACAATAACGTCCCTTCACGAAGCCAGTTTACGTACCTATACAAGCCGTCTTGCAAGTTCATTCGTATAATCACATTTAATCGTTTACATTATGGGCTTATTATAAGCTCAGTTCCAGACACGGGCTACGCTTCGGAAGCAAATGGTGTCAAATACAATGCTGTGTACAACGGTGATAATGCTTCGTAAGATAAGATAACAACACGTCAAAAAATCCCTACTTTAATGTAATGAAAATTTTCTCTAATGTAATGTCGATTTTCAGCTCATGTGTTTCCACATGGAAACTCTGGATCACCTACCTAATTAATCCGCTCAAGGACCGACAGCACTCCGAGGCTATTTTTCTTTTAGCTCTATTGTCTACTGGACTGAGCAAACGCTGACTCCAGAATGGCGAGCTCGGACGTCAAAAAATTATCCATGTTCCCACTGAAGTAACCATACTACCATGTATCCATACCGACGTGGGTGACGAGCGCCAACCTCGGCGAACATGGAACGGGCATGAACATTTCACACAGGAAAATAATTTCACGTTGCGGCATGGCCCGACGCTTTGCGAATTTACCTTCTAACGCGAATTCAATGATCTTGTTTAACCCTTTTAAATGATAAGGGCCTAGCCTACCTACTAGGTACTATTACATAACGTAACATAATATAACAAATACTTTATTATACAAACAGGAAAATACAAAACAAAAGAGAAATAGAATGAGTACAATAGGCGGCCTTACTAATAGCCTATCTGTATTTTACAAAGCCAAGCGGAAAATGCATGTTCTAGAATATTCTGGATAGACTTTCAGACATATCTATACACATCACACATCACAATACTTTTATGTAAATTATTTTACCAATTTTTTTCTAAATTGATTTGATATATTGTCGGAAAGTAGTGATACAGGCCCAATATTCCTGGTAAATAGAATTTTGAAATCGAATCTTGGGTAGATTTAGAGCATAGAGCTCTACATTCTACAAGGAAACTGTGGTTCGGAACAGGAAAAATAATTGGTCGGAGACTCAAAGTCAGAGGGGGTGACCCTAGGTCTGCGTCTTACCTGGTCCAACGCCTGTCAGTGGCTGTGCAACGGGGCAATGCCGCTAGTGTAATGGGTTCGTTTGGACCAGGTCAGAATCAGAACACTTAAACGCGTAGTTGGACGTGACGAAGTTACGTATGTTTCTGATTATGTGACAGATTGTATTATCTTAAGTATAATAATAATGTAATTTTATTTATTAAGTATATCATTGGATTCTACATTTAGAGCATTCAGTTTAATTACAGGAATCAACTGAATAAAACTTATTGTTTAATTAGAAAACCACAGCAACATAAAACTTAATTACCAAATCAAATATTGTAACTCACCGGTTTTCACATAATTAGCTAAGCAAATACTCAGAGGTATTTCGTTCTTCAACTTAAGCAAGTAGGTACCTATACCTACGTAACTTCAGGTACCTACTTTGCATAAAACCGGTACCTTCATGCAGGCGATCACGTTACAAGTACACTTTCGAATGACATTCCTTGGCACTAGTGGTGAGTTTGGTACTCGAACAAAATGGTTTCATCACCACTTACCCACCCACGACTCGATATTTCGAAATACTTATCGGGGAACGACAACCTTGCAGTCATTTTTGATATTTGAAAATAACTGGTTACTAAACTTTGATTTTACCTCTGACACCTTCACGTGAAAAACACACGCACACACATCCTAACAAACACAGAGACCCACACCCTAGAACTTACATTAATTATAATCCCTTAAACGCACACGCTTTATTAACACAGTTAATTTGGTCTGATATTAGTTTAGATATTAATTATTTAATATAAAAATCAAATTATAGTTATTTATTTATTAATAGCCCGCATTGTTCCACTGCAGGGCAAAGGCCTCTCAAAAAAGGCAAAATTATAATAAATAAATAAAAACAGTCAAAAACAAAATTTACAAAATTTAGTTATAATTAAATGATTTTTTAATTAATCCAAAATTAATCCAACAATATTAAATATAATAAAAAAGGAATAAAAAGAATATTAAAAATAAATATATTATATTTAATATTAATCTATATTAATCATATTTTTATGTTTTAAAATTTCTTACGCACAGTTGAAACTCAGCTTTGTGTCACTCAACATTGGAGTGTCACAAGTAGTCACAACAGTTTTCTGAGCTTGTCCCTTTTTAGAGATAAGGTTTAAATTTATTATTCACTCTTCTGTACTGTGTACCCACGTACTTCTAAAATGTCTTTTACTCTTTCTAAAATGGAGGTGATATTCAACGGAAATTTCAATCGACTATTGCGACGAACCGGGTTCATCAGGAGTACGATCAATTTGGATCACTCCATGCATCACGTTTCATTAGGTTTATTTAAAATAGAGCAAACAAATTTAAACTAAGTATAGTACAAAAAAAGTATCATTTTAGTTTATCATAATTATAATCAAACAAAGAATAATTTATCAATATAAAAACCCATCTTATCGAACCCGCAGCGCAGCGTCGCGATTGGGTTTCAGAACAAACCTGCTGAGATATTAAGTGGATAGACATGTAAGGAAGACGATAAGAGTTTTTATTTTGTTTTAATCGCTTCTCTTTCTAAATCACCTGAGGAATGTAGAATTTTAAATAACACTGCAGACGGGAAATGAACTCAATAGTGTGTGGGAGTGAATAAATAAGAACGATAAATATTCAAGGCAAAAAATATACTTACAGAATCACGCCCAAATATGTCAGAAAAGATATTAATTGGTACTAGTTTTAAAATAAATTAAATACATAGAAAAGTGACCAGTTATTGTAACAGCCCATTCTGACAATATTCATAAGTGTATTAATATTTTTCCGCTAGAGTTTTTACTACGGATGGAACATAAATTATAGACAAAAGTCATAATAGCTGTAGCAGTAACGAATGAATAAAACGCTAGCAGTTTAGCAGCCGCAATAACTGGCTATTGAATTTGATTATCATAATGCGAGGAACAAGCAACGAAAGTCAATGAAACTGGAGTACTGGTTTAATCACAGTTTAAACAGCCACGCTTCAAGCAATCATAATGCATAAGCTACCTATTCGTTATAAATCTCAACTTTTTATGTACCATTAAACTGTTTTATTGGTTATTAACACATGTTAAACGGTTAAAAGACTAAAACATTTGTAGAAAACTCGGATCATTAACATGTGAATGTGATAGGCCACTACAATCCCTACCGAGTTATGGTCTACCGTCTTATGGCTGTCCGTTTAATGTTTCAACCATTAAATAGTCATAACATTGATTTTGAATTACAAATGTGTTTTATCGAAGTTGCAGTTTTTGCGTCTATTGAGGTTTTAGCGGCGGAGAAGACCGGCGTATTTTCATTATGGTTTTCTTCCGAAAGAATTCATCGTCATCATCTCCCTAGCATTGTCCCGTTTTTCACAGGATCCGCTTGCCTAACCTGAAGATTTGACAGGTCCGGTTTTTTACAGAAGCGACTGCCTGCCTGACCTTCCAACCCGCGAAGGGAAAACCAACCCCATACAGGTTAGGTCACATACCTTACAAAATGCATTTCTCGAGAATGTGGGTTTCCTCACGATGTTTTCCTTCACCGCTGAGTACCTACGTGATAATCACTTATGATCCAAACTTGAATTCGAAAACAAATTTGACAATCATTCGTTTAGGTCTATGCTGGATTCGAACTTGCGACCCCAAAGTGAGAGGCAAGCGTTCTACTAACTAGGCTACCATGGCTCTTCAATTCAGCTTCGGCTTCTTCAGGTTTTCTTCCTATCCTGGTTGGTAATCTGTTACTATTCTGGTTGTTCGAAAGAGTGAAATAAAAAGAGCTTACCTAACACTGATTTAAATCATTTTCAATTCGCAATCCCATATAGGGGGTATCACTTTTCTAATGTCGTAAGAAGTAATTTAATAATAATAAATAGGAGCCCTGAAAAGCGTAAATGCATTTTATTGACAAGCTTCTTAAGAAATAAATATGAATACTTATTAAAAGTTATGCAATGAGATTTTAACCTAACTAAATAAGTATATTTAGTAAACGTAGGTATGTATATGAATGGTACATAATGTTCTTAGTGCCAGCATACTTATTGTACACTTAATCAGTTTAATTAAGCAACATTGCTTTATCAACGGGAAGTTACAATTATTCCATTCAATACCTACATATTAAATTACCATTATAACCGGCGTAAATCAATTATTCGTTTGAAAGAGTCATCGACTTTTAAATCGTAATAAAATTTACAAACGGCAGTCAATTTATTTATTGCCTTTAAGTTGTAAAACGATATTACATGCCATAATGACGTGTGTTATTGGCATTTATACCAACTAATAACCACTTGTGAGCTAATTATGATAATTGTTGAATTATGAACTTAATCAACAAGCCAATGGCCCCTATTCCTGCAGACACCTCCTAATTTTATTTTAAGTTATACCCGTCATTTTCTTAGCCGCCGAAAAGGAAAGGGGCGGATGAGCGTCAACAAGTTAATATTAAAATTATTAAATAACCCGTGCGAATAAAATAGGCATCTCGCTGGTATGCAATCCGTTTGACGTGCTGTCTACTTACCTAATTCTGTCGAGTTATTGGCCGAAGTAAAAATTTTAGACGATTGTTTGAGACTTCTACTTAAAATTGACGTAGGTATATTCCATAAATTTTATGCCTGTCGATTACCCGTCCCTTTCTTTTTCAACGGATAAGAAAATGGCGTAAAACCACTTATGACGGCATTTTGCAACATCGCATCGTTTCCCACGACTTAAGGAACCTGATTAGACCTGACTACACCACTCTCATACTTACAAATAATCCCAACGGAACATACCAACAATAAATACATAAGGCAACATTGTACCGCACATAAGACGGACCATACAAATTTGCACTTGATTTATTTATTGCTCGCATGAAATGTCAACAATGAGGCCATTTTAAAAGTGAAACGAAAAGGATTGTTCAAAAAAGGGTGTCCGGGCATTGTGCGCACACCCTGTTATGCAAATCAGTACTCTGAAACCGAAAGTGTTGCTCCCACCAACAATAGAGCCAGCTTGCGTAACCTTTACATAAATTATCGATACGCATTAGCTAAATTACGAGCCCTTTTGTCATGAAAAGGTTCGACGCAAACCTAAAACCGGACAAAACCAGTTCAGACAACAAAAAATACCACATCATCGCCGGCATTGTCTCCACCAACGAATTCCAATGCCAATTTGCATAATATTGAAATCGACTATTCGGACACAATATTTTGGGTATTGCGGTAAACTTTACTTTCTTTTTCAAAATTGGCCGTACTCATTAGCATTTGGAGCATTCATGGTAGTCGGCTGACATTCTGCTCAGTGCGTGACTGCTGAGTGTTAGATGCTGAGTTATTCCCCTGCAGTGGGGCCGAGCGTGAAAAAGTTTCATAAAGGCGGATCGTGTCGTACATATTTTGATAAGTACGTTACCAGTTGACTGTGATTTATATTCAGGTATGTCGTGTTACCGGATAGTTAAGTTTTATGGTCACGATAGAGGGCTGAGTGAACCGGCGATTTGTTTATCGTGAGGCGACGACAGCCGCTGACGGGGTATCTACCGGGTATGTCGACGATCTCTTTATGTGTAAGTGTTACGTTTAGTGCTCCATTTATTGCTTTTTGGTTGCCTCAAGGTACAACCGGTGTGATGGCAGTCCGTGAGTGCTTTCCGATGGTTTATTTTCGACTACGTTCTATTTATATTCCGGTCCGTTGATTGGTCGTGGAAAATTTCCACCACAGCGTAATAAGTATGTCCCTAGCGCCGCTTCTAATTATATAGAAGAAATTATTAGGTGTTAAAAGCTCAAATAAATTAGTAATTATCCGCGGTCCGGTAAACGTATCTAATTCCTTTACGGTTCAAAACCCTGAATAAAGAATAAGAAAGTATCAAATTAATCTCTTAATTATTTCCATACGCACATATGGACATGACTAACTTATTAACGCGTACGTAGCATTGCTACGCGTAGCGTGAGTGAGTTAGAAACAGTATTTTTATAACTATATTTAGTCCAGCGTGGTGAGTGGTGACACGAGACCGCAAGCGCCTAGCGAAGATTCAAAATGGCGTCAAAACCGCACTCGGCCATTCATCAGGGGCCGTCGTAAAACAAAATTACGTCGGATCACAGCCTGTCTCCCATGATTACTATGAATCACCATAAATCAAACCCGCAGGCCCGCAGCCTCACTCTAATTGCGCTAGATCTCTTTTTCCTACAATAAATCAAACATTTCGAGTACCCATACAGTTTCTTTTTATATTATTTCGACTCTCGTAAACCACGTCTGAAACTTTCGGCCGGATTAATGATGCGATAAAATTTTAAGAATAGGGATTTTCGCTCGGTTGGTTTGTTTTTTGCCGAGCTGAGGCTGATTTGATGCTCGTACGAAGCAACTTTTAACTTGCCAAGTCAGAAATACTTAATATTGAAATATTGCAAGCGTATGTTACGATTTTATTTTTGACGTGACTTATTGTACATTTGTCGCAGATGGCATTAACTACTTGGCCGGACAAATGGAGAGACCCGGTACAACGTTTAACACAACAGGCCTGAGGGTGCCCAATTGGGCGCGAACCTCGGCTCAGGGCATCGTCTGAGAGGAAAAATATTTGAAAGAATTAATCGACCCTAGTGGGTCGATAGCGATAAGCGCCGATTAAGGGGATATGTTACGAATACACAGCCAAGAATATGAAAATATGAACTTTTTAAGATTTGGCAACGAACTTTTCGTTATTAATCTTCTTCAGGACTGGATATACCTACCTAATGACATAGATGTAGCCTTAGGAAGGTTAGGTTACGTGTTGGGGTTGGCTTAATTTATTTGATCACCTCGCCTGCATATTAGATTAATAATGTTATCGGGAATCATCCTCTACATTCTTATTAACTTTCATTCACGCACGTCTGTCTAGCATATTACATAAGTCTATTTTATCAATACCTACACAGACATTCTCACAATTTATAACTAAATTGGCAATTTTCAAATCTAACCAGGATCTTCTTCTATTGTTTGGGTCGTGAGATGAATTACCAACCTCATCAACCCTGGTGACAGGGTTATTGAGCCGCCAACGGCCCCTGACATGGCTCATGTAACGACTACACACTTACATCAGTAAGTAGTTGTCCGGGACCAAATGCTTAACGTGCCTTCTCTCTCTCTCTTACTTTTGGAGAATCAGGTGATCAGCCTGTAATGTCCTAACCAAACTAGGGATCACAAAGTGTCATCAGGGTTATTACATCACCGCTAATGTAAACGAGTGTTTCTACGTGAAGATTACAAGTAGTTACCTACTCAACTCGATAAGTCTGAGGCCCTGATAGGTATTTCCAACGGAACCAATCAAAGGTTTAATTTACCGCTTGATTACATTTGATTAGCGACCTTATAGTGTTGTAATACATGCCTATTTGTTTCACTATCAGTTCCATTCCCTTGGTTAATTACTGTAACCATTTCGCTACGCAAACACTTCTTATTACATTACGTATTATCTTAAAAATGCTCCGAGATAAAACGCGTAGGTATTTTAGACGCATTCACAGTTTGATATGTAGGTTGATAAACGGATGAAACAACTCAATATAGCAAATAAGGATCGTAGCAATTCAATGCGATGCCAATGGCTGAAAGTGTGGATCTGAAAGTAACCCACTTTCAGTGGGGGACATTCCAGGCGCTGTACAGAAGTGCCTTCGTCTAACCTTCTAATTTCATGGATAACAGACATATGCATTTTTTTTCTTTGTTTTTGGATAAATGAACCTTGTCATTATACCCTGACACTACACATCTTCCACCCATTATTATTCTAATGAAAATGAAGAGAAGCAATATAGAGTACCTAGCAACATAATTATTTAAGTACCTAATTTGATCCGAAATTATTTTTATATATTCCTCTGCCATTACATTATATTTTTGAATAAGTATGTACCCCAAGCAATGAGGAAATAGGTAATTATCACGTTATATCCTAACAGCGCCATCTATAATATTTTTTCCCCGGCTATACAGGTTGTGAGAAGCTGCAATAGTTTTAGGCAAATGAGACGTTCGTTATGTAAAAATTACCTACTCAATGAAGATATTTCTGAATTTGTTTTTTTTTTTGAGAATACTCACCATCACGCACATTGTAGCAATATTTGATTAAGAAATTAGAACGCCACACGTATTCTATTTGCCGCCTACGTAGTTCCGGCGGGGGAGTTAATCCTCCATAATTGACTTTCGCTGGTAGAGCTATAAATGGTTATTGACTCGACCAATAAACTTACAATTAATACTAACTGCATATCTATCAATCTCTCCTCCGCGGAGATAATATACAGTCTCTAATATCAAATCGAGCGAATTAAAATCTATGCTAGTAACATTTGTTTGCGCTTTATTTATTTCTTAATTAGTGACAGAGTGACAAACAGTGTGATAAGACAGAGATGTGGTGTAAAAAGCGACATAGAGACTAAGATTTAAAATAAGTACTCCGCTGGGACTTCGTAGGAAAAAAGCCTACCTACTCCTTCTTTGTAGCTCCACCATCTAGAACAAATTTAGGTCAATATGCTACTATTTCCAGGTTGTGTAGATTGTATATAATATGTTGGCCAGATATCATGATCTTGACATTACTATGCCCTTAAATGCACATAAATACATTGCACTGGCTGCTTTTTGTTAAATTATGTCTATTTTTTAATAAAGTTTATAATTATCTTGTTTTTCTTGTTCACTTGATTGTGCATGCTGTGACTACTTGTAATTGAGCTAGCTCTTAATCTTTTTTTATTGTCTGTAACTTTGCATGTGCAGAGTGTGCTTGTAAGTTGTCCATAATAAATAAATAAATAAAAGATTGAGAAGCGAATGTTAGGTTGGTTTGGACACGCAGAGCGGATGAAGGATAATAGAATTGCAAAAGCGGTATATAAAGCGAAAGTTGATGGTAGGGCTGGCAGAGGAAGACCGAGGACTTACATTGACTAAATTGGAGATGTCCTTAGAAAAGGTTTAATACGATCTACTCAGAACCGGCGTGCGTGTATGAAGCGATTGATGAATGTGGATGAAGCAAGAGAAGTGTGTCAGAATTGAAGCAAATGGGGAGATAGGCGTTAGTTTATGTGTGTATGTATTTCTATTTATTTATTAACGTTCTAAGAGTTTATTACCTTAGTACTTACTTATTTTGTAATGTTAGGATTCTGCATACTCTACCAACATTTACGTTTGTCGAAATAGCTTTCGCCATTTAAGGTAACTGTCAAATATGTATAACGCATTTATGAAATATAAGAGTTTGTGAACGGTGCTAGTATAGATTGGTTCGGTAGAACTTCGTAATACTTTCGAATTGTCCACTGATTTATTTTTAGGTTAGTGTTTCTATCTCTAAGAGCACAATGTTTCCTGTACACTTTACCTCCAGTTCATCTTTGTAAATTTTATCCGATATCCATATTTTTTAGATTCAAACAACATAACTTTGCTTCTGCTGAAAATCTATAAAATAACCCACCCACATAATAATTTAAAAGCATAACTAATAAATGGTTTGATTAGAAATATATCAGCACCCATATCAAAATTATAATTAAGTATAGTTAACTGTGGAAATATTTAATAATAGGGATCTTAGTTAAATATTTTCACACTATATTATATAAATTAAAATAGTTAATGCTAAAGTTTTCTTACGTAATAAAGTCTTTAATAATTGGCGATCACCATTGCAAAGTATTATAATTAAATAGAATAACTCTTAGTTCAGTTCTATTAGTGATCATATTTATATATATAAAATGTTTCACAATAGCTTCTATGTACAGTACGAGTTCAGATTTGTCAAAGTGCTGTGACATTCATTAGCATAGTAGTGATGTACCAGTGGAGATTGGCCGATCGTGTCTGTTCTATTTAACAATAAGAAAAATAGAAAACAGTTGCGGTTTAGCAATAAAGTAGCTACTTATACTTCTTTGTCCCATTTATAATTTTGAATCTAATAGCACAACAAAGAGTTAGTTACGTAAATTCGAAAATAATAATATAGCAGTCGACGCCACGTGGTACGTCTATACAGCCATAAATCGTATGAGTCTGAATAATACCTCAATAATTCAAAGATGGCCATTATCTCCGGGTTTCAGGTCAACTGGAGCTTCCACCGTAAATAAGTTTGGCATTTTGAGAACCGTCTAGTATTTTACGTACATTCGCAAATACTTAGGTACAATGCGAGAATAAACCCTCTTTGGATAACTAAACGTGATAGAGGAAGGTTTGTTGCGTTGTAAATTATGCTCTACGCTTGTCGATGAACGGTGTAATTTCGTTCGAATGAGGCGTTGGATATAGGTTGACGTCGTCTGCACACCGGCCATGGCGACTCACGATTTGAAAACAGATTTATGATCGACCACGATAACGGGCTTGCGATAAAAATTTTGCCATTTCAAGGAGCACGGTACGCTCCCACTTACATGACAAAACGTATAGTAGCATAAAACGTAGATAAAGGTTGTTTAAAGCAAACCTATGCTTTTGTCATTGCATGGGTATTGACTGCTGAAAATTCAATAAAACTATTTTAATTTATATTTATCGCTACATAAGGTAAATATAAAGTCTACCAAGGAACGTCTATAATGAACATCAATAAATTTGAAATTATAGTAAGGTTTGTCTTTTCTGATTAGGTCATAGAACATATCCGAAACATCTCGTGCCAAACCTTTTTCTATAAATTGCTTGTGTATTATTAATAGCGTTTCTTTGTTTTGCGTTTTCAGTGAGTCATATCGCATCAAGTTAATGTTGGAAATCGAACACCTGGAACGTAAGTCACGAAGTGTTTGTACGTGCTGACTGAGAGAAACGTGTGACACGCCCGCCGCGTTCCACTCACGCGCAGTCGTGGGTCTGGCTATTAAACTGCTATGGCTGGTTGTCACGATATTAGATACCCTTTCATATCATTGAAGACACTGCCAAATATACCTACCTGCAGTAGCTATTTTTTGTTTCAAAATTTTAGATCATGTATTTTTTTTTGTTTAAGTTTGTGGCGTCCTTTTATAATTAATAATTTCTATTCTTTTGTTTCTACATATATATCGGCTTCATAACAAAGAACTGGAGGGTTAAAATGGCCACATCGAAGCAATTAATCTAAGAAAGCAATGTTGCAATTTGACATCTGCGCATATAAAAGTAAGTGCGCAATGCAAACAAATGTCAAATAGCAATATTGCTTTCTTAGATAAATTGCTTCGATGTGGCCATTTTAACCCCCCTGTCCTATAAATAGCCCAGCGGTTTAAAGTAATTAGCTACTTATTGTAAATATAAATATTTAAGTTGATCACTGCTACAAAGTTAACAACAACGAGACAATTGAGTAACGAGGTGACTCTGAATAAATCTTAAAGGAAGAAAGAGAAGGGAAGTAAGTAATGTATGAGGACGTCATAAATAATTAAGACGTATTAAAATATGTGAATATTTCTGTGTTTTTAAAGAAACATAAAATCTTCACAAAACTTTATTACATAGGTAGGTAATATCAGTAATAATATCTGATTGAAAAAAATATCCGTTGCAGAAAATGCGTTTGGATATGTACCTACCTAGAATTGCTATATTGTGATTAAGTAATTGCTATATTTTAATATAGAATATTTGTAAAATTGATATTATTATTTGTCATTGTTTTTAAATAATCTGTGTGTATGCCTGAAAAGGTAGTATTTGGTGATACTCAATGAAAAATAACAGCTGTTTGTAACCTAAATACCATGCACAGAATAAATTTCATTTCATTTCAAGTAGTGATGTGCCGTTCCCGAGAATGTTTCCAAAGTGGAAATGTTCTCATTGTAAAAACTCTTTAATAGTAAGGCCACTTGGCTGCTTTTCTTTTTCAAATTATTTTTCCTGTACTATGGTCTTATCTGCCTAAAGGTTACGTAATAATGCTCTTTTTTACATAAGTATTGCGCCTTTTTACTGCACAGCACTGATTCTAAGGGACAATAAAATAAATGTAGCCAGTACCCAGGTACTAGTACCAACCTACACACATTATACTTTACACGTACGTAAAGCTACAAGAAGTTCTTCCGTGTCTTTTCTCATGTCAATGTCTATTGTTCGTGCCGTCGTAAGCCAACGATATCCTTGAATGTTAGACTTGTAAAACATATGCGCGTGGGCACATCGAGGCGAAGTCACGTTGAGCTTTGTTTCGCTATAAATATGCGAGATGATATTCGTTTGTCTGCGAGTAACAAGTAGCGAGTAAAGAAGCGGTGTGGTGATATTTTTTTTATTTTTTATTATGTAAGTACGATAGTTTTGTATTTGACGACTATTTTAGCTGTTACTTTTGACAGACTACTAGCATAAATATATGTTTGAATCATGGGTAATTGAGGATTTATTGGTTACTGGCAATAGGCTCACCCCCAATACCCGGTGAGTGAGGGTTTACCTAAAATATAAAACATTTGCATTTGAACGGCTAGAAACATTATTTACTTGCGCATGAGTCGCCAGTAACTTGTCTTCGCGTATTTTATTTGCATTAAAAGGAAAATAGGCACTTGACAGTTTGCAATAAAAAAGATGCATCGGTATCCTGGCCGAGGCCACTGCGCGGGCGCCGATAAACGAACTGTTCACTCAATAACCTGCGCATACGACGCAGTAGATATTGTACCTTGACACATATAATAATCTAAGGTAGCATATTGTTACTTGTAACTTCGTTGTTAGGTATTTAGGTACTTACCTGTATTATGTTTTTATATAATATGTTAGGTATGTGGAACCCCTGCTACAAAAGAATCTTGCTTAATTCCATAACTCGAAAACCATGGGATATTACCTAAACTTATTGTAATAAACCTTTAGGTATACCTATATATATATAAGTATGCTTATCGTTTATGTATTTTATATTATTTCAATTTGAATGTAGGTACACCTAGTATATGTCTTTCCGGATCTGTTGGAAGAGGTTTCTACTAGAAATAAGCTGACGCGTTTGCCTGTTTTGTGTGTAATGTACTTTTACATAAATAAAATTAAAAAATAACATGCTGATTAAATATATATCAAATTATTTCATCGTAGAGAAAAAAAGTAGTACCTATGAAAAATACTAGGTAGTCAGTGGGTATTTACCCAAGTGAATAGGAGAAATACCGACTGGTCGTCGTTTAATTAAATAAAATTCCTAACGGACCCATTGACAAGCAATCTAAAGATAATAAATCAGTGAATTCACTATCTTGTCTCAAAGACTTGTCGCCATAAAACAAACTTGTCAATAAAATACTAGGTACAAAACTGTCAGACACCTGTTTGGAATAAGAAAATTTTCCTTTTACAGCTACAAGTCCTGCTTATACTATTAAAAGGGAAACTTTACTACATAAATCTTATAAGTTGTCTTATTTCATGAAAAACATGACTTTAATAAAGTATCTACCTACTTACGTACTTAAGAAAATAATATTTTATCAAGTTTATTTCCACGTTTATTTTCTTCCATGTATGAGAACAATTTTGATAGCTTACTTTTGATAAACTTAACTACTGTATAACAATACTTAAGTACAGAAATATTAAAAAAAACAACAGAGTCAGAATGCGCAACTCGAAATCCGAAAGATTTTTTCGTAGATACAATTTTTACTCACAGCTTCAATAAATTGAAAGTGTTGAGGGTTTTTTTCTTTTTGATAACAACTTAAAAGCCACATTCCTGAGTCCTCAGTGATCAGGTAAACGCAGACTAGCCAAAAACGAGTTCTAGAAGGTTCTCCGGAAAAGATAAATAGTTTTATTAAATGGTATGAAAGCTCTGCACGGCAGTCGCACCACGCGGCACCGCGTGCAGCGAGGGTAGGTGGCCTTAAGGTTAAGATCTGAAGTAAAAAAACTATTCAAAATGTCTTCGACCCCGAATTACCTGGTTGTCTTTTAGCCCATTGTTTCTCAAATTGGGTTCCGTGAAATCTAAGGGTTTGTTGGCAAAGTCACCAGGGTTCCGCGCATTCATCTATTTTTACGAACAATACTAAATTCAATTTCACATTATTGCAAACACACTTATGTGGTATAAGTGAGATAAGATTTAATTTAGAATTATTCGATATGGGGTTCACTAAAATATAAAGTATTTGGTGAGGGTTTTGTTACCTTAAAAGTTTGAAACCCCCTGTTTAGCCAACTGATGTGACTAAAGACTGAAACGATAGTCCACTTGGCTCCACAGATCAGTAGGTTGGTTCCAAGTCTCTTAAATACCTTCATACTTCATCAAAGTAGGACAAGGTATGTCTCAAGGCAATTGTACATCAGGTTAACGATTTATTAACGTAATATAAATATTTATTAATCGAAGCCACCAACCTCTATATCCATAATACACTTAAATAGTAGGTAAGGAAAGTATCTTCGGTAAATACGGCAAATTATAAGTAATAGATACCTACTTACTGAATTTTAATTACAGATTCAAAAAGGTTACCACGGTGTTATGTTACAGGTACCTACTTTATAAATTATATAAGTATGGTTATTTTTTCCTAGATATAATGTAGTCAATGGTGTTACTAGTAACATCAATGCATATAGTAGGTAGTTATAAATAGTTAGGTATACCTAGTGTAATTGAAAATAAAAAAAACTACTTAAATTAAATAAGCAGCAAAAAGTTAAAATACTGTAGACAAAAAACTGCAATTATAATTATTTATGTGAACAAAGAACAAAGAAAATGAAAATTATTGTAAAAATAAAAATAATAACTGCTTATTTTAACTACTTACAAATAATCCATAATCTCCTAATTGTTGTAGCACATAATTGAATCTGAGTCATAACTTTAATGCCGAGTTATAAACATACATGTAGCACTGAAAAAATCAATGTCCGGTTAACACAGCCGATAAGAGGAGGGCAAACGTCGGTGCGCGCGTCGAGACCGTTACAGTGATTTCCCATGGAAAATAGTTGCGTCTACGCTTATCGCCGTCTGCTGAACCACTTTCAGTTCGAAAATTAAATTCAAAGTTGGAAACCCGCCGCCATTTTGGTCCGGCATACGTACGCGCCTGCGCGCCGCGAGCACCGCGAAATTACAGGCGCGCGCGCTTGGCCGCCCGCGAGTGTAAAAATAAAATAAAGTTAAAACAACGTCATTTGTGCACGTGTGCGTGAGAGGGCCGGTATTTATTTATAGGCCAGTAGCTATGTAAATATAACGAACATGTCGAGCCGCTCTGTGGTTTGCAAAACGTCTTAATTCAACCGGCCCCATAACTTTACCGAAAGCAACCTAGTTTATGTTCGTAGTTCCCATGCACGCCGCACACATTGTTCAGCACAAACACTACTTACACACATATTTCAAAAATAAAACGATTTAATTATGATTAGGTATTTCTTGTTGGAAATTGACTGAATCTTTCTTATTATAACCTTATAATAATAAAAGGTAATTTCACAGAAAAAAACGCAATATTTAGGTACATAGGTACCTAATTTTTACGTAGGTAGGTTTCATAATACACAATTGAGTAATTTCTTTAAGCCAACTATATTTTTTTGAATAAGTACCTTATTCAGTTGGATTGTAGGAATAATCCACGCGTATCTAAACTGAATAACAATCCGGCTAATTGCTGAACAGCTACAATACTAAACGGCCATTTAAAAGCCTAAGCTAAAGCTATCCATAATGTAATGTAAATTATACAATCCGACTGCGAAATTATATACCACTTACTACATGATGTTCTCCTTAATTTTCCCTAGCGTTATCCCGTACACCACTATTAGTGCAAATACTATGAGAAATAATCGAATGGAGATGATGATATCATGCTGCATAATTGGTTTCTAAAGAACCAACATATATGTCATCGTATTCTGACTTTACATAACTAAAGGAAGTTCTAACGTCTAGGTATATTGGAAAAAATAATAGTATTTGCCGTATCCGTCTGTATATCTTAAGAATAACGGGTAAATCCTAATATATGGCAAATGAAGATGGTAACAGCGAGAATCGTCCAATAATTGTGGTTGTTGTTGTTGTATTGTTGCTATTGTTTATTGTTTTTGTTTCATAGTGAAAACCTCGTTAGCACCTTTTTGAAAAAACAATTCGGATGTGATTTTTGACAAGAATAAATACATAACATACTAGATTAACACGGACTTATTTATCAGACTAGAACTCTCTAATTATATTCATCATCAGCCGTATGCCCACTGCTGGGCATAGGCCTCCCCCAAGGATCTGGAGATCCTTATTACTTATATTACTTATGTCAAATATAAGTATCTCCACAGGTTCGTTATTTTTGTAGGTTAGCTAATTTATATTTACCTACTGAAGAATTAATAATTATTATATAAACCTTATGTTTATTTAATACGCTTTAGAGATATTTATATTTCAATACGAACGATAAAGTTTAAAATAATCATATATAAATTAAATTTAACATACGAGGATTAACATGTTCTACTTTTAATTAAGAACATCCACTGAAGAGCACATATTTCAACAGGAGGGTCATGTAAAATGCGAGTGCAATTTGCATTCAGAATGCACTTATCTTCGAGCTCGTATAACCTGAATTGCTTTCCACTGACTTGTTATTTATCACCTGCTCCCATATTTATTCTACTCGCAATATACTATACCTAACGGAATATAGGTTTTTAATACATCAGAATATTCCTCCGTTTGAAGAATTGACAAGTACAAATGTATTAGGGAATGTATTTTTTTTATTTTGTCTAGGTACCTACTTCAATGAACGGGAGTTAAAAAATATTATATTTTTTTCGTGTAGATGGTAGTTATCTAAGATATTCAGACAAAAGTGAATACAATAACTATCGAACGTTTATTTCGGACAAACAACAACGATACACTTTAAAAAAAGTTTAAGTAATAAAATATCTATGTATTCTTGGACAAGTGAAACTGATCACTGAATCATATTAATTAATGCTAATGTCACAGCACTAGCTTTTTCACGTTTGACAGATCTAATTCGTACCGCGCATTGAAACTTTTGTAAAACTTACTTAATCTGTTTTAAAATAATTATGTTTAATCGCTTATTTTCTCCTCATGTTATAAATTGTCCTTTTAAATGTTGTCTTGTATTTTATACTAACCTTGGTTTTAAAAAAGCTATTAAGTATAAAAATCTATTATCCTGTGCAGAATCCAATTACTTAAAGCGGAAGACAGAAATTTATATTTTGCATGATTATAAAGTATTATAGTATTATTTAAATTATGTTTGATTTAAGTACTTGAAAATATTGGTATGCAGTTAAAAAAAATCCAAAAGTAAGTAACTGATTTTTGTTTTGCTGTGTAATTAGGTACTATTTATGTTCTGTAGGTTTAAATTTTATAACAAATTCATATACTTTTGCACAATATAAATTGTAGAATGCGTGTAGGTATACGATGATTAACTTTTACGATTGTGAAATGCATATTTAAATGACGTCATACGAATATATTTCACACTGATTACTTACTCGTAATATCTGAAGAATGACTTGTAGAACATTTTTTACTTTTGAATTATTGACGTCTTGTAAATAGTACCAAATATAAAAAAAAATACTCTACACTGAAAAATACAATAAAATCTTTTTAAAATTTTAAAACCTTTTGTAGAATTATCCAAAAAAGGATAATTATGCAGATGCAGATATACTTCCTTATTCTCATAGTAATAAAACACGTTTAAAACATTAAATATATATATAGAAGCTATATTGTATTTGATATCTTAATTATACGATAAAATGATTATAAATTAAAATGCTTTTAATGACAATTCTTTTGTTCGGTCAAAGAGCTTATAATCTGTTGATATATTCGGTAGAGGTCTTGAATATTTCTTATCTTATCTCATTTTATCAAGCCTGTTCGATCCCACATAATAAAAAATACTTGGTATTCAGTGTATAAAATTATACCTAAGCATATCAATGTAGAGCGCAGCACAATCTATGCGTATAATTAAATGTATTTTTTCCGAGTTTGTGTTCGCGTATCAAACAAAACCGACTGGACTTATCCAATTGAAATCTTGCAGTTTTGTACATAAAGCTGAATCAATATCTACAAAATAAACCATCACGCTGTATCGCTTTAGAGCTAGTCGAGATTTAAGCAGGAACAGCTAGTACCTAATAATAATAAAAATATTGTCATATGACAAGGGTTCGGTATGCAAGGTTAGCGGATTAGCAGCGAGATACAGCAGGGCGGCACACGGGCGGCGGTCGACGACCCGCCCCGAGCCAGCCAGGGTTGCCACCATTTTGAAGTTTCTTTTTACGTGAATTATTGTGGTTTCATTGCAATCTTGGAATCTTACAAAATCAAATTCAAATATAATTTATTGCACCAGAACAAAAGAGACTTAACTAGGTACATGGCAAATCTCCCAAGTTAGAATGAAAATACATTTATTAGGTAAGCGTTTACCTTAGGCTACATATATTATTTCCTCACCTTGTGAATCTATTTTAAATTAAAAAGAAAAAGCTTTGTTTTCTCTTCCTTTCGGAACGAAAGAAATATTTTGTACGAAATCTAGTCTAGACAATATGAAGAAACCCCTGTGTCATTATTCGTAGGTTGAAAAACCTCGTAATCAATCAAGAAACGCAACAATAAACTTTATGACTTGAATTGTATAGGTAAGTTTACCATTTTATAAAAGTAAAGTTCTTAATAAGCATTAACTTGATCTACTTATAGATTATTCACCCGTGCTAAGGGAAACTGATAAAGAGAAAATTAGGTGATTGAAAAAATCGGACACGGACTCGTTTTCAAATTGACCTATGGTTGTAAAAAATAAACTATTAAACATTTTGTATTCTTAATTTGTTCCTTATTATTTATAATCATTTTTACAATGTGGAACTACTTACAGTAGGAATGGTTCTCATACATATCAATAACATTAAGTAACTAATAATAAATTATCTAGGTTAGGTGTTATTAAAAATAAGGAACTAATACTCTCAATACTATAACTAAATACCTGCTACGCCTCAATATATCATTAAATTCTTTGTAAAATATCTTTTACCTGTGCACGACCCTATTGTTTCCGTCCGCTTTTTTAATTTTACTTCGCAGCTGACAGGCGCCTGTATAAACATACTAACCATACATTCGTTCGTACTGCATACTGTTATGCTCTCACCGTTGTATTTTTAGCGTAATTTCCTCTGCCAAACCGTTAAGGGTCGCAATGGAAAGGTGTAAGGAAAAACAGCCTGTTACCCGCAATGTTTACTTTCATCAATTGGTGAACTGGTTTTAAGACCTACTCCACCACGCTGCATGATTAGAATCTATTTTTATATCATAGAAAAATCAAATGAACTGTGAAAATGAAAGATATTTACATTGTGTTTAACTTTTTTTAAAGCTCTATAATTAAAGTTGTCCAGTCATGAAAGAGCGAAATTTTTGTTCTCGCTACGACTCATAAAAATACAAAGAATGCTTTCAAGTTTGTGACATAGATCGTCTACTATGTAATGACTGTTTCTTTTTCCTTCATCTAGGATGGTTACTACGATTTTTTTTATATTTTATTGATATCTATATTAATTGAGCTATAATAAAGTTCATTATTATCTCGCGAGATATTTTCAGGTATTTTGGTAGTCACCCGAGTACCAAAATATGATCGTCGTTATTTTCCGTAATAAATAGATATTCCGGAAATTCTATTCAACCAGTCCCTTTATTACTGAAGCAGTTAGAGGTCGATTGTAATACTGTAATAATGACTTTACTTCCAAGTATGTATAGTAACAGGTAACTAGATTATTATCTCTACGCTACCGACATTCAAATCCCAGGGACATGTTTTCCCTGAGATACTTATCAGCTCATAAACCTGTCCCCTTTGATTCAAACAATCCACTTACCAACTATTCGGCCATTAAAAATATCCAAACGTCTCTATTTCAAATTAAACAGATTAAAAATTTCGATAAAGATTTCTGAGGTAATTTATTTATCCAACTTCAAAAAACTAGCTTCTCCAGACAAACGCATGTTTGACTTTTTTGCATTTATTTCTTAAGGAGATTTTATCTTGTGTTTTGTAGTAAGCATCCCCTGTCATGCTCCAGTAGATAGTATATTGTAAAAAGTTATCTGTAAGTCCCAAAACATGGCGAATCATTTTTGTTCCTACGGAAAAGCGATAAGGTGTAAAATGGTAGAGTCGATGAAAGAAATATTCGAACTTTGCGCTGGGTTTGCCAGGCAGGGATCCCCTTCAAGGCACATCAACCCCCGCCCCTCAAAAACAATAAATATGTCAGTGGAAGATATTACATGACGTTAAGACGGGCTCAGTCTTAAGTAAATTATTGCTCTGCAACTTTTGCTGATGAGTTCTCTCCTTGTAACTAATAACTTTTTACTTTTTATTACTACGGAAGATTATGAGGACTTCCAAAGTTATTTATGTTATACCGGTGCTACGTAATATCATTCTTTATTATATGTCGGTGCTATGTTTTTGTACTATCGAAGTTTTGGGAAATACCTAAACAGAAAAGATTATTTCTTGTTATTTGTAAGTCGGTAGCTGTTATCGATATGCGTGCCTGAATTCAGTTAAGAAACCAGAATTTCAATTTAGATAAAACACAGAGCTCCATGCGATAGAAAGGAAAATAATATTTTTGTTTTATTCACAAGTAGACCCGCCGATATTTTCCAACTTATCTACACGGAGTCGTAACACGCACGGTTTGAAATAAGTACCTATACACTTTTTATACGGTGTGTTGATGTTTCATTACTTTTGCCTTTATACCTACGTACCTACCTAGTATACCTACATCAGGTGGGTTAGGTATCTACTAAGGATATCGGACTAGTGGTGGCTCCAAAACTACTTTCGTTAATTTAAGTGAATTATTTACTTAAATGAATATGCTAATTACAAATTATATCAAACCAAAGCCATTCTTTTCGTATGCATAAAGTCCATTCGGTACTTAACTGTTTTTCGAAAAGAAAAGCACTTAAAAATACATTGTAGCTGGGTCCGCGGTCTTTACAAAGCAAACAAAACAGTTTCCCGCAAAAAAAAAATCAGGAAAAAGTGCCAGAGAAAAACAACGTCGACCATAAAAGAAAGAGCAGAGTTGGCGGGTGAAATGCGGCTTGCTCGCTCTGCGCTCCGCCATTGGCCACCCGGCGGGTGCCACACCCCGCGCCCCGGCCGCACCCCCGCGCGCCCGGCCGTAACTCACTCTTCACTTGTTTTTACGGCCGCCATTTTGTGACGTTCGCTCGCGCGGCAGCCCGCGCTAATCCATACGGACCGGTGTCTCGTGCATGTGTGTGTGACCCGACCGGTCCACCAACACTGTGACGCTGACGCTACACTACGTCTGTTTGTAGTGGAGTCTTGCCGTCTTGTTGGCAGCCCTTATTCTCTGAACTGAAATCTTTAATAATAGGCACCTTGTGTCGGTGCAGGCTACGAATTGAATCAACCAAATGCAATGGTTGAAAAAATACTAATAGGTTTGCATAAGATAATTAAAAAGTGTCTGTCATTTTGTTAACCTGGTAATACAGAAAATTTTCCTTTTATAACGTAAATATATCTACAAATATTTCCAGTTTTAATAAAGATAATGGATGTTAGAAAGTTTTTTTTGTCAACCCTACAATTTAGGTAGGTACATCACCTGGACCTGAATTATTAAAACGCTACATTTCTTTCTACAAGTAATGCATGCTGATAAAATTCGCATTAAATCCGTTTTTAAATTTAAGGATGGACTGCCTAAATTATATTTTATCCCTATCTACTTACTAGGTACCTATTGGTTTGAGAAAAGAGAAACTGCAATTTATTTAGATTTAATGCGGTGCGCACAAAAACGTTTAGTAAGTAGGACAAGCTACGCATGTTGTAGCATTAGTAAAATAAAAAATACATAAGTACATAGGATAGGAAACGTAATTAATACTTTTTTTCATACCGTATTTTGGTTGTCCACCCGCGCCCCTTGGTACTCGCATGATAGCAGACATTTAAACTAAGACTAAGGCTCATTGCCTTCAAAGTTCACTGCCTCCTACTCCCTAGCAATTAGCGGGCGTCGCACTTCGTACCCTACTCACCACCGGGAGAGGCCCATTACTATGCTATCTCCGTTAATGAAGTCCGCTGCTCCATAGATGCATGAACCATTAAAACCCCGCGCTTCTTGGCCTATCTTTACGTCTTAATCCCTATCATTATTCTCAAGACCCCTGCCTCCCTCACTTTGAAGAAACGCAGACGAAATCGCAACAGAATTGAAATTTCCGAGGGATTCCACGAAAGCCATGATTTATGTTTTAATTTTACTTTATGGGAACTTGGGCTTGACATACTTATTAATTTTTGTGTTGAGAAGTAAATTAGAGACGTCTCGTCTGCGGGTGTAGGTAATTTCAGGGTTTTGTTCGGAGTTATCCTGAACATTTAGTATTTTTATATTTTTATCTCGTTTTTGTAGGTAAATTTCGGGGTTTTGATCGGAGTTGTAGTGAACTTTTTTCAATTTTTATATTTTCATCTCGAGTTTGTAGATACAATCTACTTGTAGGACTATCTACTTATATTTGAATAAGTACCTACTTCAAATTGTTTTGAAAACGAATCACTAAAAGAAAATCTATAAATTAAGTTATTTAGACAAATCTACCTTCCATAATACTACCTTAAGAACCTACCTATTACTGCCTAGTAATAGTGGTAGTAGTAGGTAGACCTTAAGTAGCTTAAGTAGATAATACTTACTAGTACGTAATTATGTTTTCATAACTCTCAAGAATGTGAGAAACGAAATGAAGTTTCATTCTCGTTACTCAATTATACATTTATTTAAGTTCCCAACAAGTATAAGTAATTTCCATAATACTTTATAATGGAAAACAGAGCTTCGGTTCCTAAAACCATTAAATCGAAATGCTAAGTAAAAACAGCTGTAATAATTGTTAATTTGTCAACAACGTTTTGTTGAAGAAATTAACATAATTTATACGCTGATGATTATTGTTAAGTTGTCCTTCTTTACAGTGTTGTAAAATGCTAATTATATTGTAGTCACAAATAAGCGGTAAAAGTTATATTGTTTTCCTAATTCTATTTTTCCTTTCTAAGTTACTTTTTGTATAATGTCCACAGGCGGTGATTCGGCTTTGATTTTAATTATTCACAGTGTAAACATTTGTAGAATGACGTTTCTTGATATTTGTTAGCGGTAATTTGATTTTGAATGACACTTTTATTTGTATAATTGCATGGATGCTCAGGAAGGGACCCCATATCCTGTTTACATTTAAATGGGCTCTGACTAAAGATATTTCATAAAACATAAAGTATTTTTTTCACATACTTACATATAACATAAACAGATTGTATATCGACCACCCCACCTGTAAAGCCACCACGCTGCTCCACTGCGGGTTGGTGGAAGTGCTTCTACGGTTAATAGTCAGGGTTAATATGCTCTTCGAAACTCAGAATCATCGTACTTTTTCGGACAATCAGGTGTATTAAAAAAGTAAGAATGCATTAATTCTTCGTAATTAGAACCAAGAAGTGTGTATCACACACTAAAAAGGACAGCTACAAAAATATTTTCCTTTCTACTTACGATGTCAAATTAAAACGTGAATAACAAATCTATATTGGATGTATACCCAAGCATAATGAAATGTATAAGAAGTGAGATATTTTTCGAGATACATCACCATAATCCATTAAGTTTAACAGTAAAGTCTCCTGAAAGATTGATGACTTTTCAGGAGCATCTCTCCCAAAATATCGAACAGAGGGGTAAGGAGAGGAGGGGAATATAGTGGCATGTGGTCTTGAGAAATATTATATTTTCCATTTGAGAAAGCGATTTGGAACTTTAAGGCGCTGAAAAAAGGAAAACGGGAGCCGAATGGTAGGTGCGGTCCACGTATAAGGTGACATCCGAACTGTCGATACATTTCACAATTGTCGTAAAGCCTGCAGACGGAAGGGGAACGCAGTAAAATTATCATTTTATGCCGTTCGACGACTGAAATGACACGGGAATGCTGTAAAACTGATTTATTGTACACATCTCCGGAGTCACACGCTGAATTTTTGATGGTACTCTTTGTATTGAGATTACAGAGGCTAGTTTAACTACCTACGTACTGATGTTCATGAATTCTAGTCTTAAATACCTAAGATGGCGCCTATTACCCGTTGAGGTAGGTACACTTTCTAGTGTTGTTTAAGTAGATATTCTATAGTTTTATCTAGCACATACTTAGTTTCTTGTGCGAAGGTAACTACTTATTTATTATCAGATTTTAAAAATAACTAAGCACTATAAAGTAGATCGTAAACTGTAATAATACGGTACAAATAAGACTTACAATTATGTCCAAAATAAACATCTGTAGTACCTTATCTAAAAGGATATTAGATTCAAAAAAAAGTACATGAAATAAAAAATCAGATTTTGAAGAAATTGAAATATACCTACTTAATTGTCGAAACGTAATGTTTATATTTGCAATGACTTATAAAGTCGATAAGGCGGTCGCATTACCTCGGACATATATTATTGTACCAAAATCCTCCCACGTAAGAGGATAATCAACCCTATAACGCACGATTCTGTTTCGGCCACGTATGCGGGTCCTGTACGGGTCATTCCGACAATTTGATTAGCCCGGCCCGCCACCGCACATTTTATGGCCCTATATTTCCTGATTAGGCCTCCGATGCCTTCCTACCTTCTGACTTGATCCCCTTAATAAACACCGATCGAAGCGATAGTCCAGTATTTGGACAGGTGTTGAAATGATATCTGATTTCTAAGTAACTTTATTTTATGTTGGTACTTAGGTACCGCTATGTAAATAAGTATTTAAACGACATGCACGTCATAAAGTCAACCTTAACTTTCATAGAAAATATCACACCAACTTATAAATTAGCTCCCCAATTAAAATTACTGCTTTAGCGAATAGCGATAAATCTCTGAAAGCTATAACCTAAGTGTGAATGCTAAATGCGATTATACAAATAAGAGAATTGTCGCGACCTCTCGCCTGCGAATAACGCATTAAACAAACAGTGCAGTAAAAATAAATCTAACTGCCTATAAAAAGTGCCATAACTATCACTTGAGCGCTATTGTACTTCGGGGCGCCTTTTATCTCACGCCGGCGAAATAGCAACTATGTTGTCAAAGCACACGACAAATTTCCAATCTAACCCCAAGGTATCCTAGACGCTATCAGTCGTAAAACCTTCAAAATAAATTTACGAACCAGTTGTCACCGCTCAGGTGCAAACTGGGCAAGACCTCGCAATTTTCATAAATAATTCATTAGTAATTTACTAAGGCTGTAAAATAAATGCCTATGTTGCACGCTCATCTCGCTTTTACGGGGAAAAATTACGCCCACAGCAACCAATATTTCGAGTCTTTACTCAAAGGTTAAGATAAGAAAGAAGATAGTGTTTAGTTGTAACCAAATCCCAAGCATTTACTTAGGCGGACACGGTCCGACAGCCATATAGATACATTTATCGTGCGGTAATAATAAGGTCGGTTTATTAGGCCTCTCCGCAGGACACGTTATCGAGTTCAATTAAATATCATTTTTATTACGAATCGGTGGGAACGCCCCGCCGACACTGTACTTAATTCAGTTTTTTATTTACCATAATTTTACTCCGCGCCATGAATTTCTTTGGGTTGTCGGCCTGTGTCATAACATTTATGCTGCACTTAAATTGTCGCTCGGATTAAATACTAATAGGTATCAAAGGGATATTTACCAATTTTTTATTCCATAATCACGTCAGATGCCAATGATCCATGAACCTGCAAAAAATAAAACAAATTATTATTATAACAATAGAGACATATTAGAAGTGTTAATGCCGAGCTGGTTTTACGACGCTCATAAATATAATTGAGCGTCTCATATCAAAACACAAAGGCTGTATAATACATTCTCAAATAAATCAGACCAAGAAAAAACTGTTGATGCTATTATTTATTTATACGCTAAAGAAGCATCATGATCCATAAAACGGAATGTGCGCCCGCGGCCTTCTCTACAATGAATGCGAAAAAACACGGAGCCAAACGGAGATCGCTTTTCTTCAATGGTTACTTTATATGCAAATTCCTTGCAATAAAAATGGGAACCCTTCTCTAGCTTTATGTAGAGAGCACAAGACTTGAATCCGACGTTTTATGTATTCGCGAATCGGCGCAGTTTTATTGGCATCGAGTATCGATTGGATTCGTTCACAGCCGGGAATTCGGAAGTAAACCCGGCTATTTCGACTATAGTCGTGCCTATTCGATCGCTATCAAATTTGATTGCCCCTGGTATAGGTTTCATTTGCGAATATTTACTTTGATACGTTTTGTCGTGCTTATCTGGTGAGCTCAAGAGGTATAAGAAACGTGTAAATGACAAGGTCAATTCGTCAATTTCTATGCAAATGTCGGTGACTCGGTTGCAAATGCGGACATTTTATCTTCTGTAAATACATTCCTTACAAACATGCTCTGTTCCACACATACTTCGTTGTGAATATCATGTGTGTAATATTTTTTTATACCGTCCTGTATACTCGTATTAAATATGTATGGGAGATAAGTAGATGTCAAGGCATGTAAAGTATACAGGAGATTACATTCTTGAGGCGAAGGCAAGAGGTGCTGTGCGCGACGCGACAAGGATCTTATATTTCCATAAAACGTACACTTTACGAGCACACCTGATCCCCGCGCCCCGCTCCTCTCTCCCGTCGATGTCCGAAAACTAAACTCAGAGTTTATTTTAGGGTAGAAAAGACGGAAGAAATACGTACATATGTACGTATACTACTGAACCAGTTAAATGCGCGTTAAAGCTTTATCTAGTCTATAAAAGTGTGAATCAGAGGAAACCAACTTGTGTGTGAGATAAAGAAGATAACCTACCCTTTAAGTCCAAGATTTATAATTTCCCCGCAGCAGGTAGCCAGGTAGATCAACCTTTATAAATTTACTTCAAACAGACTGCTTTCACCTGAAACTAATACGACGTGAAGCGGCAAAGCGCACCCTGGCTCTAGTTTATGGCTGCAGCATTAATAAAAATCTTTAATAACATTCCAACATCGTGTTCTACATATCTTTCAGCATATTCCTTGCGGTATCCCCACTATAATAAACGTGAATTATGGATATATCCAATTACTCGTCATATCTGTTTTCGTTCATAATTTGTATATTTTTACTTTTTATACACGTAAAGCGATTCAATCTCTTAAATTATTACACGTATAAGATGGCTTATACTTTTTTCTCTCAATAATCTTGTAACTAGAGTCGTGTTGGCTCCACTATAAACTTCAAAACAAACTGCCACATGGAGCCATATCTTGTGTATATTATGAGCTTTTTCGTTTAAGCCAGAGCATCCGATTTCTACAACAAACAGTCATATGTACATTCAAACATAATCAGACACCGTCTTCTGTACAAGGACAATAAAGTTGATTTTACAACAGCGTAGATGAAGATTAACGACGTTCGAATGTAAATACTAGTCCGCCCTTTGAATGTTTTACTTAACTGTTAATAATACCAAGGTGTAGATATAAAAGCCGCCTTATTTGGCTAAGTATTATTTTGAGAAATCCTCCGTAAATAAAATCAGGACCACTTTATATAATTTGTAGCAGAAGTTCCAGCCCAGCAGCTTGCTGAAGTAAGTTTTTAGTTGCATGCATCATATAACACTTATATACATCAGATATATACAAAACTAGTTCAGTATTTCTGTAACAATAACAACTGTGTACGAAGAAAATATCAGATATTACGCTGCCACCCACATCGATTCATCAGCAAGCAACAGCCGAACCCTGGAACGTTCTCATTACGACATTGTTGCAAGAACATCTAAATTACCTATTGAGCAGCTGTCTGCCTGAGTTATAGTAGCATAAATTAACTGCGCAAGATACGCCTTGCTCGATACTGGCCTACAGAACCCAGCGGGGAAGCCAACGCGGCACATAGCTCCAATCTCTTTTATACGTAAGTATATTATCCCAAAATATCCGGATTTCGATTATGGTAATGATCAGGATCGTTTCATTGCCGACCCCGGCGATTACGGCGCGACCGGTCATTTTGTCTCCGGTTTTATTGAAAGAATTAATTTTCATTCGTTTCTGTAGAAGATTTTACAATCTGAATCGTGAAATCTTGTGTGATACACGAATACAAAATATTGCCGGAGATGCGGTATAGGTAGGTGTACGATATACATAGGTAGTTATAAGACTAGTTGGAATTCCGGGGACGTTTGATTCGTTCTTGGGACCGGGCACGTCCGCACAACGTTAGCATTTCTTTTGTGCACGCCCCGAATTGCCGACATAAAACTCAGACCTGTTTTGCTACGTGACGTCTTCAGTCTTTTTACTGCTTATATTACTTGATATATTTCTTATCAGAGCTGCGCGGGGCGACTAGGTCCGTCCCTTTTGCGAAACAAAATCGTAAAAATGTACTGTGGCTGCGCTACGCAAAAAGTTAGAGAAAGAAATATAAAGGCAATGTTGGAGGGAACTTTTCTACTTCCATAATTAATGTTGCAAGGAGTCCTCGTTGGCAAAGTTTTTTCATCACGTTCGGCAGAAACACTGGTGTAATGAGCCCCGACTGCGAAGTCTCGTAAAAACACCATACAACTTAATAAATAAAACCTGAATTCGTGAAGATTTATCACGAGTCCCTATTGCGATTCGTGACTGTGGCCTGAGGCGTGTTTCTGCCATACGACAAGGATAAGAGGCGGCAGTAAAAAATAGAGATATATCATAGTAGCGAGCGGGCTCTCTCACACACAAAAGTGGCGGTATGAAATATTTTGACATTTCTTGGTAGACACACACACTCGGAACGAATGCGGCTCGCGGCTGTTCCTTCGTGGAAACACTCTGATACATCAAACCCATATAAGTATTACATGGTCCTAACCGACTGAACTCGGATTTGGTTTTAAACTAATTTATATTTACAATAGGCAATGATGATATGTAAAATATATCATTCTGCTTATCATTACATTGCGTCTCTAGCTCATGATGATTGGCTCATGACATGATTGATAGACTACGATAATTAGTATTTTCTAACGTATATTACTATCTTACTATTTTGGTAGTTAGGTACCTATATTGATACACAATACATACGAGTAACCAAACCACACACATTCTGTAAGGTAAATAAATAGATATATACAGCAATATATATTTAAAGCGGTGGGCTAACTTAGTTTGCAGTGCACGTATCGGGCGCAGGTGTTATCGGGAGATACAGAGCCCAAGTTTTATTGTTATTTCCACTTTGCGAATTGAATTTCAAACAAGAGAGCCTCGATCAATACTAGACGCTGCATGCTACGCTATTTGCTTTATATTAAGTCTGTGTTCTGTACCTTTATTTAACTTGTTCTATTTTGTAAGCAAATGGAAAATCTTTCTTTCGAAATGTGAAAGTTCATCGAACTTAGGGCATCGAACCAATAAACTGATTCAGAGTAAATATTTTCTTTTCATATAGAAATATTTTATCGTAAGAGTGAAAATCCCGCCAAAACCTTCACCTCCCGATACGACACGACGACGAAGGTTTTGGCGGGAAGAAGAGAGGAATGGCGGTTACTCCACCGACAAGAGCGCAGCTCTTAAATAGAGAGAGAGAGAGAAGAGTGAAAATCCTTTGCGTTTGTTTCTAAGTAGCTATTTGGATTTATCTTTCAAAAGTCTTTTCTAGGTACATAAAACTGCTCACGAATCTTGGCTTTTCGTTTGATTTTAATTTTGTTTAGAGCCAAGCTCGGTTGGGCTTACTCGGGCGCTATTATCTGAGCCGTTTTATCTCCAATGTAATCTTGTTAAGAGGCCCCTACCCGCCCCTCGTACCCCGCACCCGCTGAGAAAGGCAATAAGCTGAAATCCCCGGTTTTCGGCGCTTAAACTAAGCCACGCATTACGACGGAATTCTTAGCAAAATTATATTAGGTTGCGTAGGTCCTACACGTTTATATTTATACAATGTGTAAGTATAAAAGTTTGATTACTTTATGTAGGTAAGTAATCGTCTGCATCGAAGCGACTATAAGAATGTTACTTGCGACTATAGAAAAATACTTTATAGGTAGACTGTTCTTCGAGTTTCTCTATAAATTATCGCGATTCACATTTCATTAACTTATCTCCACTTTTGATCGGTGACAAAGAAACTTTGAACGCGAAGCTTGAATAGATACTTTTATATTTTTATTGTATTTTTAAGTTTAAAATCACGATCATCTCTATGATAAAACAATTTTTTGTCTTTGATCACACCCTACCCTATATACTCTTTGGGTCACACTTCTTTATCACTGTGACAACTACCATTTTTGACGTTATAAGCAATTTCTCATGATTTCCTATGTTTTTTAAGTAATATTTATGATTTTTTTATAAGTAATTATGCCTTTCAATAGATTACCTAAAGTGGACAATTGTTGTCGTTGCATCACTGAATTAAAAACAGCAACAGCTATTATTGCAGTCTTAGCTATTGTAAGTTTTTGTCCTAGAGTTACTTAGTGTTCAACACGCCAGATCCCTGACAGATTCCAAAGTGTTTGTTTCCATCCTGATGAGGAAATAAAACATATAAAACGTGTTCAGCTGCTTAGGTACTCTCCCGACAGCTAAGCCTGTAACACAACATATACTTAGACAACATATACGGTGTGTAATAGGTACCCACTCCTCGTCACCTGCTCATAAGTCCCATGTAATATTGCCCTTAATCAGGCATAAATCAAGAAAACTAAAAATTTACATTTTTTCACGTTTCAGGTAACAAGTCCAGCAGTGACTTGGGCTGTGGTACGACACTCGTTTGTCATCCGCGTCTCATGTTACGTTAAAGCGGACAATGTTAAACCTGACGTAGTCGATATAAACCTTCACAATATTGTAAGTATCAAACCCAATCTTTAGAATAAAGAATACCTGAAAGTCAGTCAGCACAGGTCTTAAACTAACGAGGACTAAGTAGCTACCAGTACTAATGTGGCAAAGACCACATGCCTAATGTAACAGTTCCGCGATAGGAACAATCGTACGGAGATGGGGGACGGGAGAGAGTCTTCAGCGCTCCCCATTTGTCCGGCCCAGTAGTTAATGCCATTTGCGGCAAATCTACAATAAGTCACGTCAAAAAAAGTACGGAGATGGATAAATGTACAACTGGACTAAGACTTCAGATTCTAAAATAATTCTCACAAAACATAATTCGGTTTAAGCTTGTTGGTTTTAAGCTGCAAGTTTGACCTCTGTGTGATGAATATTTTTGTTCACAGCTAAGTTTTGGGTTTGGTGCCAATGCCGGCCTGGGCCCTTCGTGCCTTAAAAAGAATAGTACGAATACAACATCCCTCATGTTTCTCTCGGATTCGTCCTCCGACAATAACCCTCTCGTCAAGGTCGTCAAATATATAGGATTCGTCGTTCTTGCGGCCGATATTGTCTTCGTTATCTCCGGATTCATACTACTTATCCATTTGTACAAGGTAATTTGTTTTATTGACATTTTTTCAAGCTTAACAAATAATGTTAGTGATTTTTTCGATTTTCGATGCAATCGAGGGATGGTTCTGGAGGGACTGAAACCTTCAACAACCACCTTTGTGTTAATAATTTTCAGGTCATATACAGGGTGGGAGGAGCTCGGTGGCGCAGCGGTAAACGCGCTCGGTCTGCGATTGTTGAAGTTAAGCAACTCTCGCGAAGGCCGGTCATAGGATGGGTGACCACAATAAAAAAAAAAATCATCTCCAGCTCCTCCGTGCTTCAGAAGGCACGTTAAGCCGTTGGTCCCGGCTGCATAACCATCAATCCGCACTGGGCCCGCGTGATGGTTTAAGGCCCGATCTCCCTATCCATCCATAAGGAAGGCCCGTGCCCCAGCAGTAGGGACGTTAATGGGATGATGATGATGATGATACAGGGCGTTAGTGACATCGTAACGAAAACTTTCAGGCCATGATTTTGAGTTGATATCACGTGAAATTTTTCGCAAAAGTATGGAACGGAAAATTCCACTTGATATTAACTCAGAATCATGGTCTGAATCAGTATTCGTTACGATGTTACTAACACCTTGTATAATTTTACTTCTAAATGTGAGTTTTTGTTTCAGGACGGTGAAACTAGGTTGCCCCATTTCATTAAGTGTTTCATGTATTGTGCAGGGTTGGCAATAATTTTATCATTTCTTTACGGATTATTATACGTGATTACATGCCTCGTCATCGGAGGCTCATTTCCAATCTTCGAGCTTACTTTTGCATTTATTGATTTAGGAAGTAAGTAGCAAATATTTTATTTGTAAATACATAAAATTATGTTTTTTTTGCTTTATAAATGAAATTAAATTCTACTTTAATTTTCAGTATGGTCATTATGGCTCTACTTTATAATTGTATTACGCTCATATCTTCACCAAATTGACTTACGACTTGAAAGGCTACGAAATGAATTTTATTTTGCTTTTCTTGACTACGTAGAAGCCAGCAGGGGTTATTTCTACCAAACATTTTACGACTTTCTCGATTCAAAATTCTTCAGTCATTTTCGCAGCATACGAGATCGCATCGCGGAGTTCCTAACGCTCATAGGTACACTCTTTGTTTCAATTATAAATTACATGTTATATTTTCAACTTTCAGTGTGGGTGTACTTTTTAATGGTAGTTAATTCCTACAGACAGAATGTACGGTCGTGAACGGGAACGTCGAGCAGTAATTAGAGTACATACACCAGAGCCAACTATACCCTATCTCTGATGAAATATCATATTAATATTAAGAAAAATGCGAGACTTAGAATATGGAATGTTACAAATATAACTAACTATACAGCTTAGAGAAACGAACTTGGTAATATGGATTTACGTAGGTACTACAAGTTTCAATGAACTCGAGATTAAAATAATTATTTCGTAGGTATTAATTACATTATAGATTTATTTTTACTTATGCATTGCTATTTAATAAAGTTTGTAATATTTATTCTACAAGGGTTTTTTTTATTCTGGAATTAGATTATAATTTACTAAGTACCCTTAGTCTGCTCTACAATCCAGTACCCTTGTACACAATAGGGATTACATACAGAATTTTAAAATAAAAAGAAATATAATACGTATTATACTAAACGCGCAGCTGTAAGTCCTTAATCCTGGGCGCCTTGATGTTTCCTTAATCCTATAAGGATTCTTCTTCTTTGCGAGTCGATGGCGATCGAAACTAAATTTTTGCTGGCCAATAATTGGCCACGCTTACGGCATTGCCCATAAGGATTTATTTTCCATGTTAGCTCCCGTTATTATTGGTCTAACGCGGTCAAATGTGATCTATTACATTGACCTTTACCATTCTTTAACAAATATATTTTGTAGGCAGCGTCTGTCTACAGTTTGCAAACACCATCTGTCCAACCTCAGGCTTTACTATATTAAAGAACTACAGGAACCAAGAAGTTTTGATCTTAATAATCACTATGACAAAAATTTGAAAACCCCACAAAGTAACGCTATCAACACAACCTACACCTGATCACTTTATAACTCCAGAGCCGTTCAAACATATCTCCCAATAGAATAAGGAATAATACTACCTACGTACAGAATGGAAACTCTCCGCTCCTGACCCGCGGCTAAGCTGAAGGCCTCCCGGTTTTACTTTAGTCTTCAATCGTGCACGTGCACAATAACGTCAATGTGTAGTGTCTGTGTAAAACGAGATGTTTTGTACGAAACTGAAGTGTTCAGGGTGCACCAGTAGTATAGGTCTACCAGTAGTATTGCTCTCACCCCTAAACATTATAGGTGTACCTATACCTACTACAATAGATCTTGCAGGTCACAGTGATGTACAGACTATACAGTGCATGAAATAAGGCCAATATAACATTAAATTTTAAAAAAATGTCGGTTTTTTCTAGTGACTAGGCTGCATGGTCGTATGATCTAAGCCTGACCCTCAAATGGTGAAAAAAATAATTACAGAAATTTTGAAAGAAAACATGTTTGTCATCTAAATATTTGGAATACTTACATCTAGAAATTTTTAAAAGTTCAATTGTGTTTAGCCAAAATGGGTGCTTTCAGCTTCCTGCCCAAAGTCGACAATTGCTTCTACTACAAAAATTTAACAGTTGCTGTTGTATTGATTGTGATTTTCAGTATGGTAAGTATTACTTTAGGAAAAAAACCGTTGTGTTACACATTATTTATTACTAGTAAACCTTTATCACTTTTTGCAGCTTTGTTACATATAATTATTATAAGTAATCATGTTTTGGACACACAGACTGCGCCAGGCTGTTGCAGGCCTTCGTAGATACTAATTTGATTTATTACTTATAGTGTGGATGCTAGTGTTTTATATTTTGGTTTATTGTTTCAGTTTGCAGCGGTGCATTCCATCAAAATAGCGTATTACCCAGCGTGTCAAAACATGTACAACGAAATAGACTGTCCAGTATACGCAACATTAATAATTTTTAAATGGATTCTTATTTTAATTAACTTAATGGTCATATTAAGCGCTTTTATGTTTCTTATGGGGATGTTTTTGGTGAGAAACAAAAAGTTTGACTTTAAAAAAATACAATTGGTGCCTCTACCCCAATTAGGATATAGTTGTGAGCTTATTGTTATTTATGAAGCTATTTTAAGCGGTCATTGAAAATTGGTCACTGCATTTGTTCACATGGTCATTGAATTATAAACTAGCATTGAATTTGTCTTTTAACTTTTATCGCGTTAGGCTTTGTACATGTAATGATAATGTTGGTTAATTTCTTAATAAATATATAGATCATTTTGTAGATTTACTTATTAATATAATCTGCACTTCTGCTTTGGGTGCTATTCACTATTTGGCTGAAGGACGAAGTACTATGAAGGCTCTCACTTGGTGTTGAAATGGCAACAGGAAACAACTATATATGGGCGTGACCTCTGTTCTGGAGGTTATCTGAGAGTCTAGCTTCAGAAGAAACCAGATGGACGCTTCCCAGGACGGGCCTAAACGGGATTTTCGAATTTGTTTTCAAATTCACGTTCGTAACTTAAATGTTTGTCGCATGCTCAGTGGTGAAGAAAAACATCATGAGGAAATCCACATTCCCGAGCAATGCGTTTCGGCTGGTTTTCATTTCGTGGGTTGGAAGCTCAGACAGTCAGTCAAATCTTCACGTTAGGTATGCGGAGCCCGTGAACGCAGAAGACATACTTCGCAAGCTATATATATATATATACGTATATATATATATTTGCTGGGGTTCCAAAGTTCTTTTAAACTAATCAATTTCTTCTTTTACAGTCATATCCAGTAACAGCAGATGTATACATAGTTTGTGGTTTAATAACTGCAATAAGTTCGTTCGTGTTTGGAATTCTGGCGCTATTGCAGACAATTTTCGCGGCGTGCGGTATAGATGATGGATTTTTCCTGTTTCTTTATGGCATATGTAAGTATTTTTATATTTTTTTTACTAAAAAATAAAGCTTGATGAAGTCGGTCTTTGATCCCAGAACCTACACGATGGAAGACAAATAAGTAAATAGATACCTATAAATGTAGGTAACAGTTTTCTACATTAAAATAATACAGCAGTGTTTTATGTAGGTGTTGGTGAGGTAATGATTACTACTGTTATATCTTTTAAAATTTGTGATTAACATAGTTTTGATCCTAAGTTGCCCAAATAAATACATATCATATCTTATCTTTATAATCCGTAGTTTTGCAAAGAGATATGTATCTACAACAAATATCTGTTGTAATTATTGAAACATATAGGTGAGGAGCTCGGTGGCGCAGCGGTAAACGCGCTCGGTCTGCGATTGTTGAAGTTAAGCAACTTTCGCAAAGGCCGGTCATAGGATGGGTGTCCACAAAAAAAAAGTTTTCATCTCGAGCTCCTCCGTGCTTCGGAAGGCACGTTAAGCCGTTGGTCCCGGCTGCATTAGCAGTCGTTTAATAACCATCAATCCGCACTGGGCCCGCGTGATGGTTTAAGGCCCGATCTCCCTATCCATCCATAGGGAAACCCGTTGCCCCAGCAGTGTGGACGTTAATGGGCTAATGATGATGATAGGTAATAGCGGATTCTTACCGCGGTCATAGAATAAGGAATATAGAACGGCAACTCTCCGCTCCACACCAGCGGCTGTGCTAGTTTTACCTCACCCCTCCTCTCGGTCTTAATTAAGTCTTCAATCGTATCGGCACCAGACGTCACACACACAGATGCGCGTGTACAATAACGTCAATGTGTAGTGTCTGTGTAAAACGAGGATTTTTGTACGAAGTGTCCGGGGTGTGCCGCGGTACATCAGGACTGTGAGCATAGAATAAGGAATAATACCTATGAGAGTCCCATTATTTCGTCCTGGTCTACTGCGGTAAGTACCCGATATAATGTGTTCCAATGACACTGATAACCGCGCAAACCTCAAACAATGTGTTGTAATTTTCAGTATGGCTATACTTCATAGTCGTCATCGCTTCGTACAGTGAAAATATGTAGTACAAGTAACATGTGGAGTGTTTTTGTAACGTTACGTAAGCGAACAAGTATAATTATTGCTATCCATTTTGACTTTGACGTTTTATTTAGAACTAACCTAACTAGTAGGTAAGTACCTTGATTTTGTACCAACCTTAACTAAATCGTGCATTTTTATTGGTAGGTAAGAGGTCATAAAATCCATATAAACAATACTACTAAACATCTCTACAGATTGATTTCCTTAAATTATGAATACTTTATGCATAAATAATTATAACATTTCCTTTCGCTTCAATAATTCGCAAATAATGTTCATAAGACGCGGTTTACGACCGACATCGTTATTTCATACATTTTCGCTACATTTACTCCATTCAGATGCAGTTATAATGTGTTTTTTTATAGCTACGGATATGATAAACTTCTGTTTTAGTGTTAGTTTAAAATGATATAAAAGAAATACGTAAAATGACCACATTATGACTTTTAAAACTACTCAATTTGATCCACGACATATTATTGAATCTTAATAAAATTTTACCTTTATGCAACTTATCAAATAAACCTTTATATATTGCAGGTAGAACACATAACATAACATGCTCTCGAGTTATCTAGTGAGGTACTTAAAGACATCCAACGCAAGATGACCTAAGTACCCACACCTCACCGAGCTTTCTGTTAGACCAACGTGATAGGTGGTAGCAGTATCGCCGTATTTAATGGTCAAACCAACTGTATAAGTCGAATTGTATTGTGTGTGTGTGTGTGTGTGTGTGTGTAGATAGAACTTATTTCGAATATAATGCTTCTGACTCATAATGTACGTTCAGAGGACATTATCTTGGAAATGTTAATTAAGGATTCTCCGTAGATTCGGTCAAAGCACCGCCCTCTCTCATTAAGGCGGAATCAACATAAATGTCACTGGAGAAGATTTTAATTATGGCGCGACCCACCACCACGCTCATCTCGTAAAAGGGTTACAACATTTGAATAAAACACAATTTTCGAGACACCCTAATCTGGTTGTATTGTAAATTGAAGGGGACAAAATCCGAGGATTTAAATTCTGAATTTTAGTCTTTTACGTAGAGTCGTCAGTAAAGTTGCAGTGGCATTTGCTGTTTATAAAAGTAAGTACATTATGTTATTTTAATATTGTTTATTCGCTATTCATTCAAAACGTCAATAGTACTGACCTAGTATCTTTAGCAGTCTTCGTTGGCTTGTACGCAAAAAACATGATCGGTAAATAATTAGTTAAAAGTCAAGCGTAAATATTT
Organism: Pectinophora gossypiella; assembly: GCF_024362695.1. Classification (NCBI taxonomy): domain Eukaryota; kingdom Metazoa; phylum Arthropoda; class Insecta; order Lepidoptera; family Gelechiidae; genus Pectinophora; species Pectinophora gossypiella. Next base: position 9,836,703 of record NC_065413.1, on the reverse strand, counting down.
CGGATAAAGGAATTTTCTCCATTTAATGTTTTCTTCATTGATTGAACATTTAATTTAATCAATGGAGAAAATTCCTTTTATCCGAAATATTTACGCTTGACTTTTAACTAATTATTTACCGATCATGTTTTTTGTTATCCTAAAATAAGATATCTAAATACATCGATTTTCCATTCATAACATCAATCAGCAGAAACGGGAACTACCTATTACCGTGTTCGGTACGAAGTCATTCGAGTAAGTACCGAACAGTCTCATATCGATGTAACTGTTCATTAGGAAGAGGTAGGTAGGTGCCTTTTCAAAGGAAAGGTTATCAGCAAAGTAATTGTAAATTTTCAAAGAAATATCTCCGTCACGTCGCGTTCCCGACGGAGGCGTAAAAAGAAAAGTGTATAAAAGTAAAAAGAAAGTATAAAGAAAGTCACTTCCCTCAGATAGCGTTTCTCTTGGCGCGGCACCGTTGGTTTTTATTACCTCTCCAGCGTTTTGGACCTCTGACATTTCGTCCTCCCGCGTACTAAACTTGTGTGTTGAGGTCACATCGGGGGTGAAGGGTGGGAATGCAAGGTTCAAGTTGTAATGGTTGCCCTGTGTGCCGCACGTGACTCGCACAGCGATCCTGTCTTTGTATTCTCTTAGGTATAAGATGCCGGAGCCCGGAGCCTTATTTCACTTCAACTTTGGTTATAGCTGCAGACCCAGCGCCATTGTTACTCACACGCTACTATGTTTTGTATTCAGGTAGGTAAAATGTAACTTTGCACTACGTATTTTCAGGCATAAAGTATATTGAGAGATAAGAAGAGAAGGAAAGGAGACGTTATTCATCTTTCTTTCATATTAAGAAACTTTACATAAGAGTATATACATAAATATTTAATAATAAATAAAAACTACGAAGCATGTGCATGGTTTAGGACGAAAAAGTAAGAGCTTACCCTTTACTGATCTTATCTAAACTGTTCATAAATTCTATCATTATCACTAGATACAATTAAAAGAGACTTCAGGTGGATATTTTAGAAATAGGGTAGTTTCCAACTAGTCAAATCAGTTACTTTTTTGTATAAGTTTTGCACAATAAAGAATTTATTTATTATTTTTTCTAAACGTCAAAACACGAAATTACAATCTTGTATGCAAGAGCAGCCTGTAACGTCATAGAAAAACGACGTGACTAATATCGTTTAACTTATTACCTATTACATTTTTTATTCTCAAAATTCATAAATTAGTTAAATAGAAAAAAGAGTACATTTTATATCACCTTTAGATCTTTCTTTATTTAGTAAACAGAATTTCATAATTTATCTTTGTCCAAGGAAACTACCCAATTTATTATATGATAGGTACTTTATTTGTATATACTTATAGATGGCAGATATTCTTATTTTGGAAACTACAACTTTAAAAAGCGTAGGTAGTGGTACTGCAGTCGAACCAAGTATTTAGGCCTGGAGTCCCGCCTCCGTTTGACACTTATTTTCCACCGATTTTACCCTGGATGATGAGCTGGAGCAACTTGTACTTGTCATTCTCATGACGTGAACGAAGTACCATAATTTAAATTTAAATATTAAACTTATTTAAAGTGGTGCTGATACCGGCAAACACCTAATTTTATTTTAAGTTATACCTACTTGTTTTTTCTTGACGGATGATTGACAGCTGTTAATCTGGAAATTAGGTAAAGATACTACAACCCGGATGAATCAAAACGGAATCTCGCTGGTACGCAATCCGTTTAACATGAGTTGCTAAACATCTGAAAAAGGTGTTTAAGATTTCAGCCTTTGTGTTTTTATTCATAAATTTTCAACCTGTCGAATACCCGTTCCTTTCCTTTTCGGCGGATAAGAAAATGGCAGGTATAACTTAAAATAAAATTAGGATTGTATCTGTTGGAATCAGCACCATCAATCGTATTTTCAATCAAGAACATTATAAGTTTGCCTTCATTAACGTTCGGCTGGGGTCCTATTAAATACATTTCAAATGTCCTTTGGCTATGTGTTTACAAGTGAGGTGGAATAAAAATAGCGAGGTAAGCAGCAACGACGCGGGCGCAACCGGGCGGCGGCGGGTATTTTTACAGCGGGGGCGACGAACTCGGCCGCCGGCAATCCTGATCAGTGAGTGTTCCCGATGTGGGAATGTACTTGCTGTAAAAACTCTTTAATAGTAAAGATACTGGCTGCTTTTCTTTCTCAAACTGTTCTTTCTTGTGCTCTGGTCTTATCTGCCTAAAGATTAGGTAATAAAGCTCTTATATAAGTTTTGCGCCTTTTCACTGTCGTGGGAACATTCACTGGAATGACGCATCACTGTTCTTGATGTTTCACACTACTGGTTTTTATATGGTAATATGATAGTCTAGTGTGCTAGCGAGGGAGCCTATATACTATTATGAATTTGTTAGGTATATATAAGAGGTAAGTATTAGTATAATTAGGAATGAAATACCAAAAATAATCGAATGAGTTGTTCACGTTACTATTTTAAAATTAAATACTTCACCACCTTTAAAATTGTCTCAGAAGATTTATCATCGACTGAAAGCCTTTAGAATTTAAAAGAAATCTTACATGGTACCTATAGATAAGATTTCCTTTACAATAGGTTCACGTTTCACTAAAATATCACTGGGTAAATGGTGTTCTGGACTGACGTCCGAATTTGTACCAGATTAGTCTTAAAAGTAATCAAAAGTGGTGACAAGGTATCCCAAGATTGAATTTAATCTTCCGCAGGTACACTTGTAAGAAAGTCTTACATAGTACAGTCATGAGCAATATCATATATCCAGTTTAGAACCCTGTTGCACTATCATATTTGACATTTAATGAGACTTACGGTTTAATTTGTCAAAAAAGTTAATGTGACATGGTTTCAAAGTGTATACATATTAGTACTCGTGACCGTCCGTACAAGTAGCTCATAAAACTTAAATTATATTTGAACTGGCCGCTTTCCTAAGAAAACATTTGCAGAAGATGGCCGGTATAAGTAATATTATGCATGACAAAACTGCGACCCTAGGGTCCCCCGCGGGATATTCATAACATACATAAAAGACCCTTACGGCCGACTTGGAAAACATGTTGCTTTTAGGACCCTTGATAGATTAAATATAAGTCTGTATACGTTTTTATACAAAAAATCGACCTGGGGGGTTAAAAAGGCCATATTGAAGCAATTAGACATTGCGCGCTTAGGTACTTATATGCGCAAATATGATGTAGCGTTTTCTACCACCTGGTCTACAATTGGTTCATAAGTGAAATCACAAAATATTTTGTCGTCTGATCACACTTTTTAAATTATCTAATACTACCTGAAATAAAAGCAACTTTAAGCAAATAATACGAAGTAGTACGTTATAATTAAGTATTATGGTATCATAAAAGCGCCGAAGTGGTAAAACATTATACATATACTTAGATTACTTAGTACTTAAATATAAAAAAAATAATGCCCGTTGCTTCAATTACTACTCTTAGTAGCGGTAGAGTGATTTAACTAAACTCTAATTAGATTTGCTAAAAGGCTTGGATAACTGTTTAAAGATTTTACTGTGTAAAAAGTGAAACACACTACACATTCTTTATTTAGTAATAAATTGTGTAAACATTAAAACTATTTTTTATTACACTTATATAAGATTTTGCACGTATCGCTTTCTAAAGAATGTAAAAATATATATTTATAATCAAGCAAAACACCTAAATTAAATACAGTAATTATTTTTTAAAAAGGGCATATAAATAGCAATAAATCTAACGCAGAATTTAAAATGGCAACCAACCAACCAACTTAAAATAATAAGATTTAGCATCAAATTACCTAGGTACCTAATCATAATTATCCAAATATTACCTTTAATTAAATGTAATTATTTTAGAATAATAACGATTTTAAAAGATATTGTAAGTAACTCGCCGTCGCCGCGACGCGACGGGGACATTATGTCGACACCCGACGGTGTTCAACAGAAAAAGTATACCTAAGGTAAGGGTTCTATGAACCTAGTTTGTTATTGCGACATTATTTATATTTTATAAATATATTCATTGTTGTTTTATGATAACAAAGATAATTGTTTTATAATAATTTCAAGCAGTAAATATATAAAGAGTATATTTAGTTACAAAATAATAATATAAAAATGTAATAAATTAGTATAAAGGTTAATTAATGCAGGCAATTCAATAAATAATCTATAAATTATTAGCTATTTTCATTACAAAGCGCAAGGTAATCAATTATTTAGAATTCAGTAAAAAAGTTTTCAATGAAGGGTTTATTTGGTACAAGAAAATGCATTACTTAATACTTTATTTAGTATAGGTATAATATATATAAAATTAACGAAATAATAATAAAACCTACCGTATTTTAATATTTTAATATCATTTGAACATTTTATTTTTAGAATTAGTTAATTGTACTTATAAACAAAAATAATGATTAGTATAAAACTAATTAATTGCCTATAATTACAACCTGAAATTGTCATTACTAGTAGGTAAATTCTGAAATACTTAACGTATTTAAATGTAAGTTACAGTTATATTAGGTACTCATAACTATCTGTCAATAAAGAAAGATAATTAATTATATACCTGATTATGTACCTATTTATTTATCTTTAAATATTGTATTTTTTCAATACAAATATACCTAAGTAGTCCTTTCAACTCATGAACCACGTGATCCACAAATCTAAGACACAAAAAAAACTGTAAGTAGGTATATATCGTAGCTAACATACCGGGAATTTAGTAATGATGTTACATAGAGACATAATTACGCCTAGGTATCATAAGCTAATTATAGCAATTACCGAGTGTTCCAACAGCACCACCTGTGCTGTTATTGAGTTAAAAAACTAATATGGCCAATATATAGATGATCAGTAAGGCAGCTTGAAGAACTTCTACCTAATACCACTACCTCAGCGGACGCACTCAGATGCTATGCGCCAACCATGGGTGCAAACGAGACAAATAGTTCATAACTTACTCCTGGCGGTTTAGTTAAGGCTTATATAGGCTAAATGTAATTCAAGGTCATATCGATGGGGGGCGGAGAGTGACCCTTCTATTATTGTTTATTCTATGGCTCTATGCTACGATATAAGATTGGGAGCAATTCATAGTCCTAGAGGTTTTGGTGGAAAAAAGAAACGTATTTGGAACCTAGCTTATGTACTAGAATAAGGTTTAAAGTAAAGTATTGAATAAAAAGAAACTGCGATATTATCAGTTATTGAATCATTTCGATGATCAAGCTTCTACCAACAAAGTAAAGGTATGAATAATACAATCATATTACTAAATTAACATTTTTCCCGTCGTGTCATGATAATTAAGTACATAGGTACTTAGTTATAGAAAGAGACTACTGGAGTATTTCACTTACTAATTAAAAAATAATGCTAGGACCAGTAATATATATAGCATAGTAATACTAAAATGAAAATATATTACCAAAATAATATTAAAGAAAGTATTGTAGTAGCAGATTAACATTAGTGAATGATAATTATAGCATTCATCGCTTTTTAAAGAAATTTTACGTTTGTGTAGTAGGTAGGTATGTGAAATCCAGCCAATTTTTCGAAGCTGCTAAACTACTTGTTTCTATTTGACTTAATTCGCCACCGCCACCGTGAAAGCGCATGCGCGAATCAAAGATGGCTGCCGATCAATACGAGAAACCACCCTCTCCCCTTCTTCTAAATTACGTGACTTCTGGTACTGGTACACTAGCATACAAAGGAAAATGATCCTTATCCCTTCTCGTTAGAGGTGAAGAGAAGTAGTGAGTTTCCCGTTTGTATCTTTTGTTTGTTATTCATAGGAAAAGTTATAGGAACTTATGTTAAGGTATGTAGGTATTGTAAAGAAGAGCTTTTTGCTGAGCTAGCTTATTTCACTGTAGAAACTAAACTTACTTTTGCATATATACTAAGTAAGTATTTATTAGAGATGTGAAGTGTATTTGGATGAATTCACACCACTGAAATTAAGTGTTGTACTAATTAAATGTTCTGGTGGCTTATACTAACTTAACTAATACATATTAAAAGGACGATAAATGCCACCGAAAATGCTGTCAGGTGGCAAAATACTGGGCTGAAAAAATGTGAATGCCATCGAAACGACAAGAAGAAGAAAGGACGACCAAATTGAGTAGTCAGTACCACAAGTACCTAATAAAGAAATAAAATGCTAAATAAATAGCACAGGTGTAAATACTCCTCCCCAAAGATGTGCCAGGAATATTCTCACTTTGAGGACGTTCCCGTTGTAAAAACTCTTTAATAGTGAGGACATTGGTTACTTTCTTTTTCAAATAGTTCGTTCTTGTACTCTGGTCTTATCTGCCTAAAGGTTACGTAATAAAGCTCTTTTTACACAAGTTTTGCGACTTTTTACTGCTAGAAACATTGCCAAAGTTCACATCACTGCTTCTACTGACTTGCGTTGGAACTACCTACCTACTTGGTACAATTATTATTAACACGTTCACTGTGAATAAACCACATATAAAGCAACTTTGAAACTCTTACGTGCATGACCCATATGTGGGGCACAGTTTTTCTTGCCATAGTGTGTGTTAGGACTCTGTCGCACTAACATATTTGACATTTAGTGAGACTTACAGTTCAATTTGTCAAAAAAGTTAATGTGACATGGTACCAAAGTGTATACATATTAATGCTCGTGACCGTACTTATATAAACTCCAATGTTTTTATCGAAAAATAACATTGCACCTGGGCGGTTGATATCTAATTTTCAGTTATACAGTCAACGTGTTAATTAACGTGGAGGAAGCGCAAGAAATATACCTACTCAACGCACGGGAACGCGACATGCGTGAATAAAATAGAATTATTTATGTTGTTAATTGTTTAAATTATAGCACAAGTCCATTTTATCTTAATTAACGTTTAGAATAGGTAGTTGTACTTAATTTTATGCAGAAACTTTTTTTTATCAAATACCTACACATCTGCCTCACTTTCAAGTCAACAGGAAACCTAAATACTGAACTGAACTGAACTTGGGAATGAAGTGCATCAAGTACCTACCTATTTTTGTGGGATTTTTTCTCTATAAGTAGGTATATCAGATGGTCAGTAACTAGCTAAGCTACCTAAGTCCATCATCACCCTAGCGTTACTCCGTTTTCACAGAGTCGCTTACCTAACCTGAAGATTTTAACCTGAATGACAGGTCCGGTTTTTCACAGAACCTTTTTCGATGAAACTTTCGCTATTCCCTAAGGTAGACTATACTTCATCCAATTAAATTAAAAAAAAAATTGCCATACGTTATGTAGTTTTTGAGAAATGCGTGGGCAAACGTAGTAAGTACATACATATATCTGAAATTTGGCACACGTGATTAGACCTATAGAGTAATATATACGAATACTGTGCAATTTCAACAATATTACATATGTACGGGTCAAATTTATAAATTCCTTCTTTATTGAAGTCGGTTAAAAAAACATTTTTTGTACCTAATGCAAGTGGCGACATCTGTCATCAGGTAGTCGAACCACTTTGAATAAAGGGCAACGCAAAAGCTTCAAGGCGAGATACAAGCTGGTATAGTCTGTCTCTAGGTAGAGTTAGGTAGGTACCAAAAGGCACATGTATTTCATTACCTAAATCAAATCAAAATAAATGTACATACCCTACACAAATATTGCAATCAAATGTTTTTATTTTTATTACCTTAATTTTATATGAAGTACCTATTTGAAGTTAATTGTTAGTAACACTATTATATAATTACTTCGTATATTAATTTATTTTCGTTTAGATAATTATCAAATAGGTAAAATATTACAATTATTCTATTTTGAAATAAATAATCTAAAATATTCAAATATTGTTTACAGCGCCATCTATTGAATAGCAATGGAACTTTTTATAGCGACATCTGTGGCTCTTCTATCAAACTTTTATTCGGGAGAGGACAATGAATACTTTGTAAAATAGCAGCCCGTTGTCACGAAGCTATCTGTCGAAGTAGAATGTTTATGAAATCATAGATGTCACTTTTGAAATTCGAAAATGTGCATGAGCAGTTTCTGAATTTTCCCAATGAGTCGAATAAGATTGTTATTTTAATCAAAAAGTAAGTTTTTTGTGAACTAATTTAAAATTATTTAACGTTTTCGAACTGTCCTGAAATACAGCAAATACACGATATCAATAAAAAGTCATGTATAAATTTAAGTAACTACTACAAAACAACGAAAATGTAGGTAGGTACTTATAATAAAAAAATACAGAGCCAAGCCACAATAGGTAGAGACAAATACCTATTCTTCAACATTGTAGGTATAATACCTAACCAGTTTGTATAAATTACCGAGCCCACTCAAAACTTTGTTAAGTAGGCTTTTCCCGCCAACTGGTGTTACCGGTTGCTAAGTAACCGCCGCCACTTCGAAAATGGAATGTCTTGTCAGTCACGGCATTGGCTGATTTCGGCGCCATTTGTAAAGGGCCGGGCTTGTTTTGGCCACGCCCACTTTGCAGCCCAAAAGCCGCCGCCTTCGCACTCTGCCATCTTTGCTACTGTCCCGTAGGTGGAGCTTAGCAATAACCCGACCAAATTTGGACACCAGATCTTTCATACATTGTAACGAAAAGAAGAGTCTCCTGAAATTGTCAGCATATTCATGCCATTATGAGAGGAGGATATCTTATTTTTATTTATTCTATTGAAACTAAGGGACTGAATGTGATTTGGGTCAAAATTTTTAATGGAATCTTCATAAATTAAGTTGAGTACTAGATAGGTAGTAAATATAGAGAAGAGAGTTTGAGGTAGATGTTTTTTTGGCGAATAATTGCTTATTAAGTAGTATTGCCTGTTAAGTATACAAAATACTTACTTAGACATTTAAACAACCTTTTATCAAAAGATAATATAATATTTATTTTATCCAAAATTTCCAATATCATAATAAAAGACATCAACGAATGCTCTGTCTAATTACATAACTCTCGAAATCTTGAAATCCAATGAATAATGCAATAGGTTCCTACCTACGTATACATAATTACATACGTACTTTCCTATAGCTACCTACAGTCGAATAAAAGCTCAGCTGATGTACCTACCTATGTAGGTACGTTAGTAATAATTTTGTAATAAGTAGGTACCTAATGAAAGCTCTAAATTCACAGTTTACCTACCTACTTCTAGGTAGGTGGATACTTCGTGTATACGCTACATCAATCTGCTAACCATTATGCCCGCAATATAAGTAGGTACCTAGGTACTTACTTACCATTACCGTGAGCCGTTTACCATTTTGGGAAAGTTAGGTACTGGAAGTGAAAAGGCGCAAAACTTGCGTAAAAAGAGCTTTTACCTCACCTTTAGGCAGATACAATCAGGGTACACGAAAGAACAATTTGAAAAACAAAAGCAGCCAGTGTTGTTACTATTAAAGAGTTTTTACAACGGGAACATTCACATCACTGCTACATACACGCTTATTCAACATACCTACCTAATTACCTGACGAGGTAGGTACATTTAAATATTCAATGCATACCTATTTGAGTTTAATAATATAACAAAGTTCCACTTGTTTGATACTCTCGTTATAACTCGTTATTATGAGATAAAGAATATCTTCTAGTTATAAAAAAAAACAACATTTTACATAACAAACAATAATTAAAACTGAATGGTAAAACTCTTTATTTCTCCTTTCATTTAATGTAAACAGTGACAGAAGCGATGTCTAATAGAGTTGTGTCTATCAAAGCAAGTTTACGGCCAATAATTACCACAATCCACACAGTAATAAAGGAATTGATAGCGTCAATATTAACCTGACTACAAAAAAATAATTACTACTTACAAGCAATTCACAGTTGAGAAAATGGCAATAATAATAAATAATAAACGAGCCAGATCTATTACGCCAATATATTTTGATAATACCACTGGACTGTTTCGTTTGTAAACTTGAATGAGAATTAGCGCGATACAAAGCTGTTTACCTACTGAATTTATGGACTTAAGTTGATTTGATGATCTACGCCACGGAACAGTAAACAGTAAAGTTTATTTAAATCTATAATTCACGCAGAGTTTTACATACAGCGACTTTTTGTAAAGATACAGTCGAGTGCATTACACTACTTAAACGGAAAAAGTGTAGCGTTTTCAAAGATGGCATGACGTGCAAATGAAGGAGAGATAACACGCTCCCATACACAAATGCTATGCATGCTGACACACGTATTAAGTGCTTGTATTGTTCTTAATGCCACATAACTACCCACTTAAATATTACTTGCGAATACCTAATTGCTTTATTTTACTTGGCACACATCAATAAATAGATATGTTTTTTTTTGTGGTAAATCAAGGTAGGTAAATGTTCATCATCGTCAAAGCACTCATGACCCATTGGAAACAAAATAGGGAACCGAAACCATCTTTCGTGTGGGTTGTGAGATCGACAACCTACCGCACCAACCTTGGTATGAGGATTAGGTACGATTAAATCACTACAGGCACCTGACTCACATAATAGGCTACTTTCCAACTAGTCAAATCAGTTACTTTTGACTTAACGTCAAAACACGAAATGACTATGGAATTTGTTTGATAAAGCACACTGTGACGTCGTCTAAAACGTGATAAAATATCGAACTTATTATTGCGTTTTTCTTGATTAAAATTATTAAATAAGTTAAATAGAAAAAAGAAAATATTTGTGGTTAATTTTAGATCTGTCTCTATTTAGTAAACAGATTTTCATAATTTATCTTAACGCTAGTGCATGACGCAAATATAGCTCACTTTTATTTTCGATTACCCATTCGGGCAGGCAAAGAGTACTTAGCCCATACAGCCCGGTCTTTTTGTCTTGTCTTTTTCTTCTTTGTCGAATCCGGAAAATAACATATTCACTCTTCACTAATAGTCTTTCTGGTAACGTCCTTTCTAACGACTGTTGCTAATATTATGCTATATGTCACAACTGTATCAATGAAATGGTCGCGAAGTGTAAAAGCCCTGTTTACGTGATTTGTGCGCTACATTAACTCACGAGTACTTACCTATATCTGTTAAAACGTCAATCAATACATCCCGCAGTGCGTATAACAATCTTTATGGACACTTATCTCGGCGTAGGCACATCTTTAAACTATTTATTACGACACTTTACAGTACATTCTTACCTAATACTTATTGTTAGTAAAGCCACTTTATGCGTTTGCTTTTATATTTTATGTGGTTATTACCAATTGCACTGGCACCGATATTTATCTTTACCCGATTTATAAACGAAGCTTTTTTATCTATTATCTACATGAAAGTGAAAAGTGATTAATGTAAATACGAAAATCTATAACTTTTATATACAGACACAGGTTTTGAAGTAACTATTTATATAGTTTCTACCTACTTACTCGTCATAGTATTCCGCATTGAAAGCAAACTCGAAAGAAAATCAATAGGCACTTAGTGATCCGGAGACTCCATGACTTTACCTATCGTATCTTTCTCAAATACCTACTACGGAAATCATGATACAAACTTGTTAATTGCTGCAGATATAGATAGGTATTTTTTATTGAAATGGATAGAACCATAAATCATCAAAAATCGTCTTACAGTCACTATAGGCATCAAGTTGTGATAAACTGTATTATCACAAGCTATCAGCTGACGGCCAATATGTAGATGCCTCATCATCATCGTCAACTTTACTTAAGAGCCACGCTCTTGTCGGTGTAGCATTGTCCATTCTTAACTACGCGAGGTGAATACTTTAACATCTTTTAAATATATAACGTTCGTGTAATTTGTTCTTTTGCTCTTCTTTATCTTCCCTTTCGATCTTCCCTTCCATGATGTTAATGCATATACCTACTTTAAGTATTTAAAAACATTACGTGATCTCTAGATATAAATTTTTAAGTCATGCTTAAGATAAACAGAACGAAATATAATACTTTTTAGTCCTTAATATGTAGGTCATGGAACGAATGAATACAAATGGTAACATCTAAGTACGAAATAAAGTCAAGAATAAGACCGCAGAGGTTTGCTATGAGTCAGTGGCGTGTACTACACACGCATACCAACATAAGCATACTAATATATATATACACGAAACAGTTGTAGCTACGTACATACCTACCTATAGCGTAGACAGTTCCCGCGGCCACTCAGTTAATTTCCCGCTTAGTTAACTTTACTACCCACCACTGATTGGATATTGATTAGAACCCACAGTTTCACCGGTTTAAATGCCGATTCTTTTCTGAAATAACATCGTAGCACTACAAATTTACACTCACTACGAGATTGTAATTACCTTAGCTAGTTTTATAGCAATCCTTGATTAGACATAGACATACATTTATTGACAATAACAATTACACAAGTCATTATATCGCTATAGTAGTGCTTTACAACGCGTACGAAGGTTAATTTCGAATTAATATAAGCCGTTTTGGTATTATTACTACGTGTTAGGTACCTACATGGTTACCTATATATAGCATAGAATAAAAAATAATGCTACGTATAAAAACCCGTGGTAGCCCAGTTGGTAGAACGCTTGCCTCTCACTTTGAGGTCGCAGGCTCAAATCCAGCACAGGCCTAAACCAATGATTGTCGAATTTGTTTTCGAATTCATGCTTAGATCATAAATGATTATCACGTGCTCAGCGGTGAAGGAAAACATCGTGAGGAAACCCACACTCCCAGGATGGGCTAGTTTTCCTTTCACAGGTTGGAAGATCAGACAGGCAGTCGCTTCTATAAAATATCGGACCTGTCAAATCTTCAGCTTAGGTAAGCGGGCCCTATAAAAACGGGATAATGCTGATGATGATGTTACGTATAGAAGGGTAACATAAGCTCCCGATTATATCGCAATGGTGGTAGTCAGAGGTACATCCATCGCAAGATGACCTAATTTCCCACACTTCTTCGAGCTTTCCGTTAACGCCATGAGCCGTATCGCTGCGCCGACATCTTGTAGATGTCGGTCCTAAGTTTAATACAGCAGCAATATTTAGCATACCTACGTCAAATATCTTTGATGGCATCCGTACTGCCCAACACCGGATGTACACGTAGAGACCCTAGTCATTTAGTAGCATTCGTTTTAATTTCCTCTGTGCTTGCGTAAACTGTCGGCCATTACGGCGAAGGCCTGCGGGCTTTAAAACTACTGAGTGAACTACTAGACTAATTCCATCCGGTTGATGAGAAAACGCATGTAGGTACCCATAAATAGGACAAATGAAGGTTGTTTTTGTTGGACAGGACGTTATATTATCCCTCCATAAAAACGCCTTATAATAAGTAATGCGGAAGTTTTCCTATTACCTAATTCATAAGGGCCTCTGTGGTCCAGTGAGAGCGTTGGGCCCATGATCCGAAGGTCCCGGGTTTGAATCCCGATGGCGACATAGCTAACACGAAAATCACTTTTTGGTTAGGTTTAAAGTAAGATAATCCGAGCTTCGGAAGGCAAGTTAGGTAAGCCATTGGTCTCGATTACCTACTTAGTATACTGGTGTAAATATGTATGGAGGTAGCCGTTACCTACGCCATGCCGAGGGCCTTTAGCGGCTCAATAAAAATTTTGACTCCAAGGCTGGTGAGGTTGGTAAGCCACTTCACAACCCGCACGAATGAAGATCATAGGTATGACCTACCTACCTACCTACCCTAAATGAAACTCGCACAAATCCATACCTAAATAGGTTCGCAGACAAAACGAAGCTTGTGCGGATTTTATTATGTATGAATTGAATATGCTTTCCCTTATTTTATTTTTTTAATATGAATGTTGGTACTGACGAAGCCTGTGGTGGATTTACATTCTGTTTTTTTATTATTATGGTTGCAGACAAAATATAAATAAAAAAGTATAATATCTAAAGTAGTACAATAAAGTAATATTGATTGATTGAAATAAAAGTATTTGATGTTATTTGATGTGTTCTTTATTTTATTTTTTATAAGTATGTATTATTGAATACAATATTTAAATTTAATCCGTGTTTTAATGTTCAATTTGTTTTCACAGTAGTCTATTTATGTTTTAATTTTCCTTGCGCCAATTAAGCCGCTTATAACATTTTTGCAACACAATTTGTTTAATAAAAACAATAAAATATTAAAATGCAACTCATGTGGAATTTACCATTTATATCAAGATAAATCTAATCTGAAAATGATATTATAATAATGTTATCGTTATTTCAATTTATAAGTAGGTACATATCTACTTATCAAACTATTTTTAATATCAGGTAATCGTCAGAAAATAAAATTAGGTATTATTGCATTAAGTATGGTGAAAGGTACTTTATTAATGTATGTAAAGGTACTTCAAAATAAATAGTAATGTTTTCCGGAAGTCAGATATAATTAAGTAGTAAGAACCTTTATGCAACTCACAACAAGTTCCTTTAGTACACGAGAGTTTGTTAGTATAATAGGTACCTATGGTTTATTAGTATTTTATATCAATGTGTGTTTTTATGCTATTTTCGTTATTAAGTATTTTTCCTTTTTAGGCTGTCAATTCTCATTTCGACTTTATAAGCAATGAAGATCCTCAAAAACTTTTCTTTTTATAAGTAGGTACCTATGAAACATAGGACATAACATTGAGGAGCTCGGTGGCGCAGCGGTAAACGCGCTCGGTCTCCAATTGTTGAAGTTAAGCAACTTTCGCAAAGGCCGGTCATAGGAGGGGTGACCACAAAAAAAAAGTTTTCATTTCGAGCTCCTCCGTGCTTCGGAAGGCACGTTCAGCCGTTGGTCCCGGTTGCATTAGCAGTCGTTAATAACCATCAATCCGCACTGGCCCCGCGTGATGGTTTAAGGCCCGATCTCCCTATCCATCCATAGGGAAGGCCCGTGCCCCAGCAGTGGGGACGTTTATGGGCTGATGATGATGATGAAACATAGAGAAAAAAAAAGGGAGAAAAATATGTAGCTATTCAAGTCTATGAAGTTTAAACCGTTACTACTAATTATTTAATTCCCAAGTAAATTAATAGTTAGGTTATAATAGCGACTGTAGTTTTATAGCTATTCATCATTGAGTAATCTAAATATGTAAATGGCAATGCAAAATAAATTGTTTTCATGGAAAAGAAAATTCAATTTTAACCGACTACATCTCGAGATTGATGCGGTTTAGAGCTTAGGTATCTGTCGTACGTATTATAAAGTATTGTTCTTCTTCTTCTTCTATCGTTTGGGTTGTGAGGTGGATTACCAACCCCATCAACCCTGGTGTCAAGGTTACTATTGAACCGCCAAAGGCCTCTGACATGGCTCATGTAACGACTACCTTGCATCAGTAAGTTGTAACTGGGACTAACGGCTTAACGTGCCTTCCGAAGCACGGATCATCTTACTTTCGGACAATTAGGTGATCAGCCTGTAATGTCCTAACCAAACTAGGGATTACAAAGTGATTTTCGCGATATGTCCCCACCGGATCGGGAACCGAACGCTCAGACCACTGGACCACGGAGGCCGTAGTATTGTTCATAAGTGTTCTTTATGAGTAGGACTGCATAGTTTCGATCATGCGCGGTGACAATAAAATCGCAGGAATCGCCCAAACTAATAGCTTAATTAACCACGTGTATATGTACCTTAATTAACGTCTATAGGTACCTCAACCGCTTTCAGGTCCTACCTATAACAACTCTTATATACAAAAAGTAGTTCCTACGAATAAAATAAATATAGTTCTTTTTTATAGACTTACAACTATTGTAAATTCAAATATTTTGTAAAAAATGTATCATAGCAAATCTTGTAGGTACTTTTGAGCCTTGATTGTAACTGAATAAATTAAATAAGTGTAAGTAGATGTAAAATAACTTACTGTTATTTAATAAATAAAAGGAAATAAAACTAGAAAGAAGAAGGATAAGCAATAATTATGCTTACTAAAAGATAGCCATAAATAGTTACTTTAGTAACTTTAGTTTCTGTACAAAACGAGACACGCGCACGCATATATAAAATAAATAACTATACACTAAACTCGGCTCGACGCTTTCAAATGTAAATACCTAACAATAACAACAAATCGTAAACGTGATTCAAGTGAGGCTTCAAAATTGACCTCCCGACACTAAACGGTTTACTATAGTTGCGCAAGAGTCAGTCTGATCCACTACTTGGGTGTCTAGTTTAATGTCACACGTAGTCATAAACTTGTATCTGAGTGTTCGAAATGTTTACAAAATTTTCTACAAATATAAGCCTTATCGCTTTGTGAAAAGGTTGGCGTGTGGATCGCACGTGGGTGCCTCGGCTATTATTGCTTTACGGCCAGTGTCGTTCATTTAGCGAATCATGATAGATGGATCTACGGGTGTATCCGAATTTACATAGGCTCTGTTACTTTTATATGGCAACATTATCTTCTTCCGGTACTAAGGCCAGGAGCGCACTACGAGTTTTTCGCCGCGCGGCAGAAAAGAGCAGCGGCATAATGTCGCACTGTAATACTGCACCGTTTCGGTGGCTCTGCCGTCAAGTGCGCGGAATACAATTTAAAACTGTTTGGTACAGTATTACAGTGCGACATTATGCTGCTGCTTTTTTCTGCCGCGCGACGAAAAACTCGTTGTGCGCGCCTGACCTAAGACAGTAAATGCAGCAGCAAACACATCAGTAATTGGTGAAACATAGCTGGCGATGAATGGGTGTAGGGACCTACTATACACTTCTACCTATCCCTTTGGGGCTACAGGCGTGACGCTATGTTGTAATATGTGTATATAAAATATCTACTGAGTAAAACTGTATGTATACTTTCGAACTACTACTCTGAACCGGCGTGCGTGTATGAAGCGATTGATGAATGTGGAGGAAGCAAGAGAAGTGTGTCAGGGTCGAGGTAAATAGAATTCCATAGTCTCTGCTTACCCGGTGGGAAATAGGCGTAAGTTTATGCATGTATGTAAGACAGTATACAGGGTGTTAGTAACATCGTAACGAAAACTTTGAGGGACGATTGAGACCATGATTCTAAGATGATATCAAGTGGAATTTTTCGTCGCAAAAGTATGGAACAAAAAATAATTTAAAAGAAAACAAAAATTTTCATGAATTTTCCGACTGAAAATTCCACTTGATATCAACTCAGAATCATGGTCTGAATCATCCCCCTCAGTATTCGTTACGATGTCACTAACACCCATACCTACTTGTATGGCTACAGTATGTACTTGTGCGGAGTGTAAGTGACACCGTAACGAATACTGAGAGGGATGATTCAGCTGATTATTCTGAGTTAATATCAAGTGGAATTTTTCATCGCAAAAGTATAGAATAGAAAATAATTTTAAAAAACTAAAAAAAAATACATGATTTTTGCGACGGAAAAATCCACTTGATATCGACTCAGAATCATGATCTGAATCATCCCTCAAAGTTTTCGTTACGACGATGTCACTAACACCCTGTAGTATACTAATATCTAAAAATTATCTAAATTTTCGTTGTTTGACAACGCATTATGTAGTGTACATAATTAATTACACCATTTAATTTGAATACTACAACAATAATTATCTGCAGTAGGTACGTAGAAACAAACATCTACACATATTCCATAATACCATGAATATTAAAAATATAATAAAATAGGCACGAAGTTCGACACAATTAACATATATTCAGCATTAGGATAAGTACCTATATTTAAACAGTTTCAAATTACTTGCAATTATAAAATATTGTTTTAATAAATTGAAATGTTGAAAGTTGGCAATTCACCGCATGAATGGCCCTAAAGAACTTAACATGCGTCATTTGATACACGATTTTAATTTATTTCATATCGGAAAAGTTGTTTGTTAAATTCCAGCATGTTATTACTTAATTGACTATGCTTCTTGACATCATTCAATAAATTAAATACAAATCCTATAATAAATGAAAAAGTTTAAATAATAACAAAATTAACGGCAATATAAATATTTTACTTGCGGGGAGCGAATTAAATACAACCGCAAGAACATATTCGATCGATAAAAAACGTATATTTCATGACGCGTTGTTACTTATGATGTAACATAAAATTATTATTATATCAAACAAATATAAGTACTGTTGTCTCCTCTAATAAAATGTAACTTAAGTAGTAACATAGTCTAATTATAATAAAATAGAAAAGAAAATTCATATCTTATACGAAAGTAATTAGTAGGTAATTAGTGTCTGTGGATGAAGGATAATAGGATTACGAAAGCAGTATATAAATCGAAAGTTGATGGTAAGGCTGGCAGAGGAAGTCCTAGAAGGCCGTACCGAATTGAAGAAGTCCTTAGAAAAGGTTCAGTACGATCTACTCTAAACCGGCGTGCGTGTATGAAGCGATTGTTGAATGTGGAGGAAACAAGAGAAGTGTGTCAAGATTCAGGATGGAAGCAAAAGGAATTCCATAGTCTCTGCTTACCCCAGTGGGAAATAGACGTGAGTTTATGTATGTATGTATAATATTAATCTGTACAAGAGAACAATAATTGTGTTAAACTTAAACATGAAATTGAAGTCATTTCATACGAAAGACATCAACGGGAGCCCTCATTTTCCGTTGTACACTTGAGTAGCGAGTAATAGAGTATAACTAACGGTAACATAAATACTATTAGACCGATTAACAAGATCTTGATGTAATATTAACTGTAGCGAAATGAACTGTGTGTGTACCAACTGAGAGTAAAGTACCTAGTAAGAGGCAGAATAGGTAATGGCCCCGATTCCTGCAGACGCCTCCTAATTATATTTTAAGTTATACCCGTCATTTTCTTATCCGCCGACAAGGAACGGGACGGATGATTGACAACTGTTAATTTTAAAATGAATGAATAACCCGGGTGAATAAAATATACATCTCGTTGATATGCAACCCGTTTTACGTGTGCTGTCAACGTAATTCTGTCGGGTTATTATTGGCCAATACAAAATATTGGGAAGGTTTTTTTTTTAATTTCTGCTTAAAATTGACGTGTGTTCCATAAATTTTATGCCTGTCGATTACCCGTCCCTTTTCTTTTCGGCGGATAAGAAAATGACAGGTATAACTTAAAATAAAATTAGATGGTGTGTACAGGAATCAGCGCCATACTGTAAGTACTTATACTGTATTTTATATTGATGCATTATGTGAACCGGTGCAGTTTTTAATATTAGCTTTTAATTCAATTTTAAACTGCATGTCATATAATCTAAACTTGATTGTCCTGTAAATATGTACCTATTCATTACATGTCATAATAATGAATGTCCTAAATAAATACCTATGAAAGTGTGGTGTTAGTTCAATTCCGAGTTAATTTAACTTCAATCTTCCACGCAGACACTGTGTAACGCACAAGAGAGATACCATACCAAAATATTATTTCACATCAACATCAAACAAAGGTAAACAAACGAAATAGCAAAACAAATAATAACATGATGAAGCTACACTTTGGGATGTACCTATAATCATAACTAAAGGTGCGCACACACCGCCGGTTGGAGTCGCAACTCGCTACCTCGTTTATAGCGTCATAAAAGCAAGATCCCTGCTACCTAATCAGAGAGAATTATGCGTCTATGCTAATGACTCTTGTTTCAAAACAATGACTACGAAACTGCACTTGAACGTTGAAAAGGCTAAGGTTGTTAACAAGGTTTTTTGGAGAGATGTTGGGTGAAAACGGTGAACTTTGTAATGTTCTTCTGATTATTGAGTACAATTTCCTGTTTGACTAGTCAGTTTGTCAGTGACATGTGGGGCGAGATACTGTACTTACAATAAGATTGACGTAAATTTTACAATATCAGGAAATACCGAACTGGACTCCGAAAACGACATTATATATGCAATTTAATAGATTGCATTTTCATTAAAAACAACTAGACATTATAATTTAAAGTACTCCGTCTAGAGCATAATCCATATTTAAGTCCCTGTTGAATATTATTTAAAAGTTGATGCCAATTCGAAATAGTTCATATTCTGTGATATTATATTTATAGGAAGCAAAGCGTTATCGGGAAAGTGTGACCACTGAGAAATATTAGGTATGAAAATTTCAAGTTGATTTTCCTTGACATGGTGTTTTGGCTTGAAAGATATACCTTCCTATTAGATATAAAGTCTATTACAATTCTAAACAAATATGTAAATTATTATTGTATTGCTACAACAAAGTTTTATCTAAAAGTAATCTATAGTATCCACAAACTACGTGTTAAAAACTTGGGTTTTAGTGTTCGAAGATTTCATACTCTTGTAACTAAGTACCTACTTCTAACAATACATATGATAATAAAGTACCTATATTATAGCACAGTACTGACTCATATATATTCAATGATGTTATGTATACCTTGTATATATATCTGACTTCAACTAGCTACATAATAATCAGTATCAGACTAGGTATCAGTAAAATGTTTTCAGTCATATACGAATGATAAATAATTGAAGTAAATGTATATTACATTCACTGTAGCATGGCACTGTACCTACCTATTGACGATCCGTCGGTGAACCATATCTCTATCGATAGCGTAGCTATAGTGAACAAAGTTCAATCGAAATATCATATCGTTGACGTCTTATTCCTGTTACGACATCAGGAAATATTTGAATATATAAACAAAATGTTCCAAAATTATGTCTGAATCACGTTAAAATTATATCCTTATTAACTTTATTCATGTAATTGCAACACTTTGAAATACTCTAAAATTGTAAAATCATACTTGTAACATAAGAATGTAGGTATTCGTATACTCACTATGTTGAATTAGAAAACGGTCTCGCCAATATATCCAAAAATCAAATACGAATGAAGAGTGTTCTCTTTAGAGTGTTAGCCACTTCAGAACACAAAACGAGAAGTAGTAGGTAGGTATATCAAATTTTTGAAACACGTAATTGACTTTGGAATGTAAACATTAAATCCTATAGGTAGACCTCCAACAAGATGAGTAGAGTTGTCACAATTATGAACCCAGTTCCCGACGCTTTGTTTCCTTGACAAACAGCGGCCCGCGGCAGAGCAATTATCACTTACCTGCGACACGCGATCACAACACTGCACAGATTTTATAGTCGATAAACTTGTATCATCACTTTTACTGGTGTTGTAAATTAATTATGTGCACTGTGTTAGGTTAGGTTACGAGCGGTAGAGGCGCGCGGCCACGGTGGAGGCGAACAACGTAGTGCGCGAGTCGCGCCGCGGATGGGCGGGCGTCGAGACCGGCCCGAGCCCGCAGCGCGCGCCGCCGCCGTCCCTACACCACACGGTACACCATACACACACCAGCGACTCATCTCTCCACACCTCCTGACTCCCGGCACATATACGAGGGCCCCGGAAAATCGACCCTTGTCAAATCTTTCTTCAATTTTTTACAACAGCTACGTACTCGTAGCGCTGTCGATTATACCATGAGAATGGTTTATGCGTCTCGCCATTTTACAGATAATATTTTTTAATGAACATCGCTTTTTCATCATGCTGCGTTCCCACAAGTGCTGTTCACTTGGAGTGTAATAAAATATGGTTTCGTTATCCCTTGTGTCATCGTGCAAATTGGAATTATTAACTCTGTTGTATGATGTGTAACTATATCTATACTTGAAGTTTTTGAGTCGCTTTGTGCACTAAATGTAGCCGATGCAATCTGCTTTTGAGTTATCGTTTCTTTTTTACACCGAATGCATTTAGACTGGAATAAATAATGTTAAAGTCGTACCTTAATATTTCGGTCGTACGTCTTCAGAATTTATGGTGGTTGGGTACCTGCCTGCCTAATTGGCAAAAATAAATGATGTTGCGAAAGAAGGTACTTAATTCAGCCAATTAAGGCAGTAAAATCAGTTCCGCTGGTTTTAAATCAACAAAACTTTACATGTCAGTGCCGTTATACACTCACATGTAAATGCACTATGTACACGGCAAGTGCAATTATTTATTTATTTAGGTACTTACACATGATTTTCACCTTTATACAATTGTATTAAGTACGATGCAGTTTTCCTGGGAACGCTCTCACGAGTGAATTTGAAATACGAAAGGAATTTCGAACAATTATATTATAGTTAGGTACATGAATGTGGCATGGAATGTGGCTCCCGAGATCGGAACCTCTGCATTGTGAGGCCATGTGACGAATTATGAAACATTCTATGACTAGGAATCAAGCGTAAAGCATTAACTTCATTCAACAAACGTAAAGCGGCGTAAGGTTGCCTGGTAGAAATTGCTGTTTAGCAATAAGGCCGCCTATTGTGCTTATGTTTTTATTCGTATGTTTATGTCCTTTGTGCCTGTCGTTGTGCGATAAAGTATTATTGATTGATTGAAAGCGTACGTCTAGCCATTTTTCGATGACACACTCCGAGTATACGTTACACATGCACTGAATTTTGATTCAAATCCAACACAGGCCCTGAACATAAATTATGATAATGTGTATCTATTTGTATGCGGATATAAATATATATCATCATCACAATTTAAGAGCCACGCTCTTGTCGGTGTAGCATTTTCCATACCAGTCTATCTATAAAGGCCAATTCCTTGACTTCCCTATAAAACACGACGTATAAACAACGAACGACGAGTATATATCAGTGGGAAATATAATATATCTAGCGAAGAAAACATTATGAAAAATATTTATCAAAATCAACCTAAAAATATAAGTTAAGTGCTCATTTATAATTCATTCAACACATAAAAAGGAATTATACTGTTAGGTACTCGTATTCTAATTATGAATATTTGTAATTATATAGAATTTGGAATTGTTGTGGCTCTGTGTTCATTATTAGGGTCAAGACCCATCCCAGGTGTTGTTTATTTAATTTCAATGGGACTTTTTTGTTATAATGAGTTAATGATAGAGCCACCGCTCTTAATCGTTTTATGGTATGGATGCGCGTGATGTAAGTTTTAGGCCAGTCTTTTTGAATTTAATAAAACATGACAAGTGCTAAAATATAAAATTTTATGGGAATGATTTAGGTAAGCAATCTATTTATGTGATTTGTTAATCTTCCTTCTTGATGAAAGGTATTTACCCGACCGACCCGACCGACTTCAAAAAAGGAAGTGTTTTAAAACACTTGTCATTCCAAATCGGGATTCGCTAATCCATACCTATAGATATTTTCGTTTGAAATTGTTTGTGTTTTTTTAATTATTTTAGTTCCACAACTTTGCGACGGAAAATTCCTCTTGACATCAACCAGAATCATGGTCTGAATCACCCATCAAGTTTTCGTTACGACGTCACTAACACCCTGTAGGTATAGGCGTTTATTGTGATTTATTATGTTCCATACCCCCTCCGGTTGTTATACACCATAAGAAGCTAGTACCCAGCAGTGGACGTAAGTATATAGCTAATTTATATTAAAGTAGATAAATATAACGCGCTATATAAGAAACAAATAACCAGTTTTCTCTAATAGTAAATTAAGTTGAAAGCCGCAAGCTTGCAGTGTGTCGATGAAAGGCAACGGGCGCCACATTCCATGAATATTGACTCGGACGCACAAAGTAAGCGGACTCAGGTGCGTCTACGCATGGACAGACAGCATAAGTAGTTTCATAATTGAAGGGAAAACTTTACTAATCTGTGATTGAAAATGATTACGTCATCAGGTATTTTTTAAATTCTGTGCTTCGGAAGACACGTTAAACCGATGGTCCCGGACTACTAGCTCAAAAAACACCTCCATTAACTCGCAGTGGAACAGCGTGGTGGAGTATGTTCCATACCACCTCCGGTTGATCGAGGGGAGGCTTGTGCCCAGTAGTGGTACGTATATAGGCTGTTTTTGTTATGTGTAATAATATTGACACATATGAGATGAATTTTAGGTTAATCAGAAATAAACAGAGAAATGATCAGGTATTTACTCTGTACCTATACTAATATTAAAGGTATAAATATTTAAATAGGTATACCTATTGCACCTAATTATGCAGCACCTAAACCCCAATCTACCAACATTCGAGGTACCTACATACACAAACATATTGTAAATAATAAATGAATATATAAATAAATGTATTTTCTATTAGCTTTTATTTTATAGTTTTTATCTCAATAAACATCAGATGTTCGCCTCGGCCCCTATTTTTATTCTTTTTTAAAAAAGCTAGAATACTTTCCCGAAACTTGACTACCTACTTACCTATTAGGTACTTTGAAAAACTGAGATTCTTACCTACTTCTTTAGATTCACTGCTCATTTAGTACATTTCTGTATGTGAATGTGTACCCTTATTTTGCTATTATTGGATTCGCCATTGGTAATAACAACTTTAAAACAGGAAAATTGTGCTGAAGCAAGTGTTTCTGCCAATGGTTCGTTAGTAGGCGCGAGCGCGCAGCGATGTTTGCGAAGTACGCCGCTAATTGCCGACGCGACGCATGCGCAGTGCATCCAGCTGTTACTCTCCGCTACGACGTGTACCGCACACACTTCACGGGGTAGTAGGTACTTCATTCTCGTGATACCCTGAAGAAAAGACAAATAAATATGAAATACCCGATAGCAGTGTAAGTATATAAAATGAAGCCTATTTCTCTCCAACAGAAGCGAAGACTGTAAAATTCCATCTGTTTCTAACGGCCTCCGTGGTCCAGTGGTTGAGCGTTGGGCTCACGATCCGGAGGTCCCGGGTTTGAATCCCGATGGGGACATATCACAAAAATCATTTGTAATCCCTAGTTTGGTTAGGACATTAGAGCCTGATCACTTGATTGTCCAAGTAAAATGATCCGTGCTTCGGAAGGCACGTTAAGCCGTTGGTCCCGGTTACTACTTACTGATGTAAGTAAGTAGTCGTTACATGAGCCATGCCAGGGGCCTTTGGCGGCTCAAGAATAACCCTGACACCAGGGTTGATGAGGTTGGGAATTCACTTCATAACCCACACGATAGAAGATCTGTTTTTATCCTCCACATTCATCAATCGTTCATACACGCGCGCCGGTTCAGAGTTCTACAGTGTAAGAACTGTAGAGTTTATTAACTTTTGCAAGTTTGAGTTATAGAGTTTACACTTTTTACAACATGTGCAGATTTTCCGTACTTTAGAGGTAAAGAACGAACGTCTAAAAAGTTATCATTAGAAATGTAACCACGAATGGAGTTATTCCGGTACGAAACACTGGCGTTTTGAGAATTATTGAAGTTTTTTCTGACAATCGCATACTTAAACATCTTTCTAAGATTCCCATTTTAACAGAAGAATAGGTACTTAATAACTTTAATTATTTATTTAGACATAAGACAAAATGCAAAGAAATCTCATAAAAAATGCCTTGATTTGTTTTCTATATCAAATAACGTTATTACATACTTCAGTAATAAGTGCAGACCTCCATATCCAAACAACTGTTTCACCTGCGCCTGCGTTTTCCATTATGCGATTGTATGCGCAATAAAAGTGTAATTACGAGGATCCATGACTTACTGAATGTGTTTGACTCGTTCATAAGTGCAAATGGTGTTATTACTACAAAACTATGACTATTAAATACGCCTGACTTAGTGGTGATAATGAAATATCACAAGTAAGAATAGAGCGTGAATAATGCCTTTGGCATTGCCATCGGCGTTTCGTGAATGGACGATAATGATTTCTCTCTCATTACTATGTAAATATGATGTAGGTACCTATATGTGAGCTTAGATAGGTTTTTTTTTATTTCCTTACAAATTTTTTTCAGCTTCATTTAAGACAATATATTAATGTACATTATAATTATATACGTTAAAAGGATAATAGAAAGACACCGAAGCTAACTTCGATATAACCGAAATGCCGCGCAGTTAAACAAATGATTTAGCCAAACTTATTCGTTTTACAATCTACTTTAAAATGCTTATTAAGTACAAACGTTTTTACTGTAAAGATAAGCGTACTTTTATGTTTTTTACCAAGGAATGTTGGATCCATCTCGTTCGTATCTCGGGCAATCCGGAGTGGATTGTTTTCCTTGGGTCCCGATTGGATTTATCTTGAGTTTTACGACACAGTCCCCGTCGTAAACTTTAATACCGCTACCGCTCTCTACATCCAAATATATAGCATACGACATGGCGACTCGAGACAGCGACATAGTTTGAATATTTGGAGGAAGGACAAACTGCTAGTCCTCCTAAAGGTACAATGGGTACAAAAAGTACAAGTAATGTAGTAATGGGTACAAGTTGACAAATTGGAACGTATTCGTCACTAAAAGAACTCAGTTAAACATATCACTAATTCTAACTGGCAATGTTGTCTTTCGCGCGACAGCACAAACAATGCGTCCCTTATCAATAGAACAAATACAAACAAAGCACATCGAAGCTGCCAAAAGGGTTGCTTTGAATAACAAAGCCAATTCGGTAGCGGCTTGTAAAAACCTCTTTTGCATGCGCAACGTAAATATTTATCCCGACACTAGTCGAAAGGAAGCGTGACGACACCCACAATATGCCCCCAGTTGGCTTTCACTTTCAATTTTTTTCCTGTTTTTAGGAAACCCTTCCATAAACGGACTACTGTTGGCAATATTCATTTGCATAACACTGAACAAAACAATAAAATACGCGTTTATTTGAACGCGAAAAGTGAAAACGAAGTTCAAGGTGAGCTGGCCACCGTCAGTCCAAGTTTCGGTTTCTGTTCAATTGCACGTGGATTTCGCACCTCTGAAAACCTCATACAGTATATTCTAAAAGTGAAAGGAAGTGCCCTTTAGTGGTGATCTGCAAGCTTGCCAAGTAGGTAGTAACATACTCACAGGTAGGTCTAAACGAGGCACATCTATTATGTTCTTTCGCTTTGGTAATTCTAGTGCTTTAATACGGTTATAATAAATAATGCCAGTTCATACTCACTAGCATTTCAGGATTTACAGCCTATTAACCTCTGCCCAAGACTTTTGACTCGAAAACCAACCTCGTTAAGATAAAATCACTTTCAATTATTAATATTATGATCTCTATCAGCTGATAGACCGTTATATGCCGGTCTTTTTATGGAGCCTCTATAATACTTACTTCACAAATTAGTCAAACGTTAACTCGGGATGAATTCCTCTTGGGTGCAATAAACGCTGACCATCATCTGAATGCAATTTAAAAATTCAGTTTCGATCTTTTCCAAATCGACTTTGTGTTTATGACTCTTAGGTTGTAAATGCGTTCTAATTTTTTTGGTGTTTAATTCTTTATGAGTTTGAGGCTACAACGTGGTGAGGATCTGTTAATAAGTCGGATACACACGGTGTGTTTGCACGTTTTGTTACATCATTTTGAGCCGGCTTAACGAACCCATGTTCCAATATTTAGTGTATGTGGAACTTTAGGACCGATATTTGCTATTAAATATTAGTTTATTGTTCAAATTTTGGTGAGACTGTCGGCGGTGCCTGTGAGACGCTTCGCAGTTGCGTCGAGGTGTCACATGTTGATCAAAAGACAGTGATTGTTTACACTGAGAATAGCACCCGATTTGAGGTTTTAACGATATTTTGAGCCAACGTAAACAAAACCTTTGCGGCTACGAACCACAATGTAGCCTGGTAAGATTACTGAATATTTCGAGCAATAAGCGGTTAGAAATTCGCTTCGTACTGCGCCACAGGAATAAAACAAATATTTTCTCGTTTTTAATACCTACTCTTGAGCGTACTGTTACGCAGTCGGTGATATTTGCGTCGGCTCCCACCAAGTGCAAAACTTACATTGTAAAGTTTACAAAGCATACAGAGCTAATGATGTTCCCAATTAAAAATTAACGCTCATGTAAAAGCAATATAAGGAATTAGGTCACTCCGTCCATGGCCATAAAGCGAGTTTAAAATTGTACGTCAGCTGTCGAGTCCACGAGACCAGGCCATATCCAGAGCGGAATAATAGATGCGGTTTGGTTTATTGGCGGCTCATATAACTCGGTCGTCAACGACCCACTACGCTGTTAGTCCAATTTGAAACACAACCGTGTGTAGTCACTACGTTTTTAATTTAAAATATTTATTTTTAAATAGTTCCTTGAGATTATTTTCGAAGTTTTGTGCTTGGTTACTGTATGGAACGCGTGTGAGGACGGTGCGAACTTGAGTCACTGACACAAGAAAAGAGTCATTCAAAGTACGTATTTCCTTTATTCCTTGACATTGGTTACAGTGATGATGTTCGTTAACAGTATGTTTTATAAAACTATGTTATTTAAAAATTGTAGGACATGGGTTTGAAAGGTGTGAGTTCGGAGAAGACGGTTGACTGACAGTGATGAACGGAAGAGGAATACAAAGTGCCAACCACATTGTTGGATAAGTTGGTTAAAAGCAGAAAGATGATGACTGAAAAATTGTGGTATGAACTGTAGACATTTCCCACCTCTTGCAAGCCACACCTAAATTTGTTATGTTTGATTTGGTGCCTGCACAGGTAACACAGTATGTAGTTGGAATCTTGATGACTTCTGGCTCTTTTTAATGAAAAAAATATACATAAATTCATACTTAAGTATACATAGAACAAAAAGCTATATTCCTCCTCATTCCGTGACCCGCTCTCATACTTCAGTTGTAGACATTTAATTAGAAAGCCGGCTATAACTCATGCGGCGTCGGAACACATCTTAGCACTCGGAGCGAGCTGAGTGCGAAGTCTTGTAGCCCACAATATTGCTGGACAGGCCAAACAATTAGTCTACACTTACTTTGTTACAATATAAGGCTGCTGAAATTCCATTTATATGTTGCAACGGTCTGGTTGAAAGATTTTCTCCTATTGTGCTTTAGTTCAAGAAAATAATAATAGGTATAAATAGTTATAAAGAAGAAAGCGGCATTTTTAGTTGTGTTAACTTCTTTTAAGTATCTTTATGGAAATAATATATCCATAACTTGTTTTCCGTGTGGTTTCTGTCCTGTGTTGAATGTAATGTACCTGTCTGTCTGTGTCTGTGGTGTCCGGAAGTAATAAATGTTTCTTTCTTTCTTTCTTTTAATAGAAACATTGAAGTACCTATATTTTGCAATAAAATTCAATTTAATCAAAAGCGTGTAAGTACATCTACAAAGGATAACTGTACCTACTAATAGTGGACTTAAACAAAGCTGGCAAGGAGTGTGGGTACTCAGAGGAGTACAGTAGGCAGAAGCCTACCCCTTGAGGGTTATAGGCGTGATGCTGTGTTATAATATGTATGTTATGTAATTCGTGGATTGTTATATAATCTCTTTACATTGTTAATAGTTTTGGAACAACCCATACCTATCTACAGGACAAATGAAACATAAAAATCGTAGAACTCTTTTGAGTTTTTTTTTTTTAAAGAGTTTATCATACGTATATTCTTAACTAGTTTTAAATGGAAAGTTCAAATTATTATTCTTATAGGTTTGTTTATTGTGCGCCATCTTAATAAAACAGTGGCCCGGATTCCTGCAGACACCTCCTAATTTGATTTTAAATTATACCTACCCGTCATTATCTTATCCGCCGAAAAGAAAAAGGACGGATGATTGACAACTGATTTTTAAAATGAATGAATAACCCGAGCGGATTAAATAGGCATCGCGCTGATATGCAACCCGGTTGACGTGCGCTGTCAACTTCATTCTGTCGGGTTATTGGCCAAATAATATTATGGAACTGTGTTTTAAATTCCTGCCTAAAATTGACGTGTGTTGCATAAATGTTATGCCTGTCAATTATCCGTCCCTTTCCTTTTCTGCGGATAAGAAAATGACAGATATAATTAAAAATAAAATTAGATGTGTGTACTGGATTCAGCAACAGTACCAAAGTTACCCAACGCGTCGCAAAATGGCGGACGTAGTGGGCGTATTGGTTTACTTCAGAGATAAAACTACTTAATTAAAATGATTGTGACCGATAATTATTATGCATAAACATAGAAGCCATTTATTTGCTTAGTATTTATCATTCTGTACCTGGAACGATAAAGCAAAACTGAACATTAAATTTGACTTGCGCAGTCTTCATTCAACGCCAAATTGTGGAATATCTCGCCAAAAATCTCGTGTTGCATCTTTGGACTTCGTATCAACAGTGGCTGCAAGTTGTCTTTGATTAATTGTGGCTCTGCCCACCCCATTAGGGATTACGGGCGTGAGTTTATGTATGTATGTATGTATGTATCTCGCCAAAATTTAAAAATGTATTTTCTAAGTAGTATATTTTTCTTTCAAATAATAAAAGTTTAAACTAAATATTAATTTTATAGTATCTTTGCTTTGTCTATTTAGTTGTTAGATAAACTTTGCTTCTTATTTCTAGTCTCGCGATATATTAACTAAGTAATACAACAAGTAGGTAAATGATGTGTTTTCCCAGCATTCATCGTTTACCTGCGAATCCGTGTTCAGTGTCAGGTTTCGCAAGTTTTGAGGAAATACTTCACCAGTGTCAATGTACAGAAGGCACATTTTATATATAATATTATGATTATGTTATTGAATGTAGTTTATCATGTACGAAAAGTTCAGGATAAGTGAAAATAATGTAACCCTGAGATAATGAAATTCTTATTAATAAATAAAGACAGATTTAAAGATGACAAAAAACGTTTTCTTTTTTGTAATAAACTTTTTTATGAATTTTAATAAAGAAAAATGTAGTAATAAGTGCGACATTTTGTCACGTTTTTCTATGATGTCACTGGTTCTTTAATTGCTTTTTCATACAAATTAGTAATTTGGTGTTTTGACGTTTAGGAAAAAGTAGGTAACTGATTTGACTAGTTGGAAATAACCATACTAACAAAATCGAGTTTCCTTTAGGTCACAATAGATACCTACATAAAAAAGTAAAACTGCACTTTGTTGGATTTTTGCGCAAACACGATTATATATTTTTAAGATAAGACTTACCTAATACAAATTGCAGCGCAATACCACGCTGAATACGTTGTAAATAAAATTCAGGTTTTTATGCAATTCAAATTATTTATTTAAATTGAAAACTTAACAAAAACGCTGAACCAAATGTTCGTCTAATATTTCAGTTATCTAAATACCGATCTTAATAAATAAATAACGAGCAGCCTACATAAGCGGGTTTTTTACTTAAAAATAATATTCCAAAAGCGGACGGGAGCGGTATCTTATTTTTAATCTTGGGAGGGTATTTTAAGTCGATAAATTTGGCTGTCAGGCACATGTGTAGGTAGATAGACTCCCCGCCTCTCTGTAAGGCGGCGTAAAATATTATCCCGGCTCTGACATTTACTGCCATCTTGAGATAGGTACCGTGGAATCATTTCCACGCACATGCTATATGCAAGTGTAGGTATTCTTAGGTAGATTCTTACGCTTGTTCCAAAAGATAATTATATTTAAATTGAATAAATTAAAATAAAAGACGCTTTATTTGAAATTGGAAATTGAATCTTGTAGTTATTGACAGTAAATAACTTTTTTTAATTAATGCTTCTTCGCAAATACAGAGGCGT
The DNA here is from genome assembly GCF_024362695.1 of Pectinophora gossypiella. Lineage (NCBI taxonomy): Eukaryota > Metazoa > Arthropoda > Insecta > Lepidoptera > Gelechiidae > Pectinophora > Pectinophora gossypiella. Next base: position 9,805,135 of record NC_065413.1, on the reverse strand, counting down.
TATATCTTCGCATGAACACTTCATTAAAAACAGATCGTTACTTTTTAATGGCGTATGTTATAGTTCGAAGGTCGGCAATGGGTTTACTTTAAGCTATCGACATAAACATTTAATATTGAATATGCAGTATTCAATTTAGTAACAGTTTTCAATGAGTAGTTCATATCTTACAATTTCAGTTTCTTTATTACGTAATATTATGTGATGCAATTCATACTTTTTTTATTGAACGTAGCACTACACTGAAATATTTTATGCCAATGGTCATAAATATGACGGGATTATTAAAATAAATGGAACGTGAATCATAATTCTTGGGGAGAGCTCTGGTTTTCTGCAACTTTGTAACAAAGATATAATCCTGATGATAGACGACATTGAGAGATGTTCGTCCGTCCCTAAGCTAGGAGCATTCATCAATTCGGCAATCACTCGTCCCATAAAACGTCACTAATGTCCCTAATACATCGCTTACTCTACATCAGTATTAACAATTCACTCACCATGCGTTCTTTTCAAACCATTCACAAAGTTTATGTCCATATTTACGATCGCCTCACAACTTTCCTTTATTCCCAAACAATTTTTCCGAAAACACTGTTTTCTTTATGCTATTTTATACGCCATATTTTCGTTAAGTGACTGCGTAGGTATGTAACAATGTTGCCAATAATAAAGGGAGTAAAAAATAAAATGTAAGTGCAGACATAACCCGGCGTAGAGGCGGTAGATATAAATCAAGTCAGCTTTTTGCAACGTCACAAAAAGGTTTTCTGTACATTTTATTATCAGATTTCATATAAGATGCGAGTCGTATATGTGTTATGAACTTATGAATTTAAACGAGGTTACATTGTAGTTAAAGTGCCTAATAAAGAATACCTACAGAACTGAATTTATATCCCTGAGAGACTTCTATAGAGAGCTTAAGAAGATTTACTGTTTAGGATTATGATTTGTATTTCTGTTTGAAATGTACGTTTACCATACTAAGATTTTCAAAAGAAAAAGGTATGACATATAAAAGGGTTATTGCAATCGTAATTATGACTAACTTTTAATTGTTACAGTATTTGAAATAATCTTTGACACTTTGACACTGTTTAGGTAATACCTACCCAACCACAATTTACCAAAGTTAATGATAAAACCATTGTAAACAAAATGGATTTCTTTTAATAAAACTATATATTTAATTCCAACCGTCTGCCTAAAAGCTCTCATACATTAATATGCTGATATTTTTTGTTACAATGACACAAAAAGCCAGACTAATGGAGCGAAAGGGGGGCGGGCAGGCCAAGATTTATCTTACCAATATGTTTTACAAATGTGCACCAGTGTGGGAATGGGAATGCACCACTTAATCCATGGTCCGTACCCTGAAATCCTTTATGTATGTACAACAGAAGATGTCCTTAGAAAAGGTTTAGTTCTTCGTGTATTAAACGATTCATGAATGTGAAAGAAGCAAGAGTAGTATGTCAGGATCGAAGCAATGGAATTCCATAGTCTCTGCTTACCGGTCCTTGCGTTAGTTTATGTATTAGGTATGTATGTAAATATGAAAATTTATAATTAAAAATGTAGGTAGTTATGACATTCCGCTCTCATTATTGTATAATATGTATTTTGATTTGTCAAACTTTTTAATTGGCTGTATAAGTATGTAATCTTAAGTTGTTAATATTGTAGTTTTATGCTGTAAAGTTTGCAATAAATGATAAAATAAAAATAAATATTAAATGAAAAAACCATGTTTCAAATACAAATCTCTAAATAAATTCAAATTTTGGAAATATGCCTAGACGACGCATGACGAGATATGACGTATGCGAGAACATAAGCTAGCAAATAGCATCTTACTCTATAGTTTCCCGTCATTCAACTTTGACTATCAAAAACTAAACGTCAAAAGCATACAGAAACCCACTAAAAATCACCAAACCCTAATTCCCGCACAAATCATAAGTCCCACGACCGTTACTCACTCATTGCACCATAAACTCATTAAGCCACATAACCGGCCAATCGAGCTTTCCAATCATGAAATTAAAATTACGTCCCCTTTATAGCCCTCCGTTACGAGCTGCGAAAAAAGGGGGTATAAATAAAAAGAGGGGTATAAATAAAAAACGGGGTATAAATGGATATAAATAACACACCTTCCAGGCAACACGCGAGCCTGTGCCCTCATAAATTACCTTCTTACGGCCCGGTGTGCGATCAATACAATTCATTAAGGAAAAATGTATCCTTTAGTCGTTTATCGTAGCGCTCGTTCGCGGTTTTAAAAATGCTTTTAGTGGAGAGATATATGCAAGACATGTGGCCTTTAAGTGGTAGACTGAGTGATATAGCATGAAAAAGTTCAGTTGTATATAAAAAGCCCTGATGTGATAATTTAACATTTTATGTTGTTACCAGCTATTATTTAATACTATTATTTACCTTTGGATCATAAATGATTATCAAGTGCTCAGCGGTGAAGGAAAACATCGCGAGGAAACCCACATTCCCGAGAAATGCATTTTCGGAGGTATGTGACCTAACCTGTATTGGGCTGGGTTTCCCTTCGCGGGTTATAAGGTCAAACTGGCAGTCGCTTCTGTAAAAAAACCGGACCTATCACATCTTCAGGTTAGGTAAGCGGACTTTGCGAAAAACGGGATAATGCTAGGGAGATGATGACTTAATACTATTGTTATGTGCTTCAAATAACCATGTTTACCTATATAATTAATAATGATCTACGTTACATAATATCAATTCGTTTATAATTTACACCTTTAATGACCTTTGTTGATTACATTCTACACACTGTAAAACCATGAAACAAAAAAGTTAAATTGAAGTTGCTTTTGTTATGATAATCTGTGTTAAAAATAAGCAACTCCTTGGCTGTATATGATTAAACTATACTACGACATGACGACTTGATCGTTTTGAGAATTAAAGCAAGCTACTCTTATTGAAGCCTACTAGCATCACGACGATATTATTATTCCCCCACTAAGTATTGTGTGGCTAAACTTAGCCCGGGCAGATGTGAGCGTCCCTCGACGCGCCCGAAGCCCGGACCGATCGATCGAGCTCCGGCCACCACGGCCTTTGTTTTACCTACAACTTGGCCATAGGGAAAAGAGAACAGTACATAATAGGCTACTTGAAATACTGTCCTGTGACGTCATCAATATAACCGGTCAAAGGTCGTACTCATTGTACTCAGTTGATAAATTAAATTCGAAAATAAGTCGATAAGTAAAATGAGATTGATTTTGTATCATCTTAGACTGGTTTCTCTTTCTAGATTAGCATTTTATAATTCATTTTCCATCATCACTAATTTATGAGGCACGCTTTTGTCGGTGTAGGATTCTCCACGCTACTTTTTTTACGGAAAAATAGGGCAGTGGTTTTCCTTCTTGCCTTCCGCCCCGCAGTACTCTGTCTGACGCGAGTGAAGGCGAGGGTAGGCGCCCAGATTAGTCTATTACAAAGCCGTACTAGGACTCCTATCCTCCGTCTCTGTAATAGTACTGACAGTTACTACTATCCTCTGTCAGGTTTTAGGTTACAGTCCCTGTAACTTGTCCCTTTTATTCTGCATTGCTGTACCTATGTCTCATATCTCCGCCTTTATCTTTGACCCAGTCAAATACCTACTCTATTGTTTTCATAATAGGGAATTGTCACACCATCATCAGGTAATGGTGAAACGAGAACCGATCCATAAATCAAAACGTTTCTAGTCTACTTAGGTACTAACCTACACTAGCCACTAGCCTACGACTAGATTGAGCTGCATACTTAATTGCGAATACCTAAATATGAACATGCTCTAACCTGGAACTCGCATGAAGTTTACCTTCTGTTGTCTATATACTGTGACTTAATTTTAACTATCTAATGGTAAAACGTAAGAAGAGTACCTAAAGAGAATGTAGGTTGAGTGGTTTCGGAAATTGAAAATGGAGGGAAGTTACTTAATTACAAAGAAGCGATTGTTTTCGTTTGTCTTTGCTTCTTGTGTAGTGCTACTAGTTACTTAAGGTTGGGAGCGTTAAAGTCCTGTCTACTGTGATGACTAAGTAGATAGTGTCTGTAGGTAGATTTGTTAAATGTGGTGTTAGACTATGGCTCAACTCGCGTGTAGAGTTGCGTGCGCTCAGCTAAAAAATGCTGTAAGCTCACGACTGTATGGGCAAAAATTAAGGTACAAAATTCTGAATCCAAAATGTCTGGGTGGTAAAATACTAGGCTGACGAAATCTCAATGCCAACGAAACGTTAAGAAAATGTTTCAAAATTATCATAAGGGTAGGAGGTACTTATTGTTTTGTGTTTGTTGCTTTTGGTTTTAGCTCAAACTGAGCATATACTCAAATAAAGTTTAATAGTCCCAAATTATAAGCATGTAGATAGGTACTATATAATAGGATAGATGAAGACAAATTAACAAAAGACAGTTAAAACTTGAGTGAATTTTAGGGCGAATTTATCTTTACGTCCATGTTAATACCACCTTTATGGCTTTCGGAAATTCTACCAAAGTTTGTAGAGGTGCTTCGAAGGGACCGTTAGGGCTGCAAAGGGGAGATAAAAGGGGTTCGCCAAATGAAGGGTCAGATATTCCACTAAGTACCTATTTCCTAAGGAACCCCTGAGGATGCTTTTATCTATCGCATATATATTGTGCACACGTGTCTTTATCTACGAAGATACTCTCCGCTATTCACGATGCAACAATGTTGCAAAGCGTAGGTATTCTTCAAGACAAAGGTCGTCGCACGCTACTCGCTAAAACCTTTTCAATGCTCGCAATTGTAGCAATTAAAGTCGAACAGTCGAAAGTGAAACTCAAACCCGACCGACAGCGGCAGTTTTTTCCTCTGTGCATTTACATATTTATTGGGGCACATTTTATGGAGGCAACAGAAAAAGCTCCGCTCGTTTAATGGACAAAAAGGGTGGCTCGGTGTATATTTATTTTGTCGCATCCTTTTTACGCGCGAAAGGACGTGGCTGTGTGTTTTTTCGGCACCAACGCGGCACATTTGGCGACGCACTTTGCATAAAAATATTGAATCGTAAATCCTATACCATTCCATGGAATCGGGACGCATGTGGCGGGAAATATCGAAATCACGCTGAAATAACGTTTTATGAAGACAGACACGACGCGAAAATTGAGATATGAATGCTTTATGGAATACGTATACGCTATTAATAACTGATTTGTGTGCACCTGCTCGCTTTATATACGACTTTTATTTGTTCCAGTTTTTACTTTGCCCATTATACCTACTCTACGTTTCTAACTTGACTTTAAAGCTCCTATAACGGAACATAATTGAATCACCTTTCTGTAAGTACGCCACCCCCTCTATTTTTATAATATTAGGTTACAACATATTATATCTTCATACACACTTGAACCGCGCAACTCTCTAAAGTTATGCAAATAACCGCTAGTTACGTATTAAAATAAATCCACAAACTGGTTACAGAGAAACCGTGTAGGCTTTAAGGCAGGTTACTCACAGACCCTTGTGAAATTTATACCCCTCTTCATAAATTACCCGCTTACGATCGGCTTAATCTGTAACATCAGGAATTATACCTCGCCCGTGACTTACGCTCGTTAATATATTTTGTTTTAGCCTTTGTTATTAAAATTATTTACCCGGTTTTTATTGTAGACATATCAGTTTTCTTTTATTTATGCGTGAAGATCGTGATTTTATTATAAGAATGGCTTTGGGTGGCCTTTTTAAATGTTAGAACACGTTTTCCGTTCATATTTCATTATTGTAACATAATATACGAGTTAGGTTAGGTATATAGATAGATATAACTAAACATTGTTTCTAATAATGTTACTACCTCATTGTAATTAAGTATGATTGGAGCGGTTTTTATTTTTTTTATTTTAGTCATAGATATTTTGAAACACAGAAAGCAGAGAAATAAATAAGACATTTTCAAGATTCATAGGTACGAATATAGCAATAAGTGGCAATAGTAACCAATGAGTAAAACCACAGATAACAGAATCCCCATCCTCGTTACTCCGGCCATAGAGAGTGGCACTCCAGGAATGCATCCAGTAAATCATCAGAGGCACTAAACCAGTTCTTTAGTGCCACACTGAGCGTCGCGCCGTAAGTCTCCCTCAAGTGGTTGTCAAACTTTCACGTACTTATTATTTGCGATTTTGGCGACAGCTGCCGACTTTTGTATGTACCTACTATATTCGTATATGTACACATAATGGCGTAGCAATAATAATAATAAATAATAAAATTGTTTATTTCGGATCAAAAAATTACATCCATATTATGTTAGTAAGATGTGACTTATGAAACTATTGTTAGTAACGAAAATTATATTTTGCACGCATTCATGACCATCACGTGAACGGGTAATTTCCCGTGATCGTCACCCTACGCACAAAACATCTCCAAAGCGGCGATGTGTAGCAATGACTGTGTCAATGTGAATTAAAAGTTGAAACGGCAAAAATAAATATAAAGTCTTAGTGTAGAAACACTAACCTAACGAATACACCTACGAATTCTTTACAAATTCCTAATTTAGAACTCATCTTCTTCTACAATGAACAAAGTTGATTATCTAAAGTATCTGATTGCCTTATATAATTTTAACGTTAAATAATGTCACAAAACAAAGATATGTTATTAGAGATAAAAATTCAAGGACTTTCCAAAAACCTTCAATGGCACATTAACTGAATAACATTTTGGTGTTGCCTTTGTTTTTTAATTGACCACCGTCATTATTGCTTAAAGTTTGAGAGCCACTGGCTTCACAGCGATATTGTCCCTCGTAAACTTGTAATTTTGTTGTTACTAAACCCGCAGGCCTATCTTACACACGGGCTTATCTCAAATGCTTTTAAAGTGCTAAGATGTATTCTATCTAGAGGACGAAGCTCGGCATTATACAGTCGCGTGAGGACAGAGTTTTGAACAGATATATTGCTCTGATTTGTAAGGCTGTCATAAAAGTGTCCAACGATTGCTTTATTTATTGTAGCTGAGGACTGGGTCGACTACCGATAGTGCGGTCATGGCCAGGCTAACAAGGTTGTCAACTTAAAATAAATGTGGCTTTAAGTATAGAAAATGTAGCTCAGCTTGAACTTCTTCGTACAATTTTATTTACTTGCCTCTATGTAGAAGATATACATCAGTACAGATACCTACACTGAACAAGATTAAAAACCTCGAAAGCTCCTTAATGTTCATTAATCACTGGATTAGATATTCGGATTATTTACGAGCAAGTTGAAAACGTACGGAATTTAATTTCATTAGGGAATTTTAGTGGCACCATGTTGTCACCCGCTGCGTTGCGGCACGCCGCCGCCGACGTATTTCATCCAGCTGTCAAGCCTCGACCAATCGCGTTCAAGAACCGCCCGGGCGTTCCAACTTTAAAAATGGTGGAGATAATTTCATTGTATATTATTTTGTGACAGGTCGTTATTTTGAGTTTTTATCGGTGTCCGCTGTCAATATTTTTTGAGATAACCCGAACCTTCTTGCGGGTCAAGTTTTAAAGCATTCTTTTGATTACGAAAGCTTTTAGGTATAAGTTACCAATACAATAAGTACCTATGTACATTGTGAAGGCAAGAGATTAAAACGCGTTGAATATAATCAAGCAGTAGGTAGAGCACATAAAGATTGCCGTTCTATATATTTTCCTCTGAGCAAAGTCAACTACTAAAAACTTCCATAAAACAACAATTTCAAACGGGCCATTTCGCGCGGGAAAAACAGCATCCCGGAGGGTGGTGGGAACCCCTGGGTAGAGGAGGGGTCCAGAGAGGGGCTAAAGTGAAGCCTGCAAACTTTATGTCCCGGAATTACGACTTAGACGTTTCAAACAATAACTCCCCCATAAATACGGGCCGATTCCTTCACGCGTCATAGCGCAGAATGGGTTTCCTTATCCCACCAGAATTTCGGTTCGATTAAACAAATATATATAAAAATGGGTATAAGCAGTAAAATAGGGAGCTCACTCCGAGTGATTGCTTCTTTGTTGGAGCCATAAAAAGAAATCAAATAAATTGATTTTTAACGCCCGCAACAATGTAGGTGGCCAGGACATAACGTTTCTAAAATACTTTATAATTATGATAAGTACTTTATCGTAAATTTTCTCTATTTTAGCGATTCTATTGCTTTATATCTACTACTAATCGCAAAAAGTACTTACTTCGTTCCTAAACTACTTTTATGGCCATTTCTCCAAGATTTTAAATCTCCAAAGCGATATGCCTCATGCAAACTGATTCAAGCCCCCAGGTCAGCCGCACACATGCCTCGGATGTCGGGAATCCGCTATTTCCGCCTTCTAATCTAGAGAGCCTAATAAAACCGCCCAATAAAAGCTGCCGTTTTCACGTAGACCATAAAATATGATAACGTTCACGTATACTCGTAGGTGTATATAAGCGCTGAATACGTAGCGTGGGTAAGTAAGTACGATACACGTTACCTAGCCGGTATATACCTAACGCTTAATGAAATGTAATTTACGTTAAGTGCAAATTTTTGGTTTACGAGTTGCTTACACTAGGGTGTTTTTTTATTTCATGCAATTTCTCCCACCCATTATTATTCCGAACAAAATAAAGAGAAGCAATATAGGTAGCAACATAATTCTATACATAATCTGATCCAAACATCTAGCAACAATAACTTTTCTATAATTATGCTTCTGCCATTACATTATATTTTTGAATAGTGTATCCGAGCAATGAGAAATTAAGTAATTATAATTATCTATATTTTTTTGGGGAACGTAGCCTGGAAAATCTCTCATTATGATTGTTTATTTTAATGTTTATTATGAGTAAAATAAAGAGTTTTGTTGTATTGTAACAATATACCACAGACATTTAATATTTTAAGAGGAGTAGGATGCAATAATAGCTACACGTTGGTGCTGATTCCAGTATACACCCCTTTCTCTCTCTATTTAAGAGCCGCGCTCTTGTCGGTGGAGTAATCGCCATTCCTCTCTTCTTCCCGCCAAAACCTTCACCTCCCGATACGACACGACCTGCACCTTCTCTTCCAGTATACACCATCTAATTTTATTTTAAGTCATACCTTTCATTTTCTTATCCCCCGAAAAGAAAAGGGACGGGTAATCGACAGGCATAAAATTTATGGAACTCGCGTCAATTTTAGGCAGAAATTTTAAAAACCCTCCCATTTTTATATTTTATCCCGACAGAATAAATTTGACAGCACACGTCAAACGGGTTACATATCAGCGAGGTGCCTATTTTATTCACCTGCGTTATTCATTCATTTTAAAATTAAAAATTTTAAATCATCCGTCTCTTTCCTTTACAGCGGATAAAGTGAAAATGACGGGTATAACTTAAAATAAAATTAGGTAGGTGTCTGCAGGAATCGGGGCCATTATCAATGTTGTATGATATTTATGTTTAGTCTGCTCCTCTTGAAGTATTAAAAGTCCGTGCAATACACACGTATTACATATTATGTACTACATCAGCTATCATTGATAGTATTGGCACCTTCTTTAGTTACCATTACCCACACTAAGGAATAAAAAAGTACATTTAAAAGATAATAATGATGGCTTTGCACTCCCGGTACCCAACGAGAACTTTTGAACTCATTAAACTTTAGATAAGGAGGGGTTTCTCAAAAAATAAGTAATTAATTTTATCTACCACGGATTTACAATGTGCCTATCTCTTGAATCGTTATTTCTTTGGAATATAAAATTGAATGTGTGATAACAATAGAATTAAATCATTCAAATTAGGTTATGTCTTCATTATGTTTAATAATACAGAATAAACAATACTTAATTAGAATGAAGTACTTAGATATTCAGAACAGGATTAGAACCCACGAATCGTAGTCTCAATACGAACTTATTATTTACCAACCCTCGTCTCACCAAGCTTTACGCATAACATAAAGCTCGCGTGGCGTGGCTACTTAGTTCATCTTGGGATGGATACGTCTGACTACCCCAATTGGGATACAGTCGTGAGCTTATGTTATTATTGAACATCAGGTATTGTATTGGGTAATAAGTAGGTAAGTATCGCGCGTGTCCAACTCACATTTGCGTGTCTGATATGTATACCGTGACCATAGAAGCTTTCGAGTGTAATTAAATTATTATTTTTTAAACAAAATGCAACGATTTTAATTCACGCTTCAGGGAGGCGTAGACGTAGACGAATAAATTCCCTAAATAGTTTAATATTTTAATTATAATATTTTATGTATTCCTAGGTTAAGGTATACATTGTATGGGCCTTAGTTTCCTGAATTCAATAAATAAATTAATGTAATAATAAATTAAATAAATTTGGTACCTATACACATTCTTACTAAATACCTTCAAGTACCTAATCACGGATTTTAACAGTTTTAAAATATTTAAAATACTTACTCTTTTTCTGGTACAGTATCTAAAACTAAAATACCTACCAAAATATGTATTGTGTAGTTAGTGGATAGGTACATAAACATAGATCATATTTCATACTTGTCTTGTCTACGGACTGAAACAAATTATCCGCCCGGCCAGAACAATAATCGTATACCAGACGTACTTACCTACAGAATCGAATAGATCTGCAATTTTAGTCCATTCCGGAGAACGTAAGAACGTCTGACCTTCGGAGAAAATTGTAAGTTCTTTGCCCTATCTAATCTTCTTTAGTATCTTTAGTATCGTGTGTGTTGTGAGGTGGATTACCAACCTCATTAACCCTGGTGTCACTATTAGTCCTGTCTAACAAGATTTTTTTTAACTATTCATAAAACTTATAGGTATGTCTTATTCCGTTGCAAATGTACGTACATTTTATAACCGTTATTTCTACATTTATAAACCTAAGTACATAATTTTAAGTTCACAAAGCCAACATCTCGACAGATAAGAAAGAATGACCTCAGAACTTCACATATGCCTTCCAAATTGGAACAATAAAATGATAACAGTCTCGAGCAAAAATTCAATTAAGGCAAACATTATCTGATGCAAGCGTGGTGGAGAGGCGCCTAGACGCCCCTCCATAAAGGTGGATTAATACCACCGAAAGCCCAACTTACTTAATAAATATAAAAGCCTTCTCCGCCCGCGATCGTAAACCGCCCACTGCGCAGCTTCAAGATTACTTCTATCGCGACCAGAGGAATCTGACCCCCGGTTTTCATTACGCTGCCCAATTTGAGCCGAAGACAGCCGAAGGTTGAGAGGTCAGTGTTTAGTGGTTCTGCCATTATCAGCGCTATGTAGATTGCGCTGCTCGCTCGCCTTGCTTTCTCCCAGATAAGGGTTTACGACGCTTGGAAGAAAGGATAATGTTCTTCTTTGATGTAAGGACGGAGTCGTTGGACGCGGAACCGCAGTAAACATATGCCACTTTATTCTCATGTATGTGTGTCGTTCAATGTATTTTATTTCCTAGTTTATAACATGTACAACCTAACCGTGTTGCTATTCACAAATTCTCGGCACGTGCCTTTTATAGACTCAGATTGACGCCATTAGAATACCATTCACGTTATAGTGTGATTCGTTAACACCGAGATTATAATTATTTTCAGTTGTCTATGTCATTTGTTAAACGCTTTATGTGTAATATTAATTGGAACGAAAATACTTTTGTTGCGATTACTTTTATAGCTTGTCAGTGTAAACAGATTCGTACGACTGTTTAGCTATTTTTTTTTGACGTGACTTATTGTAGATTTGCCGCGGATGGCATTAACTACTTGGCTGGACAAATGGGGAGCGCTGAGGGCTCTCACCGGGTACAAAATTTAAGACGCGAAGTTGGGCGCGAACCTCGGCTCAGGGCGTCGTCTGAGAGGAAAAATATTGTTTATGTGCTTAGATGTGTTAAAAGAAGTTTTTATTGTTTTTTTTTTTATATTAGCCAAAGTTAGTACAGAGTCTAGGTACCTAAATACTTACCTAAAATGTTCTTTCTCTTACAGGGTTACCGTTGCCGGGAGTCGGGCCGGGGAGTAAGGCTCGGTGTACACATACAAAGTTGCACGTAATTTATGGCGGCGCGGTTTATGGCGCGAGCCAAGTTCGCACATGCGCACTGCGCCAACGCGGCTCGCCTCCAACCATAAATATCCGCTAAACCCCTTCCAAGGCTCAAAGGCATGTATCTCTTAACATAAATTTTAATTTTTCTTAGCTTTATTTGGGTTAATAAATATTATGAACATAAGTACCTAAGTTTAAGAATTCCGTGAGGAAATAAGTACTACATAAAGAAAACGCGGACGTTATTCTTTGAATACCCACGCCATTGTTAAAATTCACAGCACGTCGCAATAAAATTAATTGTTCAAAAAAATAATTGATACCATAAACTGGTGGTTCCTAATTAACATGCCTCTTTAACTAATAAACAGTGTCTCATCGCGTACATTAAAAATGCTTATGACACCGCTTACTTCAATTAATAAAACGGTTTACGCCTACTTAAAGCAACTTAGTAGTAGTAGAGAAATCACCATAAAAATAACACTTAATTTCAGCTTGCAATTACGAGGCCGTTAAAGGGCGGCTGCCGAGACCCGACACAGCCATTACATCGGCTTACACTTACATACATACTAACTAGTCTATACTTTTATACACTTAGAAGCCGACTGGCTCGTAAACTAGGGAATACATTACGTGGCAAAGTGAAAAATAAAGTTTTTCTTGCGAGTGCCGCGAGTCGAACGCGCTACGCGCGGTCCGCGGCACTTTGAGCCGCGGCGCGCTGATTAACTAGACGGCAGTGAAATTGTTGCGGTCACCCAATGTAATGAGGTAAACGAGATGGAGATGGAATGTCGTTTTATGACGTATAGAATTAGAATTTACAGAGCCACTGAGCGGCGTTGTGCAATAATTATATCCAACAACATAAAAACAAGAATTTCTTTATGAAAATGTTACTTACGTGAACTTACACACTATTTTTAGCTACCTAATGTGTGTGTAGCTAATGAGTGATGAATGTGGTACACTACATTAGATTAAAAAAAAAACAACTTTATAGATAATAAAGAAGGACAAGGAATAGGAGGTTTATAGTCAAGGAATTGGCCTTTGATAGACTGGAATGGAAAATGCTACACCGACAAGAGCGTGGCTCTTAAATTGATGATGATGAGATAATAAGCAAGGCACACTCTGAACCGTATAGGTAACTAAAATGTATAAGTATGAAGAGTTTACATTCTCAACTGTAGTTTTGAATAAATATTAATTATAAGATTCTCCTTTGTAATAGATTCAAACCATCCATGCGTACGTTTTGTGCAACAAGGCATTAAAACAAAAAACAATATTTCAAATTCTTCTTCTTCTTCTATCGTGTGGGTTTTGAGGCGAATTACTAACCTCATCAACCCTGGTGTCAGGGTTACTATTGAGCCGCCAAAGGCCCCTGACATGACTCATTTATAACGACTACGTACTTACACAGTAAGTAGTAATCGAGACCAACGGCTTAACGTGCCTTCCGAAGCACGGATCGTCTTACTTTCGGACAATCAGGTGATCAGCCTATAATGTCCTAACCAAACTAGGGACCACAAAGTAATTTTTGTGATATGTCCCCACTGGGAATCGAACCCAGGACCTCCGGATCGTGAGTCCAACGCTCAACCACTGGACCACGGAGGCCGTTTCAAATTAAATTTCAAATTAAAATGGTCCTATAACAAGCCCGCATTGGTAAGATAATGGTACAATAGGTACATATATCAATCTCTGAGATAATCAAACGCACGTGTCACTAGTTGCTTTAATTACTACCTTTTATTATGGTAACCATTACTACCATGGTAATTATTCCCTTTGTAATTACTACCAAAGTAATTAATTATTACCTACTTATGTAATTTTACATAGTAAATAGGTACCAAGTGTATAAAATAGGTAATGGTAAGGAAATTTTGTTAACTATATTCAGGTCTTCTTCTTCTACCGTGTGGGTTGTAAGGTGGAATACCAGCCTAAACAAGTCAGGGTTATTACTGAGCCGCCAACGGCCCCTGACATGGCTCATGTAACGATTACTCGCTTACATCAGTAAGTAGTAACCGGGACCAACGGCTTAACGTGCCTTCCGAAGCACGGATCATCTTACTTTCGGACGATCAGCCTGTGTTTATTCAGGTAATTTATCATACTTAAGACATCATTAGAAACATTTTGACCCGAGTAGGTATTTAAACCTAGTTACGTACACACGTTTATTATTAAAAAATCTTGATTTGTAGATGTTAGATAAAATAAATACCTAAATATTCTCAACTTTACTCCATAATCCATTTTTCTCCAAACGTCTGAAAACAAGACTAGAAAGCATCGAATCATCTTCAAGTTTATGAATTAAGAAAAGCGTAAAATTGTGCGGTAGTTTTAATCGCAAGTTTATATTCGATGCATTATTCTTCCAGCAATGGACTACGTTACAAGCTTTAATGCATTTCCTACAAACTACTTTAATTGCATTGCTTGCCAAAATCTGATTGCATTAAAACACATTTAATACATTAAGGTTCCCGTTTACGAGCGGAACGGGGGTCGACGACCACTTTGCTCCAACTGAGATCTGATTAAATACGTGCCCAGGCAAAGGATGCAAATCATTTGAAGGTATACAGGGTGTCAGTGACATCGTAACGAAAACTTTCAGGGATAATTCAGACCATGATTCTCAGTTGATATCAAGTGGAATTTTCCGTCGCAAAAGTATGGAACTGAAAATAATTAAACAAAACACTGGGTCCAGACGCATGTGTGCTGTTCAGGGACCAAGGGTAGGTCATATATGAATTAATTTTCATTCAATCCTTACTTAAATTAATTTACTAACCTAGTTTGTAAGTCACTGTACTAACAATATATGGATTAATGTCCGAAATAAAGATATATATATTTTTTTATTTTATAAATATTTTCACGAATTTTCCGACAGGAAATTCCACTTGATATCAACTCAGAATCATGGTCTGAATCATCCCCGTCGGTATTCATAACGGTTTCACTAACGCCCATACCTACTTGTATGGCTATCAGTATGTATATAGGGTATAAGTGACATCGTAACAAATACTGAGAGGGATGATTCAGCTCATTAATCTGAGTTGATATCAAGTGAAATTTTAATATAAAACTAAAAAATATCATGAATTTGGCGACGGAAACTTCCACTTGATATTAACTCAGAATCATGGTCTGAATCACTAACACCCTGTATATGCACGCACCCTACAACATGCTGCCTGTCGAAATACGTAAGGAGTGCAATAAAAGTAAATTCTGTAAGTCTTTATTTTGACATTTTATGCAAAAGATCTCTTAGCTATAAGTTAACTGTATTTTTATATATTTTTAAGCGAACTCCACTCCAAATAAACATTTTACTTTAAAAAAATTAAACGCTTTAGGTACTAGGTAGAATCATTGCAGATCTTCGTAGGTAATTAATAAAAATAATATATTTTTGATTCTTGACTTCATGATTTTTTTACTAAAAAGTACTTACTAAAACATAAACGGCCTATACATGTCCCACTGCTGGGCACAGGCCCCCCCTCAATCAACTGGCGAGAGTATGGAGCATACTCCACCACGCTGCTCCAATGCGGGTTGGTGGAGGTGTTATTACGTCTAATAGCCGGGACCAACGGCTTAACGTGCCCTCCGAATCACGGAATCATCTTAATTTTTTTCGGACAATCAGGTGATTCAAGCCTGAAAAGTCCTTACCAAACAACGGACAGTCTCACAAAGTCTCACTTACTAGTACCTACTTCGTCGTAATTGTATCCATCAACGATCGTTTCAACTACTTACTTACCTAAGTGTTTCATTCGCCACGTGCAAATCATATTAATGGTGTTCCCACCTATTGCACACTTTATCACAACACCATAAATGGTTATTTAGTGAACATAAGTTACAGTGTGATATATAAACAGTTTAATAATTCAATCCAGTAATTGCAGTCGTGCTCCTACAACAATAAAACATGTCATCGATTCAATTTCTTAAAATCACTATTCGCAAAGCTACCGTAAGAAAATTTTTGCAGTCCCATAAAAAAAGCAATAATTCTTTTCCTTACGTAGCTAAGTATCATAAATTCCATAGTTAACAGTGCGTCGTGCGCCCCTAATGCGATCAAATAACGAAAAGTAACGTTCTCGATAACGAGAGTAGTAAACTTCGTGACTGAAACTCGTGGGGTATTTCACTCTAGTGCTTTTCCCGGGGTTGAATTGAGGTACAATGCACTCTATTTTGGGGGCTTAGTGGAATTTTGTCCAAAAACCTTCTTAAGAAAATATCAAGTCTTTATTCAAATTCAAATTCAAAATATTTATTTTGGAAACTAGTCCATATTTAGTTAGTAACAAAAAGCTTAACCTAGTATTAGTAGTTTATTTGTTTTATTCCGTCTTCGTATAGTAATTATGGTACCTAATACTTAGCCGTTCCTAATTATGTCTATATCTAGTAGTGAATGGATTTTATCAGAAGCGACAACCATTATGTAGCAAGCAGCGAAAATTATGTTTTCTTCCAATTACTTAGGTACTCATCTTACTTACCTAATCGATTCACGATGGGGACATTATCGAAATCACTTTGTGAGACAATCCTTTGTTTAGTAAAGATATTGCAGGCTGAATCACTTGATTGTCCGATAAAATAAGATGGTTCTGTGCTTCGAAAGGCAAGCAGAGCCTTTGGATCCGGCTTCCAGCCATACCAGTATTTTTTTTTCGCATAGGTACTGTGTTACACGTAACCCGTAAAGTATTATTTTTTTACTGGTCGTGGGACATGAACATTTTAAGAACTATATTTTTGTCTTTCCAGATCCACCACCCGGGCCAATCAATTCAGCAATTTCCGAGAAAGGACGCGCTGCTTCAAGATTTCACTTCGCGCACCCTCCATTGTTCCTGTTTTACATTCAAACTTCATCCTGCACCCCAGCAGCCTGTCTCTTTCTAACATTAGTATGTTTATATATCTTTCTCTTTCTGTCATTAAACATGGCGGATGCTGTATCCGGGTAAGAGGAGGGGACAGAACAGGGGTGCAGAAATGAGATGACTTTAGGGTGGTGGCAGCAATCAATATTTAGAAACTTTTGGCATTCAAGCTTTACTGGGAATGGAATCTTATGTTAACGTTCCAAGCTTTATTCTTTTTAAGGTACAATTAAAACTGTGAAATTAAAAATTAAAAAAATGTGTGTTTTGATCTTATAGAAAGTTAGGACCATCGTTATAACAGATACAATCATTTTTTGTTTCATCGTTGTTGTGCATTTCATAAAATAAACATGAGTAAAAAAACAGCTTTCTCCCTAGCTTAACCTACATAGGTATTGTCTTTATACTTACCATAATTAAAGCTAAAAACGATTTCTAAATTCTCCCTACTTCCCTTACTTAATACAGTTCACATCGAATAGTTATCAAGAGGTATTTTAACCAATAGATACCTAACTTAGTCCTAATCAATTTTAAGGTAGTAGTTATTCATAAACGTACCCTACCTACCTAATAATAATACCTATAATACGTTTTCATTTTAAAATAATTAGTTAGCATGACCAGACCTACTTATTTATTATTAATACTACTTATTAGAACTTTGTGTGATAATAATAAGTAGATATAACAACAATATAAGTACGTATACCTAGTCAAGCAGGTTTCTTATACCATATAATATAGATGGATACTGTCCTACCACATTCCAGCAGTGGGGAAATAGATAGTTGTGGCCAGTGGATTGATTACCACGCCTCCTCCTATACACACCATACTTCCCAGTGCCAGTCTCCTCATGCATTATACATCAAATAAATTAAGTAAATGGAAGGGCAGAAGGGGTGTTAACAATATTGCTCTACAAATATCTGCAAGTGCAAACATTCGCCTAATTTCTTATTTAAATGAGATGGACCTCTTTAGAGGGATCTAAAACTACATACACCCTCACCCTTCTGACGAGAAGTCCAGTATAACAAGACCTCTACTTTAACGTCGTAGATGAAGCAACAGAGGTCATAATAATCTGGTAAAATGTAATTCCGGATATGCAGGCGAAATCACGTTCTGGCGCACCCTTATAATTTATTTGAGGGGTTTCACACGTGCTGTGGTACCTATATTACACTTTGTAATATTGCCACGGGATAGAGAAGTGGGGGTATTTACTTTGTTAAATTAAATTAAAGATATTGCCTTAAGTAGAATCGTATCCCATAGAATACAATGTAATATAAGTATTTACTTTGCTCGCTCACGACAAACATATCTGGCAAAATCTAACTCAAAATACGCTTTTCGAATGTACCTAGTTAAAAGCTTATCTACTACCTAATAATAAAACTTTTATTTTCTTATTCAAATTAAAAATGAGTTTCATTTCAATGAGTCGCTGTTGCACTTTAAAGTAGGTATTCTTCAAAGAAGCTACACAAATAACAATGAGATACCTACTCGTAGTTATAGTAAGATTTATTGTAGAAGAAAAGTATGCTGTAATTGCTGTAATAAAACCAAACCACAGATAAAAATAATAACCAAAGCGAGCGAAGCTTCGAACAGTGCCATCTATGCAATAAGCTTTGAACTAATTCAAAAGCTCTCGGAGGCCGTTCTACTTGTGATTAGGGCGACATCTGACGTAATAATGCGGAACTTTTTGTAGAACTGCTTGAGTAAGCTTCTACGAATCCGTAGCGTGCCTCAATGTATCTCTACCATGAACTACAGCATGATCGTAAAGTGAGAGTTAATGACAGTTTAATCTACGAGATGTCGCTATTTAACTTAACGCTCAGTTTTTTCAAGAAAACCGTGAGAACTGTAAAAAAAGGAAGACTGTGGAAAAATAACGTCTTGTCATGATCAGTAGTTATACTTGCCGAAACTTACGCCAATAATACACCTATCTCTTCTTCTTCGTCGTTCCCTCACTGTTAAGGATCGCGACCACATGTTATGGTTTTCCACTCAGCACAGCTTTTTGCTGCGTGGACCGCTCTCTGCATGCTGCCGCCCACCGTCTTCTTCAGGGTGTCAGACTACCTCGTAAGTGCCCTGCCTTAAGCACGTCTACCATCCATATGCCCAACGATGACCTGCTTCTCCAGGCCATGCTTTGGGGACCGCATAATATCTATGTCCGAAGAAGCTTTGAGCACGCTTCCGGCATATTGGGGACAGCGGCGTCGTGTCTCTACATATAGCTACCAACCTTTGTGGTAGGTACTAGTAAATAAGTAGAGCCAAAAGTGATGAAAAAATAAACTATTATTATAAAAGCACTGGTAACAAAACTGTAGAGATAAAATAGACGTAAAAGAAAAAATCGCCTTTCTTTAATATTTATACTTTATTAAATACACATAAGTAATAATACTTACTTGTAATTATATAGGTATCTATACTTATTACTTACCAACTGATCAGTCGCTTCCTGCGCAGTGCCCTTGCAGGTTGTAGGTACCTACTACTGTTTTCTCATATTAAAATATCTGCAAAAAAATTCAAACATTCCTTAAACGAAAACGAATTCGGTTAAAAAATACCGTCTGTTATATTTTGTGTAAATAAATATCTACAAATATACTTTATTGCACCCGACATAGAAAACAAGTTTTACACACATGGACGAAAGATACAGTACAATCTGGCAGCTTTATTGCTAAGAACCAAAAAAAGGAGGTAGAGATTTGAAGTTTATTTCAGTCGTAAATCATCAAAAAAGGCAGTGATTATCACAGGTATTGTTACCTTAATGCGCCCATTCATGTCCATGGTTGGACACCCAAAAGGGTTGCCAGAAAAAAGGACACAGGCTTCGACGCATAACACGGGGCTGCATTTAGAATAAAACTGTTCGACTTGCATACTTTTTGTTAGTAATTTATACACTGGCCGGTAATGTAAATAGAAATATTATTTGATTCTATGACAATCTGTCTGAGCAAAAAAACCAATATAGGCGGACATGCGACTTTTAATAAATAATTAGGAAATAGTCACTTATATAAAAACTACCTATATATTTACTAGAAGAAGACACTCTGGCTGAGAAGAGTTTTGTAAGAAATAATGGTACTTAGGTACCTATTATAGATTTACAATCAACCATTAGCTGGCAGTGATAGGCAATAAATGGACAGACATGATACCTATTTATAAAATCGGTTAATATCTAATGAAAATAATGAATAACCCGCTAACTAAATTGATTTAGGTACCCGTCGTTCTTTTAACTCCGGCTCTGTTCTCCAGATGGGTCGCTCAAGCAGGAATTGGAATTTACAACTTTTATGGTTTTATTGGCAGTGTTAATTCACATAAAGGTTTTTATTGTTACTGAACTTTTAGGTACCTATGCTCGTAAGCATGTTGTCAGTTAGTATTTAGACACGGTTTGGTAGGCATCGCAAATATACAAAATAGCGTGGAAAGTGACAATGAACATTGATAAGTAGACCTAAAACTTGCGCGATAATCAAATATTTGTACTTACGTATCACGTAATATTAAGTACCTATATTAAGTGTTGTGTTCCTAGAACTGGTACCTAATACCTACTTAAGTAGATAGGTACTTACCTAGTCAAGTTATTTTCGGATGAAACAAAGGCAATGGAGCGCCAAACAACCTCCAGATACCTACTGGGGACAATTCAGTAAGTACTTACTTCGTCACTATTGGGGGTAGGTGGGTTGTTCAAAGGCCTCAAATTCCACACAACGGATAACTTATTTCCCGTTTTGTCATGTTCGCATGCTCACTACAAAGAAGAAAAGAATGAGTAACCCAAGCTAAGGTAAGTAAATGGATAGGTACTCATTTAGGTATATTATGTACCACATTAACTATTTTCTATAAGAATTAAAAGTATTAACCCTACTAACTTAGGTAAGTACTTACCTACCAAAACTGTGCGTTTGTTAGGAACCATGTTTGTCCGAAAAAATATTATCCAACCAAAGCGATCGTAGCGAGAAATTCCCGCCAATCGATAGTATTCTAAATCAAACTGTCACTTGAGGTTGTCGGCCATATTGGATGCGCGATGCACCGTCCTGCAGGGAGCTTTTATTCGCGCATGCGCTCTCTCTCGCAGAGAAAGCGCGGGCTAACGGACGAATCAGAGGCGACGGTTGAAGACGCCATTGCGATAAAGGCGGGCACAAAATGCACTTCGGAATCAGAATCGATAATGCGTGCATGTAACGTGAGGTCGAGATATCACACGTTAGAAATGGGAATACGTGATTAAAGAGGGCCTCCGTAATTTCGTTGCCAACGGATGTAATTTACATCTGCACAGTCAGAGCAGCGGTGAAAACCGCCTCTACCTATCTGTTGCCATTATTGATATCGAACACAGAAGGGCAAAAATACCACGTTTGTGTTTTTATTTAATCTGTTTTTAGTAACAGAAATACCTACATCATCTGTGAAAATTTCAAGTAACAGACGAGATACAGGCTGGTGACAGACGGATGGTCATATAACGGAGTCTCAGTAATAGGGTCCCGTTTTTTAATTTTTTAAATGATAATAAGCATCAAACATCTTGGTACTTATTCCTACTATTTTCTTCTTGAGAACAAGCTGACAAGACACAGGACTGCTGGTGGTTCGCCTAAATGACAGGAAAGTCTCTTGGCTAGGTAGTTAGATTTTTAATCAAACTTTAAATAAATTTAAGTATATTTTAGTCGATACCTGTCTAATAGCCACGTCACTTACCTACCTGTCTACTCTCATTTTGCCGGCAAATAACCGATAAGTATATACCTAAAGTACCTATGAACCAAGAGGTCGTTAACATATTAGTTTAGTAAAGCACCTGCATTCGGCTTATACGTACAGTACAGTAACGTCAATTATCAGCTCTATCATTCCAACAAATGTGTAACCAACTTCTCGAATTTACTGTACTAATAAGTTGAATGAAAATGGAATAGACTGTGATCAACGCACCAATTCGAAAAACCACAAAACAAATTCGAATGGAGTTCACTTGAAATATTATGTTTAAAATACAATTACTTAACTCTTGAACCATGAATTTTGCGGCGGAAAATTCCCTTGATATCAACTCAGAATCATGGTCTAAATCATCCCTCAAAGTTTTCGTTACGATGTCGCTAGGGAATGCAATTCCGGGATACCAGGATCCCGAAATACCGAGATCACGCATGATTTTTGCGGGATCAGTCCCGCACGTAAATTAAGTAGGATCCCGCGGGATTAGCAGGACTACGCATCGGCAAACGCCACGTGACAATTGTACCTACAAGCATGGAAGCAGAGCGAGCGTTTTCTGCAGCTGGCTACCTAAGCATGTAAAGTTAGGAGTCGTTCGGCAGATGAATTTTGTCATCTTATGTTTATAATATTAATTAAATTATTATATAATTAACATCTTATGTTTTATGCGCATATTTCCAAAATAATGTCTAACCTAATTATCTTGTTTACCTACGTTTGTTCTTCTTTGTTGTGAAAGCTCTCAACTTTCAATAGGTACATCATTTTAAATATTGTTTCTTGTTTCAGTTTTAGTTCTACATGCATTTATGATATAGGATTCCTATCACAATTTGCTTTATGACTTTCAACATCATGCGGAATCCCGCAAATACCATGATCCCGTGGGGCCGAGGACACTTAGTCCCGCAAATACCGGGATTGAAATTTTGGTGCCGGATTGCATTCTCTAGATGTCATTAGCACCCTGTACCTATATTAAATTTCCTAGATACATGCATAACATAACTTATATAAACAGCCTATATACGTCCCACTGCTGGGCACAGGCCTCCCCTCAATCAATCGGAGGGGCT
Source organism: Pectinophora gossypiella (assembly GCF_024362695.1). Classification (NCBI taxonomy): domain Eukaryota; kingdom Metazoa; phylum Arthropoda; class Insecta; order Lepidoptera; family Gelechiidae; genus Pectinophora; species Pectinophora gossypiella. The sequence continues at coordinate 9,782,170 of NC_065413.1, read as the reverse complement.
ATGTAGCACCTAGGTACTTATTATAATTTAATTTAGAACTAGGTATACCTATACATCGGAAAGGTGGCATAAATTTTAATATGTAAATTACCCAATCTTGATGTAGTTGATATTACCGTTCACCATACTCTCTCAGCGCTCCCCATTTGTTTGGTGAAGTAGTTAATGCCATTGGTAGGTAGGTAAGCTATGTTCGTGATTTCAGTCGAAGCTGGATTTCAGCCCGAGCCGTAGGTGAGGGCGTACCTAATAGAGCCGAGAATGTAGTGACCAATGTTCACGCGTTTCATACTTAGGTAGGTACCTATAGATAGGTACGACAATTTTCAACACACTTCTAAAAAAATATATACTTATATATAATTTCCAAAACATAATAAATATTTATCATATTTGTGAAAAATTTCCAAAGAACTTATTCTTTCTTATTATTCTAAGAAAATGTAATCACCGCGTTTAAAAATAAGAGCAATGGCGGGCAAATTTCTTTTTTTGGTTGAATTAACAGTGCGCGCGCTATTTATATAGAAGCAGTGGCGCTGAGCGTCAATCAGCCAAATATAGCATACAATTATTATGTATTAATTATAATGTAAATAAATGCTATTTGTTAACACATATAAATATTTTCAAGAAATGAAGTATTATATTCACTTACTTATCATCATTTATAGGTATCATTAAAGTTTACTTATTTATAGAAATATTGACTAATTTCATAACTTATTTTCTGTATGTAAGAACTCTATGGCGGTATTTAAAAAAAAACTGTAAGTATTCAAAGAGTACTAGTGCTTTAATAAGGTGATATATGTACCTAAAAGCGGTGCAATAAGAGCTAATTTGTGAGTAAGTGTGTTTATAAGTATAGTACCTACAGTGTCATACAAAAAAGTACGAATTAAGAAGCGAAGCACATTGTTTTTTATGTACCTAGGTATTTATTTAGATTCACATGCACTATAATGAAGTTAGAACCTAATGTCATACAGTAGGTAAGTAGTAACAGCCTCCGTGGTCTAGTGGTTAGAGCGTTAGGCACACGATCTGGAGGTCCGGGTTCGATTCCCAATGGGGACATTGTCGAAATCACTTTGTGAGACTGTCCTTTGTTTGGTAAGGACTTTTCAGGCTTGAATCACTCACCTGATTGTCCGAAAAAGTAAGATGATTCCGTGATTCGGAGGGCACGTTAAACTGTTGGCCCCGGCTATTAGCTGTAAAAACATCTCCACCAACCCGCAGTGGAGCAGCGTGGTGGAGTATGCTCCATACCCCCTCCAGTTGATTGAGGGGAAGCCTGTGCACAGCAGTGGGACGTACCTATATAGGCTGTTTATGTATGTTATGTAAGTACCTAGTAACTACTTACATGAAAAAATATTCTAAAAATGTATAATACATTCACTCAGAAAATAACATACTTACACGTAAGTAGGTATCTAAAGTGACCCGTCGAATCGCTATAAGCCAAAATATCTATTGCGTATTTCTGTCACACCATTTAACCGTGTCAATCGTTCGTTTTTCATAGAGTCAATATGGGATCACAATCAACTTTTAATTAGGTATGGAAAAAAGTATTGTTCTAAATGGAACCTTTTTTAATATCAAAAAGATCCTAACCCTTTTAATTCATAGTTGAGACTGGCCACTTCACCATAAAATAATATTTAGAATGCCATAAAACTTATTTTTTAAAAGATATTTTTTATTTTCTAATGGCTTAAATCAATATTTTGTCACATTTGACCGGTTATCTACACATATTATTTATTTAGGTACTTAAATACGTCTTTAATTTTATCAGTAGTAACAATATATTGTAATTCATTATTCAATGTTAATAAAATATTTAACAGTCAAATTAAAAACCTACACTAAAATACATGGTACCTACTTAAATAGATTAAATCATTATACCATAATGACAAAATAATCTTTGAAACAAAATTTTGTAGAATTGAGGACGGCGTGCTTAAGGATACCTAATATTAAAACTATTTTGCCTAGGTTTTCAATATTATTTCAGTAAAGTACTTAAACCTTACAATATTTCCATTCCTGGTTTAGCGATGCTAGGTATGCGTCAAAACTGTATAAGTACTCAAAGTTTATCAAATAAAAAAAATAAAAAAAATATTTACGTTCCTTTCTTTTAGTCATAAATTTATTTAAACAAAAAACAGTTCACGTCCTCTTTTATTCGTCGTGTAATCTTTAGGTAGGTATTTGTATTCAAGCTCAGATGTAAACTTCGAAGTAAAGGTAAGTTATATGAAGAAAGAACAACCGCACTCATATAGGTACATAAGATCGCGCCTATTTTCCGTGGAGGTAGGCAGAGACCACCGAATTCCACTTACCACGATCCTGAATCCTGACATCACTTTCGCTTATTCCACTGTCATCAAAGACTTCATGCAGCCTCGCCGATTTATAGTACTCGAGACCTGCCCCTTCTTTAAAACATCCTGGATATGATCGCTGTATGTACCTAGGTCTTCTTTTATCCCTACCACTTACACGGGTAGGTATCATAAATCCTTTGAAAGAACAAATAAGTAATAACCCTGTATCTATTATAACGAGCTTGCTTTTTCTTGAGCAGCTGGAAAATTAATGGGTCGGTAAGTACTACAGTAGGTAAAGAGAATAAAGCATTTAACATTATTTTTACGTCTTACTACAGGATGCACACGAAACCATCGGCATTAGAGTACGTTTTATAGGGCGTATAAATAATTGAAGTAAACGGTAGCCGGGGCACGTCGCGCATAAAAATAAAAAAGCTATACCCCAGACGAACGCGATAAAAAGCTTACGCAATGCACATAAAACCTCCTTGCTCTTATATTGCTTTTCTAGGTACTTACTTGGTTTAGCTTTTTCCTTGTAGTGGTGGTGTTGGTATTAAATTTTTGTAGGTAAATACTTTTTTTGCAACTTTTTAGAGCTACGCTATTTACCTACAACTTAATATAAGTACTTAAGTGCTTAATCTTATAAAAGACATCAACGACGAGACTCCTAATTTATAGACTGGCACATATTTTGTGTCGTGGTATTTTATAAACCACTTATCACGCATTAAGTAGCTATTATAACACAAAGCTGTGTATAAAAATCGTTTAGTAATAAGAACTGGCTAAAATACGCAAAAAAATATAGTAATAAGGCCAAATAACGTAATTAAAAGAAAAAAATACTTTATTTTTATTTTTAGTTACCAAAAATCAGCCTGCAATTATTATTTAAAATAAATATACAATCTTTTTATTACCTCTGGAATGAACTTCTTGGAGTGTATGCGTAGTATTATTATTCCTTATTCTATGGTGTAGGGACGGTGTACCGTGTAGATAATGAAACAAACCTTATCCTCTCGCTTTTTGGGACGACCGAAGAAATTTCTGCCAGAAAATAAACTATCCCTTTGTCTCTCTGTTGTTGTTTAATCGTGTTTTTGTGTCATATTACGTATACATATAAAACTTTATAAACGACAAAAGATATTCAAAAGGCAGATGATGATGATCAGAAACAGGTGCTTGCTGTTTTTAGTACTAATAAGCTACTTCATATTTTTTTACTAATCGACGGCTGGAAATAAGCATATCTAGTATTTAAGTGAAAATATTTTATGGTTAAATATTATTTACTTGTGTTACACATGCGAATCATGGCTCGGGCTCTAAACCACCTTTGACTTTTTAAATTTAAATTCGTGTTTGGATTATAGATAATTGATATACGTGTTTTCCAGGATTTGTAAAACTAAAGCTGGATAGATGAGACGCCACAGTGATGATGATGTTGAATTTTAGTAGGCTTTAGCACCCTATTATATGGAGCTTACCTATAGGTGCATGAACACAGCTATCGAGCATTATTATTTGACGTGACTTATTTTAAATTTGCCGCAAATGGCATTAACTACTTGGCCGGAAGCTAGCGAGGAGTGGATTGCATACGTACTATACACCTTTGCCTACCCCGGGTTTACAGGCGTCATGCTAAGTTATGTTAAAAAAATATTTACAATGTTATAACCCCTTTGAATCAACTTTACTTTACCTCACGAGAATCTCTATTGCAATGAACAATTAGCTTCCTAATTGTTCTCAAAAATGGTGTAGAGGTACCAACACCTTTACACACACAGGCAAGGTTCCCAGGGTTCGGGATATAGGCTTATATCTACTATGTTATGTTGTGATATACTTACTTAAATAAACTCAAGTGTTTACAATATTTTGCTTTTCCTCATTATTTACGGCCAAATCAAACCAAATCACAAGTATCTTTGCTCTTTATGGCTCTACCATTATTCCACCCTTGTCTAGCAATTTCGAAATTAGGTACATAAACCATTACTTAGATATACACACAGGAGGGTTCTTGTTATGGGAAAGTCTATCCTATGTGCTTAGTTTTACTTCGTGTTGGCAGTAAAATGAACATAAATCGCTAATTTGAGATTTACGACGCCATAAATCGGGGACGTTTGGCGTGTTGTGACAAAAGGCCACAAGGAGACATTGATAACGATAGTAAATCAAAATGTAGAGATTTATTGCGAAACGGCCGACGTTATTATAACATGTTATGAATCGCAACATTACCAGTAACGCGTTAAACACGAAAACCAATTTGTAGCATTTACTTATGTGCCTGTTTATTTTTTATTATAAGTAAAGTAACGTAGGTAATGCTCATTTAAATTGGTGTCACGTTAATAGCATAGGATAAGGAATAAAACGTAATAGGTAAGTAAGTTTCTGTCGCTAACATTGTATGCCCAATGCTTTGAATTGTGCATTTTTGAACCTTCATAATAAGTACTTCATTTCATTTTGATTATAAGAGCAGGCAGGACCCGTAGAATACCAGCGTCGTGGCTCACGCCGCGACTTATGCTGAGCGAGGTCCTTTTATTCCGGACACCACCGCAGATTACCGGGCGGTCAGTGCGTTGCATTTAGGATGCTTACTTTTATTATTATTGTTTTGTTTTTTTTTTCTGTGTACTTACTTATTGATTTTCGTGTGGTTTCTGTCCTGTGTTGAATGTAATGTACCTGTCTGCGGTGTCCGCAAGTAATAAATGTTTCTTTCTTTCTTTCTTTATAATTTCTGACCATTCAGAACTCATGAGGACAGGATGTAGGCACTATCTTAATAAACATCATAAATTCAAATTCAAAATCTTTATTTTCAGACTATTGTCCATAGATGTTAGTAACGTAGTACTTAATCCTAATGTTAGTAGACTAATATTTATTTATGAAAACAAATTATGAAAATTAGAGTCATAACAATTTGAAAGTTCATTTACTTCATATTAGCTCGACTTAAATCACTCGGAAATCATCCAACTTACCTAAGTTTCACAATTACCAAAAGTCGAGTAAGATAAGTATTGTAAAATACCTACTGTCTGTAATGTACATAATCAAATTGCAAATACCTATTTATTGTAAAGTTTTCTATAGATTTCGTCAATGACAAGTAGGTACTTTTGTAAGTTTGGGAACAACCTAGAACTGGTAGTGGAACTGAATCAATGTTATTTAAAGTACAATGATTCCGCTGCATTTTGACAACCAACAAATACCCTTACATATATCGAAAAAATAAACAAGAAATTCCACCTGAACATTTCTTAGCTTATGTTGATCTTTCATTTTGGGGTTATTTAAAACCGTTTGCACTTTGAATAGTAAAATAACCGTACATTATACAAATCGAGACATATTTACAACCTCATATAAAACGAAAAAATCTACTTCTATTTTATAGCCAGTCTCCATTGTTGCGGTCATAAATAATTCCCTACAATATCCTGATCCAATTTTGCCTTGCGTTTTATGGCGGCACCGTAGGCAAGGAGCATTATGCAGACCGTGCAATTTTCTTCACAGACTTTATTTCTTTTTTATGTGCGTCTACTTGAGTAATGAAAAACTATTAAAGTGGTGTGTGGGGATGAAGCGAGGGTTGTCGGGGTTCTGGTTTACGACCAGGGCACGAATGGGGACGCGGCATTTTTACAGCCCCGCCAATTTGACGATCCCGGTAAAAGATGGCAGCCCCGTACGCGGTGGAATGGAATAAACATAGATTATGGATCAATAGTAAGGTAGGTATATTTTCCTTTAACGTCAAGAAAATTAAAAAGAAAACTGAATCTAAAGTCATAAAAAACCAGATTTAATTTCATCGATATTGTTCAAACAAAAGTTAAACAAGACCACAGAACATAGATCGATCGCTGCTTAGTAAAACACAACAAAAGAAGATAGGTACTTACTCATGTAGGTTAGGTTAGGTAATACCATGATCATAAGATATAGGTTCGCTATTTTTTGTTTTTCTTGTACACACACGTATATAAACTCACAGTAGGTAATCAGGGGCAGAGCCCCCAAGTTATCTAAGATGAATATGAAGAACCTTGGTGACAAGGGATTAGGTTATCGCCCAAAACTATTGTTCAACATAATGGACAATAATTTTGGGCACAATCCTTCTTCTCTTTTTCTTCTTGTACTTTATTGAGATGCCTAACAAGCGGGAATGTGCCCGCCCCAAGCGGATCATTTATACAGGGTGTTAGTGACATCGTAACGAATAGGTACTCAGGGAGATGATTCAGATCATGATTCTGAGTTAATATCAAGTGGAATTTTCCGTCGCAAAATTTATGTTTTTTTTTAGTTTCTTAAATTATTTTCAATTGTATACTTTTGCGATGGAAAATTCCAATTGGTACCTATTAACTCAGAATAATTAGCTGAATCATCCCCCTCAGTATTCGTTACGATGTCACTTACACCCCACACCTACCGTAACGAATACTGGGGGGGATGATTCAGACCATGATTCTGAGTTGATATCAAGTGGAATTTTCAGTCGGAAAATTCATATTTTTTTTGTGTTTTTTTTAATTATTTTCAGTTCCATACTTTTGCGACGGAAAATTCCACTTGATATCAACTCAGAATCATGGTCTCAATCATCCCTCAAAGTATTCGTTACGATGTCACTAACACCTTGTAGGTATTCTTATCTAAAACGGGCAAGGAGGTTTCGCTAAAAGATCTTCAAACCATTTTATTCTGCTTATCAATTAACCTTACCATCTCAATGACAAATCGATGAGCCGTGATAGGCCAGTTGGTAGAACGCTTGCCTCTCTATCCAGCACAAGCCTAAACCAATGATTGTCGAATTTGTTTTTGAATTCATGTATGGATCATAAATGATTATCACGTGGTCAGCGGTGAAGGAAAACATTGTGAGCAAATCCACATTCCCGAGAAATGCATTTTCGGAGGTAAGTATGTGACCTAACTTGTATTGAAATGGTTTTCCCTTCGCGGGTTGTAAGGTCAGACAGGCAGTCGCTTAAAAAACCGGACCTGTCAAATCTTCAGGTTAGGTAAGCCGACCCTGTAAAAAATCGAGATAATGCTAGGGGGATGATAATCTCAATGTCAAATCGACTCGTTTTGTCCGTTGACCTAGCTCTCTATATCTCCTTAAAACGCCGACTGTGATTTAGATAGCACGAAAAATATTGGTTGTCATACCTACTGTTGAGTAATAAAACAAATAATAATACCTAAATAAGTATTAAACGCGACTATAATATTAACACGTCTAAAACAGACGTGTTAATAGGTCTAGAATGATAATTAATGACAACTATGGGGTACCTACCTACTAATGAATAGACTCTACACAGCAGTGTCCTTTTTAAGTTTGTTTACCAAAACTACATGTGGAAGTAAATAAATTACATGTTACAACTGTCATTATATATTTCACTAAAATATTTTAAAATGCCTGTATTTTTATGATAAACGTACGTATAATTTACACGTACCTACCTACTTGTGAGTAACTTGTAGCTTGTAAACGTGTAGACTTGTAAGTTTTGATAAACACGGCACAGCTCTCAGTTGGTTGCTATTGGTCTCCAAAGTCTTAAACATCGACGAAAAGTAGCTTGTTTAAATATAAATTGTCACCTAAACTGGAAACCACCTATATTTTTTAACAATACCTCGATTACTTTCAATAAATTTCAATCCGAGTAAAAATAAAATTGTGACCACAAATTTTTACTTGGATTGAAAGTAGCTTGTCCATTGCGAGGTTTTTTGATAACAAAATGTGATTTTACAAAGGGATGCTTACATGATTTTGGTGGCGATTAATATAGGATACATTTCAGTCTACTTCTTTGTAATGCAAACAGCCAAGTACGGGAATGGTATGCTGCAAACTTTGTTTCCATAGCATTCTAATCCTAGAGTTTTCAAACGGTAGAATGAAGAGGCATTTGCTATGTAAGGATATACCTCCTAAGGCCACATTTAGTGCGTAGTTCTATTATAGTAGGTAGGAATACTAAAAATATATTACAAATATAGTACATACTTGCACAGAACACACGGGCCTCCGGCGGAAGTAAAAAGTCCGAACCAACTCATAAGTTTAATTCAAATTCAAATTATTTATTTTCAGACACAGGTCCATAGATGTTAGTAACAATGCAAACTTAAAAATAGGGTTAGTATAAAACAGAGCAAATGAAAACTTAAGACAGGTGGAGCTTCACCCATCGGCGCAGCAATGGGGAGTCCCACTTATCAGCGAACACACTCAGAATGGTGTTGGTAATGCCGCGGAGCCGCGACAGCAAGGAGGCGCTGCGCTTCCGCATAATGGCATAGAAGTCATCTCCGCAAACATTCCCGACCCGACGCACTGCAGCGCCACGGTCGCTCCAACAGCACTCTGAGCGCGTTATTGTACTGGACGCGCAGGTCGCTGCATGTCCGTTGCGTAAAGTTAACCCACATACCACACGTGTAGAATGACTGACAGTAAGCTTTGAAAAGCGTTACCTTCACCGGTGGAGTGCAACGTGCGAATCTGTGAGCCAACATGTTACTTCGGACAGCCAGCGACCTACCTCCCTTTCAATGTCCAACTTGTCTATTAAGTCCTCAGTGACCCAGTGGCCCAAATATTTAAATTTACCCAAACATACCCATTTTAGCAAACATACCCATACCCTACACCAAACCCCCACCCTACCCCAAACATATGCCTTCGTTCTTTTTTAATATTATTTCTGACTATGAAAACATTTTTGATTTTTTTTAAACATACCTACATTAAAACAGCTTGCAGCTAAAATTATCTTACATCTCTTTCGAAAGTATACATACCTACAGTTTGTTTAAGGCCCATGTACCTAACAGGAGGCGAGCATATTGCCATTAACCGGGCATAAATCCTGGAAATCACATGATAAAAAATATTATCCAAACATGAATTCAAACTCATAAAAGACGAATTCAGTAATTCACTTGTTATTTACTGTTCAAAAACTTCAACTCCATAGCATTATAAAATAGGTTAGGCAAGTACCTACCGCTAATAGGTCTAATCTTAACTATTACCAGTATTTTCAAAATACTTACAATAACCTACTAAATTAAAAATCATAATAATATTACATATAGGTACGTGTACTATTTTTAACAGTTAAAACCCGTTTTCAGTTAAAACCAGTTTTGTCCCTGGAGCATGTTTCATAAAACTTACAATTCTTAAATAGGTACACAGTTAATTTGGTATTCATTGCGTAACTAATTTAAAGCTACAAAATGTATCTTGAATTGTTGTTGTAATTTACAATTGTAAGTTTTATAAAACAGGACTCTTCTTATAATGAAGGCCTTTGTTTAAACTATAGTGCAATGTATGTTGTTCAAAGACACTGTCTGGTTCGATATCTAAGCGTAGGTAAGTATATGGAATCCCTCGAATAATTATATGGAGCATTGCGTTATATACCTATAAATTATGACCAATTATCTGATATTTGAGCAAACCTATTACAGATAAAAAAGTTGTTTGTTTTGTTTATTAACATACTGCTCACTATCTAGTTGTCTTTGATTACTTGTGGCTCTGCCCACCCCATTAGGGATTACGGGCGTGAGTTTATGTATGTTTATGTATGCACTATCTATCTCGTTTCCAGTATTAAGATTTAATATGCGTTAGGTCCTGTAAAAAAAAACATCAAAATTCATTCAATTTCTATTTTGACAGTGGACTGTGGACAAACGTCTAAAACTCGTTTAGGAAAGTGTTCGCCGTTATAATCTAGATAGTATGTTTTTTTTTATTTTATACACCGCATTAACCCGCTACTATTCGGTGTTATAGGTACCTATTATACCTATACTTAGTTGTATAGCTAGGCACGTACACTGAGCACTATAATATATCCTGTTTCCGATTTTGGACTCCGGTTGTGGTTGTGTTTATGGCTGTATAAAATTTTTGTTGCGCCTAAAATTTGCCTGGAATAAATTGCTAAATTAGCAATAAGATCACTGTTGTGCGTATCTTATATTTTTTTTCCTAATTTCGGCAAATACCTACCTTGTGTTCAATAAAGCATACTTATTTATCTTGCGTACAACAAATAATTAAATATTTAGATAAATATTTGATACTACTATCCAATACGCCTTATTTACCAGAATGCGGGAAAGCAAAAAGCGCAAATTAATTACTTCTACACCATCATGACAGTATCCTGAGTGTGTTAGCAGACCGGTGGGACTCCCCGCTGCTGAGGCGCTGGATGCAGCTGCACGCTGCTGTGCCAAGGGTCGCGCGTGTGTATTAGCTTAAGTTGTATAAGTTGTTACTAACATTAGAATATAAGTTGTTTGTTACTAACATATATGGAAAAAGTCCGAATTGAATAATTTGAATTTTGAATTTGAAAAAAGGAGGGTTAGGTATGTGTATGACCGCTATGTAGATATGTATGTATACTTATACAGGATGTTGGTGACATAGTAACGAAAACTTTGAAGGGTTATTCAAAATAAAGATGCCGTTGTACAGAGCTGCCTTCGTTTAACCTTTTAATTTCATGGATAACAGACATTATGCATCTTTTATCTTTGAAGTCGTAAGACCGAATGTCCTTTTAAAATCCAAACCCCATTGTTTAACTATTGTGTCTGGAAATCTCGGCCTTAGGAGGTTAAAACAAAAACAAAACAAATCATGAATTTTGAGAATCATGGTCTATATTATTATCATCCCCGTCTGTATTCGGTACGATTTAACTAACACTCTGCATACACATTTTACTTGCGGGTTTGCTTCTATTTAGGTACTCGATGATTATGTTGAATTGAGGATTTTTCAGGCGGCGTTCCACAAAAAAACATAGATGGCGCTGTGTAGAATTTTTGCCTTCGTTTAACGACATTTGCAGAATTTTCGACATTTGCATGCTAATAATAATTAGCAAGATAGAGAAGCTTTATACCATATTGTGACTCTGTACCTACCTACCCTAAGCGAATAAATGATTTCTGATTTCTGATAACCTTCTAATTTCATGAATAAAAGACATACATCTTTTATCTTTCGTTTTTGGGTAGGTATAAATGATGACCCTTGTTATTACACCCAGTCACAATCACAATTCATCTTCCACTCATTATTTATTTGTTTTTTACCTTTATAAGCCTACACCTTCGAACGATTTTGATGAAAATTAGCACACAGATATAGGCGAACATAAAACATAATTTCCAGAGCCGTACCTATTTGAGAAAGAGAAATCTTCGCGGACGACAAAGTTGCGGACAAAAAACCGTGCTCGCTTCCCGCCATAACTTTTGTACCATAGACTACCTATATTACGCAAGCATTTGTAAGAGCCATAATAATAAGGGATTAATAATTATTAATGTTCTTTTTTTACTTTATATCTACACACATTATTTTCTCGAATTAGAACTGAATATTTGTTACATTTATAAGCCGCTAAACATAAGCAAACTTTTGCTTGCCTTTCATTTCTTCATAAAAAGTATATACCGCATTCTCTATGGTGCAAAGTGTTGCCGTAAATAAGCATGCTCCTAAATTTCGGGGTACGAGTTCAAATGTCACCATTCTAGTTTTTGTTCTAAAAAACTGTCCAAGAATAAAGAAAAAGTATAAGTAGAATGGTAACTCTCCAGGTGCCGAGCTAGATTTACCTCATCTCCTCTGGATCTCACTTTAATCTAAATGGCCATAAACCGATAAGGAGTAAAGGAAAGCGCGCGCGGATTATCTGTCTCGCTCGTACTTAAGCGTTAAAACAGCACATGGTAACTGGTAAGAATGAGATATTTATAGGAAGTGTTAACTAATAATTCCGAAGGGCTTGACAACATAGTTTATTTTTGCTCTATGAATAATACTAATTTCAAAAGTAATAATGCTATTTTATGTTGACCTTATCTAATTTTATTTTAAGTTATACCTGTCATTTTCTTAGAAAAAGGGCGGATGATTGACAGCTGTTAATTTTAAAATAAATAACCCAGGCAAATCAGATAGATATCTCGTGGGTATGCAACGCGTTTGACGTGAGCTGTCATTAAAATTCTGTCGGGTTATTGGTCAATGTAAAGTTGTTTAAGAGTTCTGCGTAAAAGTAACGTGAGCTCCATAAATGTTCCCTTGTCCCTTTCCACCAAAAAAGGTGGATAAGAAAATGACAGCTGTAACTTAAAATTAGATTGTGTCCAAAAATCTGTCCTGTATTATTAATTTATGTCATAGCATGGTAAATATGATAAGGATGTTAAGTAATGATAACTGTAAAATAAATTATTTTTATGTCTCTTTCGCACTCGGCTGTATTCTACTTTTGTGTCAAGTATATACAAGGTAAGTTTTGGGGTAAAATTTTATATTTTGTGGCAACACCGGAATTCAATTTGATTACTCCTATTGGTTAGTTTTTCATCTTGTCTTGTTTTGCCAATATGGCGACGCTAGTGTTATGAGATGACAACATCGTAGTTTGTGTCCTATTTATCGTTATTTCGATGTTAAAATCAATAGTAATTATCTACCTCAAGCGTTCAAAGAAATTTGGTAATTATAATGGTAATCGTTTTGATATGATACGTGTTTTGACGATTGATTACGCGTCATAAAATTGGTGAGGAAATAGTACTTCGCTCCTGTAAAAATGGCGGGTGTGTTATCTTGAACTGTGTTTTTATTCCCGTCAGGGAAAGTCAAAGAATGATTGTATAGTGGTCGTAAGATAAATCGAGTTGTGTGCGTCATAAAGTTAGCCGCTAGGAGTCGGCATGCGTTGCGTGCTGTGCTGTTTTGACATTTGGAGACGTGATTGATTTGAGAGTGCAGGTGTCATCGCTTTTGATGAAATTATCAGTATGTCGCGCTGGGGCAGAGGCCGAAGCGGCAGTGTGGCCGTGCCGTTGGATAGTGCCCTGTTTAGAGAGAACAGCAATTGCCCGACAGCAGCTCGTTCCGCGGGCACCGTCGGCAAGTGGGGCATTACCAGCTTTACGTCAATCAGAAGTGCTCCCTACGGTAAGAAAACAATCAATTCGCTTCTATCTACAACCTTGAATGATAACTTTCGAACTCTAGTACCTATTGTAAACATAATATTCAATGAGATTCACATTAGGAAGTTGAATATTTTTGTGAAAGGTTGATAATTTCAGTGGTATTTACGTGTAAAACAGCTATTTATGCAACAGGCCAAAGTCGTCATAATTACACTTATTTTATAGTGCATGTTGTTTGTTGTTTTCAAACATGTTTGTTTATGACTAAAATGTATTTCACTTATTTCAGCATTTGGGAACAATGTTGTTAAGAAGCCAGTTCAAGATCAAAATAGTCCACTGACAGTGCCAGCTGTTGAAACAGAGCAGCCACCACCAAAGCCGAAGAAATTCTTCAAGTCTCGAAATGCTGAACTGTACCCACCAGTCCCAACTATCACTTACGCCCCACCGGTTCCCGCAGCACCATTGTCACCAGAACATTCATCTAACAGTCGGGAGAAGAAAACAAACAAGCGAAGTAGAGTGTACAACAGAGATTCATCATCTCCAGAGTTACCTCGGCGTTCCGATAAGACAAAAGCTAAGAAAGGTTCAGTTGCAACTAAAGCTTCTAGAAAGGAGGATGCAGGAGGACCGGGTGAAAATACCCAACCACCAAACAAGAGGTACCTGGTTAGAAATCGTGATAAAGTGATAAATTATGCAGAAGATGGTAGTAACAGTCCTATTCCAGATTTTAGTAGTTATGATCGACCCCTGCCATCTGCTAAAATTGCATCACCAAAAACAAGTCCTTTGGTAGCAAGCCCTACACCTGCAAAAGTTGATGTTGCAAGTCCTTCCACTAGTAAAGATACTAGTGAGGAACGTAAACCACCTCCAATAGTACTCAGAATATCTAAAGGAACATCAAGAATTGTTAGCACTGATTCAAATGAAGGTTTTACATCACCCAGTTCTGACAGACACTCCTCTATGGATACACATTCTGACATTGGGTCAGATCATAAAAAGAGTCCTTCAGTGGAAACAATATGTTCACCTAAGCATGAAGGTCTTAAAATTACAATCAAGTGTTCAGGGCTCAATCAAGAAAGCAAAAAAGAAAAGAAGAAGGAGAAGAAAGAACACAAGTCTCACAAGCGCCATCACAAAAGTTCAGATGATGAACCTTTGAAGAAACCGGCTTCCCCTGTACCAGGCTCTGATGCATATGATTTATACAAGACTCTGGCATCTCCCGTTCGTGACGAACCTAAAACAAAACAGCTTCCAGTTGATGATATTGAATCACAATTGGCAAAATTGGATTCTGGCCCAGCCACCAAGTCACCTAGACTTGAAGTTCAACCAAAAGAACTCCCACCAGAGCCAAAGCCTCCTGAAAGCACTTCAGGTAGAGCAAGAAGAAACAGACCCAACATTAATTACAGTGAAAATGATGATTATTTGGATGCCATTACTTCTCGTGTTGCTACTAAACAGGGGACTAAAACGGTAAGTGACATTAAAAAGGAAGGCAGAAAGGGAAGGAAGAAACATGAAGCGGCAATAGCTGAAGCTGCCGCTGCATCTGCAGAAGAACATAATGAAGTGGATGTAGAAAAGGAATCTCAAGTGGACAAGAGTGACCTGATTAACATCTTGTCTGGTGGAGATAACAAACCTCAAGAAACTCACAAAAAACCACATAAAAAGCAGAAGCACAAACATTCACATAGTAAACACTCCAGTCCTGATCATGCCTCGCAGACAAGTCAAGAGACAGTTCAAGACAATGAAGATCAAGATGACATTGATAACAATGACCATCAGGACGCTCCACAAGATGATTATCAGACAGAGAGTAGTTCACAAGAGGCTCCATTAGAGGAAAACCCAACACATATGCAACAAAACACACATTCTTCCGATTCAGCTTACAACAGTTGTCCTAATGAATACTCTGAAGAGGAGCTGAATAAACAGCCAGATGATGTGTTTAAGTCTCCTCATGGTGTGGGTGAGCCTGATGATCAGATGGATGACAAGCCAAGTGTCAAGTTGGTGATCACCAAGAAGAAAGGTTCAATATTCAAGAGTAAATCTCTGGTAAATGACAATCCTTCACCGCTGCCAGCAAGGAAAAGACGCCATCTCTACAGACATGAATGGGCTAATGATGTAAGTACAGTCACTCTATGTATGTCTTAATTGCTATTACTATTAAAACTTGTTGATAAATTTTGATTGCACAAAATTGTGCAAATGAAAAAATATTATTGTGATGCAATCATTTCTTGGTTAAGATATCTTTATTACTTCTGCATCTTGTTAATTATATACAAAGATTCGTAAATTGTATTTGCTATCTCATGCATGTCTTTGTGACACATAACAACTACTATGTATTAAAAGATAACTTTACGAGAAGTCAATAAGCTAATTCTTATCATTTATTTCTTTTATTATTATAGAAAGGAAATGAGACACCCAGGCCAGAGCAGCAGGAGACAGCTGAAGTGAGGAATCCCGTGAGCAAAGTGCCTGAAGAGCTGACTCGAGTTACAAAATACCGAGCACCTGACCTGGTGGTGGATGGACCTGAGACTACAGAGGCTGTCAAACCTTACACCAGTGTCAGATGTGCTAAGGAAGCTAAAGAGGTAAGTGCTAAAAATCATGTTACAGATCCTTGTTAGTTACTGAAATAAACTTGTAAAGAAAATGTGTTATGATGAATCATAACCTAAAACCTATTCAAGAGACTGAATGTGTAGTTATCACTTTATCAGTACATTATAAAAATAATATTAACCTACTAACAGTGACAGCATTGATTACTGAAGTGAAATGTATAGTAAGTTTATTTTAGTTGAATTATAGTACAGTACATAGAGGAGTCTGTTTCCTCAAACAATTGTACTATTGTCCAACCTCGTATAATATTATTGTATTAAAATTAAGCACTCTTTATTACATGACATTTGTTCTGCTACTTGTTTGGTGACTAGTTCTATATTTAATTGCTAATGATACGGTCCATTGCATCACAAAAACAGCAAATTATTTTGCCATATTACAACTCGCCCTAGGTATGTGAGTGGTTAGGCGGGAGAGATAGAGAAATACTGATTGATGGATTGAGTCAACTTAACACACAGTTCTTCAATCATTCAATCGCGTCCTCCCCTGTATCACCGCTCACAATAAATGTCGCGTAGACTGTAGTGAATAGTAGTGTTTACCTATAAAGTACTGGACTGCCCCATTCAATCAACTCAAATGTAAATTTTGTGTTACAGTACTACACAGTGGTCAGAAATGTGAAGAAAGCACATCAGATACAAGAAATTGGTGAATTCCAGGAGTTCAACGATGATGTGGAATATCTCCTGGATGCTTTACAGGTAGCATATTTATATACCTTTGTCAAGTTTTGATGCTTAGACTCCATACGACGCAATTTATAGGTCTCGTCAAAAAATGAGAGATGCTTAGAAACTGTGAACTA
The DNA here is from genome assembly GCF_024362695.1 of Pectinophora gossypiella. Taxonomy (NCBI): domain Eukaryota; kingdom Metazoa; phylum Arthropoda; class Insecta; order Lepidoptera; family Gelechiidae; genus Pectinophora; species Pectinophora gossypiella. Next base: position 9,765,235 of record NC_065413.1, on the reverse strand, counting down.
AATAATATTAATAAGGTCTCAATAGTAAGGAAAAGTACAGTAAATATAGCAGATGATTTGTAGATAATATAAAATATTCAGAAATATTCCAGTTATTCCTTTTATATTAAATATGTTTTCTTGAGAATAATAGAAAGCTATACAAAATGTAAAAGAAATTAAATGACCAGTAACCACAATTAAAATAATAATCATAATTATCATTTCTATATACCTTTTATGTTACGAAGGTAACTAGACTCCATGAAAAAACAGGATAACGCAAAAATGATGTTACCCATTACATTTTGTATTATATTTTACATTTTTATGATGCTTACCAACAACACAGGTTGTCAGAAGTATGTTAACATCACTATGTTGTGGCTTGTCATGCAAATTAGTTTTCCTGTATTGCATTTCTAATTGACTGACTACTTTGCTGCTTCATCCTTAGATATAATCTTTCCTTGAAATAGAATCTATTTGTTAGAAGTTGTACAATCAGACGCAACTAAAGGCCATAATTTCTATGGGACTGGGGTGAGCCATAACTCTACAAACTAGGTAGGTACCAGATGACGTCATGTAGCCAAACATTTGAATAAAGACGCTATTACATTACGTGATTGATCGGACACAATGCGTCGCTTAGGTATATTAAATGTGTGGCAAAATCCTGGCCACGCCCACCCGAAGTCTGATTATAATTACAATTCCTGGTACCCGTGTTCGAACAATTGTGCAGTGTAATAGGCCTTAAGATATCGAACACGTGATAAGTTGAGCGCGGACGCGAATTTCCTCTCGCTTACTTGCAGCAGTATGTAAACATTCGTTGCCTGCAACAAGTGGACAGGGAAGAGGTAACGTGACCATCAGCGAAAGCAACTGAATATGAAAGCATTATACCCCAAATTAACCAGACACTACACTAGTATCCATTGACACTCCATTGACAGTTTACTAAAATCGCATGTGTTATACTTATGATTTCGTTGATGTATGTACAGGACAACAACCCGATCTCGACGCGTTGCCTCTCGGCCATCACGCTGGCGAGCAAGTGCACCGCGCCCGCGTTCCGCATGCACCTGCGCGCGCACGGCACTGTGCAGAAGTTCTTCAGTGCGCTACACGACGCTACCAACGATCAGGTATGTACCATTCTGCTTGTAATATTTACATTTACTTTTTTAATGCTGTTTTTGTTGGGAAGAAAAGTTCATACTTCAGTTACATTATTTGTGAGGCTATAGGTATAGAATACAGAATAATACTGCATACTGGGAGCTTAAAAAGGCCACATCGAAGCAATTCATCTAAAAAGCAATATTGCTACTTGACATTTGTTTGCATTGCGCACTTACTTTTGTATGCGCTTCGATGTGGCTTTTTTAACCCCCCAGAACGGCAACTTTCCGCCCTACACCAATTTGTATTGGGCGCTGATCTCACCTTCTCTAGGTCTTTTAGTCTTAAATAGCCGTAAGCCGCTAAGGACTAACGGGGAGCTCGCGGAATGCCTAGCTCGCACTTACGCGACGCATGGTAAGAATGCGATTTATGCATGGAGTGTCTGAGTTGAGCTCTAGGATAGGTTGTCCATTAGCTGTAAGGCCAAACGCATTTTGGAACAATTCCAACATGCTAAGTAGTATGAGAGCGCGTAGACCGAGTACGAGTTTATCGTCGTAGAACAATATATTTATGTATTATAAAAAAGCCATATCCAAAGTGAAGGTTAACCTGTTGGTCCCGAGCTACTAGTCCAAAACGCGTTCAACAACCCGCACTGTAGCAGCATGATCCATACCCCCTCCAGTTGATTGAGGGGATGTTTGTGACCAGTAGTGAAACATAAAAAAGCTATTTATGTTATGTAACGTGTATGGTCTGTTGCAGAGCCTCGGCCTGTGCACGGCGACGGTGATGTTCGTGCTGTCGCAGGACCGGCTCAACATGGACCTGGACCGCGAATCGCTCGAACTCATGTTGAACCTACTGGAATCCGACGTTTCACACAAGTAAGTGCTCACATCCAGATAATTCCATATTTAATAAATAACCGGTTTTGTCCGGTAAATGGCAATAGGCTCAACCCTTATTACATTACAAGTACCCCTTCAGGGAAACTGACTTAAGGTGATGTGTTTCAGTCAGCTAGGTAACGCTGCGTCAGTAGATGGCGTTACTTCTGCAGTTTTCGTATTTTTTTCCATTTATTCGTTTAGTGTTGAGTACTGACCCAGTGAAATGTTAGGTGGCGAAATCTTACATACATTATCTTTAAGTTAAGCTACAATTTTGAAGTATTTACTGAAGATATCATATTGAAACATTACATCAAAAGTTGGTGTCATTTCAATTTGTGTACAAACACGAAGCTGTCACACACACATGCAAACTAGGTTAGCTATTAAAAGAGATGCATAATTTGAAGTCTACTTCTAACTTCTAAATGGCGCATTTGGTAAAGCAGTAGCCGCCATTCTTAAGGTTCACGGTTCAAACCCAACTGCATGTTTTAATTGTTTTTACTTTTTGTATTTTTTTTTACAATTGAATTTGGCGAACCCGTCTATTTGTTACGGAATTTTCAAAAAGTATCACTTTTACCAATAATATTATAATTAAGTATACAATAATTTACTTTGCACTAAAGTACCTTCCGTAATTTCCGTATTTTTTATTTTGTAAAATTCTAACAGGCATTAATCGCATCAGTGAACAAGCGGCTAACTAAAAAACTACTGAACGGATTTTCATACGGTTTTCACCAATGAGTAGAGTGATTCATGGGCGTGCTTTAGGGTTTATAATTTATACAAGTATTTTTTTGTATAAAATGGTTCAAAAATGATGATGAATGTCAAACATAATTATCGTTACAAATATAGCCGACTTGGAGCTTTCGGCGAAAACGCTGCCTGAGCCCATTGAGATATAACAAAACAACGTATGGTTGAATTGTTCCTTTTTTGTAGGTATACCGAAAAGTCCACAATATGTCATAATAATTATATTGTGTATAAAGAATTGTGTATATGTATTGTATGATTTTACAAATAACGATCACAGTACAGTAATAATAAGGTAGATTTTTCCTAAATTGCGTAGGTTCAAACTTTGTCGCATCGCGTTTGAAAGATGTAATAGCGCTTCAGGACGTCCCGCAAGCACGGCGCTGATGTCGCAGTATCCGCATATAATTATTATGACTTGTCATTTAGTTCCAATAAAATCCGCGGGACTTCATACGTATGTCAGTGACAGCTGGTGATAGCATGCGGGACACTTAGCACCTAATCGAATTCTATGTTGTTTTCGCGCCCAGTCCAGACGTCTCACAGCGCATTTCTGGACATATATTTACGCGTGGTGTTTATTGTTAGGTTAGTTAGTTCAGGTTAGGACGTCTTTTTATAACGAGGACGTTAAAAAAAGACGAGGCTGGGACGTATTGAAGTAGTATTTTCCATATATACGCGGCCTGAAATGGGCTGTTTCGGGGACCTGAACTGGTTGCTGTCGAACTTATTATCACGTTTTCTTGATTAAAATTCATAAATAAGTCAAATAGAAAATAGAAAAAAGATTTTATTTAGTTTTAGATCTGTCATGATGTCTGTGATGTTTGTTTATTATACATAAGAATTTCAAAATTTTTCTTATTTTTTTTCCCAAAGGGCAAGGCAAAGGGAACTATGAACATACAGCCATGTCTTGTGTTTTTTTTTCTTGATGATGATTAATGAAATGATGAAACCTAAGCCCCCATCCTCGGAGCAGACTCCTACTCCGAACCCCAAACGAAGTAAGCGGCTTGTTGGCGCAAAGCGAAAATAGATAGGTACACTTTGTTTATTGAAGATTCCGATTTAATAATACTATCGGGAATGTTTTCCGACTAATGTGATCATTAACCACAAAACACCACTTCGTATTGATTATTTAGATTATTCAATGAAGAAAGCAACCTTCCCGTTCCCGGTCCCACCAAAAAGTCCGCGGCAAAGAGAATATAAATAAATCTGTATGTTGGATGGAAAAACAATTAATTATAAATGACTACTATTTAGGCCGGCAAATGCAACAACTTCTTTTTTGATTTGGTTTTCCCCGAAGGGTAAGGCAAAGGGAACTATGCCCATACAGCCATTTCATTTTATGTATTGATTTTTTATTATAATATATGTCCTCTTTTAAAACACGGTATTTACCCATTATTTAAAAATGTTTAAATAAGATACGTTATTACAAAAATATTTTTCCAATATTCCTTTTCTCAGATTGTAGTATTTTTAGTTTTTTATTTATATTTATTCTCTTCATACAAAATCTCTTTATAAATTGTCACTGACATTCTATTACACTTGTCAAGTAGTCAAAGCCTTTAGAAAAAAAAACTATCACGCACACAAACTAACATTGACACCTCTACACGCTCAGCAAATACACTGTAATCTGCACCACTACAAATGTAGAATTGATCAAAATTGAGGGTCTGAAATATGGTACTTCTCGTATTCGGACCCTAAATTTTTGTTAGTTTGCGAAAATAATACACCAAAATATTACTATTTATCGGTTTTATAACAATATTCCTCTATCCGTTTTCCTGTAGCACTGCATCAACTTTTGTATGGAAAACGAATCACCTTAATGCGTATGATTATGTGTATACCGAATTTGTGCGCATATCACTCAATAATCTTCTCTCTTATGGGTCCATCCAAACTAGAGATCACAAAGTTTTTTGTGATGTGTCAACAGCGGGATTCAAACCCGGAACCACCGTGTGAGCCCAACGCTCAACCATTGGACGCCGTTCAATACTCCATAATGACTGGATGGAATCATATGAAATGTTGCAGTTTAAGTTTATAAAGTTCAAAGTTATTTTTTTATTCATTTGTTTTTATTTGTTAGAAATGCGCTGGACGACTGTGGACTCACATCAGCTCAACTAACGAAGACACAGGAGAGGGTTCGGGAGCTCTGTGCCGAAATCAAGAGCCAAGGGAAAGCTACGCATTTAGATTTGGACAATATCACCGTAAGTTTGCGATTTAATTATTTATTATTTCATCATGATTGCTAAAAACCTATCCTTTGCAAAAGATTTATCTAGGGTAGTTATTATTATCAACAGGCAAACGTATATTTCTATAATTAATTGTCACCGGAAACTAAACAATCAAAAAAAAAAATGTATCATATTCAGTGACGGTCTATTCTATATTATTCGACGTATAGTTATTCAATTTCTTAACAAATCTTGAATCATTTAAAGGTTCTCAATCATAAATAATACTAACGTTCATTTCTCTCTTTTAGTTCAGTATATATTTTATTTGAACACTTTTTCCTGCCCTCAAAGCCAGACGACGACCGCTCACCACCAAGTGATAAACAGAAAGCTTGGCGGGATGTCGGTACTTAGTTCATCTTGCGATGTAGTACCTCAGACTACCGTAATTAGGATGTAGTGGTGAGCTTGTGGTGTGTTATGGTCCAACCCAGACTTGAGTTTGTTGTACGTTCCAGGTGGGCCACCTAGCCATGGAGACCCTGCTGTCGCTGACGTCGAAGCGCGCGGGCGAGTGGTTCAAGGAGGAGCTGCGCGTGCTGGGCGGCGTGGACCACATCGTGCGCACCATCCAGGACTGCGCCGCGCGCCTCACGCCGCCCGCCGCGCCCGACCACCCCGCCGACTGGGCCGACCACCACCTCGACCTGCTGAGGAAGGCCGACCGCTGCATGCGCGTGCTCGAGAATGTACGTACTATTCGGGTTAATCAAACACGTGGACTTGCTTTAACATGTTTATTGTTCTATTTCTTATTATTAAAGGACTAACAACTAGAAGGACTTACGTTCACCAAATTGGAGATCAGTCCTTATAAAAGATTTAGTACGATCTACTCTGAACCGGCGTGCGTGTATGAAGCGATTGATGAATGTGGAGGAAGCAAGAGAGGTGTGACAGGATCGGAGCAAATGGAATTACATAGTCTCTGCTTACCCCGGTGGGAAATAGGCTTAAGTCTACCGTAATACCGTACCGTATGTATGTATGTTCTTATTATAATAATATCATCATCTTCCTGGGTTCCATACTTTTAGGGCGAGATTATTGTAAAATTTCTGTATTGAAATATAATCACTAATTGTACTGAACTAGTCGTTTTGTTTAATAGTACATTGTAAGTTCACAAGTGCGTAAATTTAGTTATAATGAAGAGAAGCGTTTATGATCTTGATAACGCCATATTGAATAGTAGAAACAGGTAATGGTTGCGTAATTATTTACATTGTCTACAACTTCCTATTGAGTTTTTGCTGCACCATTTTCCTTGTCTATTTAATTATCATAGTCTTCATGTGTTGATCGCAGCACAATATATTATGATACTGGCTATAGCACGACACCTGAAGTGACATAACTTTGTTTTGGAGGTTTACCTGTCGTCTTGATTTACTTTTCGCCAATTTCACTCTTATGTTACGTGCTAGACATCCCGCACTAATGACACTAATGACGTAATAGTGTACATGCGTTTCCTCGATCCACTCAGGGCTTTTATCATTAGATTTAAAGATTAATTTGTAAATAGTTGATTTCAAATAATTTTACTAAATGTTGTTTATTTGAAATATTGGGCCGGCCATATTGACCGAATGCATCCGGATTGGCGAAAGCGCTCACGCAATGGGAGAGGCTCCCCTCTCCTGTTCATATGTCTGTCTATCGTGCCCCACTGCTGAGGCCTTTGCTCAACAGTGAGACACGATAGGTTAGAGGAAAAAACATGTAAAATATTATTGAATGTGGGGGGCTGCAGGGCTTTGTCTTTGCCTTTCCCCGAAGGGATAAACAAGACAAACAATGAATGTGGATTCCCACCCATAGCACGTGGTCTGTTCGTGCAGGTGACGCAGCAGAACGAGGACAACTGCATGTACCTGCTGCGCTCGCCGCTGGCGGCGGCGCGCACGCTGTGCTGGCTGCTGCGGCGCTGCGCCGGCGCCGCGCGCGCCGCGCTGGCGCCCGCGCGCCGCGCCGCGCACGTGGACGCCGCGCTGCCCGCCATCAAGGTGCTCGTCAACCTCTCGCACGCCTTCGGGACCGCTGCCGCAGGTAACGCGCTTTATACTGCTCTCGTGTGCGTGCTAAGCTCGATGACCTCACCGAATTATTACTGTTGTAGGACCGTCAGAGGGCTCTGACGTCGCCTATAATGTAATGAGAAAAACAGCTGATCCGTTCTGTAAAATATTTTTTTATATTTTTAAACATATTTCTGAGGAAATTACCAAAACGCTAAATTAATAATTAATTATACTTACTAGTCAAGTTTTTGCAATGAATTCGAGATCTGACTAAGTCTTTAATCGTTCGTGTTTTATACAGGGTGTTGGTAACACCGTACCGAATACTGAGAGGAATGATTCGGCTCGTAATTCTTAGACATTAGTCAAGAATTTTTCGTCGCAAAACTCATGAAAATGTTACTGTTATTTTCAAATTATTTTCTGTTCCATACTTTTGCGACGGACATTCCACTTGATATTCATGATTCAGCTCACGATATCATTCCCCTGATATGAAGCATCCCCCTCAGTGTTCTGTACTGTGTGACTACACCATTTTATTATCCCTTGTGTCAGCGTTATCTCGTTGTTTCAGGTTCACTTGGTGCTAAGATAATAGGAGAACAACCTTCAGTGATGGAGATCTGTCTCATCATACTCAACAACCAAGGGAACTTCATACCTGACGATAGAAATTTCGAATTTAGTGTTTGCGTAAGTAGTTTTGTACTCAAATATTTTCGTGCTTGAATCTCTTCAGCAATTATAGAAAATAAGCATCAAGCGAGGTAATTTTTTATGAATATAGTATTTTGTTAGTGTGAATATAATAGTGTAGGCACATATTATACCCATTTTTATGTATTTTTTTGGACTATTCCGATTGTTGCCGAATGTTCTTTTTTTTTTTCAAATAATGGGCACCTGTTATTATTGGCACCCACTCTATTTGAGACCTCTTTTCCGAGTGCAAATATTTTTTTGCTTTGCACATAACAGACTTAGGTAATTTATCGTTTGATAGTTAAATGGAATGGCCAATATCCAGAGCAGAGAGCCAGTAAGAAACCAAAAAGCAGAAGGGAGAACAGTTTCCTGTCATGTTACTAATATCCACTTTTCATAAAACAAACGTCAGTTATAGTAGACTACGGATAACGGGCGTGAGTATAATATGTCTGAGGAGGATTTTTAAATGTAGGAATTTCTAGGTCACAATAGATCTGACAAGGTCGCAGTGATCTCGCGGGCTGTATCAATTCGGCCCTCACAATTCTCAAATAACAAAATAATAATATGTTTGTACGCACGTTAAGCCGTTGGTCCCGGCTGCATTAGCAGTCGTTAATAACCATCAATCCGCACTGGGCCCGCGTGATGGTTTAAGGCCCGATCTCCCTATCCATCCATAGGGAAGCCCGTGCCCCAGCAGTGGGGACGTTAATGGGCTGATGATGATGATGTAATAGTACATTTAATCCCATCCCCAGGTACTGATGCTGCTGATCAACCTGGTCCAAAACAACGACGTGAACACGTCCCGCCTGTGCGCGGCGCGCGTGCGCGTGGACAATGACGACGACATCATCTCGCGCAGCCTGCCTGCGCTCGACCTCATCGTCGACCTCTTCTACAAGCGGGAGGACCTCGCCAGGTACGAGGACATCACCAATTCAACCAAAACACATTACTGCTATTCTCCATCTCCACATTATTTATGGCATATAAAACACCTCGTTTTACACAGACACTACACATTGACGTTATCGTACACTCGCATGAGCGGAGTTTCCTTTCTATACGTAGTATTATTCCTTATTCTATGTTAATAGCTAAAGTGTTATCATTGTTAAAAACGACACCTCCAACGATCAAAACACTTCAAATGCATAAAACCTTAGGAAAAATAGTCCAAAAGAAGATATTTTACTCTAGGGCATCAAGCAAGACGCATTTCTTTGTTGGAAAATTATTATTGTACTAACTTAATTGCTTCTGTTAGGCGGGCTGAGGAGAACACAGACGCTCTGCTGGACGGAGAGAAGGACAAGGATAAGAAGAAACAGTCTCAGGATGATATCGACGAAACTGTTGCTAAATGTGAGTATTTTGTCGTACATTTAAACTGTTTAATAATTTTCGAAAATATGTGATTATTCCTTTTCAAGGAAGGTGTTGCGTCTATTTTAGCGACGTCTTATTTGTTTACCTGATTTGTTCGTTATATTTTCAAAATTGATATAAATGATAGAAATGAACTGAAGGTTCAAAAAATGCGCGCTAGATGGCGCTGTCCGGGACACTGAGGCTCTGGATTTTTTCTGGATCTTGTGAGAACTGCAGTTGTAATGTTATATTGTGACTATTACTGTGTTTATTTGAATAATACTGTACGGGTGATACTGGTTGCGCGCAGTGCTGGCCCGCGCCGGCACGCACATGGAGCACACGATGGTGGGCGCGTACATGGCGCTGCTGCTGGGCAACATGGCCGTGGCGGGCGCGCCGCACGCCGCCGCCGTGCGCGCGCTCGTGCCCTCCTACGCCGCGCTGCTGCCCACGCTCAAGAAGTACTACGCCTTCCTCTCGCTCACCGCCAGTGTGAGTACACAGCCTTACATAACACCGCCGGCCTTTATACCCCTCCCACAATATTCTAGTTCCCAACTAGTCAAATCAGTTATTTTTTCGAAATCCTATCGTGGGTCACGAGTGACCCCCGCGGCCTGAATATGTCCCCCAGGGCTTGAATGAAACAACCAACTTTTTTGCATGTCGTTGAAGGTGTTAATAAACGTCAAAACTCGAAATTACTATGGAATATAACATGATTAAATGTCGTACCTACTTATTATTACGTTTACTTGATTAAAATTCATAAGTAGGTTAAATATAAATAGAAAAAGGAAATATTTTTCGTTAGTTTTAGATCTGTCTTTATTTAGTATTTCATAATTTATCTTTGACCCAATTGCGCACAGGTGTAAAGTTACGATTGCAGGCTTCGTTTAAACCGGTTGCCGGAAATAATAATAGACGCTGACCTATCGTGATACGCGCCCATAACAATTGTACATCAATTCCAGGCGGAAGCAGCTATAGTAGCGCACGTGAAAGCGACGCAACGCATCATCGAGTTCATGGAGGCCAGCGACAAGGAGGCCGCGCAGCCCGCGGCCGCGCCAGCGCCCCCCGCCGCGCCCTACTACCCCGCGCCGCCCTGCGACGTGCCGCAGGACATGTCGCTCAGCAACCTCAACTACATCAACTACTCCTCCTCCGGCTCCGACCGCATGTCCTCCTCAATGGAACTCGACCCCTACCACTGAGGACGGCCCCGCTCGCTATCATCCCCCAAAACACCCGAAACAACCCACATTGGGAAATATACGTGTTATATCGCTGTGTTTTGTGTGTGTTGAAAGTACTATTTTTGGTGTTGTCGGTGATCAAACTCCGAGTCGTGTTCGACATAACGTTAGCAATAATATTCTCACCGGATCATTTCGGATCTTGAGTTATGACTAAATTAAGATCCGTGCGATTGGATATGTAAATATGAAAGTAATCGTCTGTCGAGTCCCTGTATATTGTAATCCCGCGTCACGACGGAGGAGCCGTCGCCGCTGGTACCGGACCACCCTCGCGACGTTGTCGGGCTGACCCCGGCTCGGTCACCTCCCATCGTTTTGTATCGATACTTTTCCTTTCGTTGAAGTATTGTTGTAAATATAATCTGTTAAGAACTAATTACATAGTTTCGTTAAACATGGATATGGGTTATGAATTCTTAATTAAATTGAGATATTCCGAGTTTAAGTCGCGAACTGGCAATATGAGAGTGCAAAAATAGTCGAGTAAGTGTAAAATAGATATGTATTCATTTATATGAATATTGTGTCTGCACTTTTTTGTACCATACCGCTCCAGGGGATTACAAATTTAGCGTATCGTTTTAATGAGGCACAATTCTTTACTGTAAATACATTTTAGCTAGTACGAATAGTTGGTTCTTTGTTGAGTGAAATAGGAGTAGTTGGGTTGGTGCGTGCGCGCGGAGGCCGCGCCGCGATCAAATTATATTTGTACGAGTAGGTGTGCGCCGGCGCCGGCCGGCCGCGTCAATGTACAAACACTAACGTCGTTAGTTGAGAGAATGATTTATGCATTAGGAAATAAATAGGACAATTTTATGATGTTGGAATTTAAACCGATAGTTGATAGACGTAAGACAGCGAATGAATGATATTACTAATTATTTTAACACGTTTCGTGTTCTTGAAATTTCTCAACCTGACTGATTGTCCACTAGAGAAGATTCGGAATTTAATTTTTGATGGCTAGCTTATATTGACGTATCGAAAGGCACATGAACTACTTAATGAACCTTGATTTATTTGGCGTTCAAAGACCTCCAGAATCTGAGATGAAATGAAGTTATTATATTGATGGCTAAATTGTTTTTATTTATTAGACAAACGAGATTGTCTGTAGATAGATCATTGCCACTAAATGAAGTTTTTCCCCGCGCGTCCCGGCCGCCGCGGCGGTGGCCGCGCCTGCGCAGTGCGCCGCCGACAGCTGCCGTCAATGCCGACATTTTCTGACAGCTTTACTTATTTTATAAGATTTTATGTTGAACTATACTAATCAAGTGGCGGTCATAATTCGTAGAATTGTTTAAGGACTGCGACATTTTGGGATTTTTGTATTTTATTTAAAAGACTAGGGAATTCCTTCGTGTTTGTTGTACAGCTATTGCGATTCTTATTGCCTAAATTTATATTTACGTAATTTATTGATCTATGTATGTATAACTAAGTGTAGCCCTTAAAGTGCATTTCGTTATGAAATTACACCTTTTTATCACACCAGCGTTTTGAATATAGTATGTTGTTTTAGACTATCACGAGAGTTTGATATCTTGAGAAATTATTATTGTATATGTAACGTGTAATTATGTTATAAAGTATTACGTGTAATTATTAAAAGAAGGACAATTTAAATACATTTTTGTTTTTATTTTTAGCCCATTCACTACATCTAAATTAAAAATAAAACGTGAATACTCACTAACATGATCTGACGATAGATACCGCGGTAAACAACTCGTAGCAAGGTACGGTCACGAGTACTAATATGTATACACTTTAAAACCATGTCACATTAACTTTTTTGACAAATTAAACCGTAAGTCATTAAATGTCAAATATGATAGTGCGACAGGGTTCTAAGGTGGGTACTTGATATTGCTCCTGACTACAAAAGTAACAAATACCTAAACGCATTGATGTATAATATAAGATAATATCGTCACTGGAAAGGCAAAATTACATAAGCGCCAAAATATCCTAAAATAGTAGTCCTTCTTATGATATCTATTGCTAGACATAGAAATTAAAAAAACAATGTAAACTTACGTTGACGTCGTCTAAATTCGATAAATGGGTAAAAAGCTATGATAAAAAACGATTAAAATACTTTAAACGGCTTTTTGTTGAAATGGCACTTTGGCGCTTACGTAATTTTGCCTTTTCAGTGACGATATATAATAATAGTCACTATAGTACCACTAAACGAGGTGTAAGTTTTGCCGTTGCAGTCTATGTACGAAGAGAGCTTGAAACGAATATTTAAATTATCCTCGCAACTAAACTTTATCTCTACGGAACATAAAGCATAGTCGCGAGTCGAAAAATCATATTTAAAGCCCTGTATGTAACTATTGCAACTATTTATCAAAAAGTATAAAATCGTTTAGATAAGTTTCTAGAACAAGAAGATAAAAGGAACCACCATGATTGAAAGAAAAATACGTAAGCGTACTGCGATATCTGGTACATGTACAATCTGAGGACGATAAACACATCGTCTAGTAAAGATTTTCCGTCCTAGTTACCTTTGTACGAAGCTCACAAAATTCCCCGTTATTTCCACAGATGGCGCTAGGGGTATCGAAACTCAGTTTAGGGCCTTTCATCCTATGACGAACAAAAGATGCCTGGCATAATTTTATACAAAGGTTTCACAGTACGGTGGTAAACAGGTACAAGTAGTGTTAAGTTAGGGTTAGATGCGTTCTACGCCGTCTACCCTGGCGACAGCAGGCGCGCGGACCCCGTGCCAGTCTCCTGACTCCGTGAACCGCTTGTTCGTTCCCAGCAACTGCTCAAAGCTGGCCTTCGCTAAGCTGTGCTTCGTCCTCACTTTCTGCAACAACTCTTCATCATACACCTCATCAGGGTTATCTAACTTCAAATGCGCTTTCATCTCCTGCACCGTCACCAATATACAGTTCCACGGCGACCAATCCTTCTCAACATGCCATCTACACAATCGCAACTCGGTAATCTCTGCGCATTCGCTGATAGCCGAATGCGAATGCCAAAGTTTCTCTACAATGAAGAATATATCTTTCTCCTGCATGACGAATGCCAGAGAGCCCCAGCACTTTCGCCGCCTCTCGTCGCGTTGAATAGCTTTCAATATAAACTTGTACGGCGTCATATCAATCCAAAAGCGTTCCTTAACATCTTTCCATGAACAAGAAGTACACACGAAAAATCCCCTCATTTGGGTGTGCAGCGGGAAGTCTTCATAATGTTTTACTTGATGACACATCTCGCACAAATAAAGTTTGCCATCACTCATCTTCCTGTAGTCTTTGATCTCCTTACACTTGGTCACATGGGAATTCAGCTCGGAAGTTTTTATTAATTGAAATATTGCTGCAGTTATTCTACGCCGTAGAAACTCTAACTGATGGTCGTTGCACCTTCTTATGAGTAAATCACATTCTCTGTCGAGGAGGCCGATGATTTCTTCAGCTAGCGGGTGTCGGAACTCTTGTAAAGCAAACTTCAAATCAACCAGAAGCTCGATACGTTCCTTGACCTCCATGCCGTCTCGGATAAATGAGTTGTACAGTTCCCTTAGTTTCGCTGCTTTTTGTATTTCTACTGTCTCCATTTGAATAATATGTCCAGACTGGCCGTACCACGCCACCGGTTTAGAAATTTCTTCAAGAAATCGTTTTTCTTTGAGTTTGCGGCTGTCTTCTCGGACTTTTACTCTGTAGTTTTCTATACATCGCAGTAGTTCCACTTCTTTATCGAGAAGCAAATTAAATTCCGCTATTTTGGGGCCTTTTGAGTGCAATTGTGATATCCTTGTTATTTCTGCGTGTTTCCAACGATCAACCTAAAAAGAAAATTATTTGGTAAGTATTCATAAACTGGTAAATTTTCATAGAAGTCGAGTAGTTTTAATTGTATAAGATTTTTTAAAGGTCGTATTTGAACTTCGATAATTTCTACATGTTATCGTAGAAGGCCTAATCCTTGACTTGTAAATACCTAAATAATCTAAAACATAAATAGTCCCACTAACAGGACATCACGGGATTACGTACCATTGCATAAAGTTGGTCAAAGTCTTCACGCGTTCGAGGAAATGTCTTAGTGATCAGGTCCTTGCGCAGACGTCTCTCTATAGCTTCACGTTCTAGTCTGTCCTCTTCCTTCATTCTTGCTATGCGCTCCCTGTGAGTAATCATTAATATTACAATAACTGACCTACTGGTAGATCCTAGATGAGTTTCAGCTGACAGTAGTATCTCATCTCAAAAGTCAAAGCATTTCAAACCAAAAAAATCGATCTCGAATATTTGCAAAATACGATCCAATTTTGCTTAGAGGGCCCAAAATGCTCTTTCACGTTATTGGCAAAAGAAGTTTAGCTACTGACACACATAATAGGTAGATACTAAGTCCCACTATCGGTACCTACATTCCGTGCTTAGAAAGGCTCGTTAAGCCGTTGGTCCTGGTTACTACTTATTGAAAAAAGTACTAGTATTAAGAGTTGGCGGCTCAATGGCCGATAACCAACATGAAAGATGAAGAAAGAAGATAAAAAGTACACGCTTCATTTCATCAACTTTTTTATCGTTAAATAGGCAAATATAACTTGAAAGGTTATATACATACATGCACACGGCCAGCCATCGTTCAACCTTCTGCCGGAATTGATGATGGCGGAAGGCTCGCTGGATGACGGACGCATAGTGATGGTGTCTGAGACGGATCACCATCGCCTGGTAAGTCTCGTAAGGCCTCGGGACCACGATCCTGTCCGTTACGTTGGGGATGTAGGCGTGAACGGTGTTCATTTGCGTCGCGCGACTGTAGGCTGTGTCCTGAAATATATTGCACCAAAATAAGGAAACAGTAGTGGCGGCTCAGTAGTAACCCTGACATCAGAGTTAATGAGGTTGGTATTCCATCTCACAACCCACACGATAGAAGAAGAAGGAAACAGTTTTTTTATATACTTTTTTATTTTCGAATAAAAAACAATGTTAGTTATTTATTATTAAGTTTTATTGCAGCAAACGGAAACAACTACAGAAATAAAAGAAGTTTAAATTGCCTACTTCCATAAAACAAAATTACTTATAAAAAGATAACGGGTGCAAGTACATTTCTTACGCAATAAAGTACTTACTTAAATAGAAAAAAATCTGGCGAAGTTTCCGTCTACTTGAACAATAAAAATAAGTAGTTTTTTATGGCGATTTTCGAGAAATCATTAAGTTACTTACAGGGTTTCGCCAAATAAGTAGGCGGTTCATTATAATTTTGAAGTCTCGATAAATACTTACACCTACTGTACTTATTTTCTTCATTAAAAAGTAATTCTTATGTAATCTTGTAAAACTGAACATAAACATAAGATCACGACCATGTCCCAATGGAGTAGTCAGAGGCACATCCATCGTAAGTTGGTCTAAGTATCCACACCTCATCGAGCTTTCTGTTAGACACAGGTGGTGAGCCGTATCGCTTCTATAATGGTCGGCCCAACGGTGTCAGTGAACACTGCACTTAAGATAATAACTCATTGGTGCAAGTCCTGTAGCGGGGTTTGAACCGGCGCTCCCCGTTTGAGTAGCAAGCCGACGTACGACAGTACCACAGTGACTTATAATACATACTTACGTATATTTTTTCACGCTCCTCGGCAGTTTGCGTGTCTCTGCAGTTTTTCTTTTCCGGCGGCAATTTCTCAGGCTTCTGCGGCGTCTGAGTGTAAGCGTGATGGTACACGGTGCCTGAAACGTACAGATTTTTTCTCAATCAATTAAAAACTAATATAACGACACATAAACATAGCTATAACATAGCTGACGACTATATCGTAAGATGAGCTAAGCACCCACACCTCACTGAACATTCTGTTAGACTAAAGTGAAAAAAAAGTTAGTTTTAAAAAACTATTGTTTTCTTTTTCCACGATCTTAGAGAGTGAAATGTCTGATTTTTATTCACAAAATTATAGTGTTGAAGTTCTTAGTTTAATTAAAATGTAATCAATCTATCACCGCTGAACATCCCACCGCTAGGTCATCCTTCTTCTTACATCGCCTGACATCGCTGTTGGTAGGTTATGCGTTATATTTGTGTGCATCTTGACTATTTGCGTGTTTTTTCCAGAGCTTTCGTTTTGCAGAATTCACGGAGGTGTAGGTGTGCAATGTTTGCTGGATGACGTTAAAAATCTGTCTAAATTCGACACGAGACAAAAGAAACAATATTGTTTCAAAATTTTAATATCATTCATTTAAGTCGCAGAAATACGATGTTACTTTATGCTTTCGAAATATGAGTTTATTAAGAAGTAGTACTTAGGTACCGTAGCGTACAATATCGGTAAACCATAACAACTACTTAAGACCAGAATAAAGGTTACTTGGAACCATTAGGTTTACCTGTATGGACATTTTTGTATCCACCTAAATATGGCTTTTCCATTGGCTCCGAAAATATTTCAACATTTACTTGTTTCACCGTCTTGCCGTAAGGGATCATTACCGATAGAACATCATTGACGACGTTCTCCTTGTACAACTTCTCAAAATTTAGTTTTTCGTTATATTTCATCAAGAGTTCTAGTTCTGTTATGCCGTATTTGTCATAGTCGAGGTCTAGAAGCGCCATCCTATCTTTCAGTGGACGTTCCTCTCTGATCAATATAATATTATCAGGATCCACTTGAAAAAGACCCGCCAAGTTCTTCTTTATCTCATGAATCTTCATGATCGAATGATAAGAACGCGTAAATGTTGTGTTTTGATTGCGTACTTTGAACTTAATCGCAACGAACGGTATAGCTTTCTTCCTCGGATTATTTGCTTGTAGTAGCTCAGCGACATACGACTCCATGGGTATGGCCGACAGAGAGAAGTCATCAGAATTCTTAGTGAACACATCGATTGTAAGGTTTCCTACGTTGTCAGTCTTAAGTTCGTTTAAGAGGCTGGTGTCTTTTATAACAGTTCTGTTTTTCGTGAGGAGAAGGTTGCTGTTTGACACGGAGAGCAGTTTGGCTAGTTTGCGCTTGACATATTTGACAGGGATGGTGGAAGGGAAGACTTTGGAGAATGTATCACAAGGATGCAGAGGTGCCTTGAAGGTGACGAGGATGTGGCTGGTGGGGCAGTTGAACTGCTCTGTGTTCCGCACGCAGGGCGCCGTCGGGTACCGGTTGGCAGCCTCGTCTCCCGGAGGACCTGACGTCTTTTGTGAAGGGGCAGTCAGCAACTTCTCTCGTCCCAGCTCACACTGGCAAGCGACCACTCCCTTCAAGCAATCCGCACTTGAAGCTATCCCCAATATCATCTTGGACGCACAGCAGTCTATCTTATTTATACCTTTACAGCAATTCATCTTGTTTGTTCAAAAAGTTAACAGAAAAAACGTAAAGTTGATAAATACTGATTAAAACTCAATAAAACGTGTAACTAAAATAAAATTTCCGCCATGACAGATAATAGATGTTTACTTTTTGCTAAGGGACGGTTGCCGGGGAACGCATGATTGTTTATTTTATCACACGATTTGGCGGGAAACGTAAGAAAGAAGTTTTACCTCGGGGAAGAAGAGAAGAGTACAATCATGAGCAATATCATGTACCCACTTTAGAACCCTGTCGCACTATGATATGACATTTAATGAGACTTACGGTTTAATTTGTCAAAA
Organism: Pectinophora gossypiella; assembly: GCF_024362695.1. Taxonomy (NCBI): domain Eukaryota; kingdom Metazoa; phylum Arthropoda; class Insecta; order Lepidoptera; family Gelechiidae; genus Pectinophora; species Pectinophora gossypiella. Next base: position 9,747,119 of record NC_065413.1, on the reverse strand, counting down.
AGTTAATGTGACACGGTTTCAAAGTGTATATTTAATACTCGTGACCTATTTCGTTATTTTGCCTTTGTGAATATCTTTATATCTTACTTACTTAAAGTATTTCGTTTCTTTAGCACTACTACATTTAAACCCAAACCTTATTGCCTAGTAGTAACGTACCAGAACTAGATACACAACAAAATCAATGATTTCAAAACGTTTTTCTAAATAAGAAAACAGAAGATAATTCATTGTACAGAAATGCTAGGTAGTCTGTTTTCCTAAAGAGCAAATTAACCTGTGTGCTTTTAAACTGTAAACTCCTTTGAAAGATTTCAAAGAAAAATACAAGTTTAGCTTTTAACGCTAAGGCACCACAACGGTAATCTGACTGGATACTCTTGAAGCAATTATCTGCTTTCTTTGTAAGAACAGATTAACCATATCTGGGGTGAAATTAATTTTATTTTTTCCGTGTTTTTTTTTAGAATGAGAATAAACGATTCATTGTGTTTGGTTCGACAGCCTCCGTGGTCTAGTGGTTAGAGCGTTAGGCTCACGATCTGGAGGTCCGGGTTCGATTCCCGATGGGGACATTGTCGAAATCACTTTGTGAGACTGTCCTTTGTTTGGTAAGGACTTTTCAGGCTTGAATCACCTGATTGTCCGAAAAATTAAGATGATTCCGTGCTTCGGAGGGCACGTTAAGCCGTTGGTCCCGGCTATTAGTCGTAAAAAACACCTCCACCAACCCGCAGTGGAGCAGCGTGGTGGAGTATGCTCCATACCCCCTCCGGTTGATTGAGGGGAGGCCTGTGCCCAGCAGTGGGACGTATATAGGCAGTTTATGTAAACGATTCATACTTATCGTATCAGAAACATCTTTGAACTTGTGTGGTTCTAGATAGAACTTTAAAAGTATATATTCTAAGATAACTAGACATTTTTATTGTTGGGCTGATTTTCCCTTCTGGTTGGAAGGTCAGACAGGCATTGGGGCGCATTGGCGCCCGTGATAGACAGGATAATGCTAGGGAGATGTTGATGATGATGATGACTAGGGAATGCAATGCCGATCTCACGGGATCCCGATCCCAAAGCATAATATGACGAGAACCCATTCGAGATTGACGGGATTGGGCGAATCTCTTTGAGTTATACTTTTTGTTTAGATTATGCCGATTTCCGATGAAAACTTAAGAATTATGAATGTAAGAAAAGGTTTTTGTTTTGTTACAAAAAATATTTTGTTTTAATTAACCTTATTTTCAGCCATCCTAACTTTACATTTTTTTTATGAACTAGTTCATCCCGAAAATTTCGGGATCTCGCGGGATTGATATTTCCAATCCCGCGGGATCTCGAATTTGCAATCTTGAGTCGGGATTGCATTTTCTATTGATGACACAATTTAAATACCTACCTAATAACCTACATTCATTGTTACTCAGTTGTAGGTACTCTGGCTGCAACGTTAACAAGGCACCTACTTGTATTGCGCTATTGTCGTTTTATTCTGTCAGTAAACAGCTTATCGATCGACAACGGGAACCTAAGGGGGTAGTTGATAGTTAATAAAAATTGAGAAAACAATAAAATTACAGGGCAATAAAAGAACGAATGTGCCGAGCATAGCTGGCGTGATATTAAATTCCTCCGAAATCATAAAAATGATTTTCGATCGTAAAAGTATAATTTACAGACGTAAAATTCGCTGAGTTATGTTACGTGGCGTCTGTGACCGGAACTGACTGGGAACTAGTGATATTGGTATCGGGATTAGTTTGGCTCAATCGGTTTATTTTGATGGAGCTGACTTACTTTACTATATTTTTCACGGCCCCACCTTTATATACGGCTCCCACATATCACGTGGGTCTAACAGAAACCTCAGTAAGGTGTGGGGACTTAGTTCATCTTGCGTTGGATATAGCTCTGACTACCCCATTGGGATATAATCGTTTATGTTATGTTTAGTATCACTTATTTAAAAATATAGTCACTGGGTTCAATGCTTTTCAGTATTAACGATTAAACTGTCAGCGTCTCTATCAATCGTACTCTAGACTTGTTTTCATACTAAAACAGACAGCAGTCACATAATGAAAGTTCCTTTAAATTTTTCACGACACACCGTTCATAAAAAAATCAAAGGAAATTACTTAACAACTTTTTGAAATCGTGACGCATGCAAGTGGAAACGGCATTCACATTATAAAATCCTTGTGTGTAAACAGTGTCGCAGTGTGGACGAGTGTGGGCCGAGTCCACTGGATTATTGCATTTGTACGAGGACGTGCGTTCTGTAAACACGTGTTTTAATCAAGCCTGTTGCTTCGCATCCGTTTGCTGCGGCCGCTTCGCTTAGCAAAGAAAAACTTTGCATGCGTTTTATTACGACGGAAGCGGACGCGCCTCAGGGCTTAATTTCGTGCCGGACTATTCTCACTTTGTTTTATGGACAAAAAATGACCAAAGTATTTAATTTAGTCGGATAGGTACATCCGGTTGCGATGTTAAATCCGCTCGGATTAGTTAACCAACTTTTTATGTTTTTTCAGATCTGATTCGGATCTGATCTGATCTGAATTAGGATGTTACAGAGCTCCGTAATTGAAACCGAAAATATCGGATATAGTTACGAATTAAAAAACTATCCGAACCGTGACCGACATCAATATAAAAATTATGGATAATTTCGTAGACTAAATGAGACATATCATGAAAGATTTTGGTTAGAGGGAAACATTATACACGTTGTTTACTTCCTATACTTACAAATGTTTATTTACACGTTTTCGGGATATGCGATCCCCAAAATCGCGGTCTTTTTATTCGGGATAATCGAGGTGAACAATTTTATAACGCCCGCGGTGTTGCGGAGGGGGGCGGGGGTCTCAGTTCATTCGATTAAAGCCTGTACTGTACACGGAAATTATCAAACGAAACGCACCGACAAGCCAGCGGGCCGTGAGAGCCTCTACGGTAATAGTTTTTGTACGCCAACTCGCTTGTTTCGTCGCGAAAATATCAAGTTTTGAAGTATTTTTTGTTCCTTTGTTTTATGGAAGTTCTTTTCTTTATACCTTCAAATTTTAAGTTGTTGCTTAAGGAAAATAGGTCAAATAAGTTATAGTGATTGTATCTATTATCACTTGTACGGAGTACCTAAACTAAACTCTTCAAAAAGTCTAAAGTCATAACTGAGAGTAGGTACTCTAACCATTGTCATTGATGTATAACATGTTACTACAGATTCGTACCTTTCCTTACATCTTTATCAAAGCTAAGATAAAGTTGTAAGTAAGTACATAAAAGTTAAATGATGTAATCATAAGTATTTAAATGATGAACGTTCAGTAAGTATAAGGAAATTGGGCGGAAGACAAGAGAGAAACCACTGCCCTAATTTTCCCTGAAAAAGTAGCATGGAGAATGCTAAACCGACAAGAGCGAGGCTCTTAAATTAGTGACGATGATAAGTAAATTATATTCTACGAGCATACCATTATAAAACGACAGGTAATAATCGAGATAATCAGGCTAGATTGTAATGAATAGGATCAATCAGTACAAAATTATAAAAGCTGTATGAAGATCACTCAGCGGGTACGTGGCTCACTGAGCTATTCCCAGTCGACCAATTACAATTCAGTCTACCTCCGGTCGATAACTATTGAGTTGTAATGGCTCACAAGACTTACTAACTACGTATGGTATTAGGCTACAGAAAATCAATTGATGATTTTTACGGGAAACTTTCAAATTTCTATTTGATTTTAAGCACAGGCAATGTGTTCAATACTGTTGATTATGATATCTTGTTGGCAATGTTGACTTCACTTAACGTATCTCCAACAGTTGTTGACTGGTTTCGTAGTTACCTGCATGGGCGCCGGCAGCGCATACGTATTGAAGACACCTTCTCTACGTGGTGCGACACTTCTGCTGGTGTACCGCAGGGTGGCGTGTTGTCTCCACTCCTGTTTGCTATTTTCATAAATTCAATTACTCTTCCACTATCTTCTCCCTATCATTTGTATGCAGACGATCTTCAAATCTACACTCAGGCTCCTTTATGTGATCTCTCTGATGCAATACAGGTGACCAACAAAAATCTAAAGTGCATCGCAGACTGGAGCCACTCTTATGGCCTAAAAGTCAATCCCACCAAGACTCAGACCATTATAATTGGAAGTCGCTGGTTCGTGTCTAGAATTGACTTTAATACTTTGCCCCCTATAACGTTTGACGGTGTCCATGTTCCGTATAGCCATACTGTTAAGAATCTGGGCATTATCTTTGACGAGTGTTTCTCCTGGAAACCTCAGGTGACAGAAGTTAGCAGGAAGGTGTTTGCCGCGTACGGGTCGCTAAAGCGTCTAAAAAACCTCTTGCCGACCAAAACCAAGATCACTCTAGCACAGTGTCTCGTCCTGCCTATTTTAGATTACGCGGACGTTTGTTACCCGGATCTCTCTGTGGAACTAGTTGCAAAACTTGAACGATTACAAAACCTATGCATAAGATTTATTTTTGGCCTGCGGAAGTTTGATCATGTTTCCGACTACCGTGCGAGGCTTGGGTGGTTACCGATTTATCGTCGGAGAGACTGCCATATCCTGTTCCTTCTATATTCCGTCCTTTTTAACCCAAAATCTCCTTGCTATCTTAAAGATCGCTTCGTCTTTCATTCTTCTACTCTTACCCGCAACCTCCGTTCATCCAACAATCTGTCTCTAAATATTCCTTCCCATTCCTCAACTTTCTACTCCAAGTCTTTCACGGTGCAAGCTGTCCGTTTGTGGAATTCTCTGCCTGAAAGCATTAGGAGAGCTTCGTCATTGGAGTCCTTTAAACGGCAAGTCAAGGCGCATTTCCTTACCTCTATTTCCTCTTCATCTTCATAATCTATCTACTCCTTTTCTTCCATAGTATATGTAGTAGTTTAAGTAGTGATATTTATTTATTATAACAATTATAATTATGTGTATTATTATTATGTAGTTTATGTAGTCAAAAGTGTATTTATTTTTATATGCACAAGTATTCCCATGCTGCACTATCCCGCTATATTACCTAATATTCAATATCTCCTATACTTAAAGGTTGCCTGGAAGAGATTGCTACTTAGCAATAAGGCCGCCTATTGTACTAATTCTATTTCTCTTTTGTTTTGTATTTTGTTTTTTTTCCTGTTTGTGCAATAAAGTATTTGTTATGTTATGTTATGTTAATATTTCATACAGAATAACAAATTCAGAAAAGTCATCAACCCATACAATATGTACTTGTGTCCGTACAAATGTATCTCTCCTTCCAACGAACTGTGAAAAACACATAATACAAGGAACAGAAATAAAATTGCTATCCAAAATTCTAGACTAAGTAAATAAAATTCATCTCTTTTGGTGTTATGTATACGTTTTTACAATAAAATACCAGACAGTATTTTGAATTTGTCAGAAAATAAATTAAAAGCTCATGTAAAACTTACTTTATGTCAAAAAGCTTATTATTACCTAAACAATAAAAATGTCTAAATGAATAAATTATTGTAATGTATACCTACATCGATTTAAAAGATGTGTTGCTTTTGGAGTTTCTTGACATTTCTTCTCCTCAGCCATAACACCTTGCGAAATGACGCAGATCAATAAATTGACGTTCAACAAGTTTATCTATGATAATTCATCACCATCAGCCCATTAACGTCCCCACTGCTGGGGCACGGGCCTTCCCTATGGAAGGATAGGGAGATTGGGGCCTTAACCACCACGCAGGCCCAGTGCGGATTGGTGGTTATTAACGACTGCTATTGCAGCCGGGACCAACGGCTTAACGTGCCTTACGAAGCACGGAGGAGCTCGAGATGAAACGTTTTTTATTTGTTTTGTGGTCACCCATCCTATGACCGGCCTTTGCGAAAGTTGCTTAACTTCAACAATCGTAGACCGAGCGCGTTTACCGCTGCGCCACCGAGCTCCTTAAAAATCTATGATAATTACGTTGAATAAATGATTCAGATTCTACCATAACTAAAACGTAATTTACCTATCCATTTACTTATTGTTTTAATGATTCTCTCCCCCTGGCACAGAAGATTTTAAGAACTTATGAGAATGAGGAATCTCAAGTATCAACTTGCTAAGTCCCCGCTCTATCTTTTGTAATCGTACTTTGATATTTTTTGTTATAAATTTCTAACTACGCCTTAGTGACTATATTAATATTGAATGTAGCAGAATTAGTAAATTAAATTTCCAATTAAAACTTACGGCGACCGTTTAACGCCCAACAATTCCATGTTCATAGTAACAGTAACAATTGGCAAATTTTGTGCAAATCACAATTCAAATCTAGTTTGTTTTATTTAGTGTTTGGTTAGATTTTCCAATCGCACCTCCTGTTAATTTGTTTGTACAAATTTCGCTGCGGCGCAAACTATTCGATTAAAATGTACCTCTCTATTCCCACAACCCAGTGTGTGACGAGCACTTGTAACATTAACACTATGTCGACAAACGGTTTACGTTTATTGTGATCGTTTAATACGAGTACTTCATATTAATCCCGCGTATTATCGCGCGGCGTTTGATTAGAGTTAGGAAATACGTATTTACATAAAGCCATGTTTATAATACTTACTTAATCATTTTGGCAATCAGGTGATTAGTCTGCAATGCCCTAACCAAAACTATGGATCATAAAGTGATATTCGTGGTAAGTCCCCATCGGGATTCTGATAATAATATGATATGATCCGTGCTTCGGAGTGCATGTTAAGCAGTCGGTCCCACCTACTATTTACTTGAGTATGTAGTTGTTACATGACTCACATAACGGGCCTTTGGCAGCTCAATTACTATTGGCTATTGATTATTGGAAGGTTTACTAACCTGACTCCAGGTTTACCAGGTAATGATGAGGTCGATCATTGGTCTCATAACCCACACGAGAAAAGAAGATAATTTTGGCAATGTCAGACTAATATCAAAACTAACAAACATACATATTTGGTACTTGTTCTCATAAAACACCAGCCCACGACAGTAATTTTAAATACAACGAAATTCATTCATTTAGGAAAATGCACTTTATAAACCCAGAATGATAAGTAACATGAAACAGTTAATCCTTTAAGTCTTCCTTTTATTCCCACACCACACCGACTTGCTACGAAATTAGCAATAAAAAATATAGGTAAGTAAGTAAAAGAGAGGGGAGAAAATATGAGTTGAAGGTGCGAATACCATGTCCAATAAGGGTAATACAGCCTTGTGGGATTAGCAAACCTCACCGTTGGAGAAATCGATGTCTGCCCGAGAGTTTTCCTTTTACCAGGAATACGCAGGAATGAAAGAAACAGTGTAAATCTAAAAGCAGATTATCTGAACCTGAAGATTTTTTATTCACCTATTAGCTTGTAGCTTTAAGCAGTTATGAGTGTGTTTTAATATCTTTGTATCTATCTCTTGTTGTTATGTCTACTTAGTATTTATGTGGACCTTTTTGGATAGTTGAATTTAGCAATAAGGCGCTAATTATATCTATTGTTTTCGTTTCATCTTGCATTTCTTTATATTTAGGTTCTACGTATTATGTTGTATTATAAAAGTCATTGGTGAGTCATATACTTAGGCTGTTTATACGTAAACAGAACAGTTAAAGCAAACAGCAATATTGTAACATTGTGAATGAAACAGCAATATGGGTAATGAGAGCTGATTAGGTCCGTCCATGTGTAAACTATGTACAATGTGACGTCACAGCGCGACAGTCATCAGTTCATTACAAAATGTATTCTGAAAATCATGCGACGATTTTACACGGATGAATGGATTTTGTACTACTTAATGTACCTATTGGATAAAATTGAGTGGGCGCAGAATTTAAAGTCATTGCAGTTGTGCTTAAAGCTACAGTCCCCGCAAAATTGGGTCATTGCGAGTTTTGGGCGATATTTTTTTTCTCTTTTAAGCAATTTTAACAAATTTCTTTAACTACGGCAGACAAAAATAAAATATCCTGCGTGGATCATATATCCAAAGCTCCCCTAACCAAGTCTTTGCCGCATCCGTCACACAATGCAGCTCAGCTATGCCACCTGGGAACCGGTGCAGAGGGCACTCGTTCACTATGTCAGAGATGGTTTGATCCGGGTGACCACATTCACAGTATGGGGATTCCTTTAAGCCCCATTTATGTAGGTGATGGTTTGACTTTCCATGGTCGGTCCTACAACGGTTCAGTCGGGTCCAGGATTTTTCGTATGGAGTCAAAGCCAGAGGGATCCTGAATGAGGTCCGAATTTGTACCGTCGAACATGTACAATAAAATATACATTATACAAGTATTAGACGCATATTTTTTAAAGTAATACATTTAGCTTGTTTTTATAAAAGATAAACCAAACCAATCGTCGAATACGGCTCTCTTCCGCCCAAGATAGTATCGAGTCATTTTTGTGAAAAAGTTCGATAAAGTTTTCATAAATTCATTTTAAAAAAATCTATTCGATGATAACCTAAGAGATTTTGAACTAAGTACTTAATTAAAACTTTTCGTGCTGTTTCTAATTTTAGACTACTTTGATACTTTTTTGTCGCATTTCTACAATGGTTCCTACCTAACAGACAACGGAACCCTGAAAACCGAAACGGGTTCATTTAGTTAATTTTAAAGTTGATACAATATTAATAAATGGAACCAAGCATCACTCATCCAATTTGTGATGACATTAAAAAGTCGCCGGCACAAGTCGCGGGTTGAAAACTGCAATGGCTCTATCATTAGCAAGGTATTTAGCCTTTTCGACTGCGGTTTTCAGTCAATTTGCCGAGTGCATTTCCATCTGTGTCCACTCATCGGCAAATATGCTCAGTTAATTATTTATGAAATTAATTCCAATGCAAAAACGTCATGTTGGGTGTATCGGTGGGAGCGACCTTTATTTGATTACTGAACGTTTAGCGGTGCGTGCGTGATGTATTCTAACTAATAACAGTTTGGATTCACAGCTGCCATATGTAGACTTTAGTTCTCTATTCTAATATCATATATACCAATAGAGCAATACAGACCTCGTCGGTATTTCCCTGTTTTTAATAACGTCATTTCGTGCTTCGGAAGGCACGTTAAGCCGTTGGTCCCGGTTACTACTTGCTGATGTAAGTAAGTAGTCGTTACATGAGTCATGTCAGGGGCCTTTGGCGGCTCAATAATAACCCTGACACCAGGGTGTAATTCACCTCACAACCCACACGATATAAGAAGAAGAATGGCGTCATTTTCTAATCTCCATCCCTTTAAACCAATGATATCGTGTAGACGGGGTTCACAATAACTCCATAAGATTTACGCTTCTGCGTAATGAACCTGAAGGTAGCATAACTTTGAACCTCGAAACAAAATTGAATAAGAAAGTTTCTTCAAAGCGTTCATATCTAGTGAACGATTAGAATTCGAAGCATGAAGTAATTAAGTACGGATAGATTCAACCGGTGGAACAGTTTAGCGGAACTCTGCTCGTAAGAGTCGCGTCGTGCGGGTTCATCATATATGCATATTATGACATAACCGGACTTTATTGCGGCACGGACAGACGTGGGACGACGTGGCCAAGGATTGGGGAGCGCACCTCGCAAATATTATTACCCAGCTTGCCATATTAAAAGTAATATAACACCTTTATGACACCCGTGTACTACCAACTGGATGTTAATTTCGCATTTACCGCACGATGAATATATTTCTTGGATGTCTATTTCGTATGCGTCGAGACGTTAACCGTTATATTTCCGGACAGGCAAAGTGCAATGATATGAGTACGGAGGTAAGTACTCTAAATAAGTTAGGATATCTAGGTTTAACGATCATGACTAATATTTTTTATGAGCTGAAACAACTGTATTCTCCCAATTAATTGAACTCAAAAACGAAAAAAAATACGTTCCAGGATATTCCAACTTGTAGTCAGCCGTCAATGCCGGTTATCTACAGGAAACAAGGTCTTACGTAACATAAGCTCACAACTTTATCCCAATTGGGGTAGTCAGACGTACATCAATCGCAATATAAGACTTTACATTGTGACTAATACTGGATATAAGTACCTATGAATGACAGCTCGTTAGAATTTACGTTTAACCTGTGTATGAGGGTAGACCTATTAAACTGTTTTTGCAGTATCAGTTTGATAAAATTAAGAGGCAAAGTGTACGTGATACTGGCAGAAATGTGATTACACAAAAGCTATTAATCAAGAATTGAATTGAAGAAACAAAGTCTTGAGTGGAAACTGTTTAGCATAACTGCCATCGTTGGAAAAATTCGCGCTAATCCCGATCAACGTTCAGACCAGGTATTTTTTTATAACGTAACTTTGAATTTGCGAAGTTTTTTAACAAAGAGAAGCTATTAAAAATTTGTCACAATGCACATTGGTGCAGCAAGAAATTAGCTGCCAATTGCATGAAGCACACTATTATAAGTTGAGCTTTGTTTCATTGTTTTTAGAGCCGATGCGATGTTAAGTTGGAATATGTTGTTGTTCGGCTGCCAGTAGACGTGTTCGTAACACACAAAATGAAAAATGTGTACTTAGGTACTTATTATAAGTAGTATCAAGTGCTCAATATTAAAAAAATATATAATGCACTTAATAGAACAGTAATTTATTTTATTTTAATTCTTAATGCAATAAAGAGATAAAAATAAACAGAATGTAAATCCACCACAGGCTTCGTCAGTTCCAACATTCATATTAAAAAAAAAGGGAAAGCACTTTGAAATCATACATAATGAAATCCACATAAGCTTCGTCAAAACAAAAATAACTTGTTTTGTTCAATAGAACAAGTTAGTTTACTTTGTCTCAAATAGGCAAAAATATCTCGTAATAAACTATTACAGTTAACTAACCAGCAGTGTGGTTCCACTGTGTAACTTTTAGTTAATTTACCTACTTAACTGATGCGCGTTCGCCATAACATTAATAATAATTCTAAGCTATCTTGAATCATACGTACGGTCACGAGCATTAATATGTAAACACTTTGGTACCATGTCACATTAACTTTTTTGACAAATTGAACTGCAAGTCTCACTAAATGTTAAATATGTTAGTCCTAAAGTGGGTACATTATATTGCTCATGACTGTACATAGTTAAGCTCACGACTACATCCCAATTGGGGTAAGATACATCCATCGCAAGATGAACTAAGTACCCTGACGGAGCTACTTTGAGAGAGTTGTTTTCTATTAGAATATATACAGGTTACACATACAGGTATGTTAGTGACATGTAACGCATACTGAGGGGGATGATTTAGACCATAATTCTGAGGTTAATATCAAGTGGAATTTTTTGTCGCAAACGACTTTGAGGCATGATTCAGCTCATGATTCTGAATTAATATCAAGTGGAATTTTCCATTGCAAAAGTATAGAATTAAAAATAATTAAAAAAAAAAACGAATTTCACTTGATATCAAATCAGTCTCATGAGTGGAATCATCTCTTAAAGTTTTCGTTACGGTGTCACTAAAACCCTGTATTTAACTACAGATGTAATCAGTTTTCATGACTCTGTTAACATGTAGATATTTGTTAATAAAAAAAACCCTTAAACGTTGCTTTAGTAGAAACAGCGTCCTGTCCAATGTTCCTGCTACCTGAGATTTATTCCCTTACTGTCGGGGGGATATAATCGGTAAAAGTTAGCAGTATATCATCCTTCACGCAACATCTTCACTATTATTACGTGGCACAATAATCATGTTGTACGCGGAGAACAGGCGATGCCAAACACATTAGCATAGAGCAGTAAGCCTGACCAAACGTAGCGGGGCCGAGCGTGACCGCGCGGTCGTCGCCGGGATCTGCGTGGTTCGTGCCGCGTGCGCCCCCGCGTACCATTGTGCCGCGCTCACGGACTGTTTGGTTTGACCGATGAACATCCGTGTTACCAATGTCTACGGGAACGTGTCGATAAATGTTGCTTTGTTTATAAATAACTAAGATGTCTTTAGATACTTATTTATCTTAATTTATATTATTTGGGTAACTTACAGCCTTATTTATAAAATGTTAGGTACTCGTAAATACAAGTGAACGTAAAAAAAACGTAAAAATTTGACTGCCCTGAGATGCTGGAGCGTTTTCGGTTCAATGTACCCCGTCGCCGCACAAGACACACTGCCTTGTTCCATGTTCCCCTACACTCTACTAATTACGGACGAAATTCTGTATTTACGAGATTAGTCCATACATATAATGCACGGTTCGGTGAAATTGATTTATTTACGGATAGTAAACGAATTTTTTTACGTAATATTAAATGTACTATATTTAATTGAAGTACTTAACTGAATTACTTTTCTATTTACTATCATATTAAGACATTTTTAAATTATAAAGTGATACGGACTGTTGTGTGGTATTGACATAAATTGTATTGACATAAACACACACACACACAGACACACACACACACACACACACATAAACACACACACACACACTAACTCTTCTTTTTTTTTTTTTTCCTTTGGCATCCTCTTTATATTTTTACTAGGTATGTAATTATGTGGATAGCTGTAATTGGTCTTACATATTGTAAATGAAATCATACATTGTACAATTAGATATAAGACTGTTGTTGTCCCAAATAAAAAAAAAAAAAAAACATTTCAAATGTTCATGGAGACTCAGATACAGCCAGAAATTAAATTGGGTTCCTTGGTCAGTAAGTTTTTTACAATTTGAAGGCCACTGAAAATAGGTCAAAGCTTTATATTAACTCATTTTTATGATCTAGGTAAGAAGCTATTGTTTCTACAATTATTGCGACTAGGAGGAATGTGAAACAAAGTATTATGTCGCAAAATTCTATTAGAAATTCTGAGATTGATCATATTAAGGGACCGATTGTATAATCATTCTGTCCCCGTGCAGCGCTTATCGCTATCAGCGTACTAGGGTCGATTAATTGTTTCAAATATAAACCCTCTCACATAACACTCTGAGGTCCGAGGTTCGCGTAGCTACCCTCTTAAAATTTTACTTTATGATGATAGGAATAAAACTATGTTTAGTACTTACTTACTTGCTTTGTTCTACTAATGTGTGTCAGTACACACATTTTTTTGTTTAAGTAATGAAATGTTTTTAGTCAGGGTGTTAGTGACATCGTACCGAATACTAAGTGGGTGATTCAGTTCATGATTCAGAATTAATATCAAGTTGAATTTCCCGTCGCAATATTCTTGATTTTTTGTGTTTTTTTAAACTATTTTCAATTCTATACTTTGCGACGGAAATTTTTACTTGATATTAACACAGAATAATTAGCTGAATCATCCTCCTCAGGTTTCGTTACGATATCACTAAAACCCTGTATAATAACTACAGATGTAATCGTATTCAGTTTTCGTGACTCTGTTTATATATAGGTATTTGTTTATATAAAAAAACAACTTTAACGTTCTCGTGATGGTCATGAATGCGTGCAAATATAATTACATTACTAACAATAGTTTCATATAAGTCACTTTTTACTAACATAATATGGATGTATTTTTTTCATCCGAAATAAACAATTTTATTTATTTATTTTTTAGACAGCGCCCTATCCAATGTTCCTACTACCTGAAATTTACTCAAACAAGTACCGGTAACATTCGATTCTCCCTTACTGTCGGGGGAATATAATCGGTAAAAGTGGTCAGTAGTAATCTATGAATCGCGTTAACAGCACAGTGAGCGAAGACATAAAAATCTACGTGTTTACGAACCCACAGGCCAATATTCCACCGACTGATTGCTTCTTTATTGTTACACGATAAAAATTTTATTAGACGCCCGTAAAATGTACGAGACGCGGTCTCACTAGCCAATATATTTGAAACTGGCCTGTAACGAAACCGTGCGGGAGTTTAAAATTATTGATTTACATTAGCCAATTTCTATAACTGCTTCTCATGCTCTGGCCAAGTAGTGTCTCTCTCTTTATTTAAGAGCTGCGCTCTTGTCGGTGGAGTAATCGCCACCATTTTCATTACTCCATAGATAGGGCGTGTAAAACGATGGTTGCCCCAATCGCCTTCCGTTCCGCAGTACACCGACCAATTTCTCAATCGGTGATGTTCTAGCTAGAGCCCTACCAGAATCCATTTCCTCGGCCTCCAAATAGTACTGATACCGCCGCTGCCCGGCATCAGGGGTGCGCTTTTGAAGTAGTGGCGCCTACTCGCTACGTCACAAAATCGTCATAGAACCTAAGTAGTGTAGCCAAGCTAAAATAAGTCACGTGAAAAAAACATACATAAACATACATAAACTCACGCCTATTTCCCACCAGAGTTGTAAGCAGAGACTATGGATTCCCATTTGCTTCGATCCTGAAATACTTCTCTTGCTTCCTCCATATTCATCAATCGTATTTGTCGCCGGTTCAGAGTAGATCGTACTGAACCTTTTCTAAGGACATCTCCAATTGGTCAACGTTCTTCTGGGTCTTTCTCTGCCAGCCCTACTACCAACCTTGGCTTTATATACTGCTCCGAGTAATCCTAATAATCGTAATGCTTATCGGCGCCATATAGTGAAATGAGTAAAAAAGCACATAATCGCTTTAAAACTTATAAATAGGTATACCTGCGTAACAAAATTAATTGTTTTTTTTTTGTTTTGTTTGGACGTGACTTATTGTAGATTTGCCGCGGATGGCATTAACTACTTGGTCGGATAAATGGGGAGCGTTGATTGTACCTGAAAGGTGTTTAGTTGAAAGTACTTAAAAAGTTTTAAATTTAAAATACTTTTAAACATACAGGAAATGATACTAACTAGCTATTTACTTTTAAAAACGCGCTCTGAATAAAGCTACGTAACAATATTATGAACATAAGTTGAAGATAAAAACAAATGTCTGCGATTTGTTCTTGTTATGTGCATACGCATTGGTTTTTTACAATGAACCGTACACATGCCCTGCAACATAATACTAAACTAAATATGTGGGATATTTCAGAATGGTAGTCAAATTAGTACATCAAACATTCAATAATTCTTTATTTATCACACATACATACAGGGTGTTGGTGACATCGTAACGAAAATTCAACTAAATTTTTTTCGTCGCAAAAGTATGGAGCTGAAAATAATTAAATAATTATACCCAAAAAAAAATAATGAATTTTCAGAGAGGAAAAGTATAGAAGTGAAAATAATAAAAAATAAACACAAAGATATCATGAATTTTGCGACGGTAAATTCTATTTCCGAATCAGAATCATGAGCTGAATCATCAGTATTCCTTGCGATGTCACTAACACCCTGTATAACAATACAAAGACAATATCTAAGTATATAGTACCACACAATCTGTCCTCTGTATGTTCGAGCTAATCTCGAGAACACTCTATATATAACTTTTTTTAAAATTACACAGCAACCTGTATAGCCTATTGTCATTAACCGATCACATATCCTGGAAACCACGTGATATCCATTATCTATGAACCAAACGTGAACGCAAACTCATAGTGTCGTACTCTGTAGTTTAAAACCCGAGGCAGGATTCTAACCCGTGACGTATGGACGTAAGTCACCCGTTCTCAGAACAGAGATTTATAACCAGGTTTTAACTACGTGTTTGCTACTTCCCTAGACCAGACCAAGAAGTGACGTGCTTATTAACAACAAGAGGCTGTCGCGCTAATTCATAGGGCTTAGGGCTGCATAGAAATGCAGCCCTATGAATCACTTACAACATCCACAACAGACGTTGTTCCATTCCTTTCCGTATCCACACAAACACGCGAAATATGCAACCAAATTCATAACGCTGTACAAAAAAACACATGGCTGCTCGAACCGTCGAACCGTTCAAATCGTTTAGTAAACACCGAATAGGTTGGTACAAGTGAGGTACAACGATTTTAATCGAATGGAAACGGAACAAAGTGAAAATGTACACCTCAATTATTCCAACAGGCGCGTTTGGACAAACTGGGAAGCGATGTCAACGGCTGGCAATACCGGGCCATACCGGACCGGACACTGCCTTTGGGTAGATGCTCATTCGACTATCAATATCAATGTAATCTGCTGGAAACGCATCATGGGACATAATTCAAATTCAAAATATTTATTTCGGAAACTAGTCAATATTATGTTAGTAACAGAAAGCTTAACCTAGTATTAGTAACAGATTCGAAAATAAGCTACATGAGACAGGCCCGAGTCACCGAAGCCACGGGCAGCTAGAATGTAACTGCATGCAATATACATATACATAAATATGTAGGTAAGAATTATTTTAATGAGACGCTCGCCGATGACCGACATGTTTGCAGAAAGCATGTGCTCAATGGGCGTCAAACTCACAACAAGACCTGGTTCGAGACACTGACGAGTAGGAGAATGAAACTACATCAAGCTGACAACATTCCACCTGTCGGAGGCTCTACTCAGGCTCCTTTATTGTATTGAAGTCACCTGGCAATTTGTCATGTTAATAAAATACCTACCAGCTAATTGATAACCCCACAGATGAGCCTGGAAAGTAGATCTTCTATCGTGTGGATTGTGAGGTGGATTACCGACCTTATGAACCCTGGTTATTACTGAGCCGCCACAGGCCTGACATGACTCATGTAACGACTAGGTACTTACATTAGTAAGCAGATATACTCGTTATAATGTCCATAGATAATACGTTCTTCTGATTAATTCAAGAGAACCTCTACAAGAGATTCTAACCAGTGATTAGGTAACCATTTGCACTCAATTAGTCTAAAGAAAACGATTCGTAAAATGTAAAACGCGTTTGTAAGCTAGCAATTAAACTTGCTTAGGCGCCTGTCGACACTTCCTTGGTTAATTGAAAAAGTTAATGAATACTACGGGTACTTACTTACTGCCTGTATTTTTTGTCCATGACCTTTTAAACCAGATAAAGGGTGAATTTTTGAAAGTGCTTCTATACCATTCGTAGTTTTGGTGGCGCAAATATTGTTGTAACGGTAAGCCGGCCATTGGTGTCTTTTTGTTGATAGAATCGAAATTGTCTATGAGACATTTTATTATGTAGCTTATTTAGTACTTAGCCAGAAAAATGCTACACAAAAATCACGTACGTCCGCCGGAGAGCTGTTTCTTTATGACGTAGGACGTTTTCAAATATCCCCCCTACTTATTGATAATTTATAAAGGTTGCACAACTGAGCACAGAGTTTCTCTAATCAACAAGAGGGGGCAAGGTAAAGTCGGTGATTGTAGCAAGGCGTACGGCGGTTGGGGTACGATGCCTCGCAATGTTTGTATCCGCCAAAAAGCATTGTTATTGCAACATGCATGCTGATCTCCCGCAGGTTTGGTGGAGAATCACAGATCAATTTATTTGATTAAATAGGCATATTCCATTTGGATTGGCGTATCCATAATAGAAAGCCAATCATAATGATTATATTATGAAGTAAAAAAGCACTGAAAAATCTAAAATCAAATATTTCCAAACAAATGGTGTCATCAAGAAAAAAATAATTACCCAGAGGACTCCTGTTAATATCACGGTCTATCATAAAAAGCAGTTAATAAAACATAGCACGGCCTCGGAGTCGCCTCCAATAAAATACAACTCAGATTGAAATGCAGGATGGCGATGGACTTTTTATGACTGACTGTTTGCTTCATGCCGACTTCAACGCAACTATGATCAAGATTGCTTTTTTCAGCATACAATCACTTGTAAATTGTTATTTCATAAATTAAAACCATTTCTTCTTTCCGATTCACTTTTCCTTCGCGATTCTCGATTTTGTTGGGCTCTCAAACACTTATTGGTAAGGTAGAAACACACAAAGCTCAATAATCCAGTGTGAGGTCAAGACGGACGGAAGAAGGACAAGATAAATCCACGACTTGAAGCCATATTCCCCAATTTTATGGGAAACCCCAGCTGTGCCCCTTTTTATTACGATTATTTGTTTTTTTTTTTTATAACGCGTGACCCGCTCAATTAGGTGTTACGATCAGTTCAGTAGGTAATCAACAAGTCTTAATTAAACCGTCACAGAACCGGCGATAAAATCTAATTACAATACCAGGACGTGGCCGATCGCGGCTTACCATTTCATATGTTTAGCTCGTGGTGTATGCAATAGTGGCAGAGATTCTAAAATGTTCATACTCCACGTATTTGTTGAGAAAAAAAATATTTGGTTGATATGTTTATTGATTTTTATAAGTATCACCGCAGCGGGTGCAGCAAGAACAGCAAAAACATCGAAAAACAATACAACACAAACAATGAAAAGTGCAAGTACCCACAGAAAGGCAACCACAGCAATTGAAGAACATACTGAAACCCCTGTAATTGAGAACTCTAATAAATCAAAAACCGATCTTAATGACTCTAAAATTATACGCGTCAAACAGATGAGAAGAATTCTTAATGAAAGCTCTATTGAAGCTAAATCGGAAGAACCTAGAGTAAGTGCAGCAGAACGAAATGACGGACAATCAGAAGATGACAACGACAATTTACCAGACGGTGAGTTTATAATAGATATAGAACAATTGCCTGATGAACCTAGAAATGAAACTGATCAAGAACAATCAGTAGAGTTTCCATCTCACGAAGAAAACGAACCTGCCATGTTAAGAAATGGCCAAGGTTATATTGAATTAAATGGAAACACTGAGAACCTAATAGATTATTTGGCTAATGCTATTTATAAAGCTACTTTTGAAAATAAATCCCAAGCAATGCCTTCTGCTGCCGAGACTAGCAGTACCACAGCATCAAACCGTGACGGTAGAGCAAACTTGCAGTCCAATTTATTAGAGAAGCTAGAAGATATATTGGTTCGACTTAAAAGTGCGATGGCCCCTAGAGAGTTAGATCACTCAAGTGCTTCAGCTATTGAAGAATCACTGCCGTCGAGTGGATATAATGATTGGATAAATAGGAATGGATACAACCCCGCGTTCAATACAGTACCGGTGCCAGCAGTAGCTGTTGAAACAGGCTTAGAAGTTCCTAGCTTCTATTCTGCTCCTTTTGGTTCACCTGTTTTTAATACGCAACCATTAACAAGTGGGCTGGGATACATAGAATCACTTAGTCATAGAATGAAACATCTTAATGGTTGTAATTCACTATCTTGTGCCCAAAGAGCGTTGTACGATACCAATATAAGTACAAATCCAACTGACAGTATCTGTTATAAAAGATCTCTGGGTATATTTAACAAATAAGAGTTTCTTACATAACAATATAACAAATAAGTACCTTATTGCACACACAGGAAATATAAAATTACAAACAATAAGAGTACAATAGGCGGACGTTTTCTATATTCATATGAATAAAAGAAATTCAATGACAGGTAGCCGAAAAAAAGTGAACATTTTGCGTGTTTACCAATAGTTCCTGTACACACACATTATTTTGTTGTTTATAATTACGTATATAAATTAACATAATAGCATGTATCCTCGAATGTATACCCACTCCTGGCCAGCTATAACAGGAGGCGAACATAACCATAAACCGGGGAGTTTATATTCTGTTTATCAATAAACGTTCCAACTACATAGGCAAATCTTTTTTTTATTTTAGTCTTATCTCAAGAACTTTCTACAAAATAACTAAATAAAACTAAAACTAAAGTTACACGAACAAAGCATACTAGCTCCATTGATATTTTAGAGGCTTTGAATTGTTTAAAGATCAGCACGTGACAGCTAGTTAGTGAAGTTGCGGAGAACACAAAGAACGGAGTACAATTCACGGTCTAACTAGTCGCAGGCGCGGGCAAACACGATCAACCAGAGTCCAAACTCCGCTCAAAGATCTAGTTAGGTGCGGCGTGACTCCGTGTACCGCGCACTGTCAACGCGATAAACGATTTACTCAGGATCTCAAAGTACAGTTTAAAAAACCTGAAGACCACCTTTATTGTAATTTGGATGTGGTTGATAATTTATATATATTCTATGTTCCACGAAAACCAATACTCGATAAATTGTAAGACCAAAGTCAGCTAATTTTCACTTTGGAATTCCAAACGAAAATATTAGTTAGGAACACAAAAGTAAACTTCCGAAAACCAAATCAAGACTCGGTAAAGGCGAAATTGTTTTTTTTTTTACGAAGACAACATTTTTGTTATAAAAGATCAATCTTGTTATCACTGCACCAACTTGAGCGTGCCTCTTAAGTTAATAATGATGATCAGTATCAGCCTAAGACGTATTATGCGGGCCCAGAAGAATCGAAATACAAAGCCTCTAAGATTAGCAGCTAGTTAAATTTATTACATTACTTATACTAATTACACTACTGTCGTTGGCAGTAACTTACGTACGTTCAAGGATAGTCTCTACCAAATTCACCAACCAGGTCATCGTCAGACAACAAAACGTTGAAAATTAGACACCAAGTACCCGCTGCGAATTAATCAGTTCAAAACTAAGAATTTCAAGGAATCTGAGCATCTCAAGATGTACCGTCCCAGTACAGCTGTTGTTGAGTTATGGACTAGCGAACGTCACTCCAACCATATTGCACCGATGCAGAGTACAAACACCGACTATCTTTGGCTAGTAAGCTATCTTACGAGCATTGGCAAAATAAATTAGTACTATGTTATTTTTATTAGAAAAAATTAATAAAAATAACATAATATATCGAATATTTCAAGCTGCCTGCCTGTCGTGTGGGGCTGCCAAAACAAACTTTGTTAAAAGCCCCTAAATAAAAGAAAAAAAAAACATAATATGGGCAATTGTTATGGACGTTAGACTGATCGGTTATAAATCAACACTTGTCTGATTACTTGTGGTTCTGCCCACCCTACCCTATTAAGGATTCTGGGCGTGAGTATGTTATATATTTGTGCAAACCAACAGGTTGCAGAAAGGTGCTACACTATTGTCATGATTAGTATTACAACCAGGATCTCTCTCCCACAAAATTGCTTCCCCGTAAAGGATAACACAGGTCACAGATAGGTAACAAGCCGCGTCTGGAGCCTTTGTGTGAAGCTAGGTTACTGTATTTGACTGTACTACGATATTGCAATGCTGTCTCGACTTACACTCGTTCACACAACTGTTCCTTGTTTCCTTCATTCATTTATATTTTCATTTAGAAATGTACACAAGCGTTTTAAGAAAATATAACTAGCTAGTTTTAAATCAATCTGTGCTGTGCTTGTATGAGGCATGTTGTGCTTGTTTATTTCGTACTCACATTTTATAATAAGAAAATTAATAAAAATTATATAATAATAAAAATTAATTGAAAAAGCTTGGAGAGGAGGAATTTTGCGTTTTACATTAGTAAACCAAATAAAATAAATAAGGCGTTCTTTTTTCTAATCTATAGTGTTCTTTTGATTAGATTTTTATTCCTTTCAACAGTTTCAACCATTAATAATAATTTCAGTAATTTACATAAGAACGTTTTGTTTACTTATTTTTGAAATACGGATGCGAAAAGTGCATTGCCTACTTCGACGACTACTCCGAAACACGAGGAGAATAATTACGTAATTATACTCCTCGTGTTTCAGATAAAACTGTTCCGCGTGTGTAAACAGCCGACTCCAGAAGGTTCGAGAAATGTGACACTAGTCATTGGACTGGTAACTAATAGCTACAAGCTTCTCGTCGCCTTATAAAAAACTTTTAATTAAACCCGCCATTATGCGTCGACAAAATATCAACATTAATATCGGAGTTCAAGTTCGTTTCAATGTTATTTCAGTAGCTGGTCCGCTCCCGCTATACCTTTTGATTTGCGTTAATATTAAATCTCGGAACTCCAGACGGCTCTGCTGTCCATATTATCATCTACTTTTAGTCTTATTTCAGGTCACGTCTAATATAACTTTGTATATTAACTACAAATATAACTTGTACTTACTGTTTTTTATCTTTTTACTTAAAACCTTGACGCACACAGCACTCAAAACACTGCGTCCGTTCCATTTGTAAGTAATAGTAAGTACTTAAGTAAAATTAAGTACACAAGAATATTTCTTCTACAAAATACATTTTGTTGTTTGTACGATTGTTATGATGGATAATGAAGACCTTGAAAATTATCAACCTACACTATCACACCAAAAAGTATATAGGTAGACGAAGGGAGCCTATCGATACTATTGCTTTTGTTTCTTTTTTAAAAAAAGCAATCGGCAACACTAATGTGTCCCGCTTTGCTGGTCCTGTGTCCAGCCAGCAAAAAAATCATGCTCGGTGGGTGTAAAAAAGTAATTCCTGGATACGGGGCAGCTACTACTACCTACCCATCACCTGAACTATTTGAGAAAGCAAGATATTAATATTTCTATGAAAAAATTGAGGAATGATTTTTCCTATTTATCTCAGTGACGTCAGTTCCATAGAACAAATGGATGTAGTTCGATACATGATAAATACCATCTCTAATACAATGGAGTTTGAGTAATTGTGCCACGTGGAACATCCCCTGTCATGGGTGAATTAATTTTTGCACCGGCGCTGTTACCCGGCGCATTAGAACAAGACAACTTCACACTCGCCCCCAGTAATCCTTCCACACTAATCTCTACGAGGGGCTTTCAATACGGTGCATATAGAAAAGTTAGTGCGAAAATGTTCGCAACTTCTCACCGGCAAAGTTGTCTGTTAATGTATTCCTCTTTGTATATGAACATGCTCGTTAAATACAGGCGCAAGTGAACTAAAAGGTTTATTTTGTTTGTAGATAGCTGACGCAGAAATTGTTAGATTTTTGCCTAACAATGCCTAATACTTCCATCCATTAAATAAGTTACTTAAATATTATATTAAACTTTCACTTGATGAGTCAAGTAAGGCTAAGGATACAATTCAGTAACATTACGCGCCGAATTATTTTGATGACTTTCGGCTTTAATCGATCGATTAAATTATACGTCGTCTTATTGAATTTTCATTTTGTTCATTGCATATTTGAAACTCACAATACAATACGAGTAGGTAATCTTACGCAGATATTTTGCAGCGTCTGTTTATTTGCTCGGCATTTCCATTAGACCACAGAGCTAGAATAATAATGAGCTCCTAATAATTTCTCTCTCAGGAAACAAAGTAAATATTTCCCTACATACCTAACTCTAAGAAAGTTATTCGAATCCAATTTATTTTCCATTTCCTCACTTCATGAAAACTTAAATATGCTTGCGAGGTAAACCACTTTGAAAGCTATCCTTTTGATCGTGCCTATCTCTTTATGCATAACTCTATCAAATTTTGATACTAGAATAATTTCTATCTCTTAGTCAACATTGGTTTTACGTTGCTTAAAGTAAACATGGCTTAAATGTTTTGTTTAAAATTTTGCTCACGTCCTCTAGTATCGGAAGAGCAGATTGTGTAGTTTAGGCATGCATTTGTTTTGTGAAACTGAATGTTATCGGAGATAATACAAATTGTGTTCTTATCTGGGACATAAGGAATGCGGAGCGGGGCAGAGGGGCAGAGTTAATAAGAATTCAAACGACAGTGCAGGTTACACGCGCTCCAACTAATCCGGATAAGCGCAGTGGATCGAGAAGGCATCATTTCATTACCCACTATCGCATCCTGTAAGACAAAACCGATGGCACGGTACTGCTATCCACTCTCAGTCGCTCTACCTTTATTTGAATAAAGTTTCCTCTTTGTTGTTTCTTTCGTGCATGCTTGATAATAGAGAGAGGTAGAATAGTTCTGAAGTACTAAAGATTAAATGCGATAATGACGTAATTTACACCCGAAACTCTTAACAACGTGAGCATAACTACAAGTCCAGCAATTAATCTTTCCCCGCAATGAATGTATACAATCAACATACATTGAAGTAATAATTCGTTTAAATTTCAATAAGTTGTATCTACATACGTATATCCATAAATGAGGTGCGTTCCTGGAACAGTGTAACAACGGCATACAAACCACAATCGATGTGTAAAATCATCGCACTCGACTAATGAGGCCTAATTTCCGCATATTGTTTACCTGATTACGACAATTTGCATTTCATTCGCCATTTTTGCCGAAATTATTAATCATTTAAAAGCAAACAATTAGATTTAGAATAGAATTAGAGACTTCTGATTCGTTATACTTACTATTAATTTAATATGAATAATTTTATATTTTTTGCGACAAACTAGATAAATACCAAAATACATGTATGCTGAATAAGCCAAACTAGATATTATGAAGACAGAATGTCAGAAAACAACAACAATTTAACCGTTTTCTGTAAGTACCTAAGTAAGTTCAAAACAATATTTGACTTACATAAAAATAACAAACCTATTAAAAACATATTTGTAAGAAAATAATCGAATTTTTTGTAATAATACAATTAAAATAAATATACAAACTTACTCCCCCACTAATGGGGAAATGTTATAAGCTACAACATATTTGAATAGAGCAGTCCCGACAAGCACATCGTACAAGCTTTAATAAAAACTTAGCAGAGGCATTCCCAACTTCGAAATTACTCAAAGTGGAGGTGAAAAAGATATTCGTATGGCATTTTTCATTCAAAGCGAGCGACGCTTTCGCGATGCACTCGAAACTTTATGGATTGTATATGAGCACAGATCAAGAAGTCACTAGACAGTATCTTACGTGTCCTATAAATACTTATTTATTCGAGCGGTACTTTTATAGACGGCCAAGCTTCATACTGTGGACCGCAGTCTGTGGTTGCAAATATGGGCGATGGGGCACATGTCCCATTAATTTATATCAAATCCATCTTAGGTCATCAATCAAAGTATGGCCACAAATGTAACTAGATCTCGCCGTCATGAAAAAAACGTGGGCGCCTTTTTGAAAATTCACATTCGGATGTGATTTTGTAAACAAAACCTCGCAATAGATCTTATACGCGGATTGAAATTAGGTAATTGGAAGAAATCGAGCTTTCAAAAAGGCCCATAATGCGCGGTTTTCACTATATGGAATTTTAACCTGTAAAATATTTGATTTTGAATTTAATGTGCTTTCCAAAATGGTGGACTACTTATTTGGGCGATGGGCCTGATTCATTATATGTGTTGCTGACTTTTCGCCCCGATTGGTACCAATGGCGTGTTTTATTAATGTAGGCAGCTAAAGGGCATTAGAATGATTACCAAACGTAAATAATATGAAAAGTACGTTTGCTCAGGCCCTCCCTTCCCTGCACAAAGCTGGAACGTGTTTTTAAAAATCAATACGCGTATTTGCGTACAGTTTTTAAACCAACATGACTCATGTCTTCTAACTCAATTATGTCAAACAGAATTGACTTGCACGATTAATTGTTCCTTGCAGCAGTAAATCTTAATCAGAGTATACAAAGTGACTTCTGTAGAGGAAAACAATTTAACAAATATTATTTTAAAACCTATTCTATTTAATTGTCATACTTACCCAATAGCTGATTAGAACAATCTTCTTCTTCTTCTATCGTGTGGGTTTTGAGGCGAATTACTAACCTCATCAACCCTGGTGTCAGGGTTACTATTGAGCCGCCAAAGGCCCCTGACATGACTCATTTATAACGACTACGTACTTACACAGTAAGTAGTAACCGGGACCAACGGCTTAACGTGCCTTCCGAAGCACGGATCGTCTTACTTTCGGACAATCAGGTGATCAGCCTGTAATGTCCTAACCAAACTAGGGACCACAAAGTAATTTTTGTGATATGTCCCCACTGGGAATCGAACCCAGGACCTCCGGATCGTGAGTCCAACGCTCAACCACTGGACCACGGAGGCCGTATTAGAACAATTATAGATAGATTAGATATTAACAATAAAATTGTTGTACTTATTTATTATTATGTATTTGTGTTAATAATAATTCTTGATTTTTATTTTTTATTTTTGACTGTCGAAGGCGTGTAGTCTATGCTGATACGTGGTCTATGTCCACGAGACTCGAATTAACGTATAAAAGCAGTTCGGCGTCACACGCAGCTTCTGAGCGGAATCACAAAGAGCTAAACATTAACACGAGCTAGTTACTTATCTGAACAGATTGCAAACTTTTGTAGAACTACACTAGCGCTGCCAATTGCTAACTTCATCATTTCCACTCGCGAATACTCCGAGACTTACCTTTATATCGCTATTTGGTGTTTGACGTGAATATTTTCTCGACAATGTCTGGAATCTGTGATATCGTTTGAAACTTGTATCTGCTTTTGATAAAAAACTTTTTATTCCCAGGTATTTTATAGACATGTAAATCGTTGATTGATTCGAATTGTTAATTTTTACCGTGCCACGTTCGGGACTGTTGTACACCATGGCCGAAAATGGCATTAACTACTGTGCCGAAAATGGCTCCTTGCCCGCAAATGGCATTAACTACTTGGCCGAAAATGGCATTAACTACTTGGCTAAAATAGCATTAACTACTTGGCCGGAAATCGCATTATCTACTTGGTCGGAAGGGCAATTAGAGCAATTGCTAAGTACATCTAAGTATTTCTTATTGCCTTATATATAATACTCGTAATCATGTCACATTTCAATTACGTGTACCGATGACGTTAGTAACAACTTCAAATTATGGCTTTATCCGTCTAGCACTTTATCCGGTGCAGCCGTTGGCGTACTGAATAATCAACGGTCATCGGCAGGCAGATTGGCACCACTTTGTTTTTTATTTGGCTTTGCGCCCTCGAATTTGTAAACTGTTTTAGACTTCTATTTCAAACCAATAGGAAAAACTTTTAAATTTGCCGCGGTTCGTTTTGTATTGGAATTAAAACTAATTAAAAATGAATGCCTTTTTCCACCGGTCGTCGTGATCGTGACTGTCGCTCTTCGTGATAGATTCAATCGCTGAAATAATTATTATTAGCGTCGCACAAAAAGAAGACATTGCTTTTTTCAGGATTAATTTGGCTATTTTCTAAACGACAGAGTAAAATAGTAAAAGGGGAAGTCCACGTTCAGTTAATTTGACGCTTGTGAATCCTAGTAAATTGCAACGAACAAGGCTAATCGCCCTTCGTGACGTCACCACGCAGTTACTTTGTCACCCATGATTGGAGGCTTTCAACAAAGCGCTGACAGTGATATGTACTATTTACTGCACTTATCCGTCGTTTTCATTGACACACTATAATATCGCAAAACAGTTTTCCATCATGCGATCGATAAAATGACAAGTAATAAAGAAAAAAAAAATATGAATATTCTTACTGGAAATTTTAAAGCTGAAAACCTAGCAGTAATATTAGTGCTTTTACAGCTTCTTATGAAAATAAAGAAGGAAAGCTGCCCAGGTTAAGGAGACTGTTATTTTTAAGAACATATTATATAGGTGAGGTGAGCGTGGGTTACGCTTGTTTTACAACACTTTAAAACAAGGTAGTTTCTTGAGAAGGCATCACGGGAGGCCACGAAAGAATACCAACTTTATGTGTGTGCGGTCTTGTCTGCCATTTCTTTCACAACCGAAATAATTAAAAGTTTTTACGGTCGCCCCCAGCACCGTGTAAAGATGCTACGTACATGGTAACTGCGCCAACTTAGCACTAAACCCGGGTAGAAGAGGGCATCTTGAATTTGAAACGATTGCGTTTAAAACTCCCAAGTATATGATGCTGTAAAAACCTGAGAAGTGGGGTCGAATATTAAGGAAACGAATGGAAAACACGAGCTTATATTCTGAGGGTTCTCTATGACGAAAATAGGAAAATGTGAGACAAAGATTTTATCTCGGAAAAGAAAAATAAAATAACGATACGACAGAAATGATGTCGTTGCTACGTATGAAATAAACGATTATACAAAAAACAAAGTGTTGCATATGCATATACACGTCACTCAATTTTAATAGTTCGCGTAAATATGCATAGACAGGCCAATACATTTTTACGTATGGGGACATGAGTTGATATCAATTTCGACGCTGGTTTTTGCCAAAGACCGTCCGTTTAAACATTCAAACAACGTTAATAGCGATTTCACAGGCAGTATGGGCGATATGATTGCAAATTCACCTCGTAAAGTGTACACCATCATGCATCCACACATCTCTACCTATATTATGATTATGAGCGTCATCAAATAAAACGTCTGTGTTATGATTGACACTTGGAAGTAATGAATGAATTTATGTTCTTCTGAAATTATCAAGAATGAAAATGGAAAAGTTGGAAATATAGCTGAAAGGAGTTCTTAAGCCGGTGTGGCTAAGCAGTTTGGGAAGCAATAAAAATATTGGCGTTACCTGCATGTAGTCAAACACTCCGGCGGCGGTGTCACGTGGTCCTGATGTCCTCGAGAGCGCAGGTTATAGCCGACATACGTCTCTCACACTTTACGACATTAAGTGACGTGCTTGCTTCCGTATAATTTTCAGAGCCGCTTTACAGCGTCGTTTTCGTCCATCGTAAAGACTTTTAATTATTTCTGACGAGGCAAAATTTGACCCGTGCTCCTATAAACCTTTTGCATTCTTTGCACTAGCCGTTAAGAAGAACGTTCCAGTTTTATAACATTTGCTTTAAGGTACTGTAAAACGAATATTGCTGATGGACAGATCCTGGGTATCTACTATTCGTATTTATTTTATAAAATGAATTTTGTTTAAATAGGAAGGGGGTGTGAACTGTGATCGTGCTATTGTGATGAAACCTTTCATAGACAACAATAGAATTTCAAGTAAGCTGATTAGAAAGTTGAATGACAAAAGTCACAATGTGTTTCGCAGCAAATATGAGGTGCAATATTTGCGACGACACATCGAGGAAAAACTACAGGGAAAACTAACTCCATATTCAAAGAGACCTGTCTGTATTGTATTTGACATATAAGAACTAGCTGTAATCTATGCGAATACCTGAAGCCTAAGAAATTTGAATGAAAAATATTTACCTAAGTACTTACTGGCCCCGATTCCTGCAGACACCGCCTAATTTTAAGTTATATCCGTCATTTTCATATCCGTCGAAAAGGAAAGGGACGGATGATTCACAGCTCTTAATTTTAGGAAGAATGAGTGAATGAATGAATAACCCGGGCGAATCAAAAGGTACGTCGCTGGTATGCAATCTGTTTGACGTGCTGTCTACTTAACTGTGTCGGGTTATTGACGGATGTAAAATTTTTAGACGGTTGGTTTAGATTTGTGCTTAAAATTGACGTGTGTTCCATAAATTTTATGCTTGTCGATTACCCGTCCCTTTCCTTTTCGGCGGATAAGAAAATGACAGATATAACTTAAAATAAAATTAGATGGTATTTACAGGAATTAGCACCACTGTTTATTTTTTTTAAACAACTGTAGGAAATGCTTACGTCCGTTATCTCTGTCGGATAACCACAACTCAGCAGAAGACAAGTTCTTGCAGCATGGAATGATGGGCAGCCGAATGAACCTACTTATTAGGTATTTGATAACGGCAAGGTTCTGAAGATGATAGCGGAGAGGTTCGACTCGCTTGTTCTCGGACGGTTCACAGAACTACACGTAACACGTGTGAGGGTGTGAATCGTGTTGAGGCTAATATTTTATTGGATTTATGTTGTCAGGTTGTACTAACATAGTTTTCTAAGCACTTTTACTAACAACCTATGGATTTGCAATTATCTGAAAATAAACAATTATTGTTTTTATTTGTTTTATTTATTTTCACAGTCAGTTTAGAACGTTTCTCGAGGTACAGTTGCGTTCCAAAGTTACTTACACACAATTATTATAGTTTGTTTTAGAAAACACTTTTAATTAACTTTCAAGATGCCATAAAAATAACTTGTTGGTTTACAAGCATGACTAACTGTTGCAGTTAATTAAAATAATGCCAAGAAAATTAAAATTGCGACAGACCTCAGTGAAGATTTAAATTCTATTTGTTGGAAATAGGTCGGCGACATCGAATAGGAAAGCATTGAAATAAAGAGAGGGGTTACTGCTATTTTTATCGAGTTGTCATGGAAGTGACTGGGTGTGTGCAATTCACATCTACTACTGGCTTTAACAGAGATTGGTCGGGAAAGTGATTAGGCAGCCTTCTCACTAGTAAGCAATCCAATTTGCGAGTGGAAGTTGAGCCAGTATTTTAAATGTCGGTCAAATCTAATAAAGGCTAATTAGAATCCGATGTACCGCCCGCCTTTGTCTGTCCGACCAGACACGGCTCAACTGAATTAGCTCGGAACATGTACGTACAATCCGCTGGATTTCGGTTTCCGGCTCATTATTATGCTATAAATACTTACCGATTTGGTACAAAGTGCTAGTACTGTCAAGTAATTATAATAGTGGTATGTTAGGCCGAGTTCTGTGGCACTCTAGCTCTTCGAAACAGGAGAATGAGCTGGTACTTAGTGTATAAGTTCACTGCAGGTACATTAAAAAGGAAAACTACAAAATACGCCTACGTTGGTCTAACAGAAAGCTTGATGAGGTTTGGGTTGTTAGTTCATCTTGTGATGGATGTAATCTGACTACCCCAATTGGGATTTACATATAGTCGTGAGCTTATGTTATGTAACTACAAACTAAAGTTATATTTCAATAACATATTTATGTGTTGTAGTGTTAGTGTAGTAGGAATCAATAAAGAAGGCTTTAAGAAAATAAATAAAATGACTCATTTTTTATATTTCTTTCTTTCTAATTATTTAATAATTTTTACAGTTTTACATTCAGTCATTACAGGATTTGATGTAGGTACTTACGTAGGAACACCCGTCCCGACGAGCTTTGTCCTAGTGCACGCGTGGAAAACGCAAAAGGGGCGGCCCAAAGAGACCTGGCAACGCGGCCCTCGATTGACCGGCAATTAACAACTCTCGGTATGTCATGGGAGCTAGCTACATAGGCTGCAAAAGATGGAGTGGAAATCTGTTATTCGAGCCCTACGGCCCAACAGAGGATAAAAAGAAGAAGAGATTTACGAACCTATTGAATATCGGTTTATTTTGGAATGCGGATGTATATAACCTGTCTGCTGCTATCATTATGCGACTGACTGACATGAATACAAAACCATAAAATATACACGAGGTGAGACAACACGAGAAGTTTAATCCAACCTTAAAGTTTCATTATCATTCAAAGAATATCGTAGAGATAAACAGAGATCAGTTTATCAAGTCGTTGTGTTTATACAAACACACAAGAATGTGGACTCAATCAGGGCAGTTGGCAGTATCGTGTGACGGTGGGTGTGCGCACGAACTGCACGGGTTGCACGGAGAACATGGAGAGCACGGAATCGCACGGATCCGTATCCGTGAGGATTGTCGTTTGCCAATTAGCGACGACGCCCTAGGCGTGTGTGCCTGCCTTACAACAGATTAGTTTGCCAGATCAACGCAGCTATTGTATGTAAGCCGTCTGTATTCTGAATTACAAGTATTAAGTATATTAGAATATTTTCCTCGGCCATAAGTAGGTACTCAATACATTCCGAAGTGATAAAGGACGTAGCAAAGGTAATAGGACCGATTCGACCGAACTAAAGCATAATCTTGATTTAGAATGATATTTTTTGGACATCCTACATTGATAATATACGATTTTTTATATTGATAAATGCGAGAAAAAAACTAATCTTGTTTCATAAATAATTTTGTTACCATAGCTTTGTTTGACGTGTTTTATTGTAGATTTGTCGCTACTTTTACTTGACCGGAAATGTTCTTATAGCATATGCAACCGTGCTTAGGAAAGCTTAGAATTCTAATAAAAAACACGTAATGTTTAAAAAACACTCTCATGACGCCCGCGCCCTAGCGTGTTCCAAATCCCAGAGGCACTTTCAGGAGCCTCTTAAATTGTGCACCAGATAAAACCCTCAGCGCCTACTAGGTAACTCCCTATGGGGCCGGCCAAGTAGTTAATGATATTTGCGGTAAATCTGCAATAAGTCATAACTTAAAATTCAAATCCAATGCGAGCTAATTCTTTTTGTAAATGGACAAGTTTTAATCTACTTAAATACCTATTTAAACTACTTTTTTCTTTTATACAGGGTGTTAGTGACATCGTAACGAATACTGAAGGGGATGATTCAGACCACAATTCTGAGTCGATTACAAGTGGAATTTCCCATCGGAAAAGTCATGACATTTTTTTATATTTTTTAAATTATTTTCAGTTCTAAAGTTTTTGCTACGGGAAATTCCACTTGATATCTATTCGGAATCATAGTCTGACTGATCCCTCAAAGTTTTCGTTACGATGTCACTAACATCCTGTACAGCTACAAGTACTCAAGCAACAATGAATTGTATGCACAGGGTTCGGGTGATCAGTGTCGTTTTCCAATTAGTGACGTCAGCGCCGCCTCGGGCATGTACCTACACTTGCCTTACAGATTAGCTTACTCATCAACATCACAACAGGTCGACTGGATGTAAACTCTCTTTGTACATTATTTAAGCTTGAAGTCGAGTGCTGATGGTCCTTGCATACTCGTAAGTTGGTACTCTTGTGTAAATTAAAAGTAAAAAGTAAAAATTATTTATTTAACAAATAAAGTAAAATTAACACAAGTTAATAGCGGGCCCCTATTAATATAAGCATTGTTTCTTGTGTAAATGATTCTCATTTATAATATATGAGTGAGTAGACTGAAAAAAAAACACGTGAAATGACGTGGGTGTGTACATATCCCCGAAAGGGTAGGTACTAGGTAGCTTTCGAAGAGAGAGACGGGTTGTTGGAAACCCAATGAATAAGATACCCAATGACATGTTAGGTTAGTAACAGGCTACGTGGACCAATGACTTGATATATCTTCTGAAGTACGGCCTCATCTTACTTTTCCGATAATCCAACAAGTCTCACAAACTTTTTGACACTAGGAGTAGAATCCCGACCCTTGAGATCGTGAACCGTAAGTTCTAAATACTACTACAGAGGCCGTATGACGCCCACCGCTGGGCATAGGCCTCCCCCAAGGATCTCCACGACGATCGGATGCAGGACCGTTTTACATACCATAACAATATTTTAAGATGTAATCACTCGGTTTTCCATTTTTTTTTCAATTAACGGTTCTCCTTTATTAATTTCTCGTAACCCGTCCGTCTCGCGCAGGGCCTCTCAACCCCTTCAATTTACCGCTTATTGAGTTGTTTTTTTTTTTTTACTAACACTGCTATGTATAAAAAATCAAGGTAACACGAGAAATAATTTAGTAAGGCGCGTAGTTAGATTCGGAACTTTTCTGTTAATCCTCAAGATCGTTCTCGTGTACCTAAGTAGGTACTTATTGTGAAGTAGAAAAAAGGGATTCCAAAAATTTGGCCTTCCCTTTTCAAATCCCAAACCCATATTTTTAACTATTATGACTAGAAATTCAGGCCTTACGAGGTTAACTAAAATATTAACAGCCTCCGTCGTCCAGTGGTTGAGCGTTGGGCTCACGATCCGGAGGTCCCGGGTTCGAATCCCGGTGGGGACAAATCACTTTGTGATCCCTAGTTTGGTTAGAGGACATTATTACAGGCTGATCACCTGATTGTCCGAAAGTAAGACGATCCGTGCTTCGGAAGGCACGTTAAACCGTTGGTCCTTTACTGAAGTAAGTACGTAGTCGTTACATGAGTCATGTCAGGGGCCTTTGGCGGCTCCAGTAACCTTGACACCAGGGTTGATGAGGTTGGTAATCCACCTCACAACCCACGCGATAGTAGTAGTACTAAAATATTTTACATAATTTATATGAAATTAGGTAATTATCTTCACTTATAAATAAAATGTAATTATTACAGCCATTACAGCGTAGCTACTCTACTCCACTCCATACACCCCACCCATACACGCATATACTGAATATTACTACTAGTAATAAAGTTTGCATCTTACTGAATTAAAATAAAACTTAATTCCGTACACCAGTGCCCTAAATAATACGACACCTGTGTTAATACAAGTGCATCGATTGTACAAATACGAGCAACGCATTACCGCTGAACTGGCAGCGCACAATCTACGGCGAGTTTAGACCCACGATAATGAACTGATGTGATCGAAATTTACTCATAACGCCAACATGAGTGGTAAGGGCTGGTCTATACGGGCCTATTCTAAAAGGCGATAAGTAATTTTGTAGCTTAATTGAAAAATCTACTTGATCTAAAACCACAAGTTGTCAGGTGACATTTTTTTTTTAAGATAAATTATATAAGTAGAATGACCCCGATCCCTGCAGACACCTCCTAAGTTTTTACATTAAGTTGTTTAGATTTGTGCTTAAAATTGACATGTGTTCCATATTATGCTCGTCGACTACCTGTACCTTTCCTTTTCGGCGGATAAGAATATGACAGATATAACTTAAAATGAATTTAGATGGTGTTTACAGAAATAAGCACCATTACTTAAATAAAATTAAATAATTAATATTTTCGCAGACTAACAGTAGGGTGGAGAGATCATAAACGCATAAAATGGAACAGAAAAAGTACCCAAATGTTCTCAAAAATAATGTGTCTCTGTTTGAAAAAAGAAATAAAAATTAAAGAAAAGAAAGAAAGAAACATTTATTACTTCCGGACACCACAGACACAGACAGACAGGTACATATTACATTCAACACAGGACAAAAACCACACGGAAATCAATACACAGAAAAAAAAACCAAAACAAAAAGAAAAACAAACCAAAATCATAAAAATAATAATAAAAGTAAGTAAGTATCCTAAATGCAACGCACTGACGGCCCAAAAAAAATGAAAAATGAAAATGGGGGTTGCATTGTCAATATGCACGTAGCTTGACGTGCGTTTGGCCACGGGCGGGCATGACGCGGGTAATTTCGGCCGGTAATAACTCGACTCGCGCCGATCTTTGTGGGAACCGCGCGCTGTTGTCCGCCGGGGCAACTCTACCTTTGTAAGGGCTGCCCTCAACTCGCTTCTTGGTAAAACTTATACTATCGTGGAAATTCGAACACGTACGACTTTCATTTGGCAGAACTAAACTTATTTTAATCTTTCTTTTTGTTCTTTTACACAGAAAAACAGACAGGACAGGAAGTCTTATATAAGGGTTAGTGTGTGTTTCCCTAAAAAGTAGCATGAAGAATGCTACACCGACGAGAGCGTGGCTCTTAAATCAGTCATGGATGACTCCTATATAAATATACACTTTGAAGTCTACAATACTTACGTAAAATAAACTAAACACCATATGGTAAATTTAGTAAACTTGTTTTACAATCGTTGTAAATTCCTCTTTCCACGGCCGGCGACAGTTTATACTTTTTATGAATCAACAACTGAGTGAAACAAAAACGAACGTAGCAAGCAGCTGTATATTTTCCAACTGAAGTCAACCATCCGGTTACATTGCCACTACACTGGCACTATTTCTTTTTATGCATCACGCCTGTGCCACCGAAGGGGCAGGCAGAGGTACTCCCCTGATACTATACATAGTATCCACCCTCTCCTAGCCAACTATCTTTAAGTCGCATGTAATAAGGGGAAGCCTATTGCCATTAACCGGGTACAAGTCCTGGAACCAATTCTCCAAAAAATATATGATCTTAACATGCAATCGGATTCGGTGGTTTACATCCGGAGCCTGGATTCGAACCCGTGACACTGCGATGTAAGCCAGACGTTCTCTGAACTAAGCTATCACGGATTCTTTTTTAAATTATAATAAAACCTTTCTCAAGAATTGTTACCCTGATATCTAGATTTTCTCCTCTTTATTCTTTGGCCGAGCAAATGGGGAGAAATTTGATAGAGAGGTCTGTAACACGTGTGACTTATGCATCAGCCTGTCTGTATAAATATCCGAGACCTTAATTGTTCTGCATAATCGCTATATTTACTAGAAGCTCTACGTTGTGGATGTAAACAAATTGAATCCTATGAATATGTACATATTTATTTCGAAAAAATATTGATCATACACATCAAACGCTTTCACGCATAAATTTAAAAATAGAAGTAGGAACCGTGGGCTACGAATTGAAAACATCACCAAAAGGTACCTACCGAGAATGATCTAGAACATTCTCGAACATTCTATCAGACGGAATATTCTGGTGGCTGTATTGATTCGATGCTGCGCTAAAAATAATGCTTAATTAATCGAGTTTCCATGTATCTTCAATTTATTTATTCCGCAGAATTATGAGAAAATTGTCTCTGTTTTTAGAGTATCAGCATTGGATTAATTATGTTTGTGCTAATGAAAGGCTAATTAAAGTAACTGTTCTGGAACATACTTTTAAAAAAGGGGTTTATTTTTACTCGGTTCCGGTATAGCCAAAATAAAGGATTATAGTTTTTGCAGACTGTACATGTATATAGGTATATAAGTATTTCCCATCGTATCCAATTTAAAATAAAAATGAATGGGGTACTAATGGAAATACTATTTTTTTAAGATTTTACATTGCAAAATAAAATAGTTTCCCAAAAAGGGTCAGCCCTACGCCCGTTGAATAGAAGGCTGTTTGCTGTAGTGCGAATTGGGAAATTCAAATCAACGACATCAAATCACCGTTGACGAGTAATAGCCAGTTAAACGCTAATTGTAGACACACTAAATTCCTATTAAGGCACAAACAGCCAGCTTATATGTATGGTAATATGAATTGGTTCTCATTGGCGCTTGATAGAAATAGAATTGTATTAATTTACACGAGAACATTGTATATTGAACGATAATCTGATACCGTTTCATGTTCCTGGATTATAAAGATGGTTCCGACCCCGCTGGCGTAGTCTACGATTTTCTTCATTCAGTAATTATCGCTATCGGCCCGCCAGTGTCGATTAATTCTTTCAAATATAAATCTCAGACAACGCCCCGAGAATGGGGTCACGCCCACCTGAGCACCCTCAGGCCTGTTCTCTTCAATTTTAGTACCGGGTAAGATCGCTCAGTGCGCTCCATTTATTTGGGCCAAGTAGTTAATGCCATTTGTGGCAAATCTACAACAAGTCACGTCAAAAAAAGGGTATAAAGACAACAATCTGTAAGTAGGGGTGGAATTAATAAACTAATCTCAGCTTCGAGACTGCCCTCAAGATCATGTCAATGTGACAGTTCTTATATAAAAGCAGAGACTTGAGCATCATCTTGAATGCAGTCTCTGCTGAGATTAGTTTATTAATACCACCCTAGATCTATCAAATCTGATCTGTGAATCTCAGATAAATAGAGAGATCTGTCAAATAGTGTAAATTCTTCTATAATGTGTTTCATATCCCTTTCGGTTGATTGAGCAGCAGTGGGACGTGTACATAGATAATATAGGCTATTTGTGTCTATGTCTACCATAAACCTATCACGCCGTAAAAAACCAACAGCTCGAGTTGTCTATCCGGACCTATTCAAATGGCGTGGAAAGGGAGAATGGTAATAGAAAAGTAGTAAAGTATTTTATAGAGAATTTTGGCAGAAGTTTATTTGTTTCATAATACAATACGATTTATAGGTAAGTGCATTAAGAAAAAAGTTCTCAATATGAAAAAATGAGTGACTAAATCCTTACTAACACTTTCTTCAGTTGAAAATTAATAGGATATCCAAAGACTAAAGTCTAAAGTAAATCCTCAAGGTAGTCTGATGTTTTTTATTAAGTATGTAAATTTATCACCGTAGTTTGTGAACCCGTCAAATCCTTTATCATAAACACGTAATGTGGGTCGTGCAATTTACATTAACATATTATTTTGTGAGATAGCAGTAGAGCGATATTATTATTTCTACCTCCTATAACTTAGCATGATTAGAGTTACCGGGGGCCATGGTAGCCCAGTTCGCAAAACACTTAACTCTCATTGCGAAGCCGCAGGTTCAACTCCACCACAGGCCTAAATCGATGCTTTTCTAATCCTTGTTTGGATCATAAATGATTATGTCCTTGCTTAGCGGTTAAGTAAAACAACGTTAGCAAATCCATATTTCCGAGAAATGCGTTTCGGAGGTATGTGACCTAACCTGTTTCCTTTCGCAGGTTTGATGGTCCAACAGGCAACCCCTTTTGTAAAATACCGGCCCTGTCAAATCTGTAGGTTAGTTCAACGAACCCCGTCAGAAACGAGATAACGTTAAGGAGATGATGACGCTAAGGCCACGTCGCCAAGTGAGTTACCTGCCATTATATTTAAGTAATATTATGAACTGTTGGCGACCTTCGCTGGCGATTTGTGACTATGGCGCCTCGGTGAGTTATACGTAGACTTTATGTTAGCTTAACTAATTCTATATAGTGAAAGCTAGGAAATATTTTTTGGGTCAGTTTAGATGATTTTTGCTAAGTTATTTAGTACAGCTTAAGTATGAATGCCTTTACTAAATACTTTACCTATCTACTTATTTGTTCTTGTTGCTAGGCAAGCTAAGTAAGTGTGCAGACCAGGGACGATGTTGTCGACAACATCGTCGATATGGGGTGACCACGTTGTTGCTCTGTGAGCGCCGTAAGTATATTTTCTTAGAAAGTATAGAAGGCAGAATGTATTTGTATTTTAAAAGTTGGTGATAAGTAGAAAATACTAGTGGGTAATGCTAAAAGCAGATACAGATTCTTCCGAATCGCTCCCGCTGTTAGCATTTTTAGTTCCTTATGGAATTGTAATAACTAGGTAAGTATAACAGAATAGATAAGGTCGACTTCTAAATTGTTTATTTCATTGCGAAGAATTCGGATCACCCACTTCGCGGTATTTGAATTTAGCGTCGAATTTCACAAAAAGAAATAACTACATAAAACTCGACCTTATGTGTTCTGTAATAGTGATTACATTTACATACAAAACTGTAAATACGACACGTACGATTCGGAAGAATCTTGATGTGCTTTCAGCTTAAGAATCATTCTTATAAACTTGGTAAGTAAACTTACAAGATATTGGTTTCTGCACTCACGTTCAAATGAAAATAATAAATACTTACGCTAAGTTCTTTTCACGAACTTATTTACACAACTAAGTTTTTCCTGTACTTTCAAAGTTGAGAACCTATTGAACTTATAAGCTCATGTTTGTTCAATGTTTGTCATATAAGTAGCATAAAATGTAGTAAATTTCAATTTAGTTTGTTTGAAATTTTTTATTCATAGAGGTGCTTATGTTATTGACAAATTAACTGTGTCTAAACTAAGTGTAGGGAACGCTGGTAATTATATACGTAATAAAACCCCACACAAATAATGGAATGAACTGTATGTATGTATAAAATGAATGTATAAAATTACAAAATCCAAACATTGAGACGCGTTGGTTTGCTCGCGCTAGAGAAGTGACTGACCATAAATGATAGACTATCAGGTATGTATCATACACTAAGTATACATATACAATTTAATTTCGTAGATACAAAGGTTAGTTAGGTTATTACTATTATTAGTAAGTATCTAATATTGCTTTTGTATAAAAATATCTTTGTTTAACATACTTAAAATAAATCGAAATAAATTAAAATCGGAACCTATCTAGTAAAAACTTGGTCTTATTACTGAAGACTTCGGGACAAGTGGTGACGAAATACAGATCGCAGTCCCGAAAGGGTATTGAAAATGTTAATCTGGTGTTTAATTTGGTCGTGGAATGGTGTTAGTGGTGCGGTGTCTGCGATGCGTGCAGCGGGCGCAGGCGGCGGAGGCGGTCACCCGGGTTACCGGCGGCGCCGCGTAGGCGGGCCCGCCCCCAGACCTGTAACCACCTGCTTTTTAAACATTTTACTTAGTATTACCTCTCGTCTAGACATCAAACGACATTTTCATAACTGGAGTCACCGAAGCAAAACTAAGATTTACGTAAGCCAACACATACTCGAGTCAGTACTTACATGGTTTGCAGCTGTGGTAGCTGCAAGTTCAAAAAAAAATCAAACAAATGTAATTTTAAAGTATTCTTAAGTTAATTAGTAGGTTATTTGTCTTATTATGTGGCGTTTTCAGCAAGTTGTGCCAAGTAAAGTTGTGACAACGAATTAGGGCGGGAAAGTGAGGCACGCGGCGAATGGGCGGGCGGTGCAGTCTCGCTTGCACAGGATGCACCACCCCCAGTGGCGCGCGCGAGTGCAGTCAGCGCCGAGCCGCCAGAGCCTGTGTACTGCAGCCGCCGGCCGCGCCACGTTACGCCGTCTGTAACGAGTTACCAGGCTACCAGACACCCGCAAGAGGTAAGTCTCCCTTACAATATTAGCCCCGTCCCTCTCACACCTGTAACCCGCCTCGCCCGTTCCTGCTCCCACAGACGCGCCAAGTTTTCCCTTTTATCGTCGGAATGTGGGAAAGCGGGTTTTCGGGTCCCGACTCTCTCTTTCAATGTGTAAATGCTTCATGATTATTAAAAGGTGTTGCGTCGCGTGCTTGTAGGGAGCGCAATTAAAACTGGTTCGCTCGGTTATCAACGCGCCGGCCGATACTTCATGTTTCGCGGTAACTTGACGAAGTTTATGTTTTATGAAGCGTCCGACGTAAATGTCCTCATAAATATTGTTGGAATCGGAGGAAGAAAGTTTTAAATTACGGCGCGCAATCTTTATTTCATATGTAAAATTTTCAAAAATAAGTTCTTATATCTTGCTTTTGAAAATTTACAGATTATTTAATTTACAAATTACATTTATTTTACAAATTACAGATCTTAAGTATAATTTTCTTAAAATAGGTTAAAATGTCGCATAGCGTCCATAAAATAGTCTTTGTGTATCCTAATAAACATTAGAAATAGAAAACTTTTTCAAATGGACAAATCACTGTGATTTACGAGCTTTAGTTAGAAATGGTTCTTTTGCTTGCCCGAGTGTTAACACAGCTGTTATTTTCAACCTGCAATTTTAAAATCAATTTTCAGTAGGCAGTTGAAGCTTCAAATGAGTAGGCACTTGTAATTTGTAACTGTCTTACAAAATAACACCTATTAGCTCACT
Organism: Pectinophora gossypiella; assembly: GCF_024362695.1. Lineage (NCBI taxonomy): Eukaryota > Metazoa > Arthropoda > Insecta > Lepidoptera > Gelechiidae > Pectinophora > Pectinophora gossypiella. The sequence goes on along the minus strand of NC_065413.1, from coordinate 9,706,230 downwards.
CATTTGCTGAAGCCTTTGTAGAGAGACATGATACGGCAAGTTATTACAAGCTTTCACGTCTCCTCCTATTATTTTCTGTTGTGTTTTTCCCATTATGTTTATGAAAGTAATTTTCCTTCATTAAGTTATTCTTTACACTCTGCGAAACATAATACATACTTGAACTCCATATACTTACCAATGTTCTTACTAGAACTTTTTATAACGTAAAAATTAAGTGTCTTTTTATAGAGTTTAAATCAAGTATTCAATTAAATTTTTAGCTAACATATTAATTAAAAATTAAAATTATTTGGGTCGAAAGGGGCTGTTGGAAAGCGAATTTACGAACCTAAAAAAATAATTGTAATTAATGTATTTAGTACTACTAATAGTTAATACTTTTTATACAATAATACATTATAAAAATAAATTATTAGTTACTTACTTGAAACTAACTAGGTCAAAACGTTTTGTTTAAAAAGTTAGAAATACCTAATTTATATAATTAATTGTAAATACTAGAATAGAACTTACGAGACCAAATTATAAAACAAATATTAAAAATGTACAAAAAACTACCAACTTAAAATCCGTTTAGTCTTGTCTCGTGTGGATTGTAAGGTCAATGACCGGCCTCATCACATCAACTCTGATGTCAGGGATACTGTTCAGTCGCCAAAGGCCACTAACATGGCGCACGGTAGCTCATGTAATGACTACATTATACTTACATAAGTAAATACTAGCTAGCACGGACTTCTTAACGTTCCCTCCGAAGACGGATCATCTTCCTTTCGGGCAATCGGGTGATCAGCCTGCAATGCCTTTACCAAACTAGTTAGGCCTCAATGGAACCTTCATCATCAACAGCCGTATGACGCCCACTGCTGGGCATAGGCTTCCCTCAAGGATCCCCCACAACGATCGGTCCTTTAGACGTTTTGACCTAGTTAGTTTCAAATAAGTAACTAATTATTTATTTTTATAATGTATCGTTCAATGGAACCTTACTAGGACATAATTTTAACAGGTTTTTTAAACTTGCCCTATTTCCTAAATTGAATAGTACTTATAAAAATAGTTATTACAATACTGTTTCTAGTTTCTGAGAAATGAAACACGGGGCAATATTACCATTATACATAACCTTCTCCTTTTTTCAAAGTCGGTTAAAATATACTACGTCCCACTATTGGGCTCACATTCCCTGGAGTGTGGATATTTCAACACGCTACTCCACTCCAAATTGGCAGTTAACACGTGCCATCAAAAGTAACTTGTAAAACTTTTCATCTCTATATTTTTTGTTTCGCTCGCTGAATAATCGTCGCCGTCTCCCCCAACTCAATGCCAAATTGTACCAGGCTCGCAGAATATTGTAGAAGGTTTCGTTACAAGCCCCACGCCTCCCGCCTGCGCCCCCGCCCCGCCACTCACAGCCCTCGGTCCATTCCCATTCTCGAAACTTTCCACTTCTCAGGTACATTGGACTATTTTCAATAGCTCTTTCGATTGTATGTTTGTTGTTGGTCGTTTTGTAATCTTCGATATTTGATCTTTGATTACTGTCACACTTGTTCATTGTTAAAATAATATTAATTACAAGAAAAACAAAAAACAGTTTCATGAAACTTTGTTCTATGAAACATTAGGAATAATTATTTACTATAACGAGAGATTTAGTGAATAGTACTAATTATAAATCATTTCATATTAATTACACATATAGCTGTCATTGGTGTGGTCGGGAGCGACCCGTCGGTCGCCCGCACGCCTCTCATCTCCCGGGGCACTTCCAATCAAAATCAGTTTTTCTCGCACCCATCGATAGTTTAAAATTAAACGTCACCCCGGTTGCGGTTAACACTTAATTTGTACAATGCATAATGTTATTACTTCGCAATTTAATTTATTATTTCCGACGCAATTGCACCGATTGGCCTGGTGATAATAAAGCTCTTAATGAAATTGATATCTGATGATATTCGGCTTACTCGATGGAAGATACTTTGATCGGCTTAATTTGATAAAACGATTACAAATTAATTAATTAGTAGGTAAATACTTTATTTCTATAAAGTCTTTTGATATAACGTTAGTCCTTGGCAATGAAAAATAAACTGATAACAATATATAAGTTGTGGTTTATAGCACGTGTAATAAAAATCCTTTTTGTGGAATGGCTGAGCGAGTTCAGCTAAAACAGTTGTAATGTTGGAATTAAAACAAACAAAACGTCGGAATGCGATGCGTCGGACGATTTGGCTCGAACTCAAGCCCGTCCTATGAAGTAAACCATTATCGAGATTTAGGGAAACTGCTGCCTGAGACTTAAATACAAACGAGATAATATGAATAGGAACGTCACTTGAATAGCTTTTCTTTATATTTGCTCGCAGTTAATAATCTTGTAAGCTATAAAACTTTTAACATTTCTGCAAAAAGAATGAACTAATAACCACAGTAACAAACCATGGTTATGAGTAATATATACTTAGATGGATACTTTTATTATATTCGTGTTACATGTACTTAAGTAATTATATTTTACACCTAATTATTGCTTTTGTACAATACAATACAAATACACTTTATTGCACCAAGATAACTTTTGTAAACGTAAGAAGAGAACCAATAAAGAAGACAGAACACGCTTAAAAAAAATTCACGTATAAAGAAAGTACTTTATCGCTAAAACTTTACACGTTTGAAGGATTCCTTTCAATATTTATGGCAAGCCCGCCGTCGTCTATATCCGGCTAATAGACGTGGCTTTTACACAATCCGGTCGCAACCGGATCTGCATTTTAGATTGTTTCGTTTCGTCTGTAAACGTTCCCGCAGCAGATCAAAGTTTCTCACAGGGCGCTGTGGAAAGTTTCCAGCAATCCTATCGATACAATACAATGCTATTTATTGTGGCAAAATACTTGCAGTACAAAGGATAGGATTATTTGAAAGGTATTTATAGTTACTCCGGTACTAATAAAACAAATCAACGGCTAACTTCATCGTTTCTAATTAGCTGTATTAAGTTTTAGGTTGAATGATCTAATTTCACTTAAAGTATGAACATTATTATGCGTACAGTTTCGGTTGAATACAAATCAAATATTTCAGTTTTACCTACAAGTTACGTCATTGAATAATATTTAAAGAGATTTCGAAAAATATCCTAAATTTTTCACAGATTTTAGAACAACTAGTGGTAAATTAAATAATATATTAATACAGTCCTAATGTTTTATATAAATCAGAAGTTAGGTAGGTAGTTTCACAATGCATAGGTTTCTAGTGCCTAAGAGGCACGGAGAGTCTCAGACCGCATGTAATCGGCTTAACTTCCCTCCAGAGGTGACGCGGCGCGCCTTTATTCATGCGCTCAAAAACAACAAAATACTGCCCACACTCGGTATATTGTTCTCAAAATACGTTTCTAACACCACCGCTTTGTTTTGTGCTCCTGACTTATATCACTAGACACAACAGAAACATTATGTTCATTGCACCTCGCAATATAGTTGCCGTGCGGTTAAATATCTCACTCCGTATTACAACTTTAAAAGTTTCACTCACAAATATAACATTTACAAACAAAAATATCCTCATTTTAAATTGGTACTAGTTCGAAATAGACTTTATTTTTATGAAGTGATAGATTACACCACTGTGTTTCAGGATGAGATTTATTCAATTTCGTAATTTAGTTTGAAGGTCTATTCCTTCGAATAAACAAGACAAGTATTGATTGAGTCGATTGAATTTCATGAGCTGCCGATGAACAATGTATGCAATAAGTGACAATTGTTTAAAAATAGCTTGCGTAAGAGCGCTTACAATGGCTAGACAGGGTACCAGGGGCGCAGAGGCGCGAGGCGGTAAGCGACCCTGATCTTACACGCGTAGCCCCACACATACACACACAGCGCACACTCGGTACACACACGATGCACCCATGAAGGTTGCCCGTTTACAATATGTGTCAATGTGTGTGCTAGTGGTCGGAAGTCAGAAGCTTTGAGGCTTTACGTAATTTGAGGGTGAATTGGATTGAAGCTCTCGCGTTTTAAACCCAGTTTGCGGTTTACAATGAATTCCACAAATGTTGAGATTTTAACGCTTTCGAATTTCTCCCACAAATAAAGTCCGCAAGTTAATTAACTTAGCTTGTGTTTTTACAATTAAAATAAATATACTTTAAGTGCTATGTTTTGTGACTTACATATAAAAAGCTAGTTTTAAAATGCAGCGCACGTGAAATTAATCTTAGTTTGTGATTCTATAAAGCGACTATGACTGGCCTGTTGTCGTAACTTCATCTCAGTTGTAATCTTCTTTCAACTAAACACACGGAAGTTTATAGACTGCGCTGTACAAAATCTGTAATGCAATAATAGAGGAACATTTATCCAATATTTCTGAAGCAAATTGAAATAAACGTTTGAGCGGAAAAGAGAAAGAACTCAAAGTTTATGAAGTTAGAGTAAACTTTGTTATGTAGGCGTGCTACGGCCCGCGACTCTCTCCGATTAAACACTATCCACCAATCAATTAACACTAACACTTGAACTAAGTACACCGCAATCTTTTTCAAACTTTTCAAAGTTTTAATTGTGTAACTGACACTCTTTGTTAAATATTTTAATGAAATTTAAACCTTGCTTTGTAAAATCGTTGAAGAATTTTCGTTGACTTGTGTAACGGTTCGTCTATGAAATAAATGAAATACAACTTGAATAAATGTATTTGCACGGTAATATTTTCGATATAGTGTTCCACTGTCGACACATTGCTTCAAAGCGACTACGCTGTGTAGCTGGGCGCTACGGCGTAGCAACATTTGGTGAACACATTAACGTGGTAGCATTTCAAAACTTGCTTCAATATTTATTTATAATTTCAATATTTTTACTACTTATTTTTCTTGCTTACCAATAATACAATATATAATTTAAGTCAATCAAATTGCCCGCTACAGTTGGAATGTTGAGTAATGCGCTCACATGTCAAACTCGTAAAGTAATAAAATAATAACAGAGCAATGACAAAGTGAAGCAATGCATAATAGGGAGGAAGGGGATGATTTCATTCGATTCAAAAATAATTGCCCTGTTAGCCATGTATGGAGCCGTCAGTGATTAAATATTTATACGGAGATGATGACAGAACAGAGTTTTTGCAGTTAAAAGCGATTATTTAAGGATAACAACGAGTTATTTTTAAATATACCTAGAAGCCATTTGGACAGACGACCGTCTGTCTTTTATTGCTAATTAATTAGGCGTAGGCTTAAATACATTTAACGACACAGAATTTCTGAATACAAATATACGTAATGAGGTAATATTGATGAGATTGGTACCTATTTGAAATATTTTTACATTACAGATAACTACATTTTATTTAGCTTTGACACTTTCATAAATACATATTATGTTACTTATACAAAGATTAAAAACTTTTTTCTAGTTGAGAATGATAATGATTGTAGATTTGCCGCAAATGGCATTAACTAGGTACTTGACCGGACAAATGGAGATATTTATATCGCCAATTTATGAATATATTTGTTCTTAAGTATATTATTAGTATTAAGGAAACTAGTACTTAGTCTTAGTGAAATGCAGATCATAACAGAAAATAGCTTTTACTTATACAGGGTTTTAGTGACATCGTAACGAATACTGGGGGGATGATTCAGACCATGATTCTGAAGTAGAAAGTAGAATTTTGCTGTCAGATAATTCATAAAATTTTTTAGTCTTTTTCAAAATTATTTTTCGTTTTTAACATTTGCGACGGAAAGTTCCACTTGATATCAACTCACAATCACGTCCTGAATCATCCCTCAAAGTTTTTGTTACGATGTCACTAACATCCTGTATAATAATACTATTCCATTCGCAAATTTTTAGGATTACCCCGAACATACGAAGACGTCATCCCTATAAACTATGTGTTGATGTGATACATATTGAACTATTGAAGTCCTAAAACAAACTAAGTACCTCAGCTACAAGTTGTATACTTGTAGAATGCGTGGCTGGTCCAGCCCGGCGCGAGACACGCCTAGCAGGTCGCACATACTTACCGGCGGAACTTCAGAAACAACTCACTATTTGGAGGCTAATTTAACAGAGGAAACCTCTTCGACAAAGCATCATCTATGTATTATGTAGATAGAATAAATAAGCCACAGAACAATGTTGTAGCTTGCATTATGATCCACGCACTCTTGGGCTTAGCGA